>NW_026126525.1:28620000-29820000 GCF_943737965.1 Phodopus roborovskii | reverse complement strand
GAAAGGGGCATGAGACTGAAAGTCAGAATGTGATTGGCTGGCAAAGTCAGAAATTGAACATAATGACATAATGATGTGTTTTTAACACATCTTCATCTTCCTTCTATTGATTGCTTAGTCCCAACTGAGGGTTGCGAATAATGGGTTCATAGCACACACAGCACATCAATTTTCATTGCTCTGTACACATAGTTTGATATTATAGCTTGTAGTTTTCAAGATGATGGTGAAAAGATCAGAACACAAGCTTCAAGTATACTAAAGCAGGCCATTAGCTGTGTTTGCTTTAGGTGCCAACCGGAGTTTTATTATTTAAATAGATCCTTAGCTTAAAATCTGAATTTATGATAAGGTATATTAATCATAATGGTTCTGGGATCATTTAATATTAGTTAATTTAAAAATAAAACCCTCTGGGGCCGGGCATTGGTGACACGCCTTTAATCCCAGCACTCGTAAGGCAGAGGCAGACGGATCTCTGTGAGTTCAAGGCCAGTCTGGTCTACAAGAGCTAGCTCCCAGACAGGCTCCAAAGCCACAGAGAAACCCTGTCTCGAAAAAATCAAAAAATAAAAAATAAAACCTTCTGAGAATCAGTGATCCAAAATTAAAACGTCATGAAAGAGCTAAAACTCTTTCTTAAGCCTAACTGAAAGGGATAAAATGTTCAGATCTGGAAGCACTGTCTAGTCTAAAAAGTCTTGGGTGCCCTCTACAGGTTAACTACATAGTTTTCAATTTTGGTGTTGGCCTTCTCAAAATAAATTTCTGGAACATAGTTTACTGGGGGTTTCATTTCAACAGTATGGTATATTCACACAACTAAAGATTTCCAATAAAACGTCATCCATGCCCACGACAACCACATAAACTACTGTTAACTATGTCTGTACACATTCCATGCTAAAACATATGATATATATAAACATACATAACAATCACAACATTCCATCTTCTCTAGTTCTCTTCCCATCCTCTTTCTACTAAGTCACCTCCTGACTGTCATGTCATGTTTTTCATATTGTTTGTGAACTTCTGACTTTAACCAGGGCCACTGGCATGGGCTCGAGTATGAAGTTACCCATCAGAGAATGGGTAACTCACTAGTGCTACATCACTGAAGACAATGTTCCTCCCTTCTCCAGCAGCCATCAACTATCAAAACCTCTCCAGGGAGGTGGTTGGCCTCATGAGCTCTCCCTGCCACCCACAACTACATATTGGCAGGGTGCAGTCCTGTGCAACTGTTGTGAGTTCATAAGGGCCACAGTCATGTCATTCACAGACGACAGTGTTATATGGCCATTCTTCCCATTATGTGGATGGCCTTTCTTCCCACCATCTGAATCTCAATCATTCTTTTAAGTCCCTCTTTGCTCGAATGCCCTCAGCTTTGGAAAGGATAATGTGAATGTCCAGTTGAGGGAAGAACACTCAATAGCCACTTATTCTTAATGCTTGACCACACATGAGTCTCTGCATTAATAGCTATTCACTGCAAAAAGAGGCATCTATGACCAAGGCTGAGGAAAACATCTGTCCATAGATGTAAACATAAATACTCAGAAGACAGTTTGACAAAATGTTCAATTATCAGAACAGAAGCAGTAGGTTCACCCAGTAGGGCCTCTTATTTCCACAGCTGTGGGCCATAGTACCATGCATTAACTCCTTCTTGTGGAGTTGTCCTCATATCCAATCAGAATGCACTTGGCTTCTCCCACAGTAGTCATTCCATTATTGTACAGTGAGCATATCTTGTCTTGAAGGCTGGTATTGTAGAATTCAAGGTCTGCAGCCGGGTAAGACCAATGACTTTTCTCTTCCAGGTTTTATTTAACATCGCAGTTTCTACCATTGTGAATGCTAGTCACCAGGGAGGAAGCTAGCAGCTCAGTTCCAGCATATTTCCTCTATGTCCTACATTCAAAATGTGTGTTATCTTCAGCAATTTAATCTTACCATATAGTTCAAATGAGCACCGAAAGTCTATGGCAATAATCTGTGCTATTTTGGAGGTCTCTGCGGACTTCTGGCCATTTGGTTTGCATATAGAATATGGTCTCATCTTTAGACACTTGGTCCCGATCTGGGGTCCTAATTGGGAAGGTTATGGAACCTTAAGGAAGTGGGTGATTGCTGAAAGAAGTATGTGACTGGGGATTGATTTTATACCCTGGCCCCGCCCACTTCCTGTCTGGCTCTGCCTTTGAACTGCCAATGTGCAATGTGACAAACCAAATTTATTCTCCTATGGCCATGCCTTCCTCACAACTCAAGAGAGGTACCCCGAGCCTGGCATGCATGTACTTCCACATACAATTTTTTATTTCTTTTCTCTTAACAACATACTACAGACTTTTTACTATAACTGATATAGATTAGTTATGGAGAGTCTTAGATTTTAATGTGTTTTTTTTTATTTTATATAACCAAGTCCATTTAAATGAAAACAAACATTTGTAGACAATATTTGGGAATTTGGGTATCATTCTTTCCAAACTACTTCCTGCTGGTAAGGGGCACTGTCATGGGGGATTCTAAGAAGAATCAGAAATCCTGGCTGTAGTCTGTAAGGCTGCTTTGTCCAGCTGTTTTGAATGTACGATCACCTGGTACTCTGTTTCAGGTGGTCTGGCTTGATCAAACCACATTAGTCTGGAAGGAATCCACAGCTTTTCATTTTCTGAGGAAACAAAAATAGAAATCCTTTTCCCCAGTAACTTGTCCTTGAACTTAAATTTTGGAGTCAAAGCATTTTTTTTAATTTAATTTACATGTCGATCCCAGTCCCCTCTCCTTCCCTCCTTCCCTCCCTCCCTCCCTTTTACCCTCTCAGCCCTCTGGCATGCACCCTAACCACCCTCACGTCCTATCCCCCCATCCCAATTCCATATGTAGGGGAATGCCATCCAGTTGGGGTCATGTAGGTCTGACAGGTCATATGAAGTAGGGACTAGGGCTTCTCTCCTATCTCTAGATTAAGGCAGTTATCCCTCCATGGGGGATGTGTTCACAAAGTCCTTTTGTACACCAGGGATATATCTTGGCTCCACTGTCTGAGGTCTCTTAGACTGCTCAGTCCTTCTGGCTGAGACCCAATTTCAGAGGGGCCTGAGTCAGTCCCATGCTGGCTTCCCAGCTATTAGTCTGGTGGCTTGTTAGCTCCTCCTTATTCAGGTAAGCTGTCTCTATGTGTTTCTGCCACCTGGTCTTGTCCTCTCCATCTGCATCTGGGTTCTACTTCAATTCAGTGTTTATGTATGGGTGTTTGCTCCTGTTTCCAACAGGCATTAGGTCTCACTCTCCGGGAAGGGCATTTATGGTAGCCTTTCCATGGAAGCTCAAATTGTTAGTTGGCAGCAATCTTGCAGTTCTCTAGACCTTTCTTTGTGTTCAATTTTATCTTCAAACCAATACTGGCTCCCTCTTTTATGTTCTCTCTGTCTCTCTCTGTCTCTCTCTGTCTGTCTCTTTCTCTGTCTCTGTCTCTGTCTCTATCTCTGTCTCTGTCTCTCTCTCTCTCTCCCTCTTTCCTGTCTTCTCTTCATAACCAGGCTCAATCTTCCTGGTCGCACATGTTTTCCTTTCCTCCCCCTCGTTTTCTCCTACTTCTCTCTCCATTCGCTGCCCCCCCACTTCCCCTGAGTTCTGGGGGACTTGTCCATTCCCAGGTCTGTGAGGGACTTTATATGAATCTCTTAGAATACACCTTGTATCCTAGTTCCTCTGGTGGTGTGAATTATAGGCTGGTGATCCTTTGCTCTAGGTCTAAAATCCATATATGACTGAGTACATACTGTGTTCCTCTTTTTGTGACGGGGTTACCTCATTCAGGATGGTTTCTTCAAGTGCCATCCACTTGCCTGCAGATTCCAAGATACCATTATTTTTTTCTACAGATAGTATTCCATTGTGTAGATGTGCCACATCTTCATTAACCATTCTTCAATTGAGGGTCATCTAGTTTGCTTCCAGGTTCTTGCTATTACAAATAGTGCTGCTATGAACATAGTTGAACAGATGTCTTTGTTGCATGGATGTGAATCCTTTGGGTATATGCCTAAGAGGGGGATTGCCGGGTCCTGTGGTAAACTAATTCCCATTTTCCTAAGGAACCGCCATACTGATCTCCAAAATGGCTGTATGAGTTTGCACTCACACCAGCAGTGGAGGAGTGTTCCACTTTCTCCACATCCTCTCCAACATAAGTCATCACTGGTGTTTCTAATTTTAGCCATTCTGGCAGGGGTAAGATGGTATCTCAAAGTTGTTTTGATTTGCATTTCCCTGATAGTTAAGGATGTGGAGCATTTTCTTAAGTGTCTTTCAGCCTTTTTGATTTCCTCTATTGAGATTTCCTTCTTCAATTCTGTACCCCATTTTTTAATAAGGTTATTTGGTGTTGTGTTGACTAGTTTCTTGAGTTCTTTGTATATTTTGGAGATCAGCCCTTTGTTGGATATAGGATTGGTGAAATCTTTTCCCGGTCTGTGGGCTGCTGTTTGGTCTTGTTTACTGTGTCCTTTGCCTTACAGAAGCTTCTAAGTTTGAAGAGGTCCCATTTATTAATTGTTTTTCTCAGTGTCTGTGCACCTGGAGTTGTGTTCAGGAAGCGGTCTCCTATACCAATTTGTTCAAGGATGCCTCCTACTTTATCTTCTAAGAGGTTCAATGGCTGGATTGATGTTGAGGTCTTTGATCCATTTGGACTTGATTTTTGTGCATGGCGACAGACATGGGTCTATCTGCAGTCTTCCACACACCCTCATCCAATTGTGCCAGCACCATTTGTTGAAGATGCTGCCCTCGCCCCATTGTGTAATTATAGCTGTTTTGTCGAAAATCAGGTGTTCATAGGTGCGTGGGTTAATATCAGGATTTTCAATTTGATTCCATTGGTCTACCTGTCTATTTTTTGCCAATACCAGGCTGTTTTCAGAATTATAGCTCTGTAGTAGAGCTTAAAGTCAGGAATGGTGATGCCTCCTGAAGTTCTTTTATTGTCTAGGGTTGTTTTGGCTATCCTGAGTCTTTTGTTTTTCCATATAAAGTGGATTATTATCCTTTCAAGGTCGGTGAAGAATTGTGGTGGGATTTTAACGGGGATTGCATTGAATCAGTAGATTGCTTTTGGCAAGATTGTCATTTTTACTATGTTTATCCTACCTATCCAAGAGCATGGGAGATCTTTCCATTTTCTGGTATCTTCTTTAATTTCTTTCTTTAGAGTCACAAAGTTCTTATTATATAGGTATTTTACTTGTTTGGTAAGCATTACACCAAGATACTTTATGTTGCTTGTGGCTATTGTAAAGGGTGATGTTTCTCTGATTTCTTTCTCTATCTCTTTGTCGTCTGAAAAAAGTAGGGCTACTGATTTTTTTGAGTTTATCTTGTATCCTGCTAGTTTGCTGAAGGTGTTTATCAGCTGTAGGAGTTCCCTAGTAGAGTTTACTGGGTCTCTTATGTAAACTATCATATCATCTGCAAATAGAGACAGTTTGACTTCTTCCATTCCAATTTGGATCCCCTTGATCTCCTTTTGTGGTCTTATAGCATTAGCTAGGACTTCTAGTACAATATTGAAGAGATATGGAGGGAAAGGGCAGCCTTGTCTTGTTCCTGATTTTAGAGGAATTGGCTTAAGTTTTTCTCCATTCAGTTTGATGTTGGCTGTTGGTTTGCTGTATGTTGCTCTTATTATGTTTAGGTATGTTCCTGTTATCCCTGACCTCTCCAAGACCTTTATCATGAAAGGGTGTTGAATTTTGTCGAAGGCTTTTTCCGCATCTAGTGAGATAATCATATGGTTTTTCTTTTTCTGTTTGTTTATATGGTGGATCACGTTGATAGATTTTCGTATGTTAAACCATCCCTGCATTCCAGGTATGAAGCCTACTTGGTCATGGTGGATGATTTCTCTGATGTATTCTTGAATTTGGTTTGCCAGTATTTTATTGAGTATTTTTGCATCGATGTTCATCATCGATGATGATGTAATTTTCTTTCTTAGTTGTGTCTTTGTGAGGCTTGGGTACCAAAGTTACTGTGGCCTCATAAAAAGAGTTTGGCACTGAACCTTCTGTTTCTATCTTGTGGAACAGTTTGAGGAGTAGTGGTATTAGTTCTTCCTTGAATGTTTGGTAGAATTCTATGCTGAATCCATCTGGCCCTGGACTTTATTTGGTTGGAAGGCTTTCGATGACTGCTTCTATTTCATTGCGGGTTATAGGTCTATTTAAGTTAAGTGATAGTTATCCAGAAACTTGTCCATTTCCTTTGAATTTTGATTTTCAAAGTATGACCTGAAAATTATCTGGATTTCCTCTGTGTCTGTTGTTATGTTCCCCTTTTCGTTTCTGATTTTGTTAATTTGCATGTTCTCTCTGTGCTTTTTCGTTAATTTGGATAAAGGTTTGTCTATCTTGTTGATTTTCTCAAAAAACCAACTCTTCGTTGCATTGATTTTTTGTATTGTTTTCCTCGTTTCTATTTTGCTGATTTCAGCCCTCAAGTTGATTATTTCCTGGTGTCTACTCCTACGGGGTGAATTCGCTTCTCTCTGTTCTAAGGCTTTCAGTTGTGCTGTTAATTCTCTTATGTGACTATCCTCTGTTTTCTTCATATGGGCACTTAGTGCAATGAACTTCCCACGTAGCATTGCTTTCAAGGTGTCCCATAAGTTCGGGTATGTTGTATCCTCATTCTCGTTGAATATTAGAAAGTCCTTAATTTCTTTCTTTATTTCTTCTTTGACCCAGGAGTGGTGCAATTGCACATTGTTCAGTTTCCATGAGTTTGCAGGTTTTCTGCTATTTGTGTTGTTGTTGAATTCCAATTTTAAAGTATGGTGGTCTGATAAGATACAGGGGACTATTTCTATTCTCTTGTATCTGTTGAGGTTTGTTATGTCACCTAGTATGTGGTCGATTTTAGAGAAGGTTCCATGTGGAGCAGAGAAGAAGGTATATTCTTTTGTCTTTGGATGGAATGTTCTATAGATGTCTGTTAACCACAGTTGAGACATAAATTCTGTTAATTCTTTTGTTTCTTTGTTGAGTTTCTGATTTGTGTTCCTGTCTAGTGTTGAGAGTGGTGTATTGAAGTCTCCCACTATAAGTGTGTGAGGTTTTATATGAGTTTTGAGATTTAGTAATGTTTCTTTTACGAATGTGGGTGACTTTGTATTAGGGGCATAGATGTTCAGAACTGAGACTTTGTGTTGATGGATTTCTCTGGTGATGAATATGAAATGACCGTCTTCATCTCTTTTGACTAATTTTGGTTTGAAGTCTAACTTGTTAGATATTAGGATAGCTACGCCTTCTTGCTTCTTATTTCCATTTGATTGGAAAATCTTTTCCCAACCCTTTACCCAGAGGTAATGTCTATCTTTGAAGCTTAGATGTGTTTCTTGTATGCAGCAGAAGGATGGATTCTGTCTTCGTATCCATTCTGTTAGCCTGAGTCATTTTATAGGTGAGTTAAGACCATTAATGTTGAGGGTGAGTAAGGACCATTGATTGTTGATGCTTGTTTGATTTAGGTTTGTTGTTGGCAGTGGTATTGTGAATATATTAGTTCTGCTTTACCCTTGGTTTCTGGTGTAGTTGGATTATCTGTTGCCTACATTTTTGTGGGTGTAGTTACCTTCCTTGGGTTGGAGTTTTCCTTCCAATACTTTCTGTAGGGCTAGATTTGTAGACACATATTGGGAAAATCTGGTTTTGTCATTAAATATTTTGTTTTCTCCATCTATAGTGATTGAGAGTTTTGCTGGATATAGTAACCTAGGCTGGCATCCGTGTTCTCTTAATACTTTTAGAACATCTATCCAGGACCTTCTGGCCTTGAGGGTTTCCATGGAGAAGTCAGGTGTAATTTTAATAGGTCTGCCTTTATATGTTACCTGTCCTTTTTCCTTCGCTGCTCTTAATATTCTTTCTTTATTCTGTATGCTACGTGTTTTGATTATTATATGTCAAGGAGTCTTTTTCTTTGGTCCAGCCTATTTGGTGTTCGGTATGCTTCTTGTACTTTCATGGGCATGTCCTTCTTCAGATTGGGAAAGTTTTCCTCCATGATTTTGTTGAATATGTTTTCAGCACCTTTGAGCTGGGCTTCCTCACCTTCCTCTATGCCTATTATTCTTAGGTTTGGCCTTTTCATGGTGTCCCACATTTCCTGGATGTTTTGTGTTAAGGATTTGTTGGATTTATGATTTTCTTTGGTCGATGAATCTATTTCTTCTAGTTTATCTTCTGTGCCTGAGATTCTCTCTTCCATCTCTTGAATTCTGTTGGTTATACTTGTGTCTGTAGTTGCCGATTTTTTTGCCCAGTTTTTCTATTTCCAGCATTCCTTCGGTTTGTTACCTTTATTTTCTCTATTTCAGTTTTCAAGTCTTGAACTGTTTCCTTTACCTGCTTAATTGTTTTTTCTTGGCTTTCTGTACTTTCCTTAAGGAATTTGTTCATTTCTTCCACTTTTTTGTTTGTTTTTTCCTCCATTTCTTTAAGGGATTTTCTCACATCTTCTTTGAGGGCCTCTATCATTTTTATGATGGTAATTTTTAAGTTGTTCCATTCTGCTTCCTCTGCTTTGTTGTTGTGTTCCGTTCTAGTTGGTGTAGATTCCCTAGATTCTGGTGGTGTCATGCTTGTCTTTCTGGTGTTAGGTGTTTTCTTGTATTGCCTTCTTCCCATAGCTTCTTCCAGTAGGTGTTGGTGGGGTCTCCCCTTCTCTCTATGGTACTTCCCTGGTGGGCTTATGTGGGTCAGAGATTCAATATCTGTAGCTCTGTGTGGTCCAAGCTCCCTAGGAGGTCTCTCAGCACACAGGGACCCAGGGATGGGTTCAAGGATGAGGATCCAGTAGAAGATGCCAGCAGATACTCACAGTGGTCCTGCAGAGATAGGCAGATCTCTGGGAGGAACCCAGGACTCCAGCAGAGGACTGGAGGTGTGGGTCAGAGACCAAGCAGGTGGAACTTACGGGTGGTCCGGCATGGATAGGCAGGTCTCCTTTGTTCAGAGTTGCTCCTAGAAGTCTCCAAAGTAGAGTGGACTGTTGGCTCCACCCTCTGTCCCAGTGCTCAACCAGAGCGGCAGGACAGTGGTCAGGGTAGGGCATAGGGTGGGGGGGGGCAGGCTCGCGGTGGGGATGGGTGGGGGTGTATCAGAGCTCCAAGGGTGCTCTTGATGGGAACTGGACACAGGAGCAGCAGGATCAGCGGCCAACCCAGGGATTTTGGGGTGGGGGGTTAGAGGTTGTAGGGAACAGGCAGCCCTGATTGGGCCCAGACTCACCTCTGGCCAATAGCTGGTGGAAGTAGACAAAGGCTGAGCTGAAACTTGGGAAGGTTTTGCAGGATAGTCGGATCTCACTGAACGATTTTAATGTGTTTTCAAAAAAAAAAAAAAAATGCTTTTTGTGGAAACTTACCTTACATATATATTTTTAAATGAAAGAGAAGGAATCAAAATAAAACAAAATTCAATAGTCCACAAAGGTGGACTCACAATATTACTAAAGTGTTTTGACACTTTAAAATAAAAACATAAATAAATTATGAATGATTTACCACACTTGGGATATCAGATATCAATAACAAAGCAAATTTGATCATCCAAATTTTTTTTTCCTTTCCAAACTGTTTATTTTTTTTCTTAGAAATATACATTCATGATTCACCCATATCTCTTTTGGTCTTCCTAGGTTGTTCTTTTTTTTTTTTTTTTTAATTTTTTTTTATTTAATTTTATATAACAAAGTCCAATTAAATGAAAACAAACATTTATACACAATATTTGGGAATTTGGGCGTCGTTCTTTCCAAACTACTTCCTGCTGGTAAGGGGCGCTGTCTTGGGGGATTACGAAGAAGATTCAGATATCCTAGCTGTAGTCTGTAGGGCTGTTTTGTCAAGCTGTTTGGAATGTAGGATCAGCTTGTACTCTGTTTCAGGCGATCTGGCGTGATCAAACCACATTAGTCTGGAAGGAATCCACATCTTTTCATTTTCTGTGGAAACAAAAATAGAAATCCTTTTCCCCAGTAACTTGTTCTTCAACTTAAATTTTGGAGTCAAAGCGTTTTTTTTTTTTTTTTTTTAATTTATTATTTTACATGTCAGTCCCAGTTCCCTCTCCCTCCCTCCCTCCCTCCCCTCCATTCCTCCCTCCCTCCTTCCCTCCCTTTTACCCTCTCTGCCCTCTCACATGCACTCTAAACACCCTCCCCTCCCAAACCCCCACCACAATACCATATGTAGGGGAATGCCATCCAGTTGGGGTCATGTAGATCTGACAGGTCCTGTGAAGTAGGGACTAGGGCTTCTCTCCTATCTCTAGAATAAGGCAGTTATCCCTCCATGGGGGATATGTTTGCAAAGTCCTTTTGTGCACCAGGGATACATCCTGGCTCCACTGTCTGAGGTCCCTTAGACTGCTCAGTCCTTCTGGCTGAGACCCATATTCAAGGGGGTCCGAGTCAGTCCCCTGTTGGCTTCCCAGCTATCAGTCTAGTGGCCCCTAGCTCCTCCTTGTTCAGGTAAGCTGTCTCTATGTACTTCTACCGCATGGTCTTGTCCTCTCCATCTGCTTCTGGGCTCTAGTTCGACTCAGTGTTTATGTATGGGTGTTTGCTCCTATTTTCAACAGGCATTAGTTGAGGACTCCATGGAGAAGTTAGTTGTTGATCTCACTCTCCGGGAAGGGCATTTATGATAGCCTTTCCACTGAAGCTCAACTTGTTAGTTGGGAGCAGTCTTGTAGTTCCCTCGACCTTTCTTTGTGTTCAATTTTATCTTCAAACCAATATTGGCTCCCTCTTTTATGTTCTCTCTGTCTCTCTTTGTCTCTCTCTCTCTCTCTCTCTCTCTCTCTCTCTCTCTCTCTCTCTCTCTCTCTCTCTCTTTCCTATCTTCTATTCCTAACCAGGCTCAATCTTCCTGGTCGCACATGTTTTCCTTTCCTCCCCCCTCATTTTCTCCTACTTCTCTCTCCATTTGTTGCTCCCCACACTTCACCTGAGCTCTGGGGGACTTGTCCCTTCCCAGGTCTGTGAGGGACTTTCTATGAATCTCTTAGAATATACCTTGCATCCTAGTTCCTCTGGTGATGTGTATTATAGGCTGGTGATCCTTTGCTCTAGGTCTAAAATCCATATATGACTGAGTACATACTGTGTTCCTCTTTTTGTGACTGGGTTACCTCATTCAGGATGGTTTCTTCAAGTGCCATCCACTTGCCTGCTAATTTCAAGATACCATTATTTTTTTCTGCAGAGTAGTATTCCATTGTGTAGATGTGCCACATGTTCATTATCCATTCTTCAATTGAGGGGCATCTAGTTTGCTTCCAGGTTCTTGCTATTACAAATAGTACTGCTGTGAACATAGTTGAACAGATGTCTTTGTTGCATGGTTGTGGATCATTTGGGTATATGCCTAAGAGGGGGATTGCCGGGTCCTGTGGTAAACTAATTCCCATTTTCCTAAGGAACCGCCATACTGATCTCCAAAATGGCTGTATGAGTTTGCACTCACACCAGCAGTGGAGGAGTGTTCCACTTTCTCCACATCCTCTCCAACATAAGTCATCACTGGTGTTTCTAATTTTAGCCATTCTGGCAGGGGTAAGATGGTATCTCAAAGTTGTTTTGATTTGCATTTCCCTGATAGCTAAGGATGTGGAGCATTTTCTTAAGTGTCTTTCAGCCTTTTTGATTTCCTCCATTGAGAATTCTTTCTTCAGTTCTGTACCCCATTTTTTAATAAGGTTATTTGGTGTTGTGTTGACTAGTTTCTTGAGTTCTTTGTATATTTTGGAGATCAGCCCTTTGTCGGATATAGGATTAGTGAAAATCTTTTCCCAGTCAATGGGCTGCCGTTTGGTCTTGTCAACTGTGTCCTTTGCCTTACAGAAGCTTCTAAGTTTGAAGAGGTCCCATTTATTAATTGTTTTTCTCAGTGTCTGTGCCCCTGGAGTTATGTTCAAGAAGCGGTCTCCTATACCAATTTGTTCAAGGGTACCTCCTACTTTCTCTTCTAAGAGGTTCAATGTGGCTGGATAATCCAAATTTTTATCCAAAATTTATCCATAGCTTCAGGTCAAAATTATCCCTGCACAAAGCTTCAAACAGAACATTGTGATTTGCTGAGTAACAGCCTTAGCCTTTGTTTTACTCCTTCATGATCTTATTTATAATCTAGGATATGTTATATGCTTAAATCATGTTTTAAAACAATCTTTGTTTTTCTATTTTACTTGTAATTTATTTTTTTATTATTTTTTCTTATTTTACATGTTGATCCCAGTTCCCTCTCTCTCCCTTCCTCCCTTCATCCCTGCCACTTCCCCTGACCCCCTCCTATTCCATTCCCCTCATACTCCACAGGGAGGGTGATGCCTTCCAGGAGGGATCAACAAAAGCTGTCAAGTCATTTGGAGTAGGGTCTAGGCCCTTCCTCCTGCCTCTAGGTTAAGGGAGTATTACTCCATGGGGAATATGCTCCCAAAGTCCTTTTGTACACCAGGGATACATCCTGGATCCATTGTCAGAGGTCCTTTAGTCTGCCCAGGCCTTTAGTCTGCCCATGTTCAGGGGGTCTGAGAAGGTTCAATGCTGGTTTCCCAGCTATCAGTCTGGGGGTCCATGGGCTCCCCTTTGTTTAGGTCAGCTGTCTCTGTGGGTTTCTCTAGCCTGTTCTTAACCCCTTTTCTTATCACTCCTCCCTCTCTGCATCTGGATTCCAGGAGTTCGGCTCAGTGTTTAACTGTGGGTGTATGCTTTAATAGCATTTTGATACTGACACTGTAAAATTCTCTACTTAAACGTTAAAAAAAAAACATTTATTTTACATTCTGTAAAGCTCTTTTTTTCTTTTCTTTCTTTCTTTCTTTTTTTTTTTTTTTTTTTTTTTTTTTTTTTTACAACCAAACACCTATCAAGATCAGAAGTTACTGTCATCCAGTCACAGTAACTGCCTGATCTCATCTAAGGACAAGTCTCTCCCCTTCCCTGACAGATATATTAAACATAAAGTTGTGTAAATTTCAATCACAAATATCTCAGCAATTTTGCAACAAGTACATGCTTTATTTAGTTAGAATACTGTGAAAATCATCCTTTTGGGTTGACTGTATCCAGTATTTGTCAGAAATTAAGTACAAGATTTAGCAGTCACTATGTATTGCTATCTTTTCCAAAAGTGATACTTTTAAGGAAAAAGGTACAAGAAGTTGGAATGATCATTAAATATTTTGAGAGCATCAAAGGATTTCAAGACTATAAAGGAAACAATGACGAAAGGTATCTCAGAGAAATCTACCCTGTGATTGTTAATAACACATGTAAAATTGTTAACGGATTTTGTTCGTGTTTCTAAAAAGATACAGATTTTCTGCAAGCCATCCAATTCCCCTACTCCCTGTACACCAGCCAGATGTTTAACAACTCAGTTCAGTCCAGACCCCAGAGTTGATCAGACTCCACTATTTTAAGAGCTGGGTCCTACAAGATTACTCTCTCTATTCAGATGTCAATCACATGGATGGATCCAGGCTGCCCACACCAGATGTAACCTGACATGGCTTTGTGGTTTCCATTAACAAACTTCAGCAAGATTATTTGCTCAACAGATCAGGGGGGTCAGGAAGAGAGCTCATTCTCTATTAGATTGTAATTGTAAAGAGCTTGTTCATGAATGGTCAAATGGAAGCCTGGCATACATTAAGGTATGGCAGGGTGTGGGTGAGGATGCAGAGCCCTGGATCCTCTCCTAACCTCTTCTAGTATCTTGATGTAATTAAGATTCTCTTAGCCCCATCATACAGGATTTTCAGGAAAGATACATTGATTGTTAGCTCAAACTCTAGACTACCTTCCCTTCAGCACTGGAAACAGGACTATAAAAGGCTTCTACATGAGGTTTTGTCTTTTGGCAACCTGTCCCCATCCCAAAGCTACTGACTGGCATGAGAGAGCCCCTCAATAGAACAAAAGATTTACTTGTCACCTATAAAGTTACAGTAGTTTAGGAGTTCGGTGTCAGAAACAGAGAACAAAGGAATCTGTGTCTTATCATGCCACAAAAAGTTGGAAGAAAAGATGAAATTTTTTTCCAATACAAAATATTCTATCCTTTAACTGTTAACACAACTAAAATATACCTGGTAGGGCTGTTTGTTTTGATAAAAATGTTTCTTGGAACAAACAAGATGTTCATTTATTAATAGGATTAGCATTTCCCCCTGATAATTTTTTATTTCACCACTAGAGCAACCTTGATTCTGATCTTTTGTCAAAAATTTCCCTAAAGCACATTCATCTACATGAAAGAACACAATGTAGCTCTATTGTAATTTATTAAAGCTGGACATTGGTAGAAGAGATTGTTTTTAATCATAAACCTGATGTTTACATACCACAGGGCAATTGTTGTGGACAGGAAGAAAGACATCATTCAATTGTTTTCAGAGCATAAGAAATCTAAATTCTGCTGACATGTAGGCTGATGATTTCAGTTCAGTCTGGGCAAGATTCAAGATGTAGACAGAGTCAGTAACCTAATGTGTACCTAATCTTTCTCTTTCCCACCAGCCAGCTCCCAAATAATGACATGGAGACTTACTAACTATGAAAGCTTGGCCATTAGCTTAGGCTTATCCCACCAGCTCTTATAACTTAAATTAACCCACATTTTTATTAATCTACATTCTACCACCTCTCCTCCTGTATGCCCTGCTTATTCTGCACCTCCTAGTGTCTCTCTGGCACACAATTAGATTCATCTTCCTCTCTCCCTGGAAATCTTATCTGTATCTTCTGCCTAGCTATTGGCTATTCGGCTCATTCTTAAACCAATCAGAAGGCACTTTGGCAAAGACACATCTTTACAGTATAACAAATATTCTTCAATATGAATGAGGCAGCTTCATTTCTCTAAACAGAAGTCAAAATGTATTTGCTCTCATTTAATGAGGACTTAAAGCAAACTTCAATAAACAGAGAAAAGCAAACATGAGGCTAAAACAATCAGACAAATAGTAACGGATAAATGATGGTGCCATTACTTAAAATGCTGCTTAAGATTTTGTATATCTGCCAAGAGGGATATTGCCACAAGAGTATTAAAGGGCTCACTCCTTGTCTCTGCCATTGCACACTCACACAATCATCTCAATCAAGTGAAATTTATAAGTGACATATTTTCTCAATTCAAAGATAATGATCAACTAAAAAGACCCAAATAAACAAAGAGGGAAAGAGAAAGAGGAACAAAGGAAGGAAGGAAGGAAGGAAGGAAGGAAGGAAGGAAGGAAGGAAGGAAGAAAGAAAGAAAGAAAGAAAGAAAGAAATGCTGACCATGAGTGAGATATAGGATGTTCTCACTGTGTGTAAATAATGACTGATATGATCAGGAAAGTTCTGAACTGCCTGCTTTATTCAGGGTTTCTTGTGTATAACATCTAAAAGAGAAATAATCTCTCATTCAACTATTAAATAGGAATCCTAGATTTATCCAGACCAACTCATATCACATGCTCATTTCTAGTTAATCTGGCCCAAGTCATAACAATGGAATTATTTATTTTAGACCTATGCTTGTTTTGTGCTTCTATCACAAATATGGTAGAGTAAATGTTTTTCTTTTTTAAACAACAAAAATTTTACTGGCTCACAGACACGTAAATTGATAAGTCTAAAATCAGAAGACCAGCAATTGATAAGGGTCCTCTTGCTGTATCACCCCCTATTGGAAGGGAGAAGACAAATAACCACAGGATGAAACACAAGGATGAAAGGACCAAACTAGATCCAAATACATGCTTCACCCCTTCATTCTCAGTAGTCAGGAAGCAGAAAAAGAAGATGGACTCTGAGTTTAAGGCCAGCCTGGTTTACATACCAAGTTCTAGGTCAGCCAGGGCTCCACAATGAATACATATCTTTTATTTGCAGAGTAGAAAATTCATCCAAAATAAAGCTTTTCAAATAAAAAGAATACTAATATCCAGACACTTCTATGCTGTACTAGCTCTGTGAATCTTCATCTGTTGACATCAACTTAATTTTATCTGTACTTTCTGCATCACTAAGAAGTCCCCGGGGGCTGGAAGGAAATTCTGAGTGCTTCTCTGTGGTTGTTGCTAGGAAACAACATCCTCAGGATCAGAGTACTCAGACAGAAACACTGTGTGAAGTCCCTGGTTCATAAAGGAAAAGCTTTGGTAAATAGATTGTTTAGGTGTGAGTAAATTGATGTTCTCTCTCTGTGGCAAAATGTTCTTGTGTAACCTTTGAATAATAGTGTGCTTTTAGGCCTCTATGCTTGGCTCCAGCTGCCATTATTGCTCCCATGAGAACTTCGGTATCTATATAAATGGGAGTGAACATTCTCTTTTTTCTCTCAAATCATCTGTAATTATCTCGGTGCCTAGAGCACTATGAGTAATGAGTTTTAGTTAAACAAAGTGAAATGAGCTTGGAAATTAAGACCCGGACCACTGACTGCCTGCATAAGTTCTTGAATACTATAGTCCCTCCTCATCCCCAGGAAGATATGTTTCTAGATGTCCAGCATATAGATACCCAAAACACCACATAAGCCAAACCCATATACACTATGCTTTTACTTTACATACATATCTAGGACATAAATTAGGCAAAAGAAAAAATAAATAATAACCACAATAAAACAGAAATAATAATAAATGGAACATACATAATGACAACTATTACAAACTTTAGTCAGGCTTATGTGGATAGTTTTGCTAACAAGAAGGGTTACTGTACTCTGCAGTACTGAGACAGTTGGTTGGATAGCTGATGTGAGTGGGAAATGAATGGGAAGATTAATCTGCTCAGTGAGGATGTGTTAGACAAAGAGGCCTCTTATATCTTGGATGGGATAGAGCAGGGGAGCATGGCATTATATAGAACAACTAGGAATGATGGATGCATGGTTCAAGCTCATGATATGTTTATGTTTAGAATTTTCCATTTAATATAACTGGGCCACCTAGACTGTGGGAGGGGAAATTTTATATAAGAGAGAACTATCGTGAATATTAAAATCTGCTTTGGCTGGTTGTCACATTCCAGTTTTATTTAGACTTATGCTGTTTCCCAGAAGTAGGAGCTAATAGGGCTGCCAGTTTGGCTCACCCACTCCCTTCTCTCTTAGCTCAAACTACAAACTGTGTCTGTGACTCTCCCAATGTGAACTTCTTTCTGCTTACATTTCCTCCCCTACCCCAGATTCTGAAAACTGAAATAGCAGCTGGAGGTTGAAACCTATCACCTTGTTAATGTAGCAAGCCAGAAGCTTTTCATTCCTGGATATGGAGAATATATATCTATGTGTTTATCTATCCATCTTTGTTTCTATATGACCATCTCTATGTCTGTCTATTTATCACCTATATATCTATTCATCTATCCATTACCTATCATCCATCACCCATCAATCTACTTATCAATCATCCATCACACATCTATCTGTGTCCTCATCCACAATCCATCACCAAACTATCTATCTACTTCTGTGTCATGAATTCTCATCATATACTCAAGACAATGTTAAGCATCAGTGTTACACATTCATACCCAAGTTTGCCATAAATCTCCAATGCATCAATTAGTCCAAGGCAGATTATGTTAAGTCTAATAGGTCAAGAGGATCATGCAGCCTCTCAAAAACAGTTTATATATAATAGTAAATACATTTTATTTTCATGTCTATATTTGGGTCATTGTAGATGGATTATTTCATATCGATATTACTTTTTTGAGAGAGGACAAGTTCTTTAATATAATAGGTGATGGTTTAATGAGAAATTAAATGTACAATAATAAGTTCTATAAATAGTAATTTATTAGGGCATCAAGTATAATCAAGTATAAAACAGCTATTGTTAATTTAGGGACAAGAATTTAAAAAATTTTTTGAAGAGGAATTTTAATTATTTTAATAAGTAAAATTGAGACTATTTTTTAGATACACATATCCAAAAGGGGGGATGAGAAGAATGACTAAAATTTATTTCACTCTTGAAGTGGTAAATTGGTGCAATTCTTTTGACACTGTCATTCAGCTTCCAAATTTTAAACTTAAAAAAAAATAATCTTAGAAAGATGTTGCTGCTTTAGTAGGACAACATAATGCATACTACAAAGAGCTCATAGAGTTATCCTTCAAACACATCAGTAACTTTAATAAAAAAAATGAGGTGTCGTTATTTGAGGTGAATATAAAAAGAAATGGAAAAATCAACTGTGTGTTTAACTGGTTAAAATGGATTTTAAATGAGCTGAATTATTTTCAGGCTTTTAAAAACATATCAATGCATTGTTTGTATTATACAATTTACTCTTATACACCACCATGACTTAGCCAGGGCACTGGCAAATGTAGACAGACCATAGGGAGAAAACAGGTCATGAACATAGGACCTTCCGTGCCTAAGCCAGGAACACACTTTCAACTGTCTTTAATCTTCTCTAGGTTCCTTGACATTAAAGCCCACCCTCAGAGATCCAAAGGGATCAATAATTCATAAATGCCTAGTATAATCAAGAACGTATATCATTCCTAAGATTTTACCTGTCTGTTACCTGTAATAGTACTAGCTATAATGGAAGGATATAAGCCTGGTTACTCTTTTAAATGAAATATGTATTTATTTTTAAATGCCTTGATCATTTATTCAAGATTTGATCATTCACTATATTCCCATTATCCCTTAGGCTCCCCTTTTAGTAACTGTGTTTATCATTTAATTCCATTTTTGTTCTTAGATAATGCATAATCCAAATCCATTTTCAGAGCCCTGGAATGCAGCCACCCCTTGCTTTAATAAAAGAGCACTCATCCATAGATACAATAAAAACAAATTCGTAGCAGTGATACAAGGTAATAAAAGTTCAGGAAGCTTATGCTCACTAAAGCCAGATGCATCTCTTTCCTCAACATAGTCACCCCCAACCCATCAGAAATAGCACTCAATGTAGAAGCTATCTGCTATTCAAATTCAAAATGATACAATTTGCCCAAGTGTATTATGAATCTTCCCTCTGGCTGGAAGATTGTCTTCAGAAAGCATCTCTAGACCAATTGTGCTCTGTGTGACTAGTCTGTGTTTCTTCACTTCAGATGGCTATACCACTGATGACATTGAGTTTTACTGGAATGGAGGAGAGGGAGCAGTAACCGGGGTCAATAAAATCGAGCTTCCTCAGTTTTCAATTGTTGACTACAAGATGGTGTCCAAGAAGGTGGAGTTCACAACAGGTGAAGATGTTTCTTCCCTAATAATCCATGCATGTAGGAAAGGGAGGTGTGGCTCTAATCAAATAATAATCTTTCTTTCTTCCCTCCCACACATCCTCATTTTCTTCTTCACTCCTTCCCTCCCCTACCTCCTTCCTTCCTTCTTTTCTTTTTTTAAACACAGGGGCATATCCACGACTATCACTAAGTTTTCGTCTAAAGAGAAACATCGGCTACTTCATTTTGCAAACCTACATGCCTTCCACACTGATAACAATTCTGTCCTGGGTGTCTTTTTGGATCAACTATGATGCATCTGCAGCCAGAGTCGCACTAGGTAATGCATTCCCACCTTTTTATAGTTAGTAGATCAGACCTTCAAACAAAGAGGCAATACTAGGAATCAAATGGAAAACCTTCATGAAACAAGTAAAAGAACTAGACTGCAATAGGATGCTTTAAAATAAAAATATCCATGATGAATTAGAAGAGTGTTTATAGTGAGTGCAATATCCTTTAGGATCTTTTCCCCATTGAATGAGTGTTTGTGGATTACATGTTAGAATCTCATTACACTGTATTTTTTTTTTTTACCAAATGTGTGATAACCTCCTCTTTGTTTCCTGCTTTTGACTGTTAAAACACTGGTAACTCATTGTTTTAAAATAAACATGAGAAAGATAAACCTTTTTGAGTGTTAGCAAGCTGTATCAATCGTTGGGAAATAGTATCCTTTGATCAACTAAAGTAAAACATATGAAACCAAGTCTTTCCCTTAAATATAGCTCATTACATTCAATATTCAACAATTCATCAGCTATATTAATGATCCATGACTGAGTCAGAATAAAACACGGTTTCTCGATTTACATATTGATCCCAGCTTTTCTCTCTCTTCCTCCCTGCTTCCCTCCCTCCTATGCCCCCGACCCCCTTCTATTCCACCCACCCCCACTCCACAGGGAGGGTGATGCCTTCCAAGAGGGATCATCAAAATCTGTCAAGTCATTTGGAGTAGGGACTAGGCCCTCCCTCCTGCCTCTAGGCTAAGGGAGTATCCCTCCATGGGGAATGTGCTCCCAAAGCCCTTTCATGCACCTGGTTCCACTGTCAGAAGTTACTTAGACTGCCCAGGCCTTCTAACTGAGACCCACATTCAGGGGGTCTGAGACTGTACAATGCTGGAAAGGCTATCAGTCTGGGGGTCCATTATCTCCCCCTTGTTCAGGGCAGCTGTCTTTGTAGGTTTCTGTAGCCTGGTCTTGTCACCTTTTATCACTCCCCCCTCTCTTCATCTGGATTCCAGGAGTTCGGGTCAGTGTTTAGCGGTAGGTGTCTGCTTCTATTTCCATCAGCTACTAGATGAGGGCTCTATGATGGCATATAAGTTAGTTATCAATCTCATTATCAAGACTGAGTTGGGGGATGAATAGATGAGAGCAGAGAGAGAGAGAGAGATACCATAATAGAGGGAGCCATTATAGGTTTGAAAAGAAAATTGACTCTAGAGAAATATCCAGAGACCTACAAGGATGACCCTAACTAACAATCTGAACAACAGTGGAAAGGCTACCTTAAAAAACGGTTTCTTGTTTGGTGAAACAAAATTCAGAATTAATTCTACCATTATTGAGTAATAGTTGAAAACCGGAAAGCTATATTGAGATTGTAAATTTTTTTTGGAAAGTTAGGATATGTAAAATATGTCTGATGAGATCATGAGATCTCATCACCTCAAGTGGCCATGTACAGGTCTACTTTATTATTTAATATTCAGACACATTTTAGATATCACTCCAGTTTCGGAGAGATGAACAGGGAAAATGAAGAAACATCACTTCTGGCTAAGGTAATACATTATACCTCTTCTCTCAGTTACTGGTTACTAAGTTGGATTAATTGACCAATATATCCCTTCTCACAAAGACTAATTGGCATAACTTCACCCCCGTTCTATTGGCTGAGTACATAGACTTTCATAGCCAAGTGCTTGCAGCCTCATATCAACCTTAAGATGTACTATGTATAAAGAATATGAACAAATAGTTTTTCATATTATATATGCATCCTTAACACCCTGGTTTAGTAGAAATGTAGCCATGAGCATATGCTAGTGTTAAAGAAAACCCTGGGAGATATCCAATCTACATGAGGGAAAAAAAACTCAAAAGTTCATGCACTCTGGTCATCTATACATGCTTATTCTCAAAGCAGATGACATTTTCATTAAAGATATTAGAGGAGCTGGAGAGATAGCTCAGTAGTTAAGAGCTTATACTGCTCTTGTAGAAGACATGAGCCCAGAACCCATTTTGGGTGGCTCACAAATACCTGTTGCTCCAGTTCTAGGGGTTCTGATGCCCTCTTCTGACATTCTTGGGTACTTGCACTCACAGGTACATATTCTCACAAAAGCACATAATTTTATAAAGCCAAATATATATGAAAGATGGTAATATAAATGATGCTTTGATCTTTAAAATGTTACACTAATATTTTAACATACATAATTTTTCAAACATTTATTTTCTATTTTCTAATTTAAAACAAAGACAAAAACATGATTTAGTGACTATATAAATATCTCTATAGTCTATGAAATTTTAAGTTTTATTCAAAGAAACAAGTAAGATCACTTACAATGGAGCTCTTATCAATCCAACATATTTGAATTAATCACTGATCTGAACTCATTCTACTTTTTTAGATAATATTTTTATTCTTTGAAAAATCATACATGTGTACAATGTATTTTTATCACATCACACCACTATTTTCCTCTAACTCTCCCCAGGAGCCTCCAACCCACCTCCCTTCTGACTTTATATTTATTTTTGCTGTTTATTATTGATAAGAAAATATTATTATATGCACAATGAAATGTAATTCAACTATAAAGAAGAATTAAGTCATTAAAATTGCAGGTAAATAGATAGAAATGGGAAAAATGTAGCTTACCTTTCAATGGTACTCCTGAGGAGTCATGTCAGGATGTCTGCAGTCTAGAGTTATCCCTTGCCCCTTTTCACAAAGCCTGTCTTTAATAACTCTCATCTTATTTCAGATATTACCATCAAATCCCTTCCTTTATTTTAAATGTTGCTGTGAGAACCTTGCTTTTTTTTTTCCTCTATAGCTGGGTGAACCACATGAAGAGAATTCATCTGAAGTTTGGTTGGTTGGTTTTGGATTTTTGAGACAAAGTCTCATGTTGCACAGACTATCCACCACCATTCTAAAAAATATAGCTAGTTTCCTCCATTATATTCAGTGAGCTGTTGTGATACACTGTACAAATGTAAAGCCCTGGAATTGTAGTACTGTCTACACAAAATCTAGCTTCTTTTGTATTTCTTATTTTTCCCAATCATTATTCCATCATTACCATTATCAACACAATATACTCAGTATGCTATCAAACAAGATGTATACTATTAACACTTTTGAGAATTAACAAAGCATATAAAACATAACCTGTGCTGTGTTTGTAGGCAGCAGCTTTTTTTTTAATCAAATCTAAAAGTTGACTTTTAATAAACCCCTTTCTGGCATTAGGAGATGATTTTTTTATAGGCTCTGAAACCAATGAAACAGAGGTAATGTTTCAAAAACCAAAACAACAAGATCATATTATATATAGAGAATACTTGTTGTGAAACATAAAATTCCTTAAATGTCTCTTCTCTTGACAATCACACATGAGTGACCAGTGACTAGAAAATGTAAACTAAAATTGTGAGTGAGGTGTGTTATAGACTCATGAGATTAATTAAGTCAGTCACCCCAAACTGGTCACTGACCAGTAGCAGTGGCTACAGTGGGAACAGAATCCAGAGGGAAATGACTGAGACATGGAGAAAAAGGAAAGGAAGGATGTAGCTAAGGATGACTGTAGCTACATAACATAGTAAGAGACAATTGACAATGAGATTCCAGGGAAACTATTTAAAATATCAGGTGTGTATGTGTTAACATCCTAATGTGTGAGCATGTATGTTTTAAATTCCATGTATGTGTGTGTGCTATGCATGCATAACTCAATGCATACATGAATGTCATTCAATAACTTCCAAAATTGGTTGTCACCTTCCACCTTATTTTTGACAGTGAAATTCGTTCTGCTTTTTCACAGCTTCTTTTCTTATATGTGTGTGCTTAGTTTTAAAATGTCACTAGCCCTCCATTATCTGTGTGCTCTATGTCATGTCTTAGTAACAGAATCTAGAGAAATCCTGCCATTTTTGTCTTGAGACACAGGTGTACTTTAGTCCACTGGCATAGCATGATATTGCCGTTGTGTAGCACATTAAGGGAAGGCATTCGTCTTCTCGGCCTTGGAAAACATAACATCACAGAGGTGCCTTCAGCTAAGCTTCGGTTTTCTGTTCACAGGAATTACCACGGTGCTGACCATGACAACCATTAGCACTCATCTCAGGGAGACTCTGCCAAAGATTCCTTACGTCAAAGCGATTGACATCTATCTGATGGGCTGCTTTGTGTTTGTGTTCCTGGCTCTGCTGGAATACGCTTTCGTAAATTACATTTTCTTTGGAAAAGGCCCTCAGAAGAAAGGAGCAAGCAAACAAGACCAGAGTGCCAGTGAAAAGAATAAACTGGAAATGAACAAAGTCCAGGTAATGCATTATATATTACTAATATTATCTCTGTAATTTTTATTAATGATGGGGTGCCCAGGAATAGTTTTAACAGAAAAAAATACGTATTTAAAGTGTTTTTTGTTGTTATTAAGGCCAAACCATCATCTCAACTTACAGATTTGAGAACTGGTTTAAAGAAATTATACTGAGAACTACATAAAATTTCAAAAGCCTATGTATTGGTTGTGAATGATTGTAATAAAATAGCTGAAGCATACTGATCTTATTTTTAAAAAAATAAAATAAAAATCAGTTTGTTTAGCACACAGTTTTGGAGACTAGAAGTTTAGAGAGTATAATACAACCTCTACCAGTATGGTTGGTGATAAGTTACATGTAGGACAAATTGATTATGTCACAAAACAGAAAGCTAGACAGAAATTTGGGGCTCTCAAAACCCCTTCCAAGGACAGCACCTTCAATCAACTAGCCACCTCTCACTAGGCTGTAACTCTTAAAGATCTACCTCCCAACATTGTCACACTGAGAATCGAGTTTCCAACACACAAAAAAAATTGGGGGATACACTTAACCTATACCACAACTGTAATGTAAACCTGTGACTAAGATCAGCCTCAAGTCCATTATGACTTATTCTAAGCTGTTTGTAAAATTACACATGAAAGACTAATGTGAGCTTTGCTTGATAAACAAATAGAGAACTACAGTGAATAGACTTAGACTCTGACCTGCAGTGGAACTAAAGTCATCCATGAAAGCTACTGGATGCTTTCTGTGAGAAAGCACTTCTCACAGAAAAACCAACAAATGCAATGCCAAAATTCAAAACCAAAGTGCTTTAAGTGAAGGCAGAGTCATTTGTATCAAGTTCTCTGATAGGCAGAAGTTATGAAAATGAAAAATTTTTAATTCTGCTTAAAGACGTGAGTGGCTGAAAACAAGCAAATGATAGAACAGAACCATCCCTCAAAAAGAAGAGTGAGTTATACTAGACCATGGGGCATACAGTTTTCTCCAGTAGAAACTGCAGTTCTGTTGGCTGAGTGAGTCAAAGTATGGATGGTGGTACTTCAAAGTACCTGAAATTTCAGAAAGAAGTAAACAACAGCAGATGCTGAGTATCAGCTTCATTTCAATGTGTAGGTAAGATCCCAAAGAGCCAAGATGGTCCATCCTTGGTCAGTCCCGAGTGTCTGCTAGACAGAATGTGAACTCATCTACGAGACAAGCCTCCAGGTACCTTGAGAGGGATTATTTAGTTTGGGTTGTCTGGGTGAACCTGTGAGGGATTATCTCAGATAGCTTAATTAAGATTAGGTTAGAGGAAGACCTATCCTAAAGAGTTCAGCACCACTCTCTGGTTTTATGTCCTAGATCACATAAAAAGCAGCTAGCTGAAGAGAGAGCATCCATTGCTCTCTGGTTCCTGACTGTGGATAAAATGTGGCCAGGTACCTCAAGCATCAATCTCAGAGATTTATTGACCACAATGGACAATACTCTTAAATTGTAAGACAAAGTTAACCCTTTCTCCTGTAAGTTGCTTTTGTGGGGTATTTCTTCACAGCAACAGGGAAGGTGGCTAAGGCAAACTCAAAGGAAAATAGAGCTACAGACTACAAATTAAATGCCAATAAAATAAAAACAAACTTAAAATAAAAATAGATTTTTAACTGCTGTCCACATGTCAAGTTTTTAGCATTTGTTTTTAGCCCATTAATGTAATTTCATTAAATACCTAAAATAATTATAATTTATGAATTAAGTTTAAGTCATAAGAATAAGGAAAAAACCTTAGTTATGATTTCTATTGCTATGATGAGACACCATGACCACTGCAAGTCTTATAAAGGAAACATGTAGTGGGGTGCTCACTTGCAGCACAGATGTTTATCCCATTATTATCATGGTTGGAAGCAAGGTATCATGCAGGTAGGTATGGTGCTGGAGCTAAGAGTACTTACATCTTGATCTAAAGGCAACAGGAAGTGGTCTATCTCATAGAGTATGGCTAGAGCACATATGAGACCTCAAAGCCCACCTCCACAGTGACACACTTCCTCCAATAAGACCACACCTACTCCAACAAGGCCGCAGCTTTGGGGGCCATTTTCTTTCAAACCATTACCTAGACCCATTCTAACAATACATAAAACCAAGTTTCCACAAATTCTAGGCAATATGATTAAAGTGCCTAAGAAAACAAACCCAAAATTCAATCCAGAGTTTCTGTAATACAATTCAGAGTTTCTATAATCCATCATTCCAAATATCCAGTACACAGTAAAACATTAACATGACTGAACAGAAACAGGAAAATATCATGACCAAAAGCAATATGATTTTAAGAATTTCAAGTGTTGACCTGGTAAACAAGCACTATAGCATAACTGCAACTAATATATTTTAAAGTCTGTACGAAATGAAAGTACCAGTCTAGAACTGAAAGCAACCAATATAATCTGAAATAGATGATTAGACAAGCTGTAGTACATTAATACCATAGAATACTGTTTTCATTGGTGTCTCTATTGCTGTGATAAAACACCATGACAAAAAGCAACTTGAGGAGAGAAGGGCTCATTTCAGCTTACATGCCCCAATTGAAACCATGAAATAGATGGATGTAAGTCACAGGCTTGAACATGCCCTTCAATGGACTAATATTACATTCTGTGGAGCAGAAGGGATTAGTTCCAGCTCCGTTACTCATGTTCTTACTGTGGACACTGCCCTTTGGAGATACCTGAACAGAAACTATGACTCTGTGCTTATATTTACTTCCTCCTCACTGTTCTCATGCACTCCTATACCTCTACTGTGGAACAGCTATAATAACATGTGTTCCTATAGTTATTCTTTAGCATTTTTCTCTCATTACACTGTAGTTTACAATGACAGGTAACAGAGCCTTTGTCTACTGTGCTGTTATTCTTTCTTCAATAGCTATAATGGGGTAGAAACCAAGTATGAATGAATATCAGAGAGACGTTCTCCATTAACAGTTTTCAGAGCTCACTCAAATTATTGAGTAACATGCCATAATACGTTCTAAATTCTTGAATCTTCATATGAAATGAGAAAAGGACACAATAGCCCACTTATTTAGGCTTCTGCCCAAGGCTGCTTTATTGTTTCTATTTTTCGTGTGTGTGTGTGTGTGTGTGTGTGTGTGTGTGTGTGTGTGTGTGTGTGCGTGTACATATGTATTGTTTTGCTGGGGGATTGAACTCAGGGACTCTTGCATACTAGGCAATGAACTCTCTGAATAATAATGTTTTTATCCTGCATGCTTACGTGAACCTCTGGTATTCTTTCTAAATCATCATGCAATATACTGGTAGAAATAACTTTCAAAGGTGATTAGACTAAGACTTTACTTACTTTCCATATGTAGATGGAATAATAATTGCACAGTGTCCTAGTTAGGATTACTCTTGCCGTAATGAAATATCATGACCTAAAGCTACTTGGGGAGGAGAGGATTTATTCAACTTGAACAGCACTGTTCATCATCAAAGGAAGTCAGGACAGGAACCTGAAGGCAGGAGCTGATCCAGAGGTCATGGATGGGTGCTTCTTATTGGCTTGCTCTCCCTAGCTTTCTCAGACTGCTTTCTTATAGAACTCAGGGATGCCTGCCCAGAAATGTCCCCACCCACAGTGGGCTGTCCCTGTGCCATCAATCACTAATTAAGAAAAATGCACTACAGATTTTCTCACAGCCTGATTTTTATGGAGGCATTTTCTTTATTGAAGTTTCCTCCTCTCATATTGTGTCAGGTTGACATAAAACTATCCAGCAAGCACAATGTCACCATCTCATGCAACTCAAAATGATACTGAAAATGCTTGGGTTTAACAAATCCCAACCTCCTCATCTTTTCAGCTGTGGAATCAGAGAGGCAATGTGTCCATAAGAAATGTCATCTGCTCAGCTTATCATCTCCAGAAGTTAAATAATGTCAACTGTGCTATTTCAAAAACTGCAACACTGTGATTAAATTCAAATCTGTAGAAATGACTGTATTTCCCTTAATATGATGTTGGAAGATCTTCCTCTTTCCTGTGTGATGCTTTTAAAAAGTTAACCTTAATTAATATGTATCTAGGGTCACCGATTTTTCATTTGAGAGAGCACTGGGATTTTCCTTGGTATTCTTGAATGTGGAGTGACATTGTTCATTTTTACACGTCACTTTTGATGGCTGCAGCTGGGCAGTTAGGTCAAGGGAAATCCAAGCTGGTACCTGTGAAGTGCACACCCTGTATTGATTTATACTTCCACCAGCTGCAGTGAAGCACTTTTTTTTATGAGTGCAGATGCTGAATCCAGACATTATGAGAGTTTCAATCTCCAAGGTGATAAAGACTGTAGATTCATGAACCCCTCAGGCACCATTGGAAACTAGGGATGGTATTTAGAGTTTTGAAAGACAGATTTCACAGCACAACAAGACTTTGAGCAAGCTGCCTCTGGGATACTTTTAAACTAACCTGAAACTTTTTTAGTTGTATATACTAGCTAGTGTCTGCTATGTGCAAATGGATGAAATGGATATAGGGGTGGTCTGTGACCAGAGACTACCAAACACTGGGAGAATCAATGAAAGATTCATGACAAATGTGCAGTTGCAACCCCAAAGGTTAAGATGGAGAACTTTCCTTTCTGTAACTAGATACCAGTTCTGTGATCAGCCTCTTCTCCCTGATTTCTGTTCTTTGTGATAAATCATCCAAACACTTCCAGGCAACTTTCTGCATGTGAAGTAAGCTGTGCACTGTGTTGATCTCCAAAATGTAGATGAAGATGAGTATTTCAAAGGTAAGAAGTTCCATGATTACATCACAACATGCCTATTGGCCTTGGAACCTGGGCCTCAGCACTCCTCAGCAGCATCTCCCTTCAGGGTGCCTGGCACATAGACCCTGTTTGATGAAACTGGTTGTCTTGATTTGGCAGCTTGAACTACAATTCCCACTGACAAGCCTATGACATTTGCTCATGAACTTCACACTTCATACTTTTGCCCAAATCTAGCTTGGATTTCTTTTTTTTTTTTTTTTTTTTTTTTTTTTTTTTTTTTCGTTTGTTTGTTCTTGGGAGTCTAACTATTCCAGAAAGTTGTGTTTTTTCCTCTTCTTCCTCACTCCTTTGATTTTGCCTCCTCTTCCTGATCCTCCTCTTTTTCCTATCCTTTCTCTTTTGTATTATCCATTTTCTTACTTTCCAAATAGCTAGGAATCTTTTGATGAGTGAAACAGAACTCTAACTTAGAAACTATCCCCTGGTTCCAGTTTCCTGTGAGGTGCTTTACAGATGAGCAAACATGGTAAGCAGAAAACCTCCCTCTTAATCCCCTCATTCCAGTATCCTTTACATTGGCTTTGTTTTCAGAAGATTTTCTCTTATGGTAACCCCGAAAGCTCTAGATTTATCATGTCAAGAGCTATAAACCCTGCCCACGCCCAGAGTACTTTATAATAATGTCAAACCCAATAATGACAACCAAAATAAGTCCTAGGTTTGAGCCCATTTTTTTTCAAAACTTAAATCTCTTTGTCATGAAGAATTCAGTTTTTTTATGAATAAAATAGAAAACACCAAACACTCAAGTCAGGGCAACACATGCCTGTGGAGTCTAAAGGGCGCCATCAGGGCTATTCTAACTATATGCACCAAAGGAATGTAAAAGTGATTGTATCAAAGGAAACTAAAGGAGTCCGAAAGACCAAACCAACAGGTATGGCCACACGCAACTAAAACCCTTGGATTATGTGTGTAAAGTACAGGCTGGGGGCTGGGCAGTGGTGACACATGCCTTTTGTATCAGCACTTGAGAGGCAGAGGCAGGTTTTTCTCTGAGTTTGAAGCCAGCCTGGTTTACAAATAGA
The DNA here is from genome assembly GCF_943737965.1 of Phodopus roborovskii. Taxonomy (NCBI): domain Eukaryota; kingdom Metazoa; phylum Chordata; class Mammalia; order Rodentia; family Cricetidae; genus Phodopus; species Phodopus roborovskii. Next base: position 29,790,204 of record NW_026126525.1, on the reverse strand, counting down.
GCTCCAGGATAGTCAGTGGTACAAAGAGAAACCCTGACTTGGGGAAAAAAAAAATGCAGCACAGGCTGATAGAATGTTAACACACAACAAAATAAAGTAGAATAACATATAAGATATTTTTAAACAATTTTTAAAGCTGTTTCACACATTCTTGGTTTGGCCAGTGAAACTAAAACAGAGTTCAGTACAAAGAGAGGATAGAAAGCTTGAGCTTGAGGCTTTTCTTTCTATAGACATTAACTAAGTACCTCCAGTAGGTCACCTCAGGTTCAGTTCTGGAAGGACCAGAAAGATAAATAGCTGAGTTGCAGTTGGCTCCTGCCTATCTGAACTCATATTCTTTTGAGAGCATTGAAACATGTGTATAGAAGGTATGAAGAGATATTCAGCAGCTGATAGTACTTAATGCTCTTGCAAAAGATCCAGATTCTATTTCTAGCACCCACCCAATGGTCCACAGTCTTCTGAAACTCCCATTCCAGGGGATTTGATGCCCTCTTTTGGCCTCCTTGGACACAGACTCACAAGCCACCAACAGACACACAGGCAAAATACTTATTTACATAATATAAAAATAACCACATTTTTAAAGAAAAATAAAATTTATATAGAGCTGTGTAAACTACATGAATGGCAACCAGTGATGGTCACTGCAGAAAAAAAATGATAAGAACCCTGACTGGCAACAATCTAAAGAATATTCAAGAATATAATGGTAGGTAAAAATGTCCTGAGGACTTAGAAAGGGGATTGGGAAAAACCAGAACCAGGCAGTGGTCTACAGATACCTTCCCAACACTGGGGAGACTGGATCAGAAGGATCCCAATTTTGAGGACAGTTAGGATACATAGCAAGACCCTGCCTCTCTCATGCATGCATACACACACACAGTGTCTGTGCAGAGTGCCCAAGGGAACCAATGTTGAGAATGGGGAATCATACATTAGTATTTTTGAACTACGATGAAATTTTAGATTTCATTCTATGGCTTAGCAAAACGCTAGAAAAAAAAATCAACAGAGAAGATTGTGTCTGCTTTGCATCTTATAGAATCACTCTGGCTGCTGTGCACAGAAACCAGAGGAACACATTCCTAGAAAAGGGAAGATAATTATGAGGCCATAGTAAGGGATTCGGTCAGAGTGAAGACAAGTGAAGCCATTGGCCTTGTTAATACACAGGAGGAGAGAAATGGGGAAGAGAACTCAAACTAATATTTTCTGCCTGAGAAATGTTCTAGAAATTCCCAGCAGCCTCATTTTCTTATCACTACTTTTTTCTATTTCCTGAAATAAATATATTTTAAAAAGTATATTTAAAGTGCGTATATTTCTTTATATGTATGTTGGTTTATGCTTAAATATCTGCCCTTTTGAAAGGGATGATAATGTATTTGTTTTTGCTAGTTGTTATCAGGACATGCAAAGAAATGAAAAAGCATGAGCAAAGCTCCCAACAACCCAAACCCTCCCCCACAAAGGAATCCCAAGCCAAGGGATCAGATTTGGCAACATAGTGAGTACAGATGACATGGGTAAAAGCCTGAAAGTGAGCCAGACCATGGTAGCACACACCTCTAATCCCAGAACTTTGGAGGCAGAGGCTGGTAGATCTCTGTGAGTTTGAAGCCAGCTTGGGCTACAGAGTGAGTGCCAGGAGAGGCTTCAAAGCTACATAGCCTGAAAGTGTGTCACATCCTAGGATAGGGAGTAGTACATAGAGACTGTGGCTTTCCAGGTTGTCTGTGGCAGTGTATAGAGACCACTTTTCACACAGGACAGCTTCTTCAGATAGACTGTGAGCTTCCTAAGAACATGAGTTAGCTGCCAGTATCACTGTACTATCTTTCTGACCTGTAGTTAGAATCACTTAGTATATATGACTCTTTTGGAATTGGCCAGCAAGAAGGAAGTAACATACTGTTTGCAACATGAGCTATGCCTGAAGGTATGCCTCAACAAGGCTTTAAAGCTGCCACTCTAACAAGAATGTATTTTATTTCAATTACATTGAAATGAGTTCTGCTATGTTTATATATTGGAAATATCCAGAGTGGTTAAATACAGTAAGTAGTAACATTTTTTTTTTTTACAATGGGAGATGATGAAGGCAGAGAGAAAGAGTAAGATGAGTAAGATAGCGCCTGAGCCAGATGGAAGTTGGTAACTTTTGTTTAGTGTTGCTGTAGAGGGAGACACAACTGTAATCTTGCTGGACCCCTCTCCTTTTAGACCCACCCCCAGGATTTTTGTGCATACCCTTTTTTATCAGTTAGGGTTCTTCAGAAAAATAGAAATGAAGTGATAGAACCAACAGCATGTAGCAAGGTTTATTTGAAGGATTTATATTAGGCATTTGGGGAGCTGTGAAGTCTGAATTCAGTAGAACAGGTTTCAGGCTGGAAACTAAACTTGACTGCAAATCTGTAGAGCATCCTAGAATCACAGATACAGTTTTGAGGTGCAGTTTCTTCTTCTCTAGGAATCCTGTTTGCTCTGAAGTCTGCCAAGTGATCATTTAAGGCCATTAACATCATCAAGTACTGTATTTATTGTAATCTTTAATTACAATAAATAACTGTGTCAGTTACATCTACAAAATAACTTCACTATGACACCAAGTCTACTGCCAACTTAGCATGTGAAATTAATGACTGTACAATTTTAACTACCAGTTCTGAAATTTCCTTGTTCATTCATTTCATCTCTTTATTGTTCTAAGCACATTTCTCAGTTTGAACAAGGCAAAGTTGCCCCTACTGAGGGAAATTCTAATGAAGTACTCAAGGGGAAGGAACAGAAAATAGTACTGCTCTGGACTTTTTTTTAGCTTAAGAGACTTTTAAATCTTGATACAGAAGATATTGTGAACTGTTCTGTAGTTAATTCCAGTAGAACATAGGAAAGTGTAATTCACTTTGAATTTTCACCTTTTGTGATGAACTATGAGCATGACTATAAGGAAAACAATTCATCTCATTTATATGATGGTCACACTTTCTAAATCTAAATACAATAGGATAGATGATACATAGATAAATAGATAATTGATAGATTGATGATGGATAGCTAGATAGACAGATGGTAGATAGATGATAGATAGATAGATAGATAGATAGATAGATAGATAGATAGATATAGATTGATGAATAGATTGCTACATAGACAGATGATAGGTAGTCAGGTAGGTAGGTAGGTAGATAGACAGACAGACAGACAGGTAGGTAGGTAGATAGATAGATAGATAGATAGATAGATAGATAGATAGATAGATATAGATGATTGCTAGATTGATGGATGGATTGATGGGTGGTTGGATGGATAGACAAATGGATGGATGGACAGATGATAGGTAGATAAATGATAGATTAAAAGATTTTTTCTATATAATAATTTTTAAACAAATTGATGCTGGACGAGGAAAGTATTGTTTCTTGCCCTTGAGAACATAAGGATTTAAACTCCACTATTTTAAGAACCTTGTCTGCTTTGTTCATCACTATCCTCCCAAAGTTAGAATTTACAAGCCACGTGTGTACAAGCCCTGTGCTGCAGGAAGCCAGATACCCATCCCTTCTTATGTGAGCCCTTCCATTTGTTTGTGGTCATCTGTTACCAAGGCCAACTAACATGATCATCTGGGAGGAAAATGGCAGAAAGGCCCAGCATCACAATAGGGCAAACATGGAAAAGAGTTAGAAAGAGCACTGATTGTCCACATTTAACAGAGGTGACACCATTTGTCCAGTGAAAGATTTACAGCCAGTTCAAGGAGAAGGGGGAACTTCAGTGTTTGGATGGGAGAATACAATATTAAGGGGTTTTATTCATTGAGAGCCTTCATTTCTAAAATAAGAGACATAATGTCTTACAGCAGCATCTGGCACAATGCCCAAGCTCTTCAGGCACTCTAGAAACATTTGCTGCATAAATGGGGGAGGTGAACGAATGAACACTTTAACTGTTTATCCATGTTCCTCTTAAAATTACCTCCTGCAGAGCAGAAAATATGCCCATCTAGTAGAGAGTGAAGCAACAGCCAGCCCTCAGGCTACATGTCTACAGCAACACCTTCTTGTCCCTTTATTCACCACATAAATTGCTTTTATTTAATCTATCTGCTGTAGAAGAAAGACAAATTACTTACATGTCCTCCTGAAGTCCCAGCAATAATGCTTATTTTTCTCTCAATTTAGATTCCATGATGCTCTAAACATAATAAAAGAATCAATAAGCTTTTTTGTTGTTGTTCGTTTGTTTTGTTTTGTTTTTTGTTTTCGAGGAATACAGTCATTACAATAATGCAGCCATTCCCCAAATTATCAAACTCTTCTTGAAGTCACTGGAATCCATGAGCCACCACCTCCTTATATACAAGAGCATTGAGATACACTATGCAGATCTATACTGACGCAGTTTAACGTCCCACCCTCACTGAATAAGTCAAAGGGAGGGGAAAACCCAGATGAGGCAGAGCCAATCCCACCTATTCTTTCTAAATATGCCCAGTAGATAGTCAGTGCATAGGATGCTGGGCATGATCCTGATCCACTGGTACATGGAAATTAATGCAGGAATCACCTTCCTCTAGGGTGACTTGAAGAATGGGGTACCGTTATCCCACTGGAAAATTCTATCATAATTAGCAATACTTTAGAACATCCAATAGTCTGCACTTCCATAAAGATCCATCATGTTTAAATTCTCTTTGCTTTAATTCCATCTGCGTAGAGATTTAAAAATCCTTATTAGCTGAGTCATGCTCCACTTAGAGGTTGATCTCTCATCACCTAGGGAGCCTTCATCCAGTACAGATGAGACAAGGCATAATATACTTCATTGATGTGTCTGAAGTTGTGAAAAACCAATAGATGTTTTCCTTGTGGATCTTATTTTGGCGGGAGCTGTGTCAGTGCTGCATTAACAGGTCATCTAACACACACATACATACACACACACAAAGGCATACACACACATGCATGCTCACACACATGCATGCTCATGCACATGCATGCTCACACACATGCATGCTCACACACACAGAGTCTACAATACCAGCTTTTACGATAACTCTATTCTAGTAAAAAAGGTTGCTAGAAATTTAAAATGACTCTTATATGGCTGTTCTTAAATTTGCCTCAAAAAGAACTGTTGATTTAATAATTAAGCAATTTGACGAACTTTTATAGAAAGTTCTATAGCTGGATTCATCCTTTTATGTGTCAAAACTCCACTTGAAACTATGGTTTCTAACTCAACTGAGACTGCTTTAAAAACTTCACTTCCCTCATAAAGGCTTTAGATGTCTTTGTGCATGCACCAGGTTAAGAAAACTACAATGGGACACACTTTACAATGTATACAATATAAATGAGGGATTCAATTTTGAAAGTTTTATTTTTTACAATGCTATGTGACAATGTTATTGTACCCCATGGTCAAAGACTACCAAAGACTGGTTTGAAAAACCATTGAGTGTTCAGTTCAACCAACTTGCTGGGTCTGTATGAGCTTGGAAGATAAAAGTATTGAAGGAGATACAAAAAAAAAAAAAAAAAAAAAAAAAAATGGAGGCCTGGCTTGGGAAATTTCAGAGGCAAGTAAAGACTCTGATATCTTGAGTTGAGACTCTGTGCTTCTTTGTCAGCTAGGACTAAAGAAGAAACTGTGATTAACCAGAGACCATAGCTAAAGTGAAACTTTTGCTGTACTAGGACAACTGATGTGGTCAGCTGGGGCTGAGAAACCAGCTGTCATTGAGAAAATACCAGTCTGATTGAGGTGAAATCTTCAAGGGAGTATCTGCTCAGGGTCATCACCTGGAAGCTGTGGTCCACAGGGGTAAATGTTGCATCACATGCTGATAGACAAATCTGGTAGTGTGCAAGAGTCCTCACGTGTTTGTTACTGGTTTTGGTATGGTGAGAGCTGTAGGATTGAAGGAGTCAGTCATGGAGAAAAGCTGAGGCTTGGCCCTGTGAGAGACCAAGGGAGGCTGGAGACACCATTGGTAATAGGACAACTTCCCTAGTAGTGGAAACCCAATGATTAATGGGGTAGTGCAGAGAAGCTGAGGGTTGGCGCTGTGTGGCCGAGTTGGAGGCCCTAAAGAGAGAAGCCATTGGTGAGAGTGCAGCCTCAGCTACAGTAGAAATCCCAGCATGTTATAGATGTTGAGACCATGTGATATCCACAAAGAACAGGGGCAGCAGATGTGCAGTGAACAGGGCTGAGCCTACAAGACAGGATTTGCTTAGGGGTGTGTCATGGAGACTAACACCAGAGAAGTGGGTTAGTCCCAGATGAAGGACCTTGATCTAGTTATACTGTGGGATTTTGATTTTGCTTTAGTTTTATTATAACTATGTCCTGGTTCTTCCCTCTTGAAATAAGAAGTATTTGACTTGTTTGTTTGTTTGTTTGTTTGTTCTATAGGAACCCATAATTGAGTCTTTGGATTTGTAAAGAGTTTTTAAAGAGAACTCCATCTTTTAAAATGCTTTAATTTTTAAGTTTTTAAAGACTCTTGGAATTTAAAAGTAAAATTATGTTTTATATTGTGATATAACAAGAGATCCTTGGAATGAATATACAGGAAAGAAAAGGCTATTAGTTTAGGAGTGATTTGTCAAGTTGACAAAAGGTCAGTTGTGCTGGTCAGCTTTTTGTCAGCTTGACACAAGCTAAAATCATTTGAAAAGAGGAAAGTTCAATGGAGAAGATGCCTATCAGACTTGCCTGTAGGCAATGGGTGGGGAAACATTTGCTTGATTGATGATTGATGTGGGAGGGCCTAGCCCTGTTCAGTTCCTGGTTCCAGACCTGCCATGCCTGTCTTCTCTTCACAGTGGATTGTAACCTAAAGCTCCGTTAAATAAACCTGTTCCTCCTCCAAGTTGCATTTGGTCATGGTGTTCTAGCACAGCAACAGAAAGCAAATGGATACAAAAGATATGTGCTAGTTAGGTTTTATTGTCAGTTTGACATAACCTAGAGTCACCTGGGGAAAAGGAAGAACTGAGCAATGGCCCAATTCAAATCTCCCTGTGTTAGTGTCTGAAGGGATTGTTCTGATTGGTAGTTTATGTGAGAGGGCCTGGCCCACTGTGGATGGCACCACACCCGGCAGGAGGACCTCAGCTATATAAGAAAATGAGCTGCTTAAGTCAGAAAGAGAGACAACCAGCAGAGTTCCTCCATGGTTCTTGTCTTCAAGTTTGTGCCTGAGTTCCTGCCCTGACTGCTCTGACTGATAGGTTATAATATAGAGTGTAAGCCAAATAAACCCTTTCCTTCCCAAGTGGGTTTTAGTCAAAATGTTTTATTAACAGCAACAGAAGTCAAATTAGAACAAGACAGGTAGTTAAAGACAGAAGATGAACAATAGATGACACACTGATAGGTATAGATAATAGATAGATGATACAAATGGATGGTACATAGGTAATTGATAGAAGTAACTAGATGATAGAAAAAAGAAAGAGAAATTAATTAATAGAAATAGATAATTAATAGAATATGGATAAATAATAGAAGATAACTGTGATAAATAATTAATAGAGATAGGTAGACATAATAGGTAAATAGAAGATAAAATAGTTGATAGATACCGATAAGTAGATAGATAACAGGTAGATAATTGATATAAATTGATGATTGATACACACAGATGATAGAAGATAGACAAATAATAGATAAGAACTGGATGACTAATAGCTGCAGAGTTTATAGGCAGACTTATAGAAGATAAATATATAATTGCTGGAGGTAGACAATAATTGATAGAAATAGCTTGTTGATATAAGTTTGTGACAAAAGATAGAAATACAGGATGGGTGGTAGGTAGCTAATGGAATATAAAAGACTGACAGATACGATGATTGACAGATTAGATAGACAGATGAACTATAGATAATCTTCATTGTCAGGCAGCACATGGAGCCAGTTCTCTGCTGAAATGGATCAGTGTACATGAAATGGGAAGGATCAACGTGTTGCCCTGTGACAGCATGACTGGGAATGCCCTTGGTGAGTGTCTGAGCATGTCCTTTCTGCCCTCAGGTCGACGCCCATGGCAATATTCTTCTCAGCACCCTGGAAATCAGGAATGAGACCAGCGGCTCCGAGGTGCTCACGGGTGTGAGTGACCCCAAGGCCACCATGTACTCGTATGACAGCGCCAGCATCCAGTACCGCAAGCCACTGAGCAGCCGCGAGGGCTTCGGGCGCGGGCTGGACAGGCACGGGGTGCCAGGCAAGGGGCGCATCCGCAGGCGTGCCTCTCAACTCAAAGTGAAGATCCCTGACTTAACTGATGTGAACTCCATAGACAAGTGGTCCCGAATGTTTTTCCCCATCACCTTTTCTCTTTTTAATGTCGTTTATTGGCTTTATTATGTACACTAAGGTCAGTCTCATGGTTCAGTTTAGACTATCTTGGCTTGTTTTCTAACCCCACAGGTTCCCAACAGCGATCACTGCTGTGTTTTTTGAGGTAAGAGATTCAGCCATCCAATTGGTTTTCGGCCCTGCGTGTAAATTTTTATTATCACACCATGTTTACTTCAACAATAACAACAAAAAGTGGGTTTATTTTTTCCTCTGTCTACTGTGGTCCAGGTTACTAGCTCGGTAAGAGTCCCATCAATTGCTTTGTTTACAAACACAAAGGGAGAAGTAGATGGGTGGTAACTATTGGCCGACTTTCCTAGTTGCCCTGGATCTTACTGAATAATTTGAAAATGAAAATGTATAATGGACCTTGCTGTCCACCTGCACTGTGTTCTCTGAGTAAACTGTAATCATCTCATTCTGCCAAAAAAAAAAATTAAATGACAAGAAAAATAATAAGTTCAGCATCTCAGAAGAATAAAGCCATTGACAAATTACAGGTTTCCAGGAAGTGGAATATAACCCTGACAGTTCCCCTCCCCTCTGAAGTTCTCCCGAGTCCCTTCTAGAAAAGCTTCTCAGCTCTGTAGTAGAGGGACGTCAAAGGTAGTGTTAGTCACCTTTTTCCCCAAACTCACCCTACTGTGTCCATCTAACAATGACCATGGATATCCTTAACAATACTTTTTTCTCAAACTTCCCAGAAGTTCAAAGTTAGTGCTAGAATCCAGCCTGATCTAACTGGTAGTCACTGAAAATGTTTTTCTTTACTTCTCAAGAACAAAGAGTTTGGGGGACAATCAATATTTTTCTTGATGACTGTCCTTCATGAGCCTTAGACTGTCTTGATGCCATGCAACAATGTGATCATATTTCCACAGTCCCTGCTCCTGAAAGAAGAAAGAGGATATGTGGGGTTCAGATGGTGAGGGATTTGGAGGAGGTGGAGATCAATTTTTTTCCTTAAGGAAAAAAAAAAGTGCTATTTCTCTGAGAAAGGCAAGACTTGCGTATTATAAAAAGGATGCCTGGGCAATTATCTGGACTGCCAAGTCTTAAGTCATATTGTATGAATTGCTTAGCCTTCTAGAGAGCACAATTGAATGGTGACAACAAGCTCATCACACAGCATTCTACTGGAATGTTTTGATTCCTTTTGCTGAGCTCTGCATTTCAAACTGCAACATGGATGGCCCAGGAAATGCTCATCCACCATGTCAGTGTCTTCCTCCAAAGCCAGATTTCCAGTTAAAAACAACCTTTAAAGTAGCAAAATTCACAGGAAAAGAAGAAACTCATAAAGACAAAACACTGAGTCCTTGACCATGCACACCAGCCCCAGAAGTGTAGATCCTGCCTGTCTACACTCATTAATCACTGTTGTTATTGCACAGCCTCATCTGTGCTTATGGATTATTCTGGGTCGTGGTTCTCAAGACTTTCAGTAAAGGAACACAATTCCAACAAGCTGCTGTTGAGTTCTTCCCATCTTATGTCGTTAAAACCTCATTTTCCTTTAGAATGAGTTTGTAAAATTATACAAGTTTATTTGCATGGTTGAGTGAGACCACAGATTGGCTAACCGTGGATTGGAGGCTACAATCCATGCATGTGATAAGGACTAATCAGGGAGACTGCCTTGTCTGACAGTCTGGCTCTCCCCTTGGAAGGGAATCAATGTGCAGAGTAGTGGGAGCTGGTAAATTATCATCACAATTGGAAAGGGAAGATAGAATTCCTCTGAATGAGTCCAAGGGGAGACATGAAAAATACATTAGAAAGCAAGAGGAAAAGAGAAACCTTAAATTGTGAGTGTGGCTGAATGTAATAACAGACACTAGTAAAAATATAAAAATCCCACTACACCTTAAAAAAAAAAACTGATCAAAGCAATTTCTTGAGATGTGCTGGGATTTTGAGGACAAATTCTCACTTAGGTTTTCAAGAAATGTAAACATGCTTCTTACAATGAGCTATTCTCAACATGGGGTCACAGGGTCACCCATGTAAAGTTCTGCTCAGTTCCCTGCAGGCTGAGATAGATGCCTTGCCACATACAATGCCATGATAACATAGAATGTGGCCCTGTCTGTTATGGAAGGTTCCTATTGCTTATGAATACCCAGGAACAACCATGCAGTCATGTATTTTAAACCTAGGCAGGGAAATTAGGTGCCTGATGCTGAACAGAAATTATCATTTCTGATGTCAAAGCTATTTAAAAGGCTTTGAAGAAAGAAATATTGGATCAGAGAGAAGTGTCTACTTGGTTCTTCTCATAAAAGATTGTGATAATTTGTTTTCCATTACTATATTTTCCTTTTTGGAATCCAGAGTGATTTTGTTATAGTTTTAGATGTAAAGCATTTTTGTTGCAGGGGGGAAAAAAGAACATTTTTAACTCCTACATTATAACCATTTAAAATGTAAAATGATTAGGCCTGAACTGCCCACTGGGCAAGAAATGGTATAGGCATCACAGCCACCATTATGCAAATATGATCAAATGGCTTTTATCTCAGAGGCAATGGAAGGCCAAAGCATTGAAAAGCTGCCACACTTGTGGGTCATGATCTTTGTCCTAAACTTCTGAGCACCTCCCAGACTAATCCATTCTTCTCTGCTCCCTTCCCAAGCCAAGCAGTAACAAGGAAGCATCTTCCTTCTCTGGCTTTCTCCCTCTTTTTGCCCTAAATGCTGTAAATAAAACATAAAAGATATGAAACATTCTTAAATGCCCTCACACATTCAGATTATATTACACAAAGGTTATTATTTAACTAGTATTGAGTTGATTTCTTTTTGCCCTGAAAATAGCTGTAACTCCCTGCATCAAGGGACAGAAGAAACTGACAATGGCAGGCTCCCTCCCTTGTGCCTCATTTTCACCCAGAGAATCCCGTGCTTCAGAGTTCAGCTGTGGGACAGATTGTGTAGAAGACTTAACCCTGCTGTGGACAGAGTAGATGTCACACCTTCTATTTGACGGTGGTGACTTCACATTCATCCCCCTTCTCCTCATATTTTTCCTTGGCTTAAAGTATCCGATGTTCCAGTTAGCAGTTCTCTGAGGCAAAGACCCAGGTAAAAGCTTGTTTCTGCTTGAATAATCCAGGATTAGTATCTCCATCTCCTCTATTGCCAAATAGAAACAGCAGCTGGCTGGCATGTCTGCTGAGTGAATAATGTGTTTGTGTACATGCCACCCTTATTGTGTGTTACACTCAATGATGGATCTTAAAAATTGAATGAGAAAAACGTGGTGCAGAGGAAAAGAATAGTGGTTTTAGGGTCCAAAAGGCTGGTCTTTCCCTAAAAAACAAGTCATAGAAAATTGACAAAATTCCGTTGTCTTAGATCAATGACTATTTTATGAATACCTGTTTAGAAAGGTTTTTTATTCCAATCTGCGAAGTTAAACAAACAGGGCAGGCCTTCCAGAAGAAAACAGTCTCCAAGATTTCTCATGTCCAAAACTTTGGACAGTGTGTTGTCAAAGGGTGATGCACCACCATTCGTTTAATCATGTATCCTAGGAAGGGGAGAAAAGAGTGTGCAAGCATTTGCTCAAAATGGTTCACTCAGTAGTTTCTAGGATGAGCAGAAGAGAAAAACATATGTCTGAAAGAAAATACAAAGGTACATTTGTTAATGGAAGGTAGACTACTGTGTAAACTTCCTTGTAAATTCTGTACATAGTTCACTGAACTGTTCCCTGTGGTGTAGTGATCCCCAACTTTGGGTGGATGTTTGAAAACCCTGAGCACTGTAAATAATGTAAGCTTATGAAGCATTTGCTTTTATTCATAAAGTGAAATGATTAGTGATTCGGGCCCAAATCAGAATCTCTCCAGCTCTTGCTCTTTCATGCATACAGTTGTGTGACTCCGCTGTAAGCCATAGCCAGGTGTCTGTGATCACTGCCTCATGCCTTTACCCACTAAAAGGGACAGCAGCTGCCTAGAAGGCTGCCTACCCGTGGGGCCAAAGAACAGAGCACCAGCAGAAACAGGAACTGGGACAGTCTGCTCCTTGAACAGTCATGAAAAGTACATAAGTTGTTTTCAGTCACTGTGGCTATTTGTATCATCAAGAACTAAATGATCTATGCTGCTTAAGGGGTCAGGGATGAAAGGGATGCTCAAAATCCACAGGCAATCCAAAGCTTTATTTGCACCAATAGCTTTAGCTTCTAACTTCTCCACTATGTTTTCTAGAACTTCTACTAAGATGTAGAATGAATAGTATGGATAGGTTTGATCAGGGTTAACAATCAATATCCAAAGGATAGGCAGGGGTACAAGGAGAGACAATAAATGTCCTTGATAGCACTAGGTGGCAGACACATGCCTGAAAGGTATAGAGGTAACTATGTCCTTAAAGGTACAGAAAATCTTAGGTGAGAACTGATTGAGAAGGGAAACAACAGTATTTAACTTGGGGAAGGGTATGTGTAGTGTGAGCTACTTGAGTTTGAAGAACCTGATAATTAAATATTTCCAGATATTATTTCCCCCAAATTTTCAGAGTTCTTTCAAAAGTCTTCAGGATGTAGGTTGTTATGCCACAGAATGTTTTTCAATGCAAATTGGAAATCCCAGAGAGGGTGACAGCACCAAAAGAAGTTCAAAATATCCAAGCGATTGAAGAAAGAGATTGGTTTCTTAGAGTTAGATGGAAAGGTGTCCTCCCTGAAGATAAGATCCTTTGTGTCACTTCACATGTTAAGAGAGTATAAACTGGGAACTATTATTTTGGGATATTTTAATCCAAGATGTGACCCACCAGCAGCTGAACACACAAAATACACCTTGTTGGAACTAATCCACTCTGCCAATTTTCAGGTTAGAACACATTGTGATTTTACCTTAGCTTTTCTTTATATAACACATCAGCAGGAATGATTGAAAGTGTAATTGTTGGGAGCTGCAGCAAGTATTTGATATAAAAGTTTTCTTTAATAATCAAATTACAAAACAGATAATATTAAATTCATATAAGAGTAAGAATGAGGATTCTGTGCTTACTTTTGACAACTCCCATGGCAGGAATTTCCCATTAAAATTGAAGCAGTCTAACAAGTTTTTATCTATTCAGAAGTCTCTGGCATATTATGGGACTTGTATCAAGGGACTCAGAACCCTCTTGTATATCATGGAATTATCAACAGGAAAAAAAAATCCAGTGGGAATTCCAGTTGGGAAATAGATATTCCTGAACCAGTTGAGAAGGAATTCTAGTCTCCAGAGCAACACTCCCTGCAAATTCTGTCCTGTGGACAATCAAAACAAGTCAGTACATGAAAGAGGTCAAATAACCTGGTTTATTTGCCTTATGGATACAGGGTTACAGATACATTCATTAAAATAGTCTCCTTCCAAAGCCAAAGGATGAACAAGAGCAATATCATTACTTGGCTCTTGCCTCTTCCCGGGCTTCCCAAAGGAGAAACAGGAAAGAGGAGACACTCCAAAATATATTTTTGTATGTTCAAATAATGAAAATATTATGTGTATTTTGCAATTTTGGATTTTATAAAATAGATTAACTCTTCTGTCTTATTCTTTCCCGATTATATGCCCAAGTGAAATCTATTCCTTTTTTTTTTTTAATTGTCCATCTCATTTCCAAAGCTCCTATGCTATCTTGCTCATATTTAGATAGCAGCTTCAATGCTTGGACTTATATTGTATTCCTTCATCAAATTCACAAAGAATTATAATTATTCTTCCCAATTCCTAGTCATAATATCTTCAAAAGGTCTTCAGAGACTAATCTTTTTATCATGACTACCACTGAAGATCCTTGAATTATTTTTATTTGTTTTTTATGTAAAGAGTAAATATGCTTACAAACATCATCTCTCTCCCAACTTACATCAAAATATAGTATAAATGAAGTAATGAACTTAGACCTGTGTATCATTATGTTATCTATACCGGAGCTTAAAGTTAAGGCCATTTTCTCAATATCATTGTAGCATGGTAAATCTGTGCTACATTCATCAATAGCTATGTGTACCTCCCTTAGTCTTAACTATATGGTATTTAAAGTTTTACTACTGTTCCTCACAGAACTGCTTATCATGCAAGTAGCAATCAGTGGTTACAGATAATCTTTTAGGACTTGGATCTAATTCATCATTTCTGTTCCTTTATCCTAGACTTATACTTCATATATATCACCTCACCTACTCCCTCTCAACATTCTAGCAGATTCCACACAGAGTTAATAATTGCATAAACCATTATGCACTGTTCAAATTATCACCAGAAAATTGTGTAAGATGCATTCCTTCCAAAAAGCTTCTCCACAGACTTAGGGAACACAGCTCTCTAAACATACACCAAAAAAAAAATATGCACTATAATATTGGACAGTTGACAGTAGTGGAGAGAAGGGAGGATATTGACAGAAGACACCATGGAATCAGGATGGAGGTATGCCTCCTCTTGATATGCCAGCAGGTGGCTTCAAATTCTCTTCTGGAATCATGTTTCAAAGGTTAGAGAGGCTTGAGGACATGGGAGTTTAACCAAATGGTGCCAGTGCACCATGGTCCCAGGTGATGAAGCCTCACAAATCTAATAATAATCTTTGCCACATGCCTTTGAGAGTTAGCTACTCACTATTAAGGGAATTGAATACTAGTTCATATTTCTTCCAACCCTCATCAAATAGGCAGTTATCCAGGCAAGTAGCAAAATTGTCTTACTACTTTTATAATATTCTGTGCTATAATATTCCATTTTAGAAAAGTATCTGTAAGGACTCTTGGATAACATTCATCCATGTGATCTGATCTCCATTTTTAAATCCTTGTAAGATACAGGTGTTCTTAAACCACCCTCTATAACTCGGTCAAGAGGTCAAGAAAAAGCCATAAAGCCCTCCCTTATGTATGGAAAAGCCAACTTCTAGCCAGCATCTGAGACCAAATGTGTTCTGTTGACACCTCCAGCTTTGAATTTCACAACTCTATCTGTCCTAAAATGAAATAAGCAAATATATTTGACCTTTCAAGCCAGATGCAACTTCCCATCTACATGAAAGAGATTCTGGGTCTTAGAAGCTTTTACTCTTCCTTCTTTCCCCTTTCCCCTTGGACCCTGCTATACCTCTTTGCCAATCAAATATTCTGCTATTTTAGATACAACCATGGACAAAAGAATTAAAGTTTATTAAACTGTGATTAGTCCTATAATTACTTTCTAGCTAATGTACCCCTCCCCATTCCAGCCTCTCATCATGATCACCAAAATGATTTCTGCAAGTACTCTTAACTTTTATTGAATGTTTATGATTCTCCTGGAGTCTTCAAACTGTTGAAAATCATTAGGATAATCTTTTCGCATCCAATTGCATGTGTCTGCAAATCTGTTATGTAGGGCTTTGTGTTCATAGGTGTTTTCTTCTATATCTTATTGAAAGATTTTCATCATTTATTATATTGAAATTTTTAAAGAAAATTCTTGGGATAATACCTAGAAGTACCATTTTTATGCTGTATGTCAGTCTATAAATGAAACACTTTCTTTTTGCAAAATTAGCTGAATATTCTGCTTCCAACTTCAGGCATCCTTCAAAGATGATTCTCCAAACTTCCCCATGTGCTGGTAGATTCCTGTTTCTCTCAAAGTAATGAGGTTATTGCTTTCTTTTCTGCTTTCCCATAGTATTTTCAACCTGTAGATGGAATCATGCCTAATGATATCGTTGTTTTTTTTTTTTTTTAAGAGAAAGTAAGCATTCCTAACTGAGGTGACATTACTGTTTACTAACATAGGACTATCTGCTGAGATCCATTCAGGAACAGGTGATAAGGGTAACTCTCAAAGGATTTTTCACAATCAAAACAGTCTTAGCTTATATAACAGTAGGATTAGAGGAAGAGACTGCTCTAGGTTGCTTATTTCCAGAATATAATACCCAAGACCCTTCTCTGATTCTCTGAATATTATCAGCACTATATAAGTGTGTATGTACATACATTTGTATGTATGTATGTATGTATGTATGTATGTATGACTCAAGACCCTTCTCTGATTCTCTCAATATTAACAGCACTCAGTATATCTGCAACAGGGTTTCATAGACATTCCTCAGACATTCATACTGAGGGACAGAAATGAGGTAAGTCTTGCCTTAGATTCCTTTTTAAAGGCAAAACACTCTTTTCTCATCTCAGCCCCAGAAATCATCCTTTTTGTCCTCTTGGCCAAGACTGAGTTAGACATCATTCCTGAACCATTCACTGAAGAGTGTGGTTATCATGGCTGCCTTGTAACAAATACCCAGAACTATACAATGTAAAAAGTCATTAATTAACAACAAAAAGAAACTAAGAATAGTCTAGGGTAAATATTCAATAATGACTATCCTGTATTAAATTAAACTAGAGAAAATACTTTCCCTCTATAATATAGCATTTTGCTCTATACTCCAGCCTTATGTAGTTACGATAACAGTAATATCACAACAAAGCCCAAATAGCTTAAATAACTCACCCAGATCTGATAACTACTGGTGAAGTAGGTATTCATTCCCAGTTTTTCTTGCCTCAAAAAACAAACTTTCTACCTCTTCCATATGACCTATATTTGATCCCTTTGACTTGGATGATACAGGCTGTTGGAGTAATTCAAAGAGGTGCAGGAACTTGGAAAAAGAGCTCTCACACCCAAGAATAAGATACCGTTAACCCAATAGATGCTGTTCAGTTTATTTCTGACCACTCTACCATCTCTCCACCCCCCACACAACAGCCTCTCATTGTCCTAAAGGAGTGATGAAGAAATAGACCACACAGCAGCAGAGCTTCAGCTCAGCTCCATTCTTCAGGTTCACAGCATTGTGGTTAAAGGATCCAGTTTGGCTGAGTTTGAATGGAAAATTAAGTGACTGCTTCAAATGACAGAGTCTCAGCCACCTGGAGGATATGGTAAATACCAATAAGTTTACTGATGGAGTTTGTATTCAGTCTCAGAAAAAACAACTTACCTCCATCTGACCAGCCTTCATCACTCTTGTCCACTAAGCTTGTCATTGTTCTCTTTAATTAGTTCCTTTGAAACCGATCCATAGCCCTTCACTACCCTTAACTCCAATGGCCAAGCATCATCCCCAAATGTTCTTATTGCTACACTTCAAGTTTTCCATCTTATGGTCAATGTCAGGATGCTCTTCCTAGCTCCACCCTAGTGGTAACTAGCAGAACAAGCCACCAACATCCAAAACATCCATCCAAGTATCCATTCTCTTCCTTCACCTGCTGGTATGCCTCCAATTCTTGTAGCAATTCTGTCCAATAAAACTGGATATCTTGTGTGTTTTCAGTACTCTTGCAAATATTCTGCCTCTCTAAGGGAAAGTCTTTAAGAGTTAACACCCCACTTTCTAAGTCTTTTGTAGAATCTCATGCATAAAATCTCTAAATAAATTAACAAATAAAATCATACAGTTGATCCCTGGCTAACCCCATGCAGAGTGGCCACTGGGATATTTCCCACTGATGGAGTACGCAGACATACATTTTCTAATACCTCCATTGTACACAAACTCTAGCAGAACTAAATTTCGCATCATAATTACTTCTGCTTTTCCTTTATTTAAAAAAAAACAACATTTTCTTCCATAGCTTCATTTCTAGCCCTACTAAGCTATGCCTGCCTTATTATTAAAAGTCTTTTGAATGTCTATTTTATGAGATGTTTGAAGTTGGAATAGCATTACCTTGTCAATGGAGAACTCCAATGTGAATTCTGAGAGAATAGTCATGGAGGATATTGTACAGCAAGGTCAACTTCTTCTAAGGCATACATAGATGAGTTGGCACTAGCGAGGCAGAAGGGACAGCTCTTAATACTCATCACTGCTTCTCAATTTTAAAAAAGCAGAGAATGTGAACAATCTTTTGTGAACCTTTCAATCACTGACATCCTGATGTGTATTTAGATTCTTTCATGAAAGAAACACGGACTTTGCACACATTACCTCCCAGGGACCACCAGCCACCCCAGTTTTACTAGGTAGTATATTTTTCTATGTATATTCTCCCCAATACACTGGATTTCAGTGTGTTTGATTTTTCTTTTTTATCAATGCATTATTATCTGATTTCTTTATCCTTTAAAAAATATCCACTGGATAAAGCTTGAAATGTGTTTTGCAGGAGTGTCCCTGTGATATTTTTAAGAAAGCCCCTGGATCATTCTTACTCACTGTAGTAAGAGTTATGTATCCAAATAACCTTTTATATTCAGAACATCCACTATTTTTCTAATGAGGGAATGCTTATGATTTTATACACATGTATTTATTCATTGTTGCTCAACTCCCTATTTTAAAATAAGCCAACAATTCTCTTGATAAAACCTACCATGTGGCACTTTTAAAAGGTCAAGATTGCCAGAGGTTTTTGGAAATTCCCAATGATTTAAATGCTTACAAGGTCCAAAGATGCTTTAACTTTTTTTAAAAAAGCTTTTGGTTTTCACCACCAGGCAGCATTTTGTGCCATTGTGATGGACACATATAATGGCTGATATAACATTAGTATTTTATGTAGAAGGTTAAGATAAAGGAAAACTGGAGTTTACAATGCTTTATAAACACAAATCAAACTGTTTTCGAGAGAAAAGCATCTGGATTGAAGATGGCTCTCTTGAAATACTTCTCCTGGCTGCCTATCACCTCTGGAAAATTTTTTCACTCCTCTCGAATTTAACAAGCAGGTTAAATCTATGGTAAAGGCCTTCCGCTTCTGCATGGGGCAGGTCGGGGGGGGGGGGGAGCTGGGGAATCAAGTCTCTTAAGGCTAGAGAATAAGAAATGAGGATGTGGGCGGGCAGTGATTCAAACACCTCTTTGGCAACTACTTCACTGAAAACTTGACTGCACTCAAACCTTATCCAAACAAGTGTCTGCTACTTTAATTCATAGCATCCTGTGTTAAATAGCTGTGGCTTTCAAAGCAGGTGCTACATACACCAGAAAGAAACACATACCTTCTGTCGCCTCTCAGCTAAGTTCACCAAACATGTCAGAAGACTTTTAAGTGGTTGTGTTTTTTGTTTTTTGTTGTTTTTTTTTTTCTTGTTTTTTTGAATCTCCACTAACCAATTCTGCCATCTACCCTCCTACCAATCTGATTTAGCAAACTCGTTATCCTGATTGGCATTACACAATTCTTATAAATAAAAGAATTCCTTTCTGGTTTTCAGAATGCAAACTTCTAGCATTGTAAAGAAACAAATATGTAATGATCTTTACTCTTCAACATGGCTTTTTCTTCCTAACATAAGCAGGTAATATTTTTTTGTATACCTATTGGACCACTGGAGAAACTCAATGGCAAGGAACAGTATTTCTGAAAACCTGTAGAATTTTTTTTTTTTTTAATGAAACAGCACAGGATTGAACAGGTGCCAAGAAAGGAAAAGATGGATTCCTTACTTTTATAACTCAAGATTTCTATTTTGTATCAAATATATGCTGCATTTTCTGACTGAAGTTGCCGTCTGTCTAACAGGATTTGTGATCTTCTGTCGCTTTTTACATTTGAAATCAAATTTCATACAGTAAGCTTGTTTGTCCCTTTTCATTTGGGATTCAATTAGAATATTTTTTCATTAATTTATTTTTATGTGCTAAAAAGCAAGTGATTTATGTCTTCATTATCTCAAAAGCTATCTGTGGACAAAATCCATGAAGCCTGTAGACTGTGATAAATACAAATAAAAGGTAGATCTCCATGTAAACAGTGAATCTGTGAATAAGGAATTGTTCAGTGGCCTCTAACTCCTGCCCCTTTGTCCTTTCATGGCCTTCTTTCTATTCTGAGTCATCCACCAAGTGATTGTGTATTCCTGTAAAATACAAAATCAAATTACATGCTATCAGGTATGGACACAAGAGACACTTGCGCTCTCAATTTCAGGACTTGCAGCCACCCTCACAGTCATGGGACTGCCCTCCACTCAGCATTTTTGTTAACAGTGTGGCTTTGCTATAAAACACACCATTGTTTGCTTTGGTATACAAGATTTTAACTGTTGCAGCAAATGAAAGACAGGTCACACGACTGAAAGGCTGGTGTCAGAGACCATCAGCTCCAATTGTAACTGTGAAGCTTCTGAAAGGGAACTTACTGCTGTAAATATGTACAATTTACATTAGCTTATTTCAATAAAAAATAAAAAATCAATTACAGATGCTTCATATAAAGTTTGCTTTGTACTGTTTTATAACACGGAAGATTTCAGCGTTGTATGATCCTTCGCAATGTTTAAAATTCTGAATTTTATTGTTTGACAGATTTTCTTCTTTTATTTATTTATTTACTTACTTATTTATTATGTATACAGTGTTCTGTCTGCATGTATGCTTGCATGCCAGAAGAGGGCACCAGATCTCATTACAGATGGTTGTGAGCCACCATGTGGTTGCTGGGAATTGAACTCAGGACCTCTGGAAGAGTAGTCAGTGCTCTTAAGCTCTCCATCTCTGTAGCCCCCAACAGATTTTCTTATAAAAGCTAATACAAAGATGAATCCCTGTAGGTAAAAGAGAGCCCTTGCAGGATTATCAAAAAAAAAAAAAAAAAAAAAAAAAAAAAAAAACAGGGAGGGGACGCTTTAGTCAGAGTTTGTTTTTGCACTACTTTTAAACACATTCTTCAGGAAACATGCCTTACAAACATGAACAGATGGAGCATTTCTATAGCGTAAGGGAGGAAGGCCATGAACAGTCTCCTCGTTCTAAAACAAAGTCAATAAGTATTCCCGTGTGAAGTGACTTATGTCAGATTTTCTTGGGTTTGGGTTTTTTTGTGTTTGTTTGTTTGTTTTTTGTTTTGGTTTTGGGTTTTTTTTTTTTTTTTTTGGTGGTGGTGCTAATTTTTTGTTGTTGTCTCCCAGTCTTTCCTCATTTGAAGACCTCTGATTTCCAAACTCACTCCCTTGAGAAAGTGTTAACAATAAAATAATGAACAGACTGAAGCTGTGAAGTCCATTTATCTGTAAATTGATGGTTAGCAGAATAGCTTTTCAGTAAAAGTCTAAATTCCAGCCCAGGGCCAAGTTTAGCATCTCTGAAACAAAATAGCTGGGAATCACAATTTATTGGAGTACCAAGCTTCATCCAGAAGACGAGCTTAGCTTTTTGATGGCACTCGACATTGGCACACATTTGCAGGAGGATAATAAAACATGGAAGAAGGAAATACAGATCTAATTTTATCTAAACTAGAAAAGGAACAAATATGAAAGCAATATGTTTAGTAAGAAATGTAAGATAGATGGTTCATGTTATTTATCTTTCTAAGCAAAGAAAATTGAAGTGTTATTAATTCAGCAAACAACTAGTAGTTATTATCCAAGGGAAATGCAGAATGGCTAGAGTAGCAATGTAAACCTTCTCAGTCTCAGAGAAAAAGTAGCTAAAGGAGACTAGTGCAACCCAGCATGACCTCACACTTCCAAGGATTACAGAGTCAGTATTGAGGTGCCAGGCAAAGCTGGGTGACAGCATCCCTCCTCTGATGGTACACAAGAGGATGCTCTGGAGGCCTGGGACTGTCTGTGCAGTCAATGTTTGTTTGTAGCCACTAGGATCCAAGTGATGTCACCTCTGAGTCCATCACATCATTTCTCTTGGACTAGTATTAATTCTGAAAATTTCCAAACACATTTACCTCTCAGTTTCTGCATCAGGACTCTATGACTCAATCCAGACAAGGAAGCATGTGGTAGGGTAGCTGCACATCTTCACAGCTCTCCCTTCTCCTCCAAATCCACACCCCAGTCTCATCCCCCAGTCTGTAGCAAGGCCCTGCTTTGGCTTCTCCTCATACTCTGTCCCCCATTTGCAGAGGACTAAGTAGATCCTGGGGAACACCTGGCTTCCCTGCCTCCTGAGGACTTCCTCAGTCAGTCACCCCTAGCCCAACCCCATTCCTAAGCATCAGCTCCCAATACCTAGAAGCACATTTTACCCAGAATCACCAGTGACCACACCTATCAGGGTCCCAGAAAAATCCTCTATCAGGCAACACACAATGACAACACCCACCTAAGAACCAGAGAGGGCAACAGAAACCAAGGAACAACACACCCACCCAACAAAGAGCAGCACCTAGATTACAAACTTCGAAATTCCAGATGCCTAGATGCCAAATTAGAAAAACAGTCAATAGAAGGCAGGACTGTACACCTCTACTAGAGCCCAACAACCCTATCACAGCAGGCCCTGGGTATTGCAACAGAGCTAAAGCATAAGACACAGACCTTAAGATAGCATTTGTGAATATAATAGAGATCTTTAAAGGGGAAATGAATAAAACCCTTAAAGAAATTTCTGAAGACACAAAGAGTGAAAAAAAAATAAAACAATTCAAGACCTGAAAGTAGAAATAGAATCAATAAAGAAAATCCAAACAAGGCCAGGCATTGGTGGCTCGCCACCTTTAATCCCAGCACTCAAGAGGTAGAGGCAGGCAGATCTCTGTCTACAGAGCCTGGTCTACAGAGCAAGACAGGCTCCAAACCAATACAGAGAAACCCTGTCTCAAAAAAAAAAAAAAAAAAAGACAAGGCAAGGAAAAAAATACACACACACACACACACACACACACACACACACACACACACACACAATATTAGGAGCTCAAACAGGATCCTAAGAGGCAAGAAGGCAATACTCTCCAACAGAAATCAAGAGACAGAAGAAATACTTGCAGGCATTGAAGACACAATAGAAGAAACAGATATATCAGTCACAATAACCAAAACATTAAAAGAACATAGAAAAATATTTTAAAACTGCAAAGGGAAAAGAAAAAAAAAACACATAAAAACAGACCTATTAGAATGACATCTGACTTCTCAATGGAGACTATGGTGGTTTGAAAGAAAATGGCCCCCAAAGGGAGTGGTACTACTAGGAGGTGTGGCTTTGTTGGAGTGGGTGTGGTCTTATTAGAAGAGGTGTGTCACTGTGGAGATGGGCTTTAGGGGTTCATATGTGCTAAGCCACGCCCAGTGAAATAGTATACTTCCTGTTGCCTGCATATCAACATGTAACAGCTCCTTCTCCAGCACCATGTCTCTTTGAATGCTGCCATGCTCCCCCCCCCATGATCATATTGAACTAAACCTCTAAAAAACTGTAAGCTGCAACCTCAATGAAATCTTTTTTTTTTTTTTTTTTTTTTTGTAAGAGTTGCTATGGTCATGGTGTCTCTTCACTGCAATAGAAACCCTAACTAAGACAGAGACTCAAAAAGCCAAAAGGGCCTAGACAGATGCTCCATGGACATGGGCCCAGACTACTATACCCAGCAAAAGTTTTAATTCAATAGATGGAGAAAATAAGTCATTCCACAATAAAATCAAATCAAGCAATGTCTATCGATAAACCCAGCCTTACAGAAGGTGCTAGAAGGAAAACTTCAATCTAAAAAGGTTAACTATACACAAGGAAACACAATAAATAAATAACCCCAGAAAAAGAAAGCACACACAACAATATAATAATATAGAAAGCTACAGGGCTAAGATAAGACTAGCAAGACAGGGCTGGTTTTCAGCAGCCACAGGGAAACTGCAGTACCAAAGTCAAACACCAGAGGGAACCAGAATTTGAGCACCTGACAGAGCCACAATTCCCTCTAACAGGGAATTTGCAATACAACACACACACACACACACACACACACACACAACCATGAAAGATTTTATGGAAAGAAAACAGGTGTAGCTATTCAGGCATATATGACAATGATATATACATATGTACTGGACATAAGAACACATATTATAAAAATCAAATACTGACAGAGCTAACAGGAAAAACAGTTACACGATAGTAGAATTCAATTACCCCATTTCATTTTAATACACATACATATCAGACATTGGCTGTTTCTTCAATAAACAGTCCTACTATATAATCCAAAAGCTATGCTTGCCCTACCTATTACCCAATTATTCTGTTTACATCAGCTTTATTCACAATTTTGACAAGAAAAAAATATTATAGTGAAACATCACAGATTAAAAGGGAAATGATCAAGCCATGAACAGGTAAGGTGGAAACACCTGTTGCTATGTGACTTGACCACATGCTACATGACTCCATATGACACTCTGAAAAACTCGGCAGCCATCAGAAATTCTTTGGATGGAGAGGAATGAGCAGGTAAAGATGGGCTTTTCATGGTGTTGAACTACTTACTCTACATGGTTGCCTTAGTTAGGGCTTCTATTGCTACAATGAAGCACCATGACCAAAAAGTAAACTGGGGAGGAAAGGGTGTATTGCACTTATATTTCAGCAATGATGTGCATCACTGAAGAAAGTCAGGGCAAGAATTCAAATATGGCAGAATCCCAGAGGCAAGAGCTGATGCAGAGGCCATGGAGGGGAGCTGCTTACTAATTTGCTCAGCCCACCGTCTTATAGACCAACAGACCAGAGATGGTACCACCCACCATGGGCTACATCCTCCCCCACGATCGCTGAATGAGAAAATGCCTTACACCTGTATCTCACTGACATATTTCTTCAACCTAGGCTCTTTCCTCTCTGATGACTCTACCCTGTGTCAAATTGACCTATTCAACAACAGAGTTGGACATCAGAATGGAGTCATTAGCCTAATGTAGACACACATGATTATATAAAGAAAAGGTTATAGATGTGTGTATTGCACAGGATAGGATAGACACACATATTCTTTGTTCTGGCTGTTCTGTGAAAGCCTAAAAGACACAGCTCGAAGTATTAGTGAGCACAGCATATCTCACTTGGCTTCTAATATCCATCTTCAATAAAAAGATCCTGGGCTTCTTGGAGAATCAGCTGATTCTAGGATTGGGCAGGAAATATTAGATAGGATCTGGAGATATGGGAAAGAGGTTGAAAGTACTGGCTCCTCTTCCTAAGGACCAGGGTTCAATTCACAGCACCCAGGTGGCAGCTCATAGCTGTCTGTAACTCTAGTTCTTGGGATCTGACATTATCTTCTGGTCCCTCCAGGCACCAGGTATGCACATGACAACAAGTCATACATGCAGGCAAAACACACAGAGAAAATAAAAAGAAATACATCTTCTATTATAAAGAAATGTTATACAAAGAGGATCCTAGAATTCCTTGTGCAGCCAGAAAGTAGAGCAATGCCTTTTCAAAGCAAAAAAGTAAAAACTAAAACTGCTTACCCATCAAAAATATCCCACCACGCTGACACAAATGTGTCAAAGGGACACAGGAACCAACGAAAAGAACATCCCTTGGACAGAGCTAAAATAATGTCAGTAATAAAACAATGTGGAATTACCTCCTAAAGCACAAAAGAGATACCCACAAGTCTATGGCATAAAAGGCAAAATAATATATGGGAGAAAACACTGTGAATTTCTCAACCATGTAGAGAGGATCACCCCACCCCTACTCCCCACTCTAGCCCAGGTTGAAGAGTCATGTCCAGCCACAGAGAAAAGCCCAGAATGAGAAAAACGGAAAGTCACGTCACCGTGAGAAAGACCAACAGGCATTACCTTCCCCAGGTGATGACAATCAGCATCAGGTCACAAAGGTCACAAATCATGTGACAAATGACACTTTGGCTTTGCAATCTTCTCTCCTGAAACTGGTAACTCCAGTCTAACTATGAGAAAAGCACCATTAAGTTCCTATAAGGGTCACACACATTCCTCTACAGAATCAAGATCTTTAGAAACAAAAGAAGTCTGAGGAAAAAGCAGCAAAGAAAACCTAAAAAGATATATACCACATTATTTTGGATGAAAAAACAAGATGAAGGAGGGCAGATAAAATCTTAAATCCAGATAACCTAAAAACTTAGCTAACAGAAATGTTTTAGTTCCTCACAAGTGCCATATACTGCTGGTCAGCAGTGGCTCACGCCTTTAATCCCAGCACCCAGGAGGCAGAAGCGGGAGGATCACTGTGAGTTTAAGGCCAGCCTGGTCTACAGAGTGAGTTCCAGGACAGCCAGGGCTGTTACACAGAGAAACCCTGTCTCAAAAAAAACCTTAAAAAAGAAAGAAAGAAAGAAAGGAAGGAAGGAAGGAAGGAAGGAAGGAAGGAAGGAAGGAAGGAAAGAAAGAGTGCCCTATACAAGCATAACTACTTAAGAGGAGAAAATACTGACCATTTGGAAATTCTCTACTGACCTCTTAACCTTTCTAAGTCTAAAGCTGCTCTCTGAAATCAGTAAGATCTCCTTACAGGAAAGAGAAAAAGATCACATCTGAAGTCCTTGCATTGGAAAGGAACTGTTAAAACAACACTAAGAAAACAAAAACTGAATTCACCTTAAAAGCTGGCCATAGATCTGAATGGAGTCCATGAGGTGTACAGACATCAGAAGGTGTTGAGAGATGGACAAGGCTGGACATTAGTGACTGTTGAAATCACAGTGAGACCCTATCACGTGCACAACAAAATAGCTAAAATTAGGAAGACTGGCCACATGAAGTATTGGTAAGGTGGATCAGAACGTTCCTACACACACTGGTAGGAATGGGAAACAGGTTAAAAAGAAAAAGAAAAAAAAAAAAAAAAACCCTCTGAAAAAACAGTGGTAGTATCTTAAAAACATAAGCCTATCACATGACCAAACTATGTCCCTCCAAAAATACCATTTGTCCATAATAAGATATGCATACAAATGCTCATAGCCTTCTCTGTACTATAATGGACAGTCCTCCAGGACTATCCTCTGTACTATAATGAACAAATGTTGAAACCACCAAAATGCTATCAAACATGATGCTTCTTAACAATAAAAAGGAACAAAGTACTCATGTGTGCATTAGAAATAAAACTCAAAATAAAGCTAATGCTGGGCATGCTGGCTCATACCAGTAACCCTAGTACTTGGAAAACAAAAGCCAGATGACTGTCATTAAGTTCAAGGCCCAGGCTGGTCTACATAGTTGAATTCTAGGCCAGCCTGGGCAAAAGTATAAGGCACTGTCCAAAAAACAAACAAACATACTGGAAAAAGCCAGCCATGAGTAGTTTTATTGTTTTAGAGGTCTCAGTGGTAAAGCACACTGCCCTACACACATCACCAACAGTAAAGAAAAACAGAATACTGTATGATCCCTTTCCAGTAATCTGTGGTGACTGAAGCACACAGGTGGGGACCTGCAGGGCCCAAGACAGACACAGAGGACAAGAGAAAGCCTGCAGGTGAGATCATATTCAGTACTTTGACCATGGTGCTTTCATGAGTATCTGTCAGTCAAAATGTCCCAAACTGACACTTTGAATAAGGGCATGAGAGAGCATGTCAATCAAACCTCAAGGAAGATGAAACAGGCTGCTGGAGCCACGTGTGTGAGGGGGAGAACAAAGTATTTCCTTGTAAAGGGGCTAGACTGAAAGCAAGGGTATAATCCAGACACCACAGGACCAGGCCTCCTGGTGCACTGCTCCACAAACGCTCCATTCTGACTAAGGAACTTGCCTAAGAAGTAATCAACAACCACATGGAGCACACCATTTGCGTACACTTTCCACACCCCAAGTTTCTCAAAGAAAAAGGAGTACACTAAGGAACGTTCTGTCCCAAGCTCCTGCTCTACCATAGCCCACAGAGCAGCACTCGATACACAGCCTTGTCTGAGCCTGCCTGCAGCTGTGTGAAGAGCAGTATCATCATTGCTCTGAACTGTTAACAGCAGCGATCAGTTAATTACACACCAACCACTGAGGTATGAAATCAAGAGCACATAAGGATAAAACCAGACACTTTATTTGTTCAGAATGCTCATTTTTAAAGTTAGCTGAGATGAAAAAACGGTTTATATTACAATTAATTTGTGACCATACAAATTCCATATTAAGAACAAACAAAAACGAACTTGCATGTGAGTAACAACATGTACATCGCACCATCAGTGACAGCTTTCTTACAACTTAAAAACCTTTTCTTTGAAACATGGAAAGATAGGAGACCCCTAGTGAGTTCCATATGCAGCTGATAGGTGCTTTAAAACACTTTCCCATATCACAAATTATACAGTCTTAATATTGGCATTGAAATAAAACGAAACAATCATATCATTGTTGACTTCAGCTTTTCACCTTTCATTTTACATATTCCCTATCAGCCACACAGTTTCCTGTTCTTTAGGGTGCTGACAGGTCTTCATCTCTGTCAGCTCAGCATTGCTCCTGCTGTAGCATCCACCCTCGGACACATCCTTCGCTTTGCCATGTAGCAGCAGTGAAATCTGGTAGTGTTGAAATTCACTATTTCCAGTTATTTTAACTGCAGGACCACCTTAAAACACAAATAGGGAGAAGAGGCATCAGGTTAGATATAATGAAGCTGCTTCTGCTAGATAAACCCTGAACACAGCTATGAAGAGCAACAGGCAAATGAAGGCAGGTTCCTGCCTGCCAAGATCCCTGCTCAGTTACTCAGCACTGGTACCACACCCACTTCTCACGGGCAACTTCATCCGAAGGCCACCAGGCTTCCTTACTGGACATTAGGATCAATCGAGAAGGCAAAATTAAAATGTGAGCAACTGTGGAGAATACTAGAAGGTGACACTTATTGGGGCTTAAAAGGGACGGAGGATCTAGGAGACCTAGAGCAGCCAGGAAGATGGCCGAGAAAACCTGGGAGCGAAGGCCTGCGACTAGCCCTCGAGAAAAGCTGCTCGATAACATGCAAACACTGACAATGACAGTCACCTGCCGGCTTCCTCACAGTCAGTTCCTGCTGTTTAAACACTGTCTTCTCACATACTACACACCGGGACTGGCTGCTAGAGTTCAGACACAACTGCAAATGTGAGGATGTGCAGCGTCAGCCCATCCTAGCCCATCTCAACTTGATTTTTCTGTAACAACAGTTACATTTCATCTGCCACACTGGGAAGGAACATTACAAAGGCAACTGTGTAACATCTGTCCATCCAAATAAGACATTTATTTTTGAGAATCAGGAAGATTTTAATTAGAGAAACCTGAGAATCAACTAATATCATGGTCTCTAGGGTAAAAATTTCGTTTTTAAGCTTAATGAATACTGAAAGAAAACAAAAACTATGGTTGTAACAGCACTGCTTCTGTTTCAGGAATAACTAGATAATTAATTCAGAACTTGGTAATTGAACACTGTAAGTTGTAATTAACTCAGCATTTAAAGTAGAGGTCAGAACATCCCAAAGAAGTATTTTCTGTGTTTGATAATACGTATCAGGAAAATGAGATACATTAAAACCCCTCCAGGGAGTGAGAGCAAAGGGGTCAAGACCAGGCTGGAGAAACCCATGGAAACTGCTGACCTGAACAAGGGGGAGCTCATGGACTCCAGTCTGATAGCTGGGAAACCAGCATAGGACTGACCCAGATGCCCTGAATGTGGGAGGACTGGGCAGTCTATGGGGCCTCTGGTAGTGAGTGGATCAGTAGCTATCCCTACCCTAGGACACAAAAGGACTTTGGGAGCCCATTCCACATAGTGGGATGCTCCCTCAGCCTAGGCACATGGGGGAGGGCCTGGGCCTGCTTCAAATGATATGACAGACTTTGAAGACTCCCCATGGAAGACCTCACCCTCCCTGGGGAGCAGAAAGGGGATTGGAATGGGGTTGGTGGGAGGACAGGAGGGTGTAGGAACTGGGATTGATATGTAAAACCAGCTCCAGAATTCAAAGGTCTGCTGATACTTGCAATTCAAGCACACACCTTATTAGCTGCCTCCAAGGAACTGATTAGACTCTGCAGCTCCTCTTTACTCATTTCAATAGAGTATGGTTTCACTTCACCATTCTCCTTCACATCCAAGTGAAGGTTTAAAAGTGGCATCTGTAAAGTGGCGATCTTGTCACTTGAAAGCGCGAGCTGTTAAAATCGAGGAAGATGATAAACAGTAAGTCCAACTACACACAACAAGCATCAGAGTTGGCTAGAGCACATGGCCCGTCTGCCCGCAAATTCTGGGAAAAGGAGAGAGAGAAACACAATTCCAAAAACCAGGAAGAGAAAGGAAAGGTGACAACATACAAGAAGTGGGCAGGATGAAAGGAGGCAGCACTTTGTCAAAAAGCTGAATCACAGTCTGACTAAACAAAACGTTCTTTATTGTGCTCTATTAGAGGGACTCAGAAGTGATGAAAGTGCCCAATACAGCAAGAACCAAGCAGAATTATTAAAGAGGAGATTCCACGATGACAGTTCATGCATCAAAGACTACAATTATTCAGAAACTTAGAAATTAAGTGACTTAATTCATGATTGGCTATCAGACTGCTGATGACCACAATATCAAGATACTAACTGAAGGACATCTAGTCTTCTGAACATAACTATGGTATCTGCAGTTGGCCTTATCGTTGCCAGGCACATGGTCTCTAGTGTCTCAGTGAAATTTCACATTTTAAATTTTAATTTAATTTAAATTCCTGGTAGTTCTTCTCTGGCAGGGGTCCTATTTGTTTAAATATCTAAGTCTGGCAACCAAGACTAAGAGACTGTAAAGCTAACGAAAAAGACCGCATAGTTGAAAACAGCACCCACAGGTACCTTCCCCTGCTTGAAGGTACAGCACCTTTCCCAACAAAATGGAAGACTGAAGCCTAACAGCTGAGCCACAGTTTAAGAAGCAAAAATAACCAAATGTCCTACATGAATGCTATACTAGCAACTCTCCCCTACCATCCATATTTACATTAATATTAAATGTTTATTTAAATGAAAACCTTTTATTTAGTTTATCACTGGTTAATTTGCTTTTTATCATTTGGTCCATCAGTATAACAAGTATTGAGTATTTCCTATACTTAAGTATTATGTCTATATAATAAGCATGTTAAAAAAAGAATCTTAAACATGGTTGAGTCACAGTGAGAGCCACAAAACCCATTTCACAACTGAGACAACTTTGTCTACAAGAGGCGATTTCTACAGTTATGAGCCTACCTTACCAATTTTCCCAACTTTCAACTTCTTAATCAAAAAAAACAACAGGAAGCACTTTCTAGATCTAAGACCAGGCTAACTAAACTCGAATCAGGACATATCTGTTTTCTGTCTACTAATCTGGTACCTTAAAAGAATAGAAAGTTGTTCTGAAACTGTTCCCTCTCTGCTCAGCACAGTGCTATATGACACACAGTGTCCTCTTACGCATAGTGCTATATGACACACAGTGTCCTCCTAGAAGTAAAATAGTATGTAGCAATTTTGGAAAGCATCTAGAAGACTCTTGCCAAAGTTATATGCTATATACACACTTCTTCATGTCTGATTGATAGGTCTAGGAAAATTCATTAACAGTACAATGGCACCACACATGGTCTGGTTGCTTTGAATGTTCTTGCTGTCCAAATTAATACAAATCCAGTAACTTATATGAGCTTTGCTATTACCTTGGAACAGTATAGCCTCAAAATAACAAATTTTAGAAATTTTAATTTAAAAGAATAAATCTAACCAACCAGATTCTTACCTTTAACTGCCAATCAAAATCCTGTAGCTGTGCACAAGAAATATCAACTATTTCTCCCAACAAGGCCTGCTTGATCTCATTTTTCCTGCTCTTTAAGCACTTCATAACTGCTTCTTGATGACATGAATTCAGTTGGTTCAATTGCTGGAGTGTCTGAAAATGCACACCAATGGTTAGGAGAGTGAATGGGACCACCTGCTTCAAATGTAAAAAAAAAAAAAAGTGCCCATTCTTTTCCCACACACTTCTTTAAAAAATGACAGTATATGAAAAAGTAATACTTTAATAACTAGGAAAGCATAAGCTGAGAATGAGTAACCCTGACAGATCTTAATAAGTTCCTGCCAGCCAGATACAGCCCAATAATCTAGAGATTCAGTGCAATCCACACTAAAATCCAAGTTTTCTACAGTTGACAAGATGATTCTAAAGTATATCCGAAGACAAGCAAGGAGAGCCAAAGCAACCTTGAGGAAAAATGATGCTGAAGGTCTTGTACCAGCTGATATCAAGAACTAATGTAGCATATCTTTAATGCCGTGGTAATTAAAACAGTATAGAAATGAAAAAGGCCACCACAGAGACTAATAGAATCCAACCAAGAGTCTGAAGAAAATCCCCACACATGACCACATGATTTATTACCAAGGCTGACAGTAGTCTTGTGAGGCAAGGACAGTCATTCCAATAGATGGCTCACATTCAATGGGCTACTATGCAGAAGAAACTGAGACGGCCCCTGCCCCACACAAAAGTATTAATTCAAAACATCTGAGAGAAGATTACAGAAGCTAAAACAATCAAGCCTCCACATGATACCCTACAAAGATACCTTCCTATTTCCCAAATGTGACACGGATAATACTAAGCACTGCACCAAGAAATACTGGGAAACTGGATTTCATTAACTTCAGAACTTCTATTCAGCAAAAGCCCCACTAAGAGAGCGAAAAAGCAAGGGATGTAACAGATGATAACTAGAGTCAAAGAAATGCATATCTACAATACCATCCAAGTCACCATGACAAATACATAGAACTCCATTTGTTAAAGTAAATAATTCATAAATTTGCACAAATAATTCTTGACAAAGTTGAAGAAGCCACGCCCCATGAGATCCAATGTTACTGATCTAATCCCAGCGACCAAGCTGGTTGCTTTCTTTTGTATACTTTAAACCTGTTTCAGTGGGGGATGGGGGGAGAAACCAACTAAAACAAAACTGCAAAGACTCTAAAACTTTAATTCAAACTTCCACTCACTCAAAATTAGATGTTTCAGTTGCTGTATCATGTATTCAGTACCTACTGAAGACCTGCTTGGCTCCCTCCCCTAGAAGCAATGTAAAAAACTCTAGGCAGTTTTTTTTTTTTCGGGTAAAGAAACCTGAAGTGAAGTTACCTCTTCATCTGAAAAGTTTTTGCCAACTACAGCTTTGAAAAACATGCTCACATCTTCCAGAACGAGCTTCCATTCAGTCAAATCCCAAACGTTGTGATAATCATGGTGGGCAGGGTAAGCTCGACCACACATGCCATCAATTATTTTGTGAAGAAGCTAGGGAGAAAAAGGAAATAAAAAGTACTTTAAAGTAAATGACAAGATGGATTTCCCTTCCTTGCAGAACTGCCCCCTTTTATAAAGCCCACTGAGACAGAAAGGTAACAATTTTTGAGATTTATTATTGGGTTTTTAAATTTTTTTTCATATTGTTTGGTTATTTGGGGGATTTTTTGTTTGTTGTTGTCGTTGTTGTTGTTTTAGTTTTGGTGATGCTGTTTGAGACAAGGTCTCATTCCTATAGTCTAGGTTGGTCTCAAACATATGGCAATCCTCCTGCTTCAGCCTCCCAAGTGCTGGGGTTACAAGTATAAGCTACCAAACCCAGCTAAATTACGATGTCTTTTAGAAACTAAAATAATATTAAAGATACACTGTTGTTTTTTCCAGAAATCCTGAACAGAAAATGAACGGTACATTTAAAAGTTTCCTGCAGGGTCCCAGGGCATCAGTTTTAGACCAATTAACCAAACATAGTTTGACTTTCACATCATAGCCTCCCACTGAAGCTCTACTAACCCAACTCTGCTTTGCCTCCACTCACATCCCTATTCACTCTGTGTTGCTCAGAGAAGGCCGTGGCCATGCTTTCCTCTTCTACGTTCCCTCCCATCTACACCACCAGTGACAGGAATCATGTCACCTTAACAAAACATGAAGACTGAATTTGAGACAGAGCTGGCTAGTATGCCTCCCTGTTCCATTAACTCCTAGTTTTATTTAAATTTTCTGCAATTCAAGTATAAGAGAAAAATGTCATCTGCCCACCTAATGTTGTAAGGGTATGTCAGAAACTCGACCACGCTAGGCTGGTACAGAGCATCCGAAGATCAGGGGTCTGCTTTGTCATTGTTCCTAACGCTGGTACCACTACTCCCACAATTCAAGCCTTCAGTGTTTACAGAGTATATATCGGACCACTACCACAGAGAATCATATTCACGTGGTACTGCTCAAGTCACATTTGTATCCTGCAAACAGAGCATCTACATCCAAGTAACTGGGAAGTAGTATTTAGCTAAAAGGCTTTGGACACCAATGTCTTAGATCTTAATCCACACAATGGTAAATAGTTAACTCCCCACTGCTACACCACACTAATGAGTACCAGACCCATCTGCACACACTAGGTAATGCGCAGTAAAGCTCTATGTTTATTCATCCCAAGCTTTTACATGTATTTCTTCTCCCATAATGTCCTATGATAAAATAACACCAAGAACTCAAACAAAAAAAAAAAAACCTGTAAATTTCAGCCTAACTATATAATCAACAGTTCACTGCTTTTATTATATAGAATGAGAATACAAAAAAAAAAAAAAAAAACACATCTAATAGCTACCATTCTCAATGAACCCCTACCTAAGTACCAAGCACTATTCTCGTACACCATCCAACTCTGTGAGGTAAGCATTGTGACTGTTCTCATTTTACAAGTGAGGAAACTGGGGGGTAAGTAATGCTCTATCATAACAGAGCTCAAGTCTATTACCTCCTCCAAATACATACATAAATAAAGGATGTGACATGGGAGAGTGGATATGAAAGATGTTCCTAGTGAGGACAAAGAAGCAAAAATGGGGCTTTGCTAAAAGGTGAGTAGCTGGCAGGCATTCCCAGCCACAAGCAAGGAGCACACACAGGATTGAAACTAAAACCACACTGCAGGTTTGGGAACTGCAGCTAACGAGAGGTAGGGAAGGATGAAAGGGCACAAGACCTTTGAAAAGGAGAGTAAGAATCAAGACCTCCCATACAACAGAAACAAGCCAAGGCAACGGGTGCTCAACTTGCATTGAGTGTTTACATGATTTTTCCACGACTTTGCCAAGATATTAGAAAAGGAAGAAAGAGTGTGAGACTAAGAGATTGTGGGGGGCTATATACAGCAGAGACAGTGAATAGGTAAAGAAAGTTGGAAGGGGGGAGTCCAAGGAGGATTTCCTAAATAGAGAGGCTGGGCAAGGAGGGTGGTGCCACCAAAACAAAACCAGGACAGGTAAGAACGTTAGCAGGAAAAGAGGAGCTGAACCCCCAAACAAGGGATTCTCCACAGCTGTGGCAGAAGGCAGAGGCTGGGGAGGAAGATGGCCAGATCCACTGGGGATGGACCGTAGTAAAGTTTTGGCATCTCTGTAAGGAACCACAGCAGGCGTGAAAGTTCAGAGACTTGGTCCACACATCAGAGCATAGGCTTTAGCTACGGCCCTGGCTAGCTGGAAACCACTAGCAAATAACTCAAATATGCGGCTGACATTTCACTGTTCTCCTTTGTAAAAATCAAAGAAAATGTTTATGATGCATTTTCTTGACAATGGAAAGAGTGAAATTCAGTTCTTTCAATCTCACCTACTTTATCGCCACTACAATCTGAGCAGAGTTTGGGAAGGAGGGCCACAATCCACTTAGAAAAGAAGCTTGGCATGGGCAAAGACTGGGTGCCACCACCAAACACTTCCACCGGAGCCTGACTGCAAGGAAAGCCTGGCTTTGTGAATTTGCTTTCAGCGGCTGCAATCACCTTTTGGCCACAATAAAAAGAGGCTGGTAGCCAGTTACTTTCTGGTTAGGAGTCGGTTTCAGCCGCCCTTTAGCAGACAGTTCCGCCAAGATTTCACCACATCCTCTGTCCCACATAGAAATGGGTGCGCAGGGGACGATCGGGAGGGCTGACCTCAAAGAATGAATGACCAAGGGCTCCGCCACCACAGCTTTCTAGATGCAAGAACCTACACGCTCCCAGGCCAGAGACACCCCCGGGTCTCGGGCAAATTCTCTGGGCAGCCACTCTGTCCCCAGAAACCCAGGACTAGACGTCCCAATGCCTCCCTCCCACACTCTCCCCGCAACCCCTCACCGGGGCGCCCTGCTCCGAAGGCAACTTCTGCAGCCGCCACAGCGGCGGCGTCTCGCCTTCCGCCTCCATCCCCGAGAACCAACGCCGGTCACATGACAGGCCCGCACCTTAGGCTTAAGCCAGGACTCGCCCACGTGACTTTTTAGAGGGCGGGGCCGAAGAGCGGACACAAAGTCCTCGTGCGCATGCGCAGAGCCTCAGCAGTGGCTTTCCCGGTAGACTGGGGAATGAGTCTTTCTCTCTTGGGAGGAAGTGCCTTATGTGTCTACTTACTATTTAAAGGAAGATTTACAGGCCTCAGCTCGATTGCTCAGAGACCGATCTCGTGATCTTTCTTCACTCTACAAGAAATCATCCCAGTAAGGGTAGCCTCAGCCTGTATTTGAGTGAGCCAATCTCTTACTAAAGGATTTTGACCTCAAAGGCAATTTAAAGTTAAATTCTTTGTCCTATGAAGATACTAGTTTGTTCCCCATTTGCAAACAACAAACGCGATCCAAAATGGAGCTCATAAAAAAAGGAAAGCATAGTTAAATGTGAAAATTCAAGTGAACGGCAAATATGTCCAAAATGTTGCATGACATATTCTTAAGCTAAAAGTGTCTTTGTTTTGTTTGTTTGTTTGTTTGTTTTTTAACCTGAAATTCCTACTTAACTGGGTCAGCTTTTGTCCACACCAGGACCTTGAGCAACTTGACCTTGATAAGGTTCTGGCCCAGGGCCTTGTCATGTCCCAACACTAGCTTAGCTGTACAGGACTTACCATCACCTCTCTGTCAAACAGCTAGAAGGCCTCCCTACATTCTAAAAGTGTGGTGTTCTTTTACCTTCGGCTAACCTTCTCTCTTTATTGGTGTCTCCCAAAAGGGCTGTCATTCCACTCGGCCAAAACAGAAAAAGCCATATCACTCAAAACCCATCCCAACTACTTCTGGTGTGTGTCTCTCTCTCCCAGATGCTTCTGATGCTCTATGGTTACTTTCTATCAACTAGTTGCTAACTTGGCCTCCTGAGCCAGGGTTATTTTCAGGATTCCCATTGTGATCAAGTATCCCCCAATAGTCTGGTCCTCCGTGAAGTCCCACATCTTGACCACTCAGGTCTTCGGGACTTTTCCCCTGAACATAATAGTGAGGATTTACCAACACTGTTAACAGCTACCAGCCAAATACACCACGAGGCTCCAACTAGCAACATGCACCTACTATACATGTCTGCTGATTCAGATTTACATGGGGGAAGGGAGAGGAGGTGAGAGGTAAGCAAGCTAATCAAGAGCTTTTCAACATATTACCACAACCAGATTAAATTAAAGAGTATAATTCTATTTGGTTCTGGTGGCACACTCCTTTAATGTCAACATTTGTGAGGCAGAGGCAGGTGGATCTTGCTGTGTTCATGGCAATACATAGTGAGTTCTAGGACATTCAAGGTTATTTAGAAAGACTCTGTCTCAGACAGACAGATCTGTAATTTCTAAGTTACATCTAAGGAGGTGGGACTATTTAAGGCAGCCTCTAGGGTGCTCTAATTCCCATCTATTACAGGAAAGGGCAGATCCATAACTTTCTGGGATCCCCAGTCTTAATTTTATTATTTCATCTGGAAAAGACTGACTCTTTACAGCTAAAAATAGACTGCCTGAGAAACCAGGGCAGACCAGGATTGGAATATTCCTCCCTGGGGTATGCCCTGATCAATAAACTCTTTAATGAGCTGAATTATAGGTCTGAATGGTGCTCAAAGAACATAAAACTGAATTAAATGGAACAGAATGGTGCCCGTGATGATTTGTTTTAAATTGGGATAGTTTGATGGCTGCTTCTACTCCAGGGATGCATCTGGATGAAGAAGAAAGCAAGTCATTCCTCTGTTACATAAAAAAGTTAGCTTCTTTGACTCTTCATCTCACTAGATGATACACCCTTGTGATTGCTTCAGAGAAACTCCTGGACAAGATTAAGGAAATAGCTAGAGCTTCCTGCTCTAGAAGAGTAGTCTGTATGTTACAATCCCTCATCAATAGAAGTAAAGTTTTAATGGTTTCAGAACATAGGTTTTGGCTTTCCCCAAACTCTGTGGCTTCATTCTTTTACTATCTGTGACCTGACATTAGCTACAGACAGGAGAGCTTCTGACAAAAATTCTAGAAACAAAGAGAAGATATTTAGTCTTTATTTTTTTAATTTAAAAGAATAATTAAAAAATAAAATTTTTAAAAACTGTGAGTTTCAGTATTTATATTCTTCATTCAAACCTGTCTTTCAGGTTCTGCTTGAAGAGATTTGTTCATCTTAATTAGATGTGTTGTAATACATATATAAAGCTAGCTGTAGTCTAAATAAAATAATTCCCATTCATAAACTAGGGAAAAGAAAGGGGCTTAAAGTTCAAAAATCATTTAATTATTCTCTCATAACAATATGAGAGATTATATTACATTGGCATTAGTTCTATTGCATTTGAGAGAAGTGTTTATGGCAAAGATAAGGAAGACACAGGGTTTTATCCTGTCTGTATAAATCTATACAGAGTTGGCCTCCTCTAAAAGCAGTTTCCTAGAAAGTCACCAGATGTGTGTATTATGTATCACTCCATTCCAGTAGGTGGGCTTAGTAAAATCCATCTGTCTTTGAAGAATTGATATGTAATTAAGGTTTGTTAACATTTCCTATTTCACTAGTTTTTGTTTTAAAATATAGCCTGGCCTGTTGGTGGTGGCATACACCTTTAATCCCAGCTCTTGGGAGGCAGAGGTGGGTGGATCCCTGTGAGTTTAAGGCCAGCCTGGTCTACAGAGTGAGTTCAAGGCCAGTCAGGACTGTTTCACAGAGAAACCCTGTCTTGAAAAAGAAAATTGTAAAATATTCTTGTAGTTTAAGGCACCTGAGATCTTGTCTAAAAAAGGTCTTTGAATAGGTACTTGGATGTTAAAAGGCTTCTGGAGATAGCACACTGTGGTTATTTCAGCGGAGCACTAAAGAAAGCAACTCTAGGATTTTAGACCTAGATCAAAGGATCACCAGCCTATAATTCACACCACCAGAGGATCTAGGATACAAGGTGTATTCTAAGAGATTCATATAAAGTCCCTCACAGAACTGGTAAGGGACAAGTCCCCCAGAACTCAGGGGAAGTGGGGAGGGGCAGCGAATGGAGAGAGAAGTAGGAGAAAACAAGGGGGAGGAAAGGAAAACATTTGCGACCAGGAAGATTGAGCCTGGTTAGGAACAGAAGACAGGAAAGAGAGAGAGAGACAAAGAGAGAGAGAACATAAAAGAGGGAGCCAACATTGGTTTGAAGATAAAATTGAACACAAAGGAAGTCTAGAGAACTACAAGAAAGATTGCTGCCAACTAACAATTTGAGCTTCCGTGGAAAGGCTACCATAAATGCCCCTCCTGGAGAGTAAGATCAACAACTAACTTATCCATGGAGCTCTCAACTAATGCCTGTTGGAAACAGGAGCAAACACCCATACATAAACACTGAGTCCAAGTAGAACCCAGATGGAGATGGAGAGGACAAGACCAGGCTGCAGAAACACATAGAGACAGCTTACCTGAACAAGGAGGAGCTAATGGGCCACCAGACTGATAGCTGGGAAGCCAGCATGGGACTGACTCAGGCCCCCCTGAATATGGGTCTCAGCCAGAAGGACTGAGCAGTCTAAGGGACCTCAGACCAGACAGTGGAGCCAGGATGTATCCCTGGTGCACAAAAGGACTTTGTGAACACATCCCCCATGGAGGGATAACTGCCTTAACCTAGAGACAGGAGAGAAGCCCTAGTCCCTACTTCACATGACCTGTCAGACCTACATGACCCCAACTGGATGGCATTCCCCTACATATGGAATTGTGGTGGGGGGATGGGAGGGGAGGGTGGTTAGAGTGCATGTGAGAGGGCAGAGAGGGTAAAAGGGAAGGAAGGAGGGAGGGAGGAAGGGAAAGGGAACTGGGATCGACATGTAAAATAATAAATTAAATTTTTTAAAAAAATGCTTTGACTCCAAAATTTAACTTCAAGGACAAGTTGCTGGGGAAAAGGATTTCTATTTTTGTTTCCACAGAAAATCAAAAGATGTGGATTCCTTTCAGACTAATGTGGTTTGATCAAGCCAGACCACCTGAAACAGAGTACCAGGTGATCCTACATTCAAAACAGCTGGACAAAGCAGCCTTACAGACTACAGCCAGGATTTCTGAATCTTCTTCAAATCCCCCATGACAGTGCCCCTTACCAGCAGGAAGTAGTTTGGAAAGAACAACTCCCAAATTCCCTAATATTGTCTATAAATGTTTGTTTTCATTTAAATGGACTTGGTATATAAAATAAATTAAAAAAAAGAAAGCAACGCTAAATGCTCTAAAATTGCACTGTTAAGATGAAACACTTGAGTAAACTGTCACTTTAGACTTAAGAGACAAATACATGTCATATCCCCAGGGTTGTCCTTAACATGACAAGGGCTCAGTTAATCTTTCTGTGAATGTTGTCATCCCTTGAGATCACTGTGCTGAGAGCCCCCACAAATGTGAGCTGTTAGGATCCCAGCCAGCACTTCTTAATTAAAGAAGCCCACAAGTCAACCAGGGAGTTGTTGAGTGATTGAGTTTTCATATTCAATCTCCTACACTTAGTGTTTTTAAAGTGGCTTTATAATTTACATGCTATATAATCTATCATTTCTAGAAAAGTTTGATGAGACTTAGTAAATTTATACACTAATGTAATCAAAAATTTAGTTCAGTGCCATCCCTCTGTCCTTACATTTGTTGAAGGGCCTATTTGTTTAACCTGATCCTTATTTATCTGCAATACACACCTGTAATCCTAGAGCTTTGAAAGTGGAGACAGGAGGACCAGCTTCATCTACTAGAGACCTTGTCTCAAACTTAAGAACAATGGCCAGATCCTATTCTCCAGATCAGCCACATTAGATAAGTCGTTGTTACTACAAAATACCCTTTGTTAGTTTCAAGTAAATCAGT
Source organism: Phodopus roborovskii (assembly GCF_943737965.1). Taxonomy (NCBI): domain Eukaryota; kingdom Metazoa; phylum Chordata; class Mammalia; order Rodentia; family Cricetidae; genus Phodopus; species Phodopus roborovskii. Next base: position 29,748,905 of record NW_026126525.1, on the reverse strand, counting down.
GTTGGTGTGCATTGATTTGAACACAAATTTCCAGAAAAAGAAATGAAAACGTCAACAATAAATGTGAGTCCTTCCCAGGACTCATTAGCCTGGTCAACCTAGGCTAATGAGATCACGGTGGTGGCCACAACAGTGCCACCACCAGAAACCTTGAGATGACAAGGGTGGCTTTCTGATCCCTGTGATTTGTTCCTATTGTTTACTTTGCCTAGAATCTTCTCTCTCTGCTCTTATAGCTTTCAATGTGCACACACTTTAGGCTAATGAAGTCAGACATAATTCCTAGAGAATGTTAATCCATGACTCACCTGGGTTCTGTCACACTTGGGATGAATTTTTATTGTTGTCTTTATTTGCATGAATATTCTGCTTGCCCATTGTTCTGAGGTCTCCTTGCACGGCAGAGACCATACCACATTCATTTTAGTAATAAGACAGTGTCTGGCAGGAAGTGGTTTCCCAGAAAGTGCTTGCTGAACCCAGAAATAGAAGAGTTAATTTAATAAAACAAAACAAAACAAAACTCTGAGAATCTTAGTCAGTGATTCAGACCACTGCAAATAGAATCAACCAAGGATTTGTAAAAATCCTTATGACTAATCCATCTCTAGAAAAATGAAATCATAGTCCCTGTGCCTGGAACCCAGCAGTAGTTTTTTTTTTCTACATTCTCCAATTTATTTTTATTGAGGGCTTGGAATTAAGAACTCAGTCTTAGTGGAAGGAGAGAATCAACTCAAGTTGTCCTATGATCTCCACATTTATGTTATGATATAAATACATACACATACACACAGACACATACCCACAAACATACACAGAAGCACACACAAACACACAGACACATATACACACAAATACACACACACTCAAACACACAAATACTCACAAAAACTACTGATCTGGTTGACGTCTGGTATCTCGTTTGAGGAATGATCCAGAGATAAGAATGTTAATTCGGGTAGAAAATTTAAAGTATCAAAAAAATTTCACCAGACAAGATTAAATAGACAAAGCACCCTGTCTGAGACCATGCCAAGAGTGAAGGAGGCTGGAACTCAGTGGAAACTTAGTTCCTCTGAAACAAAGGCCAGGGGAGTTGTGTGTTGGAGTTAGGGGAGCAGAGGTTATTCGTGTTTACTAATTGACTTTACCCCCAAAGAAAAGTAGGCTTTCTTGTGCCATTGTGACAAGAGACAATTGGGTAACTTAGAACAAAGTTAAGGCCCACAGAGCTGCTATCTCCTTTAGTGATTATATTTCAGACACGGCTGGGGAGACATCTCTAAGTTGTAAAACTGATGAGAGACCTTTTAAAAGGTTTACATCTCTAAGCCACTTGGGAAATATAATTACATGTTTGGTGAAGACACTCTACAAAAAAAAAAAAAAAAAAAAAAAAAAATGTAGGTTGAGGTTGGGGGCCTAGAGACAAAGAGGAAGTCAGCCCAGAGAAGATTAAGGAAACTCAATCAAAAGTCAAGTGAATGGGTAACTGTGAAGCATGACATGTGGTCTGGCTGCCCTGAAAGGCTGTCAATGAATGCCACAATGATGATCTTTCAGCAGCGAAGCTAGGTCCTCAAGACAAGCGGAAACGAAGCTGCTGAAAGACGTGAGTCACTTCCAGTGATTTAAAAAAAAAAAAAAAAAAAAAAAAAAAAATGCAGTTTTCCTGCCTGCCCTGGCACACATGAAGAAATGAGAAAGGAAACTTCTTCCCCACTCTCTTCCTGATCCAAACAGACCTCCACCTCCAGTTCCTTGCCTCCACTCTATACTAATTGTGGGGACATTGCTCACAGTGGCTATGCTATGCTGACCTGAGGAATCCTTCTAGATGTATATAGATGTATATTGTACATCTATATGTATAGATGAATATTGATGAGAAGCATTCTAATGTAACTCCCCTTTCTCTCCACATAAAGTATGCCACTCCTGCTATTTCAGTACAGGGAAAATAGCATGTACTTGTTTTGACAAAAAGAATTAACCGATGAACTTGCTGGAATTTGTAAAGACTTCTTTTGGTTTCATCCCAGAAGTATTGAGGAATTTCTTGCTTATGATTTTTTTTCTAATTTTGTATATTTTTTGTATGATCCAGCAACACCAGTTTTCAGGCTGATGTCTTCAAGTATATAGTTTCTGGTTTCTATCAATTTACCATTTTTCCATTGCAATGTAAAGATATTTCATCATTGTTATTCTTTTTTTTAAGATGTATTTGTTTTTTGTCTTATGGTCTTTGGAGTTTTGCCTGCATTTGTATCCATGTGAGGGTGTTGGATCGCCTGAAGGTGCCATGTGGGTGTTGGGAATTGAACTCTGGAAGAGCAGCCAGTGCTCTTAACTGCTGAACCATCTCTCCTGCCCTATTATCTAATTCTTATAATACATTCTGAGAAAGATTATTGTCAAGTGTATTCCAAACCAATAAACTATAATATAGTAGGAGAATGTTTTTCTCATAGGCCAAACACAACTGTGTACATGTGTATTATAACATCCTATCAACAGTGGCATTTTAATTAAAGTAACAGAGAGGCATGAAATGAAATGCTTTGTGCTCTTAACAGGTATGAACTTATTCTATATTAATTATAATAGAGTAAATGCTACTATCCATCATTAGGATATCAGATATTGAACTATATATGGTCAGGCCACACCACAGCCAGGTACCTATGACTTCATTATAATATATAATATATAATGTATAATATATAATAGGTCACAAGTGATTTGGAAGCACATAATTCAAAACAGTCACTGTAAACCATTCAAAATAGTTGAAAAAATTAACTTTGTTTTATGTCCCTTGTATTTTTTTAGAGTAGCTAAGTTTTAGATATGAAACAAAAAAGCAATTGTCACAAAACCCAGAAGTGGAACTCCCTGTCAGGGTCATCAGAGATAAGGGTCTTTGATGGGGGATCAAGGAAAGCAGAGTTTGGAACTGGGTTAAGTAGCCAGAGTATAGGTGAACAGGAATAGATGAACATCAAGCTAAGTGGAAAAAATCCTCTGAACTCAAAACACATTATAAACACTACTGTCAGTAAAATTTAAGTTGGAGTTTGAAGCTGAGAATGAAGAAATTCCTCCTGATAGGGTTATGATGACTGTTCAGACACATATGAAACATTTCCTAAGACAGCCCCTCTGTTGACATTGTTGCAAATTATAAAGCAGAACAGGAAAAAGCAAGAACTGGATCATATAATTATTACAAGGAAATAGATTTTTTTTTTCTTCTTTTTGGGTAAGGCATCTGACCCCACATCTCTTCAGGAAACTTAAGTCTTTGGATATTGATGTTACCAGAGGTCAAGTCTAGCTCAGACTTGAGCGTTAACTGTAACATCCACATCTTCAGAACCTTAGCTAAGAAAGCAAGCATACCCAGGCATTCTTAATAGTAAATAAAAATCTGTCACGTCCAAGTGCATGAATAGAATGATGAGTAAATATTGCCATAGGTGCTACACAAAAGCACAGTGACCATTTGTCTTGGTGGTTTGTTTGTTTGTTTGTTTTGTTGTTTTTGTTTTTGTTTTGGTAATGAAAATTGTCTAATAAAAGCAACTTACAGGATAAAGTGTTTATTTCTGCTAAAAGTTCAAAGTTGTAGTCAGCTGTGGCAAGGAAGTCAAGGTGACAGGGGTTTGGTGGGACAGGTCACAAAACATACAAGTCGAAACAGAGAGCAAGAGATGCTCGCTTCCAGCCTGCTTTCTTCATGTCTCACCACCTAGGGGGTTCTTCCCAGAGAATGACCCCACCAGCAGATAAGGTGGTGTTCCCATGTCTTTAATGAAGGTACTGCCTGGCTTGTGGTATGTATGTATGTATGTATATATGTATGTATATATATATGTATATATATGTATTTATATACACATATATTTTTTATTATTTTACATTTTGACCCCACTTCCCTCTCCCTCCCATGCCCCCCAAACCCCACTTCTATCCCATCACCCCCAACTCCACAGAAAGGGTGATGACTTCCAGAAGGGATCATCAAAATCTGTCAAGTCATTAGGAGTAGGGTCTAGGCCCTCCCTCCTGCCTCTAGGCTAAGGGAGTATCCCTCCGTGGGGAATGTGCTCCCAAAATCCTTTTGTGCACCAGGGATAATTCCTGGTTCTACTGTCACAGGTACCTTAAATTGTCCAGACCACCTAACTGAGACCCACATTCAGGGGTCTGAGTTGGTACAATGCTGGTTTCCCAACTATCAATCTAGGGGTCCGTGAGTTCCCCTAGGTCAGCTGTCTCTGTGGTTTTCTATAGCCTGGTCTTGACCCCCTTTCTTATCACTCCTCCCTCTCTGCAACTGGATTCCAGTAGTTCATCTCAGTGTTTAGCAGTGGGTGTCTACTTCTGTTTCCATCAGCTACTAGATTAGGGCTCTATGATGGTATATAAGTTCATAATCAATCTCATTATCAGGAAAAGGAATTTAAGGTAGTCTCTCCACTAATGCTCAGATTGTTAGTTGGGGTCATACTTGTAGGTCTCTGGACATTTCTCTAGAGTCAGTTTTCTCCTCAAATCTATAACTGCCCCCTCAATTATGCTCTCTCTCTCTCTCTCTCTCTCTCTCTCTCTCTCTCTCTCTCTCTCTCTTTCTTTTTTTTTTTTTTTTTTTTTTTTTTGCTCTCGTCTATTCATCCCCTGCCTCAATCTTTTTAGTCCCATGTGTTCTTCTCTCCTCCCCTTCCCTTTCGCCTAATTCCTTCTCTACTCCCAATATGCTCAGGAGATTTTATTCCATTCCTCTTCTGTGAGGGACCTTGTATGAATTTCGTAGGTTCCTTCTTGTATCCTAATTTCTCTGGCAATGTGAATTATAGGCTGGTGATCCTTTGCTCTATGTGTAAAATCCATATATGAGTGAGTACATACAATGTTCCTGTTTTTGTGACTGGGTTACTTTACTCAGGATAGTTTCCTCAAGTTCCATCCATTTGCCTGTGAATTTCAAGATTCCACTGCCCCCCCCCACACTGAGTAGTGTTCCATTGTGTAAATGTACATCTCCTTTATCCATTCTTCAGTTGAGAGGCATCTAGGTTGCATGCTAGTACAAATAATGCTGCTATGAACATAGTTGAACAGAAGTCTTCGTTGCATGGATATGGATCATTTGAGTATATGCCTAAGAGGAGGATTGCTGGGTCCTGTGGTAAACTGATTGCCATTTTCCTGAGGAACCGCCATACTGATCTCCAAAATTGCTGTACAAGTTTGTACTCCCACCAGCAGTGGAGGAGTGTTCCCCTTTCTCCACATCCTCTCCAGCATAAGCTGTCATTGGTGTTTCTAATTTTATCCATTCTGGCAGGAGTAAGATGGTATCCCAGAGTTGTTTTGATTTTCATTTCCCTGATAGCTAAAGATGTTGAACACTTTATTAAGCATTTTCAGCCATTTTGGATTCCTCTATTGAGAACTCTCTGTTCAGTTCTATACCCCACTTTTTAATAGGGTTATTTGGTGTTTGGGTGACTAGTTTCTTAAGTTCTTTGTATATTTTGGAGATCAGCCCTCTGTCAGGTGTGGGGTTGGTGAAGATCTTTTCCCAGTCTATGGCTGCTGTTTTGTCTTGTCAACTGCGTCCTTTGCCTTACAGAAGCTTCTCAGTTTCAGGAGGTCCCATGTATTAACTGTTGATCTCAGTGTCTGTGCTACTGGTGTCATGTTCAGGAAGCAATCTTTCCTGTACCAATTCCTTCAAGGGTACCTCCTGCTTTCTTTTCTAAGAGGTTCAGTGTGGCTGGATTTATGTTGAGGTCTTTGATACATTTGGACTTGAGTTTTGTTTTTTCCATATAAAGTTGAGTATTATCCTTTCAAGGTCAGTGAAGAATTGTGCTGGAATTTTCATGAGGATTGCATTGAATCTGTAGATTGCTTTTGGCAGATTGCCATTTTTACTATGTTGATCCTTCCATTTTCTGTTATCTTCTTTAATTTCTTTCTTTAAAATCACAAATTTCTTGCTATATGTCTTTCACTTGTTTGATTAGTATTACCCCAAGATATTTTATGTTGTTTGTGAGTAACTATTGTAAAGGGTAATGTTTCTCTGATTTCTTTCTTTGCCCCTTTATCGTCTGTATATAGTAGGTAGTAGGGCTACTGATTTTTTTTTTTTTTTTTTTTTTTTTTTAGTTAATCTTGTATCCTGCAAATTTGCTGAAGGTATTTATCAACTGTAGGAATTCCCTGGTAGAGTTTTTCAGGTCACTTATGTAAACTATCATATCATCTGCAAATAGTGACAGTTTAATGTCTTCCTTTCCAATTTATATCCCTTTGATCTCCTTTTGTTGTCTTATTGTTGTCAATATTGTCAAGAAAACAGAGTGTCTTGTTCCTGATTTTAGAGCAATCATGTTGAGTTTCTGTCCACTTAGTTTGATGTTGGCTGTTGGTTTGCTGTATATTGCTTTTATTATGTTTAGGTATGTTCCTGTTATCCCTGATATCTCCAAGACCTTTATCATGAAAGGCTTTTTTAGCATCTAGTGAGATGATCATGTGGTTTTTCTTTTTCAGTTTGTTCGTATGGTGGATCACAATGATAGATTTTTCATATGGTGAACCATCTCTGTATCCCTGGGATGAAGACTACTTTGTTATGGTGGATGATTTCTCTGATGTGTTCTTGGATTCGATTTGCCAGTATGTTATGGGGTATTTTTGCATTGATGTTCATCAGGGATATTGGTCTGCAGTTCTCTTTCTTAGTTGTGTCTTTATGTGACTTGGGTACCAAGGTAATTGTAGCTTCATAAAAAGAGTTTGGTAATGAACCTTCTGCTTCTAGTGTGAGGAGTATTGATATTAGCTCTTCTTTGAATTTCTGGTAGAATTCTGCACTGAGGCCATCTGGCCCTGGGCTTTTTTTTTTTTTTTTTTTTTTTTTTTTTTTCCTTTGATTGGGAGGCTTTGATAACTACTTCTATTTCATTAGGGGTTATAGGTCTATTTAAGTTACTTATCTGTTCTTGATTTAATTGTGGTAAGTGATAACTATCCAGAAATTTGTCTGTTTCCTATGAATTTTCAAATTTTGTGGAGTACAGATTTTCAAAGTATGACCTGAAAATTCTCAGTGTTCACTATTATGTCCCCCTTTTCATTTCTGATTTTGTTGATTTGCATGTTCTCTCTCTCTCTCTCTCTCTCTCTCTCTCTCTCTCTCTCTCTCTCTGCTTTTTTGGTTAGTTTGGATAAAGGTTTGTCTATCTTGTTGATTTTCTCAAAAAAGAAAAAAAAACTCTTTGTTATATTGATTCTTTGTATTGTTTTTCTAGTTTCTACTTTATTGACTTCAGCCCTCAAATTGATTATTTCCTGGCGTCTACTCCTCCTGGGTGAGTTTGCTTCTTTTTGTTCTAAGGTTTTCAGTTGTGCTATTAATTCTCTAATGTGACTATCCTCTGTTTTCTTCATATGGGCACTTAGTGCAATGAACTTCCCTCGTAGCACTGCTTTCAAAGTGTCCCATAAGTTTGGGTATGTCGTGTCTTTGAATTCTAGGAAATCTTTAATTTCTTTCTTTATTTCTTCCTTGATCCAGGAATAGTGCAATTGTGCATTGTTCAGTTTCTATGAGTTTGTAGGGTTTCTACAATGTGTATTGTTGTTGAATTCCATCTTTCAAAAGATGAATTACAAAAAAAATTGTTTTAGGCTGATGGGAGATGTCATTCTGTATGTTTCTCATACTGGTTAATAATAAAGCACTGTTGGCCAATAGGAAAGGAAGATAGAGGGGACTAGGAGACAAGGAGGAAATAGGAAGTAGTAAGGAGGAGTCAAGATGGAGAGTCTGGAGAGAGCTGGACGCCAGCCGCCTCCCCGGTAAGAGAAGGCCATGTGAAGATACATAGATCAGCAGAAATGGGTTAATAATTAAAGACAGAGCTAGCCGATAAGAAACTAGTAACCGGGCCAACAGCATTGTATCAAATACAGAGTCTCTGTGTATTATTTGGGGCTGGCGCAGCAGCAGGACAAGACCAAGCGGCAGGCAGAAAAACCCATACTCGTTACAGTGGTCTGATAAGATAAAGGGGGCTAGTCCAATTTTTTGTGTGTGTGTTGAGGTTGTTATGTTGCCTGGTATGTGGTCGATTTTAGAAAAGGTTCCCTGAGAAGCTGAGAAGAAGGTATATTATTTTGTGTTTGGGTGGAATATTCTATAAATATCTGTTAGACCCAATTGGAACATAACTTCTGTTAATTCTTTTGTTTCTTTGTTAAGTTTCTGTCTGGTAGTCCTGTCTAGTGATGAGAGTATGGTGTTGAAGTCTCCCACTATGAGTGTGTGAGGTTTTATGTGAGTTTTGAGTTTTAGTAGCGTTTCTTTTACAAATGTGGTTGCCTTTGTATTTGGGGCATAGATGTTCAGAATTGAGACTTTGTCCTGATGGTTTTTTCCTTTGAGGAATATGAAATGACCTTCTTCATCTCTTTTGATTGATTTTAGTTTGAAGTCTAATTTGCTAGATATTAAGAAAGCTACACCTGCTTGTTTCTTGGGTCCATTTGATTGGAAGATCTTTTTTCAGTCCTTTACTCTGAGGTAGTGTCTGTCTTTGAAGTTGAGGTGTGTTTCTTGTATGCAGCAGAAGGCTAGATTATGTATTTGTATCTATTCTGTTAGCCTGTGTCTTTTTATAGACGAGTTAAGACCATAAATTTTAAGGGAAAATAAGCACCATTGATTATTAATTCTTGTTTGTTTAAGATTTGTTGTTGGCAGTGGTAATGTGAGTATATTTGCCCAGCTTTTTCTTTTGGATTCTGGTAAAGTGGGATTATCTATTGCTTATGTCTTTGTGAGTATAGTTAACTTGTTTGAGTTGAAGATTTCCTTCCAGAACTTTCTGTAGGGCTGGATTTGTGGATATGTAATGTGAAAATCTGGCTTTGTCATTGAATATCTTGTTTTGTCAGTCTATAGTGATTGAAAGTTTTGCTGGGTATAGTAGCCTGGGCTGGCATCTACAGACTCTTAATATTTACAGTTTTCATGGAGAAGTCAGGTCTAATTTTGATAGGTCTGCCTTTATATGTCACCTGGCCTTTTTCCTTTGCTGTCCTTAATATTCTTTCTTTATTCTGTATTAGGTGTTTTGATTATTATGTGGGGAGGGGACTTTATTTATTTATTTACTTTTTTTTTTTTTTTTTTTTTTTGATCCAGTCTATTTGGTGTTCGGCATGCTTCTTGTACTTTCATAGACATGTCCTTCTTCAGATTGGGAAAGTTTTCTTCAATGATTTTGTTGAATATGTTTTCTGCACCTTTGAGCTGGGCTCTTCACCTCAATCTATGCCGATTATTCCTAGGTTTGTCCTTTTTAGTGTCCCATATATCCTGGATGTTTTGTGTTAAGGATTTGTTGGATTTAAGATTTTCTTTGGTGGATGAATCTATTTCCTCTAGTTTATGTTCAGCTCCTGAGAGTCTCTCTTAGATCTCTTGTATTCTGTTGGTTATGCTTGCATCTGTAGTCCCTGATCATTTACTCAGTTTTTCTATTTCCAGCATTCCCTCAGTTTGTGTTTTCTTTATTGTCTCTATTTCAGTTTCCAGGTCTTAAACTGTTTGATTGTTTCCTTCACCTGTTTGATTGTTTCTTATTGGCTTTCCTACTTTCTTTAAGAGATTTGTTCATTTCTTACTTTTCCCCCCAATTTTTTGTTTGTTTTTTCCTCCATTTCTTTAAGGGATTTTCTCATATCATCTTTGAGAGCCTCTATCATTTTTATGAAGTTACTTTTTAAGTCGTTCTCTTCTGCTTTGGTGTGTTCAGATCTGGTTGGTGTAGAGTCCCTAGATTCTGGTGGTGTTATACTGGTCTTTCTATTGTTGGGTGTTTTCTTGAATTGCTGTCCTCCCATTGCCTCTTCCAGTGGGTGCAGGTGGAGTCTTTCTTCCTCTCTACCCTGCTGTTCTGGTGGGTGTAGGTGGGTCAGGAATTTGATGTGTGGATTATCCAATCTCTCTTGGAGGTCTCTCCTCTGGCAGAGGGCAGGAGGTGGGGTCCAAAGATCAGGTGAGTTGTGGCCTGAAGGTGGTCCCACTTGGATAGGCGGGTCCATTGCGCTTAGAACAGAACCAGAAATTCCATGGAGGTGGAGGGGTTGTTGGACCCACACTCTGACCCAATGTCTAGTCTTGTCCAGCCGCCGCACCAGCCCCAATTAACGCACAGAGACTCTGTATTTGATATAATGCTGTTGGCCAGTTATTAGTTTCTTATCGGCTAGCTCTGTCTTAATTATTAACCCATTTCTGTTAATCTAGTATTTCCACGTGGTCTTCTCTTACTGGGGGGGGGGGTGGAGGGGGGGAGCTGCCAGCATTCTGCTTTCTCCAGACACTCCATCTCGACTCCTCCTTACTACTTCCTCTTTACTCCTTGTCTCCTAGTCCCTCCTATCTTCCTTTCCTATTGGCCAACAATGCTTTATTCATTAACCAGTATGAGAAACATATATACATAATGACATCTCCCATCAAAGGCCTGTCATCAGGCTCCTTTAACCGTGAACTTTTCTAGAGTATCTGAAATAAAATGTATCATTTTTTAAGGAGCATCATTTTGTCAAATAAATGAATAAAGTAAAATTTGTCTCTCCCTGCATTGGTTGTGGGTTCAGGAACTGTGTCATCTAGGTGTCAGATGGTGCAATTTAGACTGAACATTTGACATTAAACCATGATAAAATTTAAATAATAAGTATTCAGAGGCAGTGTCAACCCTAGGATGTCTTAGACAAAGCAGTACCAGGCTTGAAGCAGCTACCACACTCAGGAGTGGTAGGTAGCCTTCTTCACTTATGTTTTTGGTTGTGAGCTGAGCCATCTCTCCAGCCCGGTAGCCCTCTTCTCTATCCAGCAAATGTAGGCAACCATTGAAAGTGTATTCTAGATTCTACCATTTAGATTACAATGACCAGTAAATGCTCTGGACCCATAACTGGGAACATTTTAATGTTCTTTTAGAACAAAGGGAAGCAAATAATGTGAACCAGGGCTCCTCTGAGCCCTTACTGTCTCTGCCTCTCTGGTTATATCTCTCTGGCTCTCTCTGTCTCATTCTCCCTCTGTGTATAATTTTAAGTTATATGTATATAGGAGCTTTCACAGTTCTTGAACTGGAATAATGCTTAATGAAACAAAAAACTGAGGCTGTGATCTATGTGTTGACACATACAATTAAGTGTTAGACACGGGTTTTTGTTCTAACTCCAAATAGACATTAAAATAAAAATAGAGGCAACATCTTACATGCTCAAATGTTACAGTCTGAAATCTACAGTCTCCTGGTCAAGAACAAAATGTATGTATGTGTGCATGTATATAAGTATGTATGTATTCAGCTCCCAAGTACCTGTCAACTGATAGGAAGAATTTCCTGATAGAGAAATGATTAGATGAGAAGACAGAATGAGAGTCATAAAGCCACTATGAGACAAGAACTGGTAGACAAGAATATTAACTTCATAGAGAAACGAAACAGTTTTCTCTAAAGGAGGAGAGACACTTTACATATAAATGCGAGGCTGGAGAGAGGGGACAATTAATGGAGTCTCACTCCAGGTGGCTGGACTCCATAATCAAGTGTAGAAAGTGAAGGTAGTGAGGCTGATTGTAGGTAGACAGCAGGGGGCCAGGCATTTGGTGGGTATTCCTCCATCCTATTTGTTGGAACAGGGATCCTGTTTACAGTAAGGACTCTTAGAGGTAAATGCAAAGATTCCTCATTAAGATCCTGCATTCCACTGAGTTAACTAAGCTTTCCAGGGGAAGCAACAGTTTTCAGGAAGTGCTTCCCTCACACTCTGCAACAGGGCCTGGCAATACAATGTGAAGAAGCAAATGCTTCTATCACAGGGCTGCAGGACTGACAGTACAATAGGAGGAAGCAACTGCCTGAGTTTCTCTCTGGTTGACAGTAATATAGATGTGTTGTGTTGTACCTGGTTCAAGAAGCCCCAGACAGACCACCCCAAGGAGCCTACAATTCCGATGCAAACACAAAGGTTTCTTTTTATTTCAAGCTGGTCACCTTGGTTTTCACTCCATGGTAGGGAAATGATATGTCAATCAACCGTAAAGGGACACAAATTTCAGAGTTTCCATGGTTACCTAAGGTCATACAAAGTACAGAATAAAGCAGTAACTATATATTTTAAGCAAGTTACATTTGAGTAAGATAAGACATGGGGTTGCAGGATTAGAGTCACTGGGTCTGTCAGTTATCCCCTGGAACAGAGATATTTAGAATGCCATTAGCAGACAAAGGAATATTGACACAAGTGGTAGACAGTCACCTATCCTTCTCTGAGAGTGGGACTTAGGCACCAGCCACAGCATTCCCAGTTAGTCATTAAAAATTCCCTTTTCAGGGCCCAAGTTTTTTAAACCTTCATTAATTTTAATTTTTGGCCCTTCAGACATACAGAAGGGAAAGAGACACTAGGCAGGAGGCCAAGATCAAGTGGATATGAAGCTAAAAGCACTGGTCAGCAGTGCAGAAGTGAGGCAAACCAGAGAGCTGTGTTAAACCAAAGATGCCATCATCTACAAAGCCCTCTACACTGACCAGTAGGTAGTGTAGGATATGCAGATACATCAGGCATACAATAGTTCTTCAGGCTCAGAATGTTTCAGCCTATCTGAGGCATGTGGTTATATTCTATTCATGATTTATTAAAGCTTGACTGAGGATTCAGAAAGCAAAACTATCCTCAAGCTATAGAGATCAGGCATTGGTGATACACACCTTTAATCCCAGCAGCCAGAAGCTAGGATGTGATGGGTACACACCTTTAATCCTAGGACTCAGAATTAAGAGGTAGATGGATCTTTGTGAGTCCAAGGCCATTCAGATCTACACAAGATTGATCGAGTCCTAAAGAGAAATGGCTCATATAAAGATGATCTCAGCATGTGGGATCACACACCTTTAATCCCAGCATTAGGAAGATATATAAGACAGGAGCAAATTCTCAGTATCAAGCATCCTTTCTCCAGCCATATTGAGGGTAGGAAGACATTGAAGTCTCAGGGTCCTCCAGCCACACTGAAGAGAGGCAGCAGTCTGAAGCTTGGTGGAGCCAGGATCACCTTTAAGTCTGAGGTAAAATAAGAACTAATGGCTGGCTGCTTTGCTTTTCTGACCTTCAGCTTGAAGCTTGAATCCAAATATCAGTTTCTAGGTCATTTTTTTTTTTTTTTTTTTTTTGTGTGGGTGTGTGTGTTACTGAGACACTCTAATTCTAACCCCCCCCTTTTTTTTTTTTTTTTTTTTTTTTTTTTTTTTTTTGGTTCAGCACGCTCCTTCAGAATTCACCTTAGATATCCCACTATATCCAGAAACTTTTCTCATTTGCCTTTAGCCAAATTGCTCCCATAGTACTTGAATTTTCAGCCTGGTGAGTTTCTCATACCACCTCACAACTGTCTGGTCATTGCTCTTCTCTAAACCTACACCACAAGCCCATAACATAAAGAACTTTGGTCATATTTCATAACTAGCCGCTAGCCACACAGCAGCCTATGTTTATAGGATAAATATATGAATTCTCTGCATACCTTTCTGCAAGATGAGAATGAGAAAGAGAGATAATAAGATACCAGGATGTTCACAGTGCCTAGAGAGGGAGCTTTCCTAAATTAGGGACACACAGATAAGAATTACAAGGGGGACAGAGAGATGGCACAGTGGTTAAGAGCACTGACTCTTCCAGAGGACCCAACTTCAATTCCCAGCACCCACATGGCAGCTCACAGCTGTCTGTAATTCCAGTTCCAGAGGACCTTATCGGAAAACAACATGTATAGCTGAACGGGATTGTTTTAGTCTCCTTCTAAAAGTCAGATAACACTCCTGTAAGTCATCCTATTTCTTTTTTTCCCAGATATTGGAGCACATAAACATGTGTCAGCCATTTTTTTGTTCCATTTTTGAGCATCTAAATTAAGAACATTCTTTCAAGATAGTTGATGTCGGCAATATCTTCTCCTTATGCATCTGCATGCTTTGAATATGGCCTTGAACTCTGGGTCAATATGTATTCCAAAGGGTTGATTATAGGTTCCTTAATGAAGGACATGAGGCTGATGATAGACCACAATTCTCAATGGTCTAGAGCTCAAGTCTTTCCACTTTCAACATGAAAAGTTGATGGAAGTTAGACACCCAAAGAGTGGAGTTCCGTGAACTTGCAACTCTAAAATCATTACCTCCTGTTTTTATATTTTTATAAGATTTGGTTAAATCAAAGGAGAGGAATTCCTTAGAATATATCTACTAAAGAGTCTAGATGGGACATGGTTAAGAAAAAAAAGTGTATCTTATGTTACAGAGTTTTGCAGCAAATATCAATAGGGGCTGATAGTGTTCTAATACACCTATCCCTAAAGGAATGCTGTGCTTTATAACTATTCATTTCAGGAAGCCAATGTCTCCCCTACTCTGCTACTACATTCCCTCCTTCCTTGTGGCATTCTACATACATAACATTTGTCTGATGTTTTAATTATTTACATTTATCCAGTGAGGTCAGAGGAAGATGTTTATGTTGTTTTGTTTGTGACTGTATACCCTGAACTTTGAGTAGTTGCTAGTAAGTGTCTGATAATCCTATTTTATTTAAAATTTCTCAAACATTTTATTTATTTTGTGTGTTTGTATGTACTTGAAGATGCACACATGCCATGACATACCTGTGAAAGTCAGATGCTGTACAATGTTCAGAAGTCACTTCTCTTCTTCTACCAAGTGGAACCAGGGATTGAACTCAGGTCATCAGGCTTAGCAACAGGCACCTTTGCCCACTGAGTCATCTTGCCAGTCCCAATGAACATATTTTTAAATGAGTAAGTAAACAAATAACTGGAGATTTAGGGAACACTTTTAGAGGAGTAAAAACTAAGTTCTAACCCTTGTAGTAACTAGGAAATGAATGGGCATCCAAGGGACTCAAATTTTTGCTGTCGTTTCCAGAGTCATTTTATTTCTTAAACTCAAGAGTCCCCAGACAAGTTGAGAGCCATTGTTCCCACAGTTTCTGGCCTCAAGTGGGCACACTGTCTCTTTAGGTATAGATGTTCCTTCCAAGTTCCCCGAGAGCAATCAACGGAGCCAGAGCATCTCACACTTACTACAGAGGACCGGATACTGTGATGAGGAAGTTTCTTTGTGTTTACAGCCCCCCCTACTGTGTTAACATTTGTCTAATGCACTAAGATAAGCAGACTGATCCATGAGAGACTTAGTACAAAATTCATTGTGTCATCTTCTTTGTACAACAGATTTATCATGATTATTAAATTTTACTGGGGGAAATACTAAACTTTGAACTTGTATGAAACTGTAAAAGCACTTGAAATGTTTTATTGAGATGCACTTTCACTCCTTTGGTGAAAATTTTTTGTTTTATTATAATTACCATTACTGCACTGCACCATAGAATTCACCACTTTAAAGTACATTCCTTTTAAAATAGTTTAATTTCAAAATATTTTTGTCAAACCAAGAGGGATCATGTACCAACAAGCAATCATTTCTCTTTTCTCTTCCCTGCATTCCCTGTTAATAACTCTACTATTTTCTATGTCTGCAAGTATACATATTCTAAGGGATTTTGAGAAAGGAAATCAGAGAGTATAAAAACTTTGTTTTACTTCTTTGTACACTTTTATATGCTTGAAATGGCTACATACAATTTTTATAACCACTAAAAATTTCTCCAAATCTCTGATGATTACCATCAGTGAGACATTTTGTGCATTCAAGTTTGTGACAAAAATTTATGACTGATTTTTACAGCTTTGTGGTTTTTCACAATAGTTGACATTACATTTAAAGACCATAAAGGTCCTTTTTATTAGTTGAATCTCATAAATTTGTCATTTTTGTATGACAAAATGAGTTTTATGGTTACTATTACATGTTGTACACACTATTAGTTCACCTGGTCAGTATAATGTTGAAAATCTTAGACTAATGGAGCTCTTAGTCCTTGTATAGTTTCTTTTCTATTGTTTTATAAAACACTATGACAACTTATAGAAAGGAGTGTTTATTTGGATTTAGGGTTCTAGAGGGATTAAAAAGAAAAAAATCGGTGATGACTGGTGGACTGAATAAGAATGGCCCCCATAGATAGGCTCATATATTTGAATGCCCAGTTATCAGGGAGTGGCAGTATTTGAGAAGGATTAGAAGGTGTGGCCTTGTTAGAGTGGGTGTGGCCTTGTTGGAAGAAGTGTTTCACAAGGTGTGGGCTTTGAGGTTTCAAAAGCCCATGCTAGGCCCAGCCCTGTGGATCAGGACATAGATCATAACTATTTCCCCAAGCATGCTTCCTGCCATGATGATAATGGACTAAACCCTCTGGAATTGCAAGAAAATCCCCCAGCTAAATGCTTCCTTTCATAAGAGTTGCCTTGGGCCTTGGGCATTTTCACAACAATAAAAAGTGGCTAAGACAATGGCAGAGTGAAGGCACGGTAGTTGGAGCAAGACACTGACAGATAGCGCACATCTTCAGACTGCAAGTATGAAGCAGAGAGAGAGAGCAAACTTGGAATAATGCACCTTTAAACTATCAAATCTGTCTCCAGTGTTATATCTACTCCAACAAAACCTCACCTCCTAACCCTTCCCAAACAGCACCACCAACTGGGGACCCAGAAGTGATGTGGAGTGCTCAACTCTAATTGGAACATGAAAAACACTGTTGGCTTAGTGGCTGCAGCTGATATTTTAACTACCATCTGCAGCCCTGTGGTCCAGCAGTCAGTGTCCCACCACACCAACCACAGCCTAGTGGCATTTCTGCTCCTGCTGTCACCAGCTCTCCCACTGCTGCCAAATGTAGTTTTTAACTAATTCTCTATTGTTCTATTTATCAGTAAGACTCAGGTGTCGGGAGCTGGGGTGAAAACATGCTAGTTCAGAGAGATTGAAGGGCAACTAGCTGACCTTCCCTCCTTACCAGTGTCTTAGAAAAAAAGCGTCCTTCTGTTCCATCAAACCAAAAAAGACTGTCACACTCAAACACACTTCCTGTGTGTCTCTCTGTCCATCTCCAGACTCCTTCTGACTCTCTGTGAATATTTTCTGTCAACTAGTTGCTGGCTCTATCTCCCGACCCACGGTTAATTTTACTTAATGCAAAGGCAAAATATCCCACAACATTTCCACCTTTTGGTTTAAATAAAAAGGAAATGTTTTTGAACTCTAACACAGTAAAACAATAAGATCAATTATCGGATAAGAATTACATTCACAATGTCTACTCCATTGTGCTTGGTAAACTCAGAGAAAGTACCCTATTATATATCTTATCTTGATGAGTCCAAAGTCTTATACCTAAACCACTTTCTATCATAACCTGTATTATCAACCTAAAAATATCTTTTTAAACCTTAAAGTTTCAGATAAACAACTTAAGCTTTTATATCTCTCAACCTATAAACACCTTTTTATGAGATTTTTAAAATTTGATAACAAGGAAAACTGTAAAACTATAACTATCCAGTCTTCAACCTGATCACAAACTTGACGATAAAATATTACCTAAGTAAACAGGAAGTGCAGAGCAAACAACTTCTAAAACTATATAAGTGACAGAGACAGCTAGCTTCCTGGAAAGTTACCCAAGTATCCTCTGCAATGTTGGGGTATCCATCCTTGGTCTACAGGATCTGACAGACTTTCCTGTGAAGTAGGAATTTTGAAGGATTGGCATACCTTGTCTTGGTAAAGTTCAATAGTCTACTTCCTTTGTGCCCCGCTTGTCCAACTTGGACAGAATACTTTCAAGTGTCGAGGCAAGGGCAGTTTCTTGCCCATTGGCTATCTTGGCCACATTGAAAGCAAACTCTATATGGAGGCTCTTTGATGTCCATCATCTTCTCTGAAACAAATTGGTGTTGCCAGGAGCAGTTGAGTCTCACTGTCATGAAAAGCTTTATGTTACTAAAATATTTAAATGCCATATTCCGTAGAACTATGAAGTATTTGAAGATCACTTATCTATCTAAAATATATCTGTTTAACCTTGAAAACTTACCTAACATGATTATAGGTTTGGCTGTTATATTATAGATGACTAACTACTAACCTGCATTACTTAATTATCTAAATAGTTTGGAATAATAGCTTTTAAGGACTAGAACTTTATGTTACATTTTAAAATGAGTTACATAGGTAAAATAACTTAAATGAAAATAGAAATATATACATATATATTATGCTATAAAAATGATATTAAATTTGTATTAATATACAAAAATCCATATCAATGTAAAATATTTGAAACTAGTAGTTGCTTTTTAGTAGATTCAATAATCTACCCTTTCATCCTATCATTCCTAAAGCCTTCTTTTCTTTCTTTTCATCCCCCATATCATAATCCCTTTCCACAAGGCTCAAGGAACAATGTAGAATGGTTTGGGGGGGGGGAGGGTCAAAAGATTGTAAGAGCCAGAGGTTGGCAAGTGTGATAGCTACAAAACAGCTTCTGGACATGCCAAGTTTGTTATACTCATTAAATCACAACATCTGTGGTTGCCTACACAATCCCTTCTTGGAGATGAACTGATTTCTTCAGAGGTGTGTCTTTGTTAATTGTCAATGTTCCAAGGGATAGTCCTACACCCATGCGCATATAGGCAACACTAATTGGACTCAGTCAGTTAGGGAAAGAAAAGGACAAAGCAAGTTTGGAGAGGAACACAGCAATGGGGTATCTGTGAGAATTTGGAATGGATGTTTAAGGATAAATCTGATCAAAACACAATGTGTACATATGTAAAATTCTCAGATAATAAATAAAAATTATTTAAAAAATAGATTATGTTGGGGCTAGAAATATGGCTGGATGGTTAAAAACTCTTGATGCTTTTGCAGACACTGAATATTAGCAGCTCACAACTATCTGTAACTACAGATGCAAGGGATCTGATACTTCTGACCTCGGTGGGCACTTACATTCATGTACACATATCCATATACAGGCATACACACACACACACACACACACACACACACACACACACACACACACACACACACACACATTCAGAGTTTAAATGATAAAGTAAGTTGTTTAAAACCTGAAGGAGTCTCTGAGGTATGTCGTACTGGCTGGCTTTAAGCTTGAGTCATTAAAGAAAGGCCCTTAGTTGAAGAAATTCTTCAATGAGATTCAACTATAAGGTATTTTGTCAATTAGTGATCAATGGGGGATGACCCAGTTCATGGTAGATGGTGCCAATTCTGGGCTGCTGGTCCTGGGTTCTATAAGAAAGTGGGTTAAGCAAACCATAGGAAGCAAGCCAGTAAGCAGTTCTCCTCCATGACTTCTGCATTAGCTTCTGCCTCTGGGATCCTGCCCTGTTTGAGTTCCTGCTAGGTCTTTCTTCGGTGATGAACAGCAATGCTGAAGTGTAAACCAAATGAACCCCTTTCTCCCCAACTTGGTGTTTCATTGAAGCAATAGAAACCCTAGCTATGACATATGTGCATCTATCTGTTGTGCCTGGGTGATGTTATTTTCTTGGCATCATCCCCCTCTGAATCTTCTAATATTTCTGTTTCCTCTTCCACATTGATCTCTGAGCTATGAAGGAGAGGGGTTTGATAAGGACATCCTTTTTAAGACTTAGTTTCTCACCCTGTGACCATTGCTCAATTGTGGGACTCTATCTTAATTAACATCTACTACAAGAAGAAGCATCTCTAATGAGAGGTAAATGATACTCTGATCTATGAGTACAGCAGTATATTATTACAAGTCATTTAATTGCTGTTTCTGTAGTAGAATAATAGCAGGACGTTTTTCCCTAGAGCCCCTGGCTTTCTAGTCTCAGGTTCTTGGCCATTTCAGTAGCATCAACTATAGGTTCCATCTCATGGAGTGAGCCTAAGATCCAACTGAAAAGTGGTTGGTTACTCTCATAACATTCACAGCACTATTGTATCAGTTTATCTTGCAGACAGGTCTCTGTCTTTCTTGCCCATGGGCTTTTATATTCTCTATTGTATATACATTTCTTTACTTCTTTCTCTGTAGCTTGTTGTGTAGCTGAGTGGCTGGCCCCTGATGTCCACCTCTACTTCTCTTTTTTTGTTCCCCTATCTTCTCCTCCTAGATTTCTCCTTCTGTTTATTTTCTCTGCCTGCCAGCCCTGCCTATCCTTTCTCCTGCCTCACTATTGGCTGTTCAGCTATTAGACAAATCAGATTTTTCAGACAGGCAAAATAACACAGCTTTACAGAATTAGACAAATGTAACATAGAAAAGTACAATACATCCTTGCATCATTAAAAATGTTACACAGCATTAAAAAATGTTACACGTTTAAAATAATATTCTACAACAGTGAATGGATTTCTAATCCAATTCAATGTTTCTTGCAAAATTTTAATCTGCAGTATCTGTATGCTAAACAGAATTCCCCACAGTTGGCTAAGATTTCTTTGAAAACCCACTGTCTTAGTCCACTTGACTTGCCCAGTCAGTGATTGCCATGAGTGTGAATTGAGGAAAGAAATAGATAAGAGCCTAAGACAGAGTAGGGAGGGCATCCCACTGAATACTAAATTGATTCCAAGTTTATTTTTCATAGCCCTTTTATACCCCAAGATAGAGTAGAGGGCAAAAGACTTTGTTATCATGATATAAAGAACAAGCAACAGTAATTACTTCCTTAATATTCAAAACAACTAATAGCTATGCCCAAAGCCAAACATCCTGCTAATAGGTATTAAAAAACAAAACATCCAGGCACAACATTCAGTAATTACACCTGAAGCCAAACATCCTGTTCAATTTGACCTTGAAGATAAAGTAAGAGGCCCAAACTCTCTGACCTTATGTGAAGCTGGAGCGGAATTAGTTCTATGGGCCTCCACGACCCACATCTGCTATAAGTAAAGCTAGATATCCCCAATATATGAAAATTGAGATTTGGGACCAGGTCTCTTCTCCCAGTCCTACCCAATATTCCCTAAGGCTGATACCTGCTGAGGCATTTGAGAACATGGGACCCAGACTCTCCTTCATTAACACCAAAGGGTGATTTTCCATGATATACTCCAAGTACCCCAGGTTCCATGTAACTAGCCTGGAAGCTGACAAATTGCTGTCTTGCATATATATGCCTCTGGCATGTTGGCAAGGAACTCAGTTTTGTATAAAACATATACTACATAAAAGGAATCAGCTTTGATGTGTTCATTGGACATTACTTTTTTGCACACCACTCAGCCATGTCTATCCAAGATAGTCTTATGCCATCTCTGACCCAAAGCCTTGTGTCATTTCATGGAGGCTGAATCCCATTTGCTCTCCAGGTAGAACTGTTTCATTTGTCTTCATCTTTCTAAAGTCTCCCAAATCCTGACTCTCTGGTCAGTGGAGAATGCACACAATATAGAGTCATGTGTGTCTTTTGATCTTAGCTGAACCTGCTCTCACCAAAGCATCTTTGTGAAAGAGAGTGATTAATTATTTTTCCCCCAAGTCTAAAGGATCATGTTCCATATAAGGGATTCTACTCTAGTCCTGCTGAGAGTGTGCTTCTTGATCTCATAAGAGATTGTGTAAGATTGTATAGGAGTTGATTGGCTTATCTGGAACTCTGGAGTTGAAACATCTGTTGGTTCTTTAATCTGTTATTGATACCCAGAAAGAACCAGCTGCCTGACACCCACAGAGTCAGTGTTATGGCACTAGATTTTATCCAGAAATAAAGAGTAATGGAGAAGGTGAGGCAGCATGAAGTCAAATCTGTTCCTTCCTTGTGGGTAGCAAAAGAATTTAAAACAACCTAAGGTAAAAGGAAATTGAAAAGTGATTGGCAAATTGTGAGTCTTGGTGGAGTAGTCATGACCAATAAACACATAAAGTTAAAGTTTGTGGATAATTCTGTCTGTTTTGAAGCTTTATTTTTAATTATTAAATTTTATTATTCAGATGTTGCATGTGAGACAAAATCACACACCAAACTTAACCAGACCCAAAGTATACTGCTTAATGAACTTCTATACTGGTACAGAATGAAAGCTGTGTATATTCACATTGAATTTTACACTTTAACTCTCAAATATACTTTTATGCACTTATCCACCATAAAAAGTGAAAATTTCATGACAGAACTACAATTACCTTTATATCCTCTCTTATAACTTATTGTTATTACCTTCATTTACTCCTCTTCATCCCCTAATATTTATCCTGTCTTGTCTTGCTATTTTTTCTACATGTTATACTATGTCTACATGTATATTTGCATACATGTATGCATATATTTTGGCGAGATATAACATATGAGCAAGAGCATGCATTTTTTCTTATGTAGTTTTGCATAATATTATAATTATAAATCCATACATTTTCCAGAAAATTTTGTTATTTCACTTTTTCTTCAGAGCTGAGTACTTTACACACACACAAACATACACACACACACACACACACACACACACACACACACGTGCAGTTTTCATTGAGTCTCTCCAGTGCCCTGCCCCCCACCCGTTCAGCTTTTTAGATGATAGCAATTTTGACTGGGGTGAAGTACTATTTTAAAATATTTTTAATGGCACCACAGTCATGAAAGTCAACATTCTCTATCTTTGGGTTCTGCACAGATGATGCTCTGCTGGACTATCAAAATGATTCCCATCAGGTCTGAGAGTTCTACATATGTGGGCTGAAAATGTGAGAGAGAAAGGCCTGATTCTATGGCTTCTGCTTACTGTGTTGGACACTTGCCTGCCGCTCCTGCCTCCGATCACTCATCTCTGAGTGAAAAATGACTTCACAGGACTGCAATGAGTATTAAGTGAGTGACAGACTTCTGGAAACACAAGACAGCAGTTCATGAGCAAAGGTGAAGGATGAAGAAGGAAAAATCCTGCGATGGCTTATTAAATATAATTAGGAAATATAGCATGATGTATTTAATAAATATGCCTTATATATGGCTTATTAAAATCAGAGCCTGTCCTCCCTCACTTCTGAAAGTTATGTAGACCTGGAATTGGGAATTGTTCTAATCTGTGCATGAGTCATGCCCTCTTGACAAGCACAGAGAAAAAGAAGTACCTCATCATGAATATGGAAAATCAGCCCTTCCTTCTGCTACTTTAGTCTGTGTAAAATACTTTGAAGAAATAAAAACATGTTTATCTTAAAGTTATGGGGGGGGAAGCCTACTTCGTTTTCACACAAAAGAAGTATCTCATTAAACATGAGAAGAAACATGTTTATAGTTTTATAAAAGAATGTTTCCTGATGATTCTTAGTCTACCCATGCTATAATAATTCTTTAGCTTATCCAGGGAAATGTGAGAAAATAACACCAGTGAATTGATAGCTGTCATTTTAAAGCAGCTGTCATGACTTGACTTAGGGGTAAGCACTTTGGCTACCTGACTTCGTAAAATCGTGAAACACTGGATCCGTTTACTGATGCGCTTAGGGCTCTTGTAGTGAAGGGTTTTCATAATGAAGATTTAGATTCAAGTCAGATGTAAGTAACAAACTCTTATGCCATGCATTTTTCATCAGCAATTTATTATCAAGCTATGAGTCTTGAGAGTTTCAATAATTTCCCACTAGGGAAGGACAGAATATTCTTTCATCTGTGTTATCTACTGTGAACACTAGTCTTTCAAGTCTTCATGAGAAGCACACTAAAACTAAAATATGTTATTGAAACCATAAGAAAGTAGACATCATTTCAGTAATAAATTCATTGAAATAGTTAATAAGAATCTTACAAATTTTTTAAACTGAAATCACCTGGGTGTTGGTGGCACACACCTTTAGTCCCAGCACTCAGAGGCAGAGGCAGGCAGATCTCTGTGAGTTTGAGGCCAGCCTGGTGGTGGACAGGCTCCAAAACAATACAGGGAAACCCTGTCTCGAAAAACAAACAAACAAACAAAAAAAAAACAAACAAAAAATTGAAATCATCAGGCAAAAAGATACAAGTGTTCAGAAAAGCATTTAAGAATAATAACAAGTGTTCAGAAAAGCATTTAAGAAATAATAATAGCAATCAAACCCTTAATCAAATCCAATCCAAGTCATGAAACACAATGCAACCTATCAAACAATTGAAAATCCACACTAATAGTGGCCATTTACAACAGCCTTTATCTATAGGTATTAATTTTATTATTTTTGGAAATACATATTTAAACCTCAGGCGAAACCAATTCCTTTGGTTTGGTCACGTGATACAGACACAAATGAAGTCAGTGATCTCACGCCACTCCTCCTCTCTTTCTCCAAGTGAGCAGTTCTGAAGCGGGTTTTGCAGTATAGTTCCCATACTTAACATGGAAATGTGCAGACATACAAAGAATGTATAAGGCTAAGTTATAGTACAGCTTCCCATTACTGAGCAACATTACCTTTGAACTTACCAATGTAATGTGGATTTTCCTCTAGACATTAGTTCGAATCGTAGGGGTGATTCTCAGTCTTTTAGGTGAATACAATGCTGGGAGGGCTCTGACAAAAGTTGGACTCCAAGAGCTGCAAAAGCCCCACCCCCAGGGATTCTAGTTCAGTTGGCTGTCCTACACTCATCTAGTCTGGAGTGTAGCTAGTTAGAACCACACACTTACTCATTCCCAACAGGCTGCAAATGCCCACAGTATGCCTGAGCTGTCCTGGTATGCACCTTCCCCAAAAAAGGCCTCTTTGGTATATCCCTGCCAGAGGCAGAAAGGGCACGGAGGCGAAGCAGACAACTAACTGGAATTTAAACAAAACAAACAGTGACTATGACAAAGCTATTCAGCCATCCTGTCAGAAATAGTGATATACCTGCAAAAGTCTTAGTGGGGCCAGGAGTTTTCAGAGGCCAGGAGTTGACTAACCCTGGAGATTTGTCCTTGCCTGCAGAAGGAGGCTCTACAGGAAGCCACACCCAGACCTCTGCTCAGCACCTCCAGGGAGGGTGCAAAAACTCGTTTGGCATCTCTTGGTTTGGGATGGCTTTGTTCGGGTGACATGACTGAGAGGCACTAGCATGATCAATGACTTCTCTCTCTCGATGCGCATTTGAGTAGCATTTGAGAGACGCGAGCCAGACACATGGTGAACAGCAGAGCTGAGGCGTTCTTATGGGCTTCATAGATTGTTTCAGTGGAGTAACCTGAAGCTGAGTTTTGGTTTTTCTTTTGAGTTGTTTTGAATGTTCTGGTTCTTTAAACGACCTTTCATCTTTTTTATTCTTAAATAATTTTTGAATTAATTCTTTGAGAATATCATGTATTATATTTTGACTTTACTCCCCTCCCTTCCCCTACTCCTCCCAAACACACACTTTTCACTCTCACTCTCACCTCCTATTAGACCCACTTTTCGAATCCAGGCCAGTTTGCGCCTTCTTAGTATTCTTGGAGTGGGGCCTGCCCTGGAGCATGGTAGGTGCACCCCTTTGCCTTCTTGAAGCAGTTGGGCAAGCGTTTTGAAGACCAGACAGGTCGGTTCTCTCTCTCTCTCTCTCTCTCTCTCTCTCTCTCTCTCTCTCTCTCTCTCTCTCTTTTAATTTGGAGCAAAGAAATGAAAGGAAAGCATAGAAGAAAGAAAGAGAAGGAAAACAAAGAATGCATGAGTTTAAAACAAACAGACCCTAGCACGTTATTCTGAGTAAGGGAGTCTAAAGAGAAAGAAAACACATCAGAACTTTTTTTTTAAAAATAAAATAATTGCTAGCCACACAACTTTAACATAACATTTTTATTGTCTTTGCCCTCCAAAACATAACCACTAGGTGTTTCAAGCCTCAGTAAATGAGAACATTGTTCAACAAAATCACAGTAATGTAAGAACACGCTGGAAGGTCTGCAAACTGCTGTGAGGGTGCCCGTCAGAGTGGGAATGTACAAGCCCTGGGTCACTGGGACATCTGGGCAGGGTGGGGCCTCTGCTGGGTCCTACCGCTGGAGCCAGGAGCTCCGCAGCTGCCAGGCCCCGCCCCTAACGTCACGGGGGCGGGACCGCGGGAGATTGGCGTTCCACGGAAGCTCTGCCGGCCGGGAGCCTGAGAGGCCTGGAGGAGGGAGAATCGCCTGCTCCGCCGGCCTCAGGCGGACGCGCACCGCACGCGGAGCTGGGGAACTGAGAAGTCGGTTTTGTTCTGCTTCTCAAAGACAAATGTCTGGCTTGGAAGCATAACTCGTCCCGCCCTTTGGATCCCTGCTCTGTTCTCTTCTGGCACCTTGGAACCCGGGGTGACTATGCTGTGATGAGCGCCCAGGGAGGGACAGGTAAGAGAGACGCAGCTAGCCGCCCCCGCCCGGCCTCTGCTCACTCAGTCCAACAGTGCTTCGAGCTAGCGACAGCTTTTCTGCCACTTCTGGTTCGGGAGAGGACTTGAAAAAGGAGAAGCGATCACACCGTTTCACTTTTTTGATTTCCATAGGACAGTACCTTTTTTGAAAACTGGCCCTTTGTAAAAAGATGGGATGTGCACACGCTTGCGCCTTTACACAGGCGTGCACACGTTTGTCATTCCGTTTCGGAATCCGTAGTTTAAAGCAGCTTGGACTGTCTGCTCCCCTCCCCCTGGTAATGAAAATGTTGGTACTTTCTCCCAGGGAGTAAGCCGCGGGTTGATCTCTTAGGGAGGAAAAGGTATTTGTGTGTTTGTGTTGGAACTTGTGAAACAATTTTGAACGGAATGGTAAAAATAACTAAACATGAAGATGTCCACATTTTTTCCTGCATACTCCAACTTTGGAGAACTTAGTTGTTCTTTGGGGGCACCCTTCATCTGACATTATAAAACTTGTTTTCTTTCACCATATCAGTAGGGAAAGATGTGGGCGAGTCAGTGCATTCCTCCAACCTGAGAAATGAGAAGTCTGTTTTGGGACTGTGTGCCTGTAGAAGGAATATATTCTAAGTACTCTCATTCGGGTATTTAGGATAGGACTACTAAAATTCCTCCTGGCTTCGTTTCAAGATAGCTATTGCAGCTATTCAAATGGAAAAGACAATTCCATGGGCTCAGAGCAAGCCTGTAATTCCAATCCACCTTGAAAGATGCTCCAAAGAGGATAAGGGCTCCTTCTGGCCAGTGTTAGTGTGGCCATGTTTACACAGTGTTAGGACATGCTTTTGTGAGAAATGCATCAAAGAAAACAGCAGTAGCAGCAACAACAAACCCTCTTCCTTTCTTAAGAGCAAATATGAGGCACATGAGCTTTGTAGCATAATGGTTAGTTCAGTGTCCTGCAAATGCCCCAACTGCAATCCACCCCCAAAGATAACAAGGGATTCTTGCAGATTTTTATTCTCATTCAGATGTATAGTCCTCTCTCCATTAGCTTGTATGAATCAGAATGAGATCAAACTGTTGAAAGAGTTTAATGTAGAAAAGAGAAGAATTCATCAACCATCAGTTTATTTAACCTAACATCTGTTGTGTGGGGGGGAAAATTGAAAGTTCCGCAATCTGAAACAGGATGTGGGGAATGTTGACCTTCCTGTAACAAAAGTTGAATGCTTCTCATCTTTAGTGACTAAATAACTGATGGGTTGTTATTTATTTTCAGTAGATGGAGGGGAAATGCTTAAGATTTAGTATAACTTATTATGGGATTGATGACTCATCTATTACACAGTATTGAGTTTTAAAGAATTTAAAACAGTGTTCACATATTAAAACCTTCATTTCATGTTTGACTTACTGTTTCATTAAGGTGGATATCTCCCCCATCACGATTTCTTAATACCACAAGCAACATCATTGGGAGACCCTGAAAATGTACCAATGAGGTCATCAGTGGTTAAGCAAGGACAGTCTTCTGCCTTGGGAACCATGTGCTGCACACAATCACTACACATGGTTAATAGATACATCCCAGAGTAGCTTTCCTGGGTCCCCACACATTGAGCATCCAACCTAGCTCAGAAACTACGATACACAGCATGTGCTGTACATAATAGGGGCATTGTGGGAACTCTGTAAGAGAGAGCTGAATGTGTTCTACCTTCTCAGACAAACTTTTTATTAAGAGAGTGACTGTTTTTCCTGACTAGTAAGATATATTTACTAATCTAGAAACTACAAATTAATGCCACAAAATCAAATCTGTGGCATTGTCACTTATAATCTCTCTTATCTAAACAGAACTACTGACATTTGGATTATTTCTTATCAATAAATTAGGTTATATATATATATCTTTTAGTTCTAGAAATATGATATATATATATATATATATCTTTTAATTCTAGAAATATGATACCCATTTTGCAACCATTGTTTACATTGTTTTCCTGTCAAGGACATCCTCACCATGTGTTTTGACTTGTTTTCCCCAGTTTGTGTGAAAGCACGGGATCATTACTCTGCTGAAATTCTTTGAAATTATTGGGGTGTTTATACACATCCCCAAACATTCCAATTTTTGTTTTTTCTTTATGTCTACTTTCTTCAGATTTATTTATTTTATTATTTCAAGTGAATGAGTGTTTTGCCTGCATGTATGTATGTGCACTATGTGCTTGTCTGAGACCAAGAGAGGCCCTCATATCCCCTGGGACTGGAGTTATAGCTATGAGCCACCATGGGGGCCCTGGGATTGAACCCTGGTCCTCTGCATGAGCAACAGGTACTCTTAACTACTGAGCTAATTCTCTAGCCCTCTGTCTACTTTTCATTGAGGATCATTTTTATAGGGTTTTAAATCTATCCCTATAAATCTATAGTCTTTTAGGTTGCTATAGCAAATTAGTATAAACGGGATAGTTTGTCTAAAGAAAAACACAGAGATTCACTTCTTATGTTCAAAAGGCTAGGAGGGCTGAGATCATGCTGCTGATAGCTAAAAATGTGTTTGTTTCTTTTGAGCCAGGCTGTGAGGGAGTGTGGTAGTCCTAATGCCCATTGGACACATGTGGTTTTACCAGCTTCATTTGGTCATGGTCAATATGAATGAGCTGAGGATAGAGATGTGTGACTGAGATGTTGGCATTGTAAGGATAGAGTAATGGTAACAGGCAGAGGATAGGCAAGAAGACAGTGCAGAACTCCTAGGGCCACTCAGGGATATGGCTCATAGAGTTGAGATACTGTTCTTGCCAGACACATGTGCTGCTCTCATGACAAAGGAGCCTTGAGAGATGCCTTGGGAAGTGTTCCCTTCCATCAGTCATCATTGGAAAACTAATCTGAGGCTCATTACCCCATTTTCCTGGGAGAATCACTTCCTTTTGTCCCTTTCTAGTGTCTCTCTCTCTCATTTCTTGTGAGAAAATCTAAATTTTTGTACCATAGCATGCTCTTCTTAAGTATCTTAAATGGTTTCCCATTTCTTCCAAACTAACCATAAGTCCTTTACCCCAACACTTAAAACTTCACTCTGGTCTGCATGTATATGACCGTTTTCATGGCCCATCACTTCCTAACATGTGCTGGGGACCCCAGCGGTACAGAACTTCTCAGAGTCACCACACCTTTCCAACTCCCTCCCTTATAGCATTGCTTTTCAAAGTCTAGATCTCCCTCCTATCAGGAGTCTAAGAGTCACTCAAAATTCCCTTAAAATGCACTTTTCTGGGAAGTCTCCCTTTCCATCCTTAGACCACATATGGTGATTTTTTTTTCATGTAACTTTTTGTTTCCCTAAATTCACACACTGTGTGATTTTATTTAATCTTTAAACATTGAATTGGCTATTTTTTTTTAAATCACATTAAGATTTTTTTTTTTTTTAATTCATCACCAATTCACCTAGGACAAGGTCAAGTAAATAGATCAGAGAAGGTAAGGGGAGATTTTTGTTCATCTGTTTTGTGGCCTGGTTGGTTTCTGGCTTATAACGGGAGCATAGAGAAAAATCACTTTGACGAATGAATTAATGACAGTGGGCTATTAACTCATCATTAGAAAACATTGGAGATAGAGATTTTATTCACTAGTCTTGGAAAACAACTAGTCACTTGCTTGTAGTAAGTGGCCAGTCTGAAAGTGTGGGCAGAGCTTGTGCTCTTTCTTCCAGATGTGTTTGATGCTATTTAAACATGGCTGATTACAATATCAGTATTGATTCACGGTCGATGTGTTGACTCTCAGGACTCCATTTTATAATTCTATGAAGATGACTGACCTTTTCTTTTTTTAGCATTTTTAGATACCCAATGCAACCTTTCTTTTTCAGTCTCACTTTAGAATAAGCTCTAAAAAAAAAAATGCACATCAGTTCTTAATATTATAGCATCTCTAGTATTTTGGGATTAGGACAACAGAAGCGTTCAGATTCTGAAATAAATACTAGACATACATAGCACATGCAATAAAAGGGGAGGAGAGTATAATAAATCACAGCTAGAAACATGACTTTGTTGAATCACCAAAGAGGGATTTTGATACTTCTAGCTCTATGCCATCCAATTTATTGTTCTTGTTTACTTCCTTTTTGTTGGTGGTAATAAATTGATGCATTTATCAGTTTTCTGGTGGCACACTTGACTCTGAAAGTAGAGGATGTATGGTAAATTCATGCCTACCACCCATCACTTTCATGTAGGAAGCAGTGTCAGATACCTGTGGCTCATCTCTTTATATTGGCTTCATGATAGTAGAAGTAGCTATTCTTGACCTGCTGTGTGGTTTCAATTTTCATCATATTTTTGCAGGAAGCACTGCAGCAGGTTCCATATTTACCAACGATTCTGAACTTCTTGGTACATGTAGCCTGCCACTGTGACTTAGGCTCAAGCTCCAGAGCTTGCTGACTTCTGTTTCATACTATTTAAAACTAGATCTGTCTGTTATTAGTATTACGTGCCACCCTAGTCATGCTTAGCTTACAGGCCTCAGAGACAACTGGAATATGTGTGTTGAGACAGCTTAAATAATTGGCATATACAATCCAGTCTTTAGCATCATTGTCATGTATTAAAATCAATTTTAGTCATTGAGAAAAAATGTTTATTCATGTAATATTTATAGCAGACTTAAAGTCAGCTATAACCAAATCATTAGGAATTAGGAATTAGGGTTTTCATCCACTGTACTGAAATGTGTTAGCTATGGTTCAGCCAAAATATAAGTGAAGAAATACCTGTCTTTTTCATTACATGTCCAGAAATGCCATTCCCCTTAAGGGGTATGGTTTAAATTTTAGTCTTAATGTGTTCATTTAATTAATATGTAATATATGTTACAATGTACAATATATCATAATTATATATTGTGTATATTTATATATATAAACAGATAAAGGTAATAATCTGACTTTTAGAAAATGTTTGGTGTCATGTTGTTATGACATGTAATTTTTCAAGTGTATATAATTTTTTAGAGGCTTAATAATTTGCATTGTAGCTTCGCAAATAATTCGTTCTCCTTGTTTACTATGTTTTTCTTTCATCGTTCCTCAAATTATTTTCCTTTGTTATAAATATTGTTATGTTTACTCATATAAAAATAATCGATATTTCTGGCATATAGGGAGAATAATTTGACTTGTTATTTTAAGAATAATATGCACAGGAATGAAAATGCTTAGCTGCATTAAAAACAACATTGGACAATCCTCTGTGAGGAAGACATGTTATAAATAAGACTTTGCACAGTAGACTTGAATTGCTAGGTTATAGTTTTCAGCGTAGTCCCTAGACCTAGGGCATTGGTATCAGTTGAGCTTCTTAGAAATGTGCAATTTCTTAGTCCCTACTGCAGACCTCCTGAGTTGGAAACAGGATAGCTTGTATCTGGCAAGGAAAAAGACTGAGCCAGTATTTAGTAGGGCACATCCTGACAGTGTGTTTTGGGATAAATCAAAGGAAGTGCTTAGTGAAGATCCTCAGGTGACAGTCTAGTATAATGGCTGGGCTTTCCCAGGCAGGCCTGGCAGTCTCGGAATTGGCAAAGCCTTCCTCTGGTCTGAGTGTGAATGTTGACAGTGTGTGTGTGAGTATGATGAGTGTTTATGAACTCAGTGTGTGCAAAAACTATCAACTGCATCTTCCTCCTTCCAGATCTTTACAGCCTGAGACTGCTAGCTTACAGAGACATTCTATGGAGTCTAGCTAACTCTTCCCACTGGGCTGTATATAAAAAACAGGTTCAGGATTCAGGTGACAGTGTAGTTGGTGCCACACCATCAGAATACGCATGGTCACTTGATCCCAGCTTTCTGTGTGCTTATCTATCCTTTCTTCATTCTCTCACTGCCCCTAGACAGACCAAGGTGCCAAGCCTCAAAGGTTGCAGTACTAATACCTTCGTGTTTCCACTGAGCTGAGTGAAAACACTACTAATTTAATACCCCCAAATTTATAAAGCAATCAGCGTGCAGTGTCTCATTCTTAATGATCGTGTTGACTAGTTTTATGCCATTTACTTTCTGACTGAAGATTCCCATTACAAAAAGAAGAAAACTACATGTCATTGTGCTTGATAATAGGAGTTCCTATCCTATCAAGTAGGATTTATCATATAAGCTTCTTCCATGTGAAGTCGGTATAATGCTGGGCGTTGATGTAGACAAACTAGTTGGAGACCTGAGTATAAATGTTACCTTTTACTACCGAGGCAGTGTCCTTTTATGCTGTTTATGAGATTTTTTTCTTAAAAAGGAAAAGATGACAAAAACACACCTTTAATCCCAGAATTTGTGAGGCAGAGGCAGGTGGATCTCTAAATTCAAGGCCAGTCTGGTCTACAGAGTGAGTACCAGGATATTCAGGGCTACACAGTGAAATCCTGCTTTAAAAAACCAGAAAACAAAACAAAACAACAACAACAAAAATACCTCCCCAAACCTCAAAACTTAAAGTATTATATCTACCCACTCACCCCCCCCCAATACACTCCCAATAGTTTAAATGTAGAAGCATTTTTATTAACTCCTGGTTATGCAGTACTCCATCATAAGTAGGTTTCAAAATTACAAGAAGTAACTACTTAGGATTAGAGCTAATGTTAGTCTTTAAAGATAAACATGAAGGTCTATTTCATAATTCTGGAATAAACATGGTAAAAATGGAGGTCATCATAAGAAAGACACTTGAAAATCAAACTCTATTATAATACCTCAAAGTTAACCATTATTAACATTTTCAAAATATTTTATTATAAATTTGATACAGTATATCAACTCTTGTGTGTTTTTTCAGGTTCTTTTCCAAAATATATTCCTCATGTAAATATTTAAATCATCAATGAATAATTGATGATACATACTTTTATAAGAGGTGGGTTGTACAGCAGATTAATGTGATGATAATAGATTATTTTAGAATGGTATTCAGACAATGAGGTGAAAAAATGAGCTCCAACTTTAAATGAATTCGTGTCTAAATAAAGCTTATTTTGTAGTGCCATTTTCATACAGAATTTTAGCCATCATAGTAAATCTCTTATATAACTTGACTTAAGTAATTGATGGCATTACTCATAAAGGCATAGCTAGGAATAATAAAAGTTCACTTAGATATGTGGTAGCTGAGGTGTAACAAGCTTTGTGATGTTAGGTAAAGTCAGTCTCTCTGAACCTCATTTTTCTCCACTTTAAAATGAAATATTTTATTGGATATTTAAAATTATTTTCAACTTTAAGTGTTGAATTTTCAAGTTTCCAAGCCTTATCATCTTGACAAACTTATTTACTTTTATGTGTACGTATGTGTGTGTGTGTGTGTGTGTGTGTGTGTGTGTGTGTATCATGTGTATGCAGGCTCCTGCAGAAAATAAAAGAGGGTGTTAGATCCCTCTAACTGGAGTTACGGGGTGTTGAATGCCTGGTGAGGATGATAACCCTGGAAATCAAACCCAGGTTCTCTAGAAGAGCAGTAAGTGTTCTTAACCACTGAGCTATCTCTCCAGCCCTAAGCCTTATGGTCTTTAAAATACTTTTCCTGAATAGCAAACACATCAATCTTTAACAATTAACAAACACTCCTGTTATAGTATAACCATTTATTGATCTTTCATATTCATGATAGCTTGCATTCTTATGAACTCCTAATAATAAACCTACAGGGTAGGTATTGTTATTGCCATTTTCTTTTATGGAGAAACTGAGGGTTTTAAGAAATCCTGCTGGGGCTGATAGAGTCTGAATTTGAACTATTAATTAGTTGTAAGGGATAAAAAAAATCCATTTTTTCCATCCTGTCACTTATCCTTCTGTTAAACAAGAGGATGGCTTGCATTGTTCTTGGGTTTCTCAGCTTCATTCTTGATTTGGGGTCTCATGAGGGACCATTTTGTGTACTGTAGGATATTTGACAGCCTCCCTTGCCTGTGGCATCCATAACAAAAAGTGTCTCCAGAGATTGCCAATCTACCCTCATTTACATAATCAGTAGTC
Organism: Phodopus roborovskii; assembly: GCF_943737965.1. Lineage (NCBI taxonomy): Eukaryota > Metazoa > Chordata > Mammalia > Rodentia > Cricetidae > Phodopus > Phodopus roborovskii. Next base: position 29,714,493 of record NW_026126525.1, on the reverse strand, counting down.
TAAAGCTGAACAGAACTGCCTACTCTGGCAAAGGCGAGATGGCTTTAAGCCATTTTAAGGATAAAGATGAAATTGATGAAACAGATCTCTGGCTCGTTTATTAAATACTGGTCATAATTGATTAGCCTTCATTCTCTTAAAGTTTGTTTTGTTTGAAGATAATTATTGCTAAGATGCATAGTATAACCCCTAAGACCTGGTAGACAGTAATTAATGTATTTAAAAATAGTCCTTGAAGCCAGGCAGTGATGGTGCTCGCCTTTAATTCCAGTACTCAGGAGGCAGAAGCAGGCAGATCTCTATGAGTTCAAGGCCAGCCTTACAGAGTGAGTTCCAGGAAAGGCTTCAAAGCTACACCCTGTCTTGAAAAAAAACAAAAGGAAAATAAAATTAAATTAAAAAAATAGTCCTTGGGTACCTGCTCTGTGCAAGCATTGTTTGGTTACTGTTAGAACAATGAATGAGATGGCTGTATAGGGATGTTGATATTAAACAAACAGTGTTGGCAATGTTAGCTCATATTTACAAACACGTACACACACCACATAAAACAGGAGTTTGCCGTCCTTTAGTGTGCATGAGGAAAGAAAGCCCAGCAAGAGACTTGCATTCTGTCAGTTTAACAAGACCCTTCAGTTCTAGTTTTCAAAGCAAATACTTCTGTGTGCTTACTTCCTTTCGGAACTTGCTTATTTATGCTTGGTATTTTAATGTTCTGTTCTACTCTGAAACCTGCCTGGCCACTGTTTGTCTCATGGCAGCTACTCTCTGAGGTTTTGGTTAATGAGGGAATCTCATGGGGTTCATGGCTGGTCTCTGTTTTAGACTGTGTAACTCCTGTAAGCCAAGAGTCAAGGAGTTGGTGCAGGACATTGACTACAGTGCCTGGAACAGGACCTGGCCGCCCTGTGTGAGTTTTTCAGTGCCTGTTTACTAAATGGCCAGAAGGACAAGAGGTATCTGAACAGCAGGCAGTGATTTTATTAAGTCAGTCTTGTTTCATTGAAAGACCCACAGAGCGTGGACCTTCACACTCCCACACAGGAAAGGCAGGCGACACCCCAAATCACTCACGAGAAGCGGTCTCGATGCAAATAGCATGAGGAATTTTTATTTTAAGTGCACTCGGGTCCACAGTCATGGGACTGAGGACCTTGAGGGCAGAATTGAGACAGTTTTTATAGGGTTTACAACAAAGCCCACACATAGGTCACTGGACAGGGGAGGGAGGGTTCACAAACAGTTTACAAAGTCAGATAAGTGGTTAGTTAGCTCTTTTTCTGTTATCTTACTAGGCCAGGATTATGTACTCAAGGGCCTGTCTGTGTAAACAGCAAGGAGTGTGACCTTGCCTATTTACTGGCAGAGGACAGGGTCTGAAATTTGAGGTTTTTAGGGCTTTTTAGATAGTATTTCTAAACTTTCAGCTTCCTGGGGTCAGTGGAGAGTTAGGCTGTATTTTTCCATCCTTTCATTCCCCACTTCTTTTGTCAATAGCTGTCATCTTAGAACTAAGGAAATTAAGAGGCAGCCTCCTCTTGGCTCAGGAGGCTCCTGTACTGTTGTCTAAGTACCATAATCTGGATCACTTTTACTCATTTTTTTAACAAAAGCAACACTTTTTTAAACAGTAAGCAACAATAGAGGAATACAAATGACTGCTGGAGCAGTTGTAAGAGGCTGTCCCTGGGTCTTATAACCTTGAGTGGCATGGGGGTGGGTCCAGGGGAAGAGGAGGACATATGCTGGATCGGCCGCAAAGGGGGCCTTTCCACCCAGTCTCAAGGTTTCCTGTGCAGTGACATCTAATGTAGACCAAGTCCCCCACTTGGAAGTGATGTGGGACTTGCAAGTCTCCTCCCGAGTAGACCTCCTGGAGCTGCTTCCACACTCGCTGTCTCACCCACTCGAGCGCCTTGAGTCTAGCAAACAAAGGCTGGGAGAACAATGCATCAGCACTATGTACAAAAGCAATTTTCATCAGTGGAGGAGCCCCCTGCCCCCCCAGAGCAATTCATAGGGGAACAGCCCAAATGGTCCAGGAAGTGTTTCTAACCCTGAAAAACACAAAGGGTAGGAGAGCTATCCAGTCATTAATGCCAGTCTGTGTAGTCAATTTAGTGAGGGTCCCTTTAATGGTTCTATTTATTCTTTTTAGCTGCCCTGAGCTTTGGGGTCTGTATGCACAATGTAATTTCTAATCAACCCCCAACATCTTGGCCAGTTCCTGACTTACCTGGGCAACAAAAGCTGGACCATTGTCTGATCCATTACCTTAGGTATTCCAAATCTTTGGAAAATCTATTTCCTTAGCCACCACGGTTGAGGTTTCCTTCTTGGTGGGATAAGCCTCTACCCATCCTGAAAAAATGTCTATAAGAATTAGTAAGTACTTGTTACCATACTTGGTTGGCTTTACCTCTGTGAAGTCCAAGGCAATGTATAATGGCCAGTCTTTTTTGGCAAATGTAAGGCTTCCAGCAAGCTTAGAGTTTTTCCTTTGTTTTTGACTTCTTTTTCTGCTGAAGTAAGCAGCCACCTTTGTTTATAAATAGCCCCATGCACATGTGCAGTCACAAAAGCATACCTGCTGTCTGTGTAGATGTTTATGGATAGGCTTCCAGGGAGGTTGAACAGGACCCCAGTGCACTTGGAATAAAAATTCCTCCTGCTATATGCATCGAGACCGCATCTTGTGAGTGATTTGGGGTGTCGCCTTCCCTGTGTGGAAGTGTGAAGGTCCACACTATGTGGATCTTTCATCATCTTTGCTGTTTTGGTCTTGCACGTCTTGAAACCATCATGATTTACTTGCATTTATTAACCTGCTTTGGAGTTAAAAGAGTTCCTTTTTATAACAGCAGCTCTTTGGTGAGGGTGGGATGGGGAAGCCAAGAAAACCATGTGTGCACCTTCATTGAGGTGGGGAAAACGAGAAGGCACAGACTCAGCTCTGAAGGCACCGCCAGTACCTCAGCTCCCAGAGCTCTAGTGCTGAACTCCCAGAGAAAAAAATGTACCGAGTGCCTCGTGAAGTGTAGGAACATGGTGTATGTGTTGCCAGATGATTTCCATCCCGGATGGAATTAATTTTTACTTTCTGTGATGTCTTAAGTTGTCTGAAAATATAGGCTGCTTAGCAGAGTCTCCTCCCTGAGAGCTCTAGAACAATGAGGTTTAAATACTCCAGCTATTTTAAAACTTGGTTCTACTTGTTTTATTTCCTTTGCTATGCCCTCCTGTCGAATTACATGATTAACGTCTACCTCACAATTACATGCTGTGGTTCTTAATGCAAATTCTTATGACTCTAGCATGCACAGTTAAAGCTGTAGGGATATACCAGGCTACAATGACACCAATTACTCCAGTCTAGGGCCAGTAGGACTAAGGCAGCTCAAGGGGACTGTGGCATATACAAGGGGTGCTATTTCACTCATTCATTCACTAGTTCAGTCACTCATTCATTCACTAGTTCAGTCTGCAAATATTCACCAAAGTTCTCTCCTCGATCCTGTTCTAGGCTAACACTGTATCCGTGAATGAGAAAGACAGACATTTCTACTCTGATGGAGGAGGGGAACAGACAAAAGCTAAAACACTAAAAGAATTGTCTATAGAAAATGACAGAAAAGTTTAATGAAAAATAAAGCACAGAAAGGGCCTATTATGAGGCAGATCTTGTACAGACATGTGTTCTTACTACAGTTTACAGGTGAGCCATTACTTTTCCATTGAGGAAATAGCCAGACCTAACTCGGGCTGTAACAGAACCAGGGTCATGGAGATGGTGCTCCACCCACCCCGGGGGGAGGGGTACTGGTGGAGACAATGAGGTGTGATGACTTTCAGAATTGGCTGACTGAGTGATGTGGAATATGAGGAAAAGCCATACTCAAGGAGAGTGTGGAGACTGGATCCATGTACCAGAGGTGAGGCAGCTGACTGGGAAAAGAGACCTGTGGTGGAGGCTGGTCTGAGCGTAGTATGACTGACTAGCTTCGTCTGTCATGTGTCTGTCTGGAGATAGGCTGCCTCCTCCACAGCTCAGTGCTGGAGTCTGGGTTTTAGGAAGAAGAGTGTATGTTTGAGAAGGTTGGCTGGGGTACCTGGTGGAAGCTTTTGTTTGAGGACTTCGCTTTCCTTGATAAAAAGAAACAAGATCAGGCAGAAAAAGAGTATTGGGGGATGGGAGAGATTAGCTATCAGAGGAGGAAGAAAAATATCTGAAACAGTTGTGTGTGGAAGCTCCAGTTCCCAGACTTGGTTCTCTGATTGCAGTCAGTGCTGACTTGTGGTCTGTGTCTATGAATTTCTTTTCTTTTTTGTTTGTTTTTCGAGACAGAGTTTTTTCTGTATTGCTTTGGAGCCTGTCCTGGAAATAGCTCTGTAGACCAGGCTGGCCTCGAACTCCCGGAGACCCACCTGCCTCTGACTTCCAAGTGCTGGGACTAAAGGCATGCGCCACAAACACCTAGCTTGTGGCTATGAATTTCAAGTGACTAATCTGGGATGGTCTCTCAAAAGCCCTATCAGACAATGGGCACTGAGACAGAAAGTATACAAACTTTGCTATAACTGTTCAGAATATAAGCAGAATATGGGTTTTTCCAAGAAGGAAGCGAGAATAGCAATTAACAGATGTGAAGAATATGAGAGAGGAGTAGGTGTGGGTTATAAGATTTAAACCTATCAAGTAGGAAAGTAAAGCCATGTGAGAATGACAGGCAGTAGAAAGACACTTGACCTCATAGTGGTGGATGGGTCACTGGGTATTGGAGTCATTGAAAGTAGCATTTATTTAAAGGTAAATCGTATTTACATATGTTAGGTTCTATTTCAAGTACCTGTGAAAAATCTTCTATTGACTGCATCTAATATTCTGAAATTAGCAAATACAAATGCTTAGATAAATATTCCAGTGCAGACCATGGGAAGTATTGAACATGGTAAGTATTGTTGTGATTTTATGTTATAATATTAATATATCACATATTTATATTTTATATTTACAATATTAAATATACTATATATGAATATCTTTTTTGTTTGGTTTTTCGAGACAGGGTTTCTCTGTATTGCTTTGGAACCTGCCCTGGAACTAGCTCTGTAGACCAGGCTAGTCTCAAACTCATAGACATTCACCTGCCTCTGCCTCCCAAGTGTTGGGACTAAAGGTGTTTGATAGCAATGCCTTCCCAGCTTGAATATCTTATTAACACTAAAAAGACAAATCTCAAAAACATACTGTTCTATTGTTTTCATAGCATAGTATTTTAGAGGTATCTAGGAACACCAAAAGCAGAACATAGTATTAAAAACAGCTGCTTTCTGGCCAGACAGTGGTGGTGTGAACCTTTAATCCCAACACTTGGGAAGCAGAGGCAGATGGAGCTTTGTGAGTTTGAGGTCAGCCTGGTCTACAAAGTGAGCTCTAGGACAGCCAGGGTTGTTGCACAGAGAAACCCTGTCTCGGGAAAAAAATAGCTGCTTTCAAGGTTTCAGTATGTTTATTCAGTTTTCAAGATTGACTAAGGTACTAGGAAGTCATTTATAGGTATGAGTGAAGGGGTAAATAGTACAGGAATATGCTTGTGTACCTTTAGTGTTTGCCTGTTTCCCTTCAAACTGAATGATACCAAGTACCCACCAAAGGACACACACTCATTTATAGATGTGATCCCTTCAAGAAAATAAGAGACTTGTTGAAGAAGAGAAGCACTGATGCTTTGTGTGTTTGAAGGGGCCATCTAAAACCATCCACCCAACCCATCCATATATTATGCTAATGGTTCCCAACATGTAGTGGTCCAACTGTAATTTTTTTTTTTTTGGTCTGTGAGTTGATACCAAAAAATACAGATATGATAGAAGCAGTAATGTACTTCAGATTTTGAACTTAGTTTTTTTCACAGACAAATGCATGATTTGACTCTCTGTCTCGGTACTGAGCAGCAGCAATGAGCAGCTGCTTCTGCTCAGCCATAAAACCACATTGATGAAGAACTGGTCTTTCACAGGCTACTGTCATGTTGCCAGCATCCTGTGCATACAGGTATTCAGAAAACTACAGAAATCTTCCACACTGTATTGAGAAACAGATGTGTTAGATGATGTTGCCCAATTTTTGGCTAATGTAAATGTCCTGAGCACATTCTGAGAGTGAACTAAGCCATGATTCCCAGTAGCTTCGGTGTATTATAATGACTTAACAACGTTTTAAACTTGCTACATTTTACCAGACCATAACCCTATCATAAATTAAGAAATATCTATGTGTAAAATATTGAGTCAGATATAGCTTAGTGATAGGATACTTATCCAGTGTGTATGAGGCAGTGACTATAAAACAGCATCTCACAACACAAATAAATGAATGCATATACATTTGTTATATGTATGAATTGACATATTTGCGTGTCTAAATGTGGCATAACATGTAGGTTTGTGTACATGGGTAATATGTACATATATAAATATATATTCTATATGTAAAACCTTTATTTTCACATAAAAAGAATTGAAATTTTCTATTTAATTTGTTTGGAAACAAAAAAATGGTACTTTTTCTCTTATAAAACAATACATCTTCAAAAAAAAAAAAACAACAATACATCTTCATAGGTACTTCAGTTATACAGTAATTCCTCCCCCCCCCAATAAACATGTTTATTTGAAAAGCCTATTTCACCCTTCATCAGGAAGTATATATAAACATGCAAGTCATCTTCATGCTATTGTCTATGCATGTGTATGCGGGGTTGGGAGCTTCCCTTAGCCTGTGTGGGAGGCTGCTCCTCTGATATATAACCTCAACCTTTTCTGTCTGTTCCTAAGCATCGCCATGGTATCTGGCATGTGGTGGGTTGTCAGGGCATGTTTGCTGAATGAGCTGGGAAGGGATTGAATTCAGTTTTAAGCAGTCATTTCTAACAAGGTATAAGGGCAATGCATGTGATTTGACTTGATCTTTTCCTATTTAGGGCTCTTTAAAAATTAACAAAACTATCATAAATACCCGCTCCCTTAGAGGTATAGGGAATGTATGACTAAGCTTTTTATCATATTGTCTGTGCTAGTGATCACTTGTTGTCAAAAGTAATTACTTTATGGCAATATTTTGAGTGAGGCAGTACCTTTGCTTAGCCTCATGTACATTCCTAAAATATAGATATGCATGCCTACATGATATTTAGTTCAAAAACTTCAATACAAAATGTATTACATAGCATTCAAAAGTCCAAATTTATTTCATTCAAGAGATCCAACTTACTTTGTGTGGAAAATGGATACTGTAGCTTTATTACCCAAGAGCCACAGCTTTCATGTGAAATAAGCTGGCTCTGGTCATCCCAAAACCCTACATTAGATACATTCAGTTACTTTTCATGCTTATCTCCTTTCCTAAAGAATATGTGAGGCAGAGGAAAGAAACTGTTTTCGTAGGTAACAAGACCGCATGCACAGACAGTCTAAATGACTATGTGAACCTGTGTTTGTCTTTTAGACAAATGACCTCATTTGTGTATTTGAAGTTGTTTGTTGGCTGGAGGTGACCTGAAACTTTCAAGTGCTAACTGGGCCCAAGAGAATTCATTATCCTGTATTTACCTTTTGGTAATCTTTCCTGCTTCCAGCTTGCCAAATTAAGCATTCATCAAGGGAAATGGAGTTTTGAGAATTTAGTGTGTTTTTAAGTGATTGTGTATAAGTGACTTTAATAAGCACCATATGTAGTCATAGTTAAGTAGTAATAGTGTGTGTGTGTGTGTGTGTGTGTGTGTGTGTGTGTGTGTGTGTGTGTGTGTGTGTATGATTGTATGTATTTGTCTTCTAGGGGAAAAAAAGGCCTGAGAACATTGCATTGGTTCCAACTGACCATCTTTGAACTTTAAGTGCCCCCTTCTTTGTCTGTTTTAAAAATATTTTTTCTATTTTTATATTATATATACATTTATTCTTTTTTGTATTTTACTTATAAATATCAGTTCCCTCTCCTTCCCTTTCTGCCCCCTCACCCCCCTCCCATCTCATTCTGCCTCCCACTCCACAGGGAGGGTGATACCTTCTAGGAGGGATCATCAAAATCTGTCAAGTCATTCGGAGTAGTGACTAGGCAATCCCTCCTGCCACTGGGCTAAGGAAATATCCCTCCATGGGGAATTTGCTCCCAAAGTCCTTTTGTCCACCAGGGATACATCCTGGTTCCACTGTCAGGGGTCCCTTAGACTGCCCAGGCCTTCTAAATGAGACTCACGTTCAGGGGGTCTGATTCAGTCCAATGCTGGTTTCCCAGCTATAAGTCTGGGGGTCAATGAGCTCCCCCTTGTTCATGTCAGCTGTCTCTGTGGGTTTCTGTAGCCTGGTCTTGCCCCCATTTTCTTATCACTCCTCCTTTCCTGCATCTGGATTCCAGGAGTTTGGCTCAGTGTTTAGTGTGGGTATCTGCTTCTGTTTTCCATCAGCTACTAGATGAGGGCTCTATGGTGAATAAGTTAGTCATCAATCTCATTATTGGGAAAGGGCATTTAAGGTAGCCTTTCCACTGTTGCTCAGATTGTTAGTTGGGGTCATCCTTGTAGGTGTCTGGACATTTCTCGAGTCAGTTTTCTCTTCAAACCTATAATAGCTCCCTTATGGTATCTCTTTTTTTGCTTTTGTCTATTCGTCTGCCAAATCAATCTTCCTAGTCCCACATGCTTTCCTCTCCTTCTCTTTCTCCTAGCACCCTCTCCACTCACTGTCCCCCCTATTCCCCATATGCTCAGGAGAACTTGTCCATTTCCCCTTCTATGAGGGACCTTGTATGAATCTCTGAGGTTCCTCCTTGTATCCTAGTTTCTCTGGCAGTGTGGATTATAGGCTGGTGATCCTTTGCTCTATGTCTGAAATCCACATATGAGTGAGTACATACCATGTTCCTCTTTTTGTGACTGGGTTACCTCACTCAGGATGGTGTCTTCAAGTTCCATACATTTACCTGTGAATTTCAAGATTCCATTGTTGTTTTCTTTTGTTTTTTCTTTTCCCCACTCTGAGTAGTATTCCATTGTGTAAATATACCACATCTTTATCCATTCTTCAATTGAGGGGCATCTAGGTTGCTTCCAGGTTCTTGCTATTACAAAAAATGCTGCTATGAACAGATGTTTTTGTTGCATGGATGTGGATCATTTGGGCATATTCCTAAGAGGGGGATTGCTGGGTCCTGTGGTAGACTGATTCACATTTTCCTGAGGAACCGCCATACTGTTCTCCAAAATTGCTGTATAAGTTTGCACTCCCACCAAATGTGGAGGAATGTTCCCCTTTCTCCATATCCTCTCTAGCATAAGCTGTCATTTGTGTTTCTAATTTTAGCCATTCTGACAGGAATAAGATGGTATCTCAAAGTTGTTTTGATTTGCATTTCTCTGATAGCTAAAGATGTTGAGCACTTTCTTAAGTGACTTTCAGCCTTTTTGATTTCCTCTATTGAGAATTCTTTCTTCAGTTCTGTACCCCACTTTTTAATAGGGTTATTTGGTGTTTTTGACTAGTTTCTTGAGTTCTTTGTATATTTTGGAGGTCAGCCCTTTGTCAGTTGTAGGATTGGTGAAAATCTTTTCCCATTCTGTGGGCTGCTGTGTGGTCTTGGCGATGGTGTCCTTTGCCTTACAGAAGCTTCTAAGTTTGAGGAGGTCCCATTTATTAATTGTTGATCTCAGTGTCTATGCTCCTGGAGTTATGTTCAGAAAGCGGTCTCCTGTACTAGTTTGTTCAAGGGTACCTCCCACTTTCTCTTCTAAGAGGTTCAGTGTGGCTAGATTGATGTTGAGGTCTTTGATCCATTTGGACTTCAGTTTTGTTCATGGTGATAGACATGGTTCTATCTGTAGTCTTCTTCATACCATCATTCATTTGTGCCAGCACCATTTGTTGAAGATGCTTTCCTTGCCCCATTGTATTCTTTTAGCTGTTTTCTCAAAAATCAGGTGTTCATAGGTGTGTAGGTTAATACCAGAATTTTTGATTCTATTCCGTTGGTCTACCTGTCTATTTTTGTGCTGACACCAAGCTGCTTTCAGGACTATAACTCTGTAGTAGAGTTTAAAGTAAGGGATGGTGATGCCTCCTGAAGTTCTTTTATTGTACAAGGTGGTTTTGTCTATCCTGGGTCTTTTGTTTTTTCATATAAAGTTGATTATTATCCTTTTAAGTTGATTATTATCCTTTCAAGGTCAGTGAAGAATTGTGTTGGGATTTTGATGTGGATTGCATTGAATCTGTAGATTGCTTTTGGCAAGATTTCCATTTTTACTATATTTATCCTACCTATCCAAGAACGTGGGAGATCTTTCCATTTTCTGGTATCTTCTTAAATTTCTTTCTTTAAAGTCACAAAGTTCTTATTATATAGGTCTTTCACTTGTTTGGTAAGCGTTACTCCAAGATACTTTATGTTGTTTGTGGCTATTGTAAAGGGTGATGTTTCTCAGATTTCTTTTTCAGCCTCTTTGTTGTCTGAGACTATCTCATATCCTGCTAGTTTGCTGAAGGTGTTTATCAGCTATAGGAGTTCAGTGGTAGAGTTTATTGGGACGCTTAAGTAAACTATCATATCATTTGCATATAGAGACAGTTTGACGCCTTCCTTTCCATTTTGGATCCCTTTGATCTCCTTTTGTAGCTAGAACTTCAAGTACATTGTTGAAGAGATATGGAAAGAGAGGGCAGCCTTCTCTTGTTCCTGATTTTAGAGTAATCGCCTTAAGCTTCTCTCCATTCAGGTTGATATTGGTTGTTGGTTTGCTGTATATTGCTCTTATTATGTTTAGGCATGTTCCTGTTATCCCTGATCTCTCCAAGATGTTTATCATGAAAGGGTGTTGAATTTTGTCAAAGTCTTTTTTAGCATCTAGGGAGATGATCATATGGTTTTTCTTTTTCAGTTTGTTTATATGGTGGATCATGTTGATAGATTTTTGTAGTGAGATAGTCCTTCTGTGGCACTGACCACATCCATTGGGGGGTGGAGCCATGGGCGGAAGTGACCTGTGGAAGGAGAAAAAGCCGGGAAAAGCTCTCTCGCTGGCATGACTCGGACAGGAGAGCATTGGGTGGAATTTCCTGGTGTTCATCTGTCTAGGTTGTAAGTTATTTCTCCCTGAATAAACATCTATTTGGCCTATTTGTTTATCCTGATCCTTATTTAAAGGCGATAGATTTTCGTATGTTAAACCATCCCTGCAACCCAGGGAAGAAGCCTACTTGGTCATGGTGGATGATTTCTCTGATGTATTCTTGGATTCAGTTTGCAGTATTTTATTGAGTATTTTTGCATCGATGTTCATCAGGGTTATTGGTCTGCAGTTCTCTTTCTTAGTTGTATCTTTGTGTGACTTAGGGTTCCAAGGTGATTGTGGCCTCGTAAAAAGAGTTTGGTAATGAACCTTCTGTTTCTATTGTGTGGAACAATTTGAGGAGTATTGGTATTAGTTCTTCCTTGAATGTCTAGTAGAATTCTGCACTGTAGCCATCTGGCCCTGGGCTTTTTTTGGTTGGAAGGCTTTCGATGACTGCTTCTATTTCATTGCGGGTTATAGGTCTATTTAAGTTGTTTGTCTGTTCTTGATTTAATTTTGGTAAGTGATAGTTATCCAGAAATTTGTTCATTTCCTTTGAATTTTCAAATTTTGTGGAATACAAGTTTTAAAGTATGACATGAAAATTGTCTGGATTGCCTCTGTGTCCGTTGTTATGTTCCCCTTTTCTTTTCTGATTTTGTTAATTTGCGCTCTCTCTCTCTCTCTCTCTCTCTCTCTCTCTCTCTCTCTCTCTCTGCTTTTTCGTTAGTTTGGATAGAGGTTTGTCTATCTTGTTGATTTTCTCAAAAAAACCAACTCTTTGTTGCACTGACTTTTTTTGTATTGTTTTCCTGGTTTCTATTTTGTTGATTTCCTGGTGTCTACTCCTCTGGAGTGAGTTTGCTTTTTTTGTTCTAAGGCTTTCAGTTGTGCTGTTAATTTTCTAATGTGACTATCCTCTGTTTTCTTCATATGGGCACTTAGTGCAATGAACTTCCCTCGTAGCACTGCTTTCAAGGTGTCCCATAAGTTCGGGTATGTTGTGTCCTCATTCTCGTTGAATTTTAGAAAGTCCTTAATTTCTTTATTTTTTCTTTGACCCAGGTGTGGTGCAATTGCACATTGTTCAGTTTCCATGAGTTTGTAGGTTTTGTGCGATTTGTGTTGTTGTTGAGTTCCAATTTTAAAGTATGGTGGTCTGATAAGATACAGGGGACTATTCCAATTCTCTTGTATCTGTTGAGGTTTGTTATGCCACCTACTATGTGGTCGATTTTAGAGAAGGTTCCATGTGGAGCAGAGAAGAAGGTATATGCTTTTGTGTTTGCATGGAATGTTCTATAGATGTCTGTTAACCCCAGTTGAGACATAACTTCTGTTAGTTCTTTTGTATCTTTGTTGAGTTTCTGATTGGTGGTCCTGTCTGGTGGTGAGAGTGGTGTGTTGAAGTCTCCCACTATAAGTGTGTGAGAGCTTTATGTGAGGTTTGAGTTTTAGTAGCATTTCTTTTACAAATGTTGGTGCCTTTGTCTTTGGGGCATAGATGTTCAGAATTGAGACTTTGTGTTGATGGATTCCTCCTGCCATGAATACGAAATAACGGTCTTCATCTGTTTTGATGAAGTTTGGTTTGAAGTCTAACTTGTTAGATATTACGATAGCCACACCTGCTTGCTTCTTTGGTCCATTTGATTGAAAGCTCTTTCCCAACCCTTTACCCTGGGTAATGTCTATCTTTGAAGCTTAGATGTGTTTCTTGTATGCAGCAAAAGTATGGATTCTGTCTTTGATTCCATTCTGTTAGCCTGTGTCTTCTAATAGGTGTCTTATAATGTTGAGGGTGAATAAGGACCATTGATTGTTAATGGTTGTTTGTTTTAGATTTGTTTTGGCAGTGGTATTGTGAATATATTTGTCCTGCTTTACCCTTGGTTTCTGGTGTAGTGGGATTATCTGTTGCCTACGTCTTTGTGAGCATAGTTAACTTCCTTGGGTTAGAGGTTTCCTTCCAAAACTTTCTGTAGAGCTGGATTTGTAGATATGTATTGTGAAAATCTGGCTTTGTCATTAAATACCCTGTTTTCTCCATCTATAGTGATTGAGAGTTTTGCTGGGTATAGTCACCTGGGCTGGCATCTGTGGACTCTTAGTACTTGTAGAACATTTTTCCAGGTCCTTCTGGCCTTGAGGGTTTCCATGGAGAAGTCAGGTGTAATTTTGATAGGTCTGCCTTTATATGTTACCTGTCCTTTTTCCTTCGCTGCTCTTAATATTCTATACTACTTTCTTAGTACTTGTAGAACATCTATCCAGGTCCTTCTGGCTTTGAGGGTTTCCATGGAGAAGTCAGGTGTAATTTTGATAAGTCTGCCTTTATATGTTACATGTCCTTTTTCCTTCGCTGCTCTTAATATTCTTTCTTTATTCTGTATGTTAAGTGTTTTGATTATTATATGTCGAGGGGTCTTTTTTCTTTGGTTCAGCCTATTTGGTGTTTGGTGTGCTTCTTGTACTTTCATGGGCATGTCCTTCTTCAGATTTGGAAAGTTTTCATCAATGATTTTGTTGAATATGTTTTCGGCACCTTTGAGCTGGCCTTCCTCACCTTCCTCTATGTTTGTTATTCTTAGGTTTGGCCTTTTCACGGTGTCCCATGTTTCCAGGATGTTTTGTGTTAAGGATTTGTTGGATTTATGATTTTCTTTGGTCAATGAATCTATTTTTTCTAGTTTATCTTCCTCACCTGAGATTTTCTCTTCCATCTCTTGAATTCTGTTGGTTATATTTGCATCTGTAGTCCCCGATCGTTTGCCCAGTTTTTCTATTTCCAGCATTCCTTCAGTTTGTGTTGTCTTTATTTTCTCTATTTCGGTTTCAAGTCTTGAACTGTTTCCTTTACCTGCTTAATAGTTTTTTCTTGGCTTTCTGTACTGTCTTTAAGAAATCTGTTTATTTCTTCCAGTTTTTTGTTTGTTTTTTCTTCCATTTCTATAAGGGATTTTCTCACATCTTCTTTGAGGGCCTCTATCATTTTTATGACGGTAATTTTTAAGTCGTTCCCTTCTGCTTCCTCTGCTTTGTTGTGTTTTGATCTAGTTGGTGTAGATTCCCTAGATTCTGGTGGTGTTGCTTGTCTTTCTGTTGTTAGGTGTTCTCTTGTATTGCAGTCTTCCCATAGTTTCTTCCAGTAGGTGTTGGTGGGGTCTCTCCCTCTCTCTATGGTACTTCCCCAGTGGGCGTAGGTGGGTCAGAGGTTTCATGTCTGTAGCTCTGGATGGTCCAAACTTTCTAGGAGGTCTCTCCACAGACATGGGTCAGGGGATGGGGTCAGCGATCAGGCTCCAGCAGAAGACTGGCAATGGGGGTCAAAGATTCCTTGTGCCTATAGGCAGATCTAGCCTGGGCCTGGCACTCTCCAGTTGAGGCCTCTTTAGCAAAGGCCCTGTGATGGGGGTCAAGGATCCTGCTGGCAGGAGCTCAGAGTGGTACAGCAGAGATAGGCAGATCTCTGGGAGGGGCCTGGAGCTCCAGTAGAGGACTGGTGGTGGGGGTCGAAGACTAGGCAGGTGGAAATTACGGGTGTTCCTGTGTGGATAGGCAGGTCTAGTGTGCTCAGAGCTGTTCCTGGAAGTTCCCCGAAGGTGGCTGGATTGTTGGCTCCATCCTTTGTCCCAGTGCTCAACCAGAACAGTGTGACAGTGGGCAGGGTAGGGCACAGAATAAGGGGAGGGCAGGCTCTTGGTGGGGGTGTATCAGAGCTCCAAGTGTGTTCTCCATGGGAACAGGACACGGGGCAGGGAGATCCTGGGCCAACCCAGGGAATTCCCAGGGAAGGGTGTAGGGAAGAGTCCACCGGAATTGGTCCCAGACTCACCTCTAGCCAAGGCCTGATGATGGGGGACAAAAGCTGGGCTGATACAGGATGTTTGCGCAGGGTTAGGAGGATCTAGCTGGGACCTGGCACTCTCAAGCTGAGGCCTCTTTAGATGGGGTCAAGGATCCTGTTTTGCTTTTTTTTTTTTAACTTTCTTTTTATTTATTCTTTGTGACTTTCACATCATACATCTCCATCCCTTTCATTTCCCATCCCTTCATATCTGCCCTCTGCCCTTGCAATACCCCCCCTTAAATAAAATAAAATGATATTTAAGAGGGAAAAAAATGAAAATAAAAATCAATCTTGTCATGGAAGCTGTGAGGTGATACAGTGAATCACACAGTAAACCCTTTTATCCATGTATCTTTTCTTGTAAGTGTTTACCGAGGAGCCATTGGTCTGGTTCCAGGCCTCTGGATGCTGCTACACTATCAATGCTGGGCCCTCACAGCAACTCCTCTTGGTGATCCTGCTGTTGCCCTGTGTTGTGGAGATCCTGCAGCTTTGGGTCTGCAGGACTGGTCCCTGCATGTGCTCCAGCAGATCACAGATTGGGTGGATGTTGCAGTGGGCCAACTCATAATCCTGGTTCTGGGCCTGGGTAGTTGCAGGGTTTGTCAGCCTGCCAGCTCTCACTTGTCCTCACCACCAGGTCGAGTTATCCTACATTGCCTTGGCTAGTTCACCCCTTGCAGGGACTGGAAAGGGGCAGGGCAGGTTCTCCTGCTTTCATGTCCTCAGCGTAGGTCCTCCCACTCCTGTACCTTTAGGGCCAGCTCCTCTGTGTTGCACAGGTATGTATGACGGGGACACTCTCCAGAGTGCTGCAGCTGATGGGGCGGGGGCAGTTTTCTTCCTGTCGTGACCACAGGGTCAGATCTCCCATCTGCCTCAGGCACTGATGGGTGGGGGTTGGGGGAGACATTTCTACGCCACCCATGCTGACACATGACAGATGAGTAATGGGGATAGCTCTCCCATGCTCACAACTTTAGGGCTGATTCACCCATACCTCCACCAACAGGATTGGCTTATTGTGCTGCCCAGGCAAGCGAGGTGCAGGGCCTGCTCTCCAGAGTGCTCCAGCTGATGGGGCGGGGGCAGTTCTCTAGCTCTTGTGACCCCTGGACTATCTCTCCCACCTGCCTCAGACATAGATGGGTGGTGAGCGTGGGGGGGAGGTGTGGATCTCTCCCCTGCCCATGCAGCCAAAAAAATGTTTTTCTTAATCCTCAAGTCACAGTGTCTGTCAGTGTTGGAGAATCAGGGGTTATTAGCAGAAAACAATGGTAAATCAGCCACTGGGGAATGTGTCTAAATCTTGGGCATCAGCAATGATAGTCTTGAAAAATAGCTTTAAAATGTTCCACATTAGCAGACATGCCTTTAATCTCAGCACTTGGGAGGTAGAGGCAGGAGGATCTCTGTGAATTCTTGGCTAGCCTGATTTACAGAGAGAGTTCCAGGACAGGCTCCAAAGCAACACAGAAACCCTGTCTTGAAAAGCAAACATACAAAAACAAAAACAAAAACCACCAAACAAACAAACAAAAAAGTTCCACATTAAGTTGTTCTGTGGAGCTTCTTCTGTCTCCAGAACTTGCCCCAGGAGCAGTTAAGAGAGAAGAGGAGGAGGATGTTGCTATCCTTAGCTATTTAGTTGCTTAGAAATCGCTCTAGTTAACAAAGGAGCAAAGTTACTAAACGATGAGCGCAATCAGTGTTTAAAAATTTAAATATAGATGAGTATCTAGGGTATGGTTGTTACTATCATATACCAACACAATCAACTAATACAGCAATTATTAACCTTTACTTAGCCTTTGTAGAGGGTTACACATTCTTCTGAGGAAGTGAAGTATTCCTTTGATGCTTACAACAGTCCTTTGAACAAAGTTAACTGGTAAGGGAAGTACCAGGAATGGACATTGATTCTTGGACTCACTGTCTGTTCTCAACCACTGCTGCACTGTTTATTGATCTAGACACACTAGCAGGGAGACCTGTGCTTTTCTGGAAGAGTTTCTCAGACCTGGACAGCAGGTTCCTTCTCTCTTTGGTGGAGTGATGCGGTCATAGCCAACATTGATGCCCTCTGCTCCCTCAAACTTAGATCTTTCATCCTTGCTTCCAAGAGAAGGACAGCGAGACTGAATTTGTGTTTACTTTTCTAGGCTTACCACTTTTCTCCAAAAGTGCAATGATCAACAGATATTTGTAGATCATCTAGCTTTGGCCAAGCCCTAAAAAACACGTGGAGAGAGAATTGCCCAAGTTCCCTTCTGAAAAAGGAAGCCACTTGCAACACACTGCAAGCACAATGCCTGAGCCCTGCTTCGGGTTGTAAATGGGAGCACAATAGGGAATGCCCTGAACTCTTTCCAACCTCTCATTCCACAATCAAGTTCAAGACAGGCCAGCTGGTCAGTAGGGGCTAGTGTGGTGAGGCAGCGTTTTTGTTTGGCCAGCGCTCTAGTAGGAGAGAACAGCATTTGTAGAAGTACAGAGATCATTCCAGGCTCTCAGACTTACTGGTAAGTCATCTGGGTGCTAATAAAATTAGACACAAATGGGCTCCACTGTAGGTGCCTGGGACTGGAGTCTCCGGGCAGGAGACCTGGCAGCTGATTAACCAGGCTCTGGAACATTCTTACCGTGGGAGCTTGGAAAAGTGAACAAGGAGAATGCAGTTGGTTCACAAACATTGTTGAAATGAGCTTAGGAGAGAATGCCTGGGGAAGAGTTTGGGTAATAGAGGTAATTTCTTGTCACACTTGTCTTTAAGATCACAGAGAATCAGCATTTTAAAATAGAGACATTTTAAGAGATATTGTGACATGGGTGTGAATATTAAGAGTGGGCTACTTCCAAGGTATTACAGGTATATTGAACAGAGTATTTCCTTAGGCTCAAGCAATTCATGTTGTACCTTAGGCAAAGTCCTTTCAATTTGTACCTAACCTCAGCATACAGGTTCTAGCCTCTGCTTGGGTCTGGCCTAAGAGATGGCAGACAATGAAAATATGGATGAGAAGGCATAGTTTTCCTCTACCATGTGTCCCCCAATCTATATGACATCTATTTTCTGGTTAACACACTGAGGTTGAGAGATTACTGGTAAAGGTCAAATAGCTGATGAACACTGTGCCTACCTAATATGTGATCCCACGTCAACACAGCAGGAGGATTTTGATGGGAAAAGACATGGTGAGGATGATCAAACATGTGACATATAAAATGGTTTCATAAAATTATGTAGGAGAAGACTGGTAGGAGGCAGAGGGATTAGGGAAAAGGAAGGACCATGGAGAGATTGGTGAAGAGATACCAACCTAAAGTGAGATAGGAGAAGTACTGATAATCTATTGTACAATGAGGTAAATGTGTTTGCCTTATTGTATTGAGTGCTTCAAAATAGCTAGAAAGAGCTTTGAAATTTTTTGTTTTTGTTTTCAAGACAGGGTTTGTCTGTATAGCTTTTTAGATTTGCTGGCCTTGAACTCACAGAGATCCATCTGTCTCTGCCTTCTGAGTGCTGGGATTAAAGGCATGCACCACCACTTCCTGGTTGAGAACTTTGAGTGTTCTTATTACAAAGAAATGATATGTAAATGGGTGCTAGATATGTTAACTAGCTTGATTTAATATCGCACAATATAGACAAATATTAAAATATAATACCATGCTCCGTAAATATGTATAATCATATGCCAAATAAAGTAAAAGTTATTATAAATGTTGAGCAAACTGCTTATTACAACTTTAGCTAAAATAGATGAAATTGGAAATGGAGTGCTGGAGTCAAGGGGCCATCATGAAAAACTAATGGCAAAAATGTGTGCCAGTATTCTGTGGCTTTTCCTTTTAGGAGAATCCAGTTATTACTGTTTTATCTCCATTTTAAAATGCTGACTCTCTGTGTTCTTAAAAAAAAATTAAAATGCTGGGTGGTGGCGGCACACACCTTTAATCCCAGCTCTTGGGAGGCAGAGTCAGGCAGATCTCAATGAGTTCCAGGCCAGCCTGATTTACAAAGGGAGTTCTAGGACATCCAAGACTGTTAGACACAGAAACCCTGACTCAAAAACAAAACAAACAAACAAAAAAGAAATTAAAACAATGTGCTTCTTGGCACCCTGATGCAAAGTACACCAATGAGTAGAAAGTTGCCCAATTAGACTCCATTGATTCTTGATTTCTAGATTACATCCAGTTAAACCGTGACTTGCAATTCCATGTATGGTTGTGTGAATGAGTATGTGGGTTGTAAACATCAGATTGGCAAAGATAAAATATGTGTGAGCATGAATGATCAAAGTGAGTTGAAATTTGTGATAAACCTGGGGTATTTCTGGCAATTCTTGCCTGCATTTTGTCTCAGTTTCACAGCAAGCCTTGGTTCTGAATGCACAGCAGGTGCATATTGCACAGAGTGTGTCATTATGTCATCCAGGACCACTAAGTGCTGCCTAAAAACCTGGGTTCAGATTTGGGATAATTGTATGCTATGCAGTGTCTTTACTTAGTATTTAAATAAGAGCTTTCTGCTAGAGAAACATAAGGTTTAGTTACGGAAAACAAAGATTTGTTGATTTCCTACCATTGTTTCCTAACATGTTAGTATCAAATTAACACATCTTTGGATTATATTGTGTTTGAATATTTCATTTTTAAAATACTGTTTGAATTGCCAACTTGTATTTCCAAAACAAATAAACAAATAAATAAAGAATGTCTAAAGTGTTCTTAATGTCATTTTGTTTTATGAAAAATAGTGTCCTTGGCATTGACAATTATAAGATATAACTAAAAAATATCAAAGATGCTCGATGACATGTAGTATCAAATATTCAGCCCAGATTTACTACCTTGAAAATAAGCAAGTGCACCCATCTTATTAGTATGCAAATCGGCTGTTTTAACAGAATTTTTTAGCACCTATTATCCATAAGTGTTTGATTTGAATACCCATCTTACATAGTGGTGTACCTGGGGTCCCATAAAAAGTTTCTTGAGGGAGAAAGATTCATGAATGGGAAGTTTAAGAAAGTCTTCTTTAGATTAAGTGACCTCCCCCCCCCCCAAACGCTGGACATTGAAATATCACAAGCCTCGATCCTTGACTCAGTAGATTTAATGGAACTTTGATGAATGTTTACCGGAAGCAATACTAATACGAGACTCTTTTCTAAGCACTGACATACCTTTTTCCTGGCAGAATTAGAAAGATTAAAAGGCTCTGTCCTCCTGGCTGTTGTGGGAAGGTGCTCTGTGCACATGTGCCCTTGGGCCTCTTGGCATCTTTAGAATCTTTCTACAGTAAGAGTCCAGTATGTGCACTGATCAGACTGGGAATATGGACCTATCCTCTCCCATAGATACTTTCAGTTCAGTGTGGAGCTAGTGACTTCCAGAAAATGTATTGCAATAGGTTAGTGAACACTGAAACCAAAAGTGTGATGGAAGAGGGAGACAATGCCCGTCTGCAGAGCCAGTAGCAAGGGCAGGAACTGCTTGTAGAACCTTTGTTTGTAGCTGCATGTAAATGTGTGTTAGGTTGCATCCCAGAAAAAGGATTTCTAAAGTTGGCATTTTGAAAGCTACTGAACCAGTATCCACTTGATAGATTCTCGGTAGTTCTGGCTGCATTAATTACTTTCACATCCCTTTGGCCAAAATACCTGACAGAAGCCACCTATGGGAGGGAAGATTGTTCTCTGGGTCTCAAACAGGCTTCGGCCATCATGGCAGAAGGACGGGCAGGGGCATCTTCATTCATGATGGCAGTGTTTTCGGCAGGAGCTGCTTACAGGGCCTCTGGGAGGCAGGGAGCATCTGAAACTGGGGTGAGGCTAGTAACTTCTAACTAGTGACTTCATCTCCTAAAGGTCCCATAATCCCCCCAAATAGCACCATTAGCTGGGGATAAGGGCTTGGAATATGGTGGGGACATTTCACATTCACAAAGTTGCCCAGTGTAAAAGGACTACAGTTTTAAATTGGAAATTCAAAACATTCCTACTGGTCTTTTTTCTTTTTCTTTTTTCTCCTCAGTCCTCCTAATGCACAGCTTCCCTCCATCCAGCTTACATTCTCAGATCCAGTTGGCACTTAATAAAAAAAAAATAATATTGGCTGACATTTCCTCTACATAAACACACCTACACACCCAGTTAGACTGATGTCTTGCAGAACTTGACAGTGCATCACAGGGTACTGAAAACCAAAACAAAAAAGCCAAACCCACAATCAGTAGGAAAAAGTAGAGACCAGGCCAGGAATTAATGAAATGGAAATGAAGAAAATAATAAAAGGCAATCAATGAAACAAAGAGTTGGGTTTTTTTGAAACATTATTAGATCAACAATTTTAGCCAGAGTAATGAAGAGAAAGAGGAAACAAATTAAGAGAGTTAGAGATAAGAAGGTATGTGTTGCAGTACATATTAAGAAATTCAGAAAAACTTTAGGACATAAAGTAAGGACATACTCCACTAAATTGGAAAAATCTGAAAAGAAATTAATGGATGGCTCAAAATATATAATCTTCCAAGTTAAACCAAGATGAGACAAGCACCTGACACAGACCTATAACTAGGAGTGAGATTCAGAGAGCAATGAATGAATGAATGAATCTCCTAGCTGAAAAAAATATTAAGACTCAGTTATGAAGAATAAAGTACATGGTGGCTGGTGTGATGGCTTCATGGTGAAGTGTGCTTACTGCTCTTACAGAAGACTCCATTAAGTTTCCAGCATCCATATTGGACAGCTTATAACCATCAGTAAATCTGGCTCCAGCAGAATCTGGTGCTCCAGACCTACATAGGGACCTTATGCATGTTTATATAACCCACATCTAGACAAAGATACATGTGTAAAAATAATTAAAAACCTTAAAAACCTTACTGTTTATATTAAAAAATAAAAAATAAAATTGGATAAAGGGCCTCTTGCATGCTAAGCAAGTATTCTGTACAAAGCTATATCCCCAACCATTTTTACATTCATTTACTTATTCACTCACTCACTCATTCATTCATCCATTCATTGTGTGTGTGTGTGTGTGTGTGTGTGAGAGAGAGAGAGAGGGGGGGGGGGAAAGAGAGAGAGATGGGGGGAGAGGATGTGAATGCCAAGGTACATTTGTGAAGGTCAGACAACTTCTGGAAGTCAGTTTTCTCCTTTGCATAATGTGGTTTCCAGGACTCAGGTCCTCAGGCTTGGCAGCAAGTACCCTTACCCACTGAGCCATCTTGTTGGCCCTCTCCAATCTTCTTTTCATTTTTATTTTAAGACAAGAGCTTGGTAAATTTTTCAGGCTGATCGTGAATTTGTAATCCTCGTGCCTTCCAAGTAGTTGAGGTTCCAGGCCTGTGTTACCAGATGCAGTTTCAGCTGTCAATTTTGAGGAATGGACAATAGGGCTGATGAGATGGAGTTATTCTAACTCTAAAATGCTGGGCTGTCAGGAGTGGAATGGCTCAGAGAGGCAGTGTGGAGCAGTGAGCCAGTCCACTGAAATCCCTTGACAAAGAGAAGGAGGAAGGGTTAAAACACTGTGAGTGGAGGTGGACTCCAATGTGACTTTCAGGGTATTGGAAGGCACAGAGAAAAGCAGACACTGATGTACACAGACAGTGAAATGTCCTCCAGGCAATGCCATTACTTCTCTGGAACTGGGCGAGTTGGGGGTAAGTATGGTTCTTGACTGGCTTTCTGTGTGAACAGAGTATTTTTGTAAGGGTAAAGTTGTTAGTTAGATGCACCCACCATGAATTACCAGAAGTTAACACTTCCTGTATTTGTTCCAAGTTTCTTTAATCTTATGTTTACATTATCAAGGAACTGCTCTGCAATATAAAGAGCCAAGTGATTAGATTGTCACATGCGAGGATGTGGACACCAGACAGACATGCAGTGTTATGTGTTAATAAAAGTTTAATTGCAGATGAAAACTTCCCACCCAAAGTTTGCAGAAATGATAGCAAGTCATACTGACTTCAGCTTCCTAAAGAGAAGCATAGAGATTTGTCATGATGGCTTCTAATACTGGTGCTGTAAAAACACACGAAAGCACTTAGTATTGTAGTAGCTATTTGGCTCTGCAATGATGATTAATTTCTGGGGCATTTATCTTGATTCCTTATTCTATGGCAGTTCTGACTTTACTCTGAACTACCTTAGTTACTTAGGATACACTTCATGTTACAGCTTTAAAAACAAACTAAGCTGCTTTTATATAAACATCAGGCTTTTCTATCACATATCAGGTGTAGACATCTAAACACTGTATTGGAAAGTTGCAGCTTAGCTAGTTGATTTTCAGTGGTTTACTTTTCTGTGAGTAGGTGGCTTAGAGGACAGGATCCCAAGGACGGATCCAATATAGCGAAAACATTTCCTCCTATCATATGTATAAAACTGATAAGACTGCCTTTCTAGTGGGGTATGTTATAACAGCAGCCACTATTCAGAGACAAAGATATGGCCCTTGGAAGCTATGTTATTTTCATTAGGGATATTGGGGGTGGAGGCTTTTTATCAGCTACACGGGAGGCTGAGGCAAAAGAATAGCAAGGTCAAGCTTGATCCGGGCTACAGATGAGTTGAAGGCCAGCCTGGGCAACTTGTTTAGACAGCTCAGAGGTAAGATGCTTGCTTGCCTAGGAAATGTACAGCATATACATGTCCTCAGGTTCAGCCCTGCACCCCACACACACACACATATTGGAAAATAAATGAACAAATTTATGCATGTTTTTACTCTATTTTCATTGCTTTGTTTTAGGTGAATTTTTTAAGGGATCTAATGGATTTTTAGTTATTTATTTGGGATTTAGTGTATTTTTATAAATGTAAGAATAAGATGATGTCAAATAGCTGTAATACCTTGGATTGTATAAGGCCCAATGCACAGTGAACAAATGTACTGTTGAGAATGGATTTTTCAAATATTGGTGATTAGAATGACCATGCTGGTAGATGATGACTTAGGATTTTAGATTCATAAAAATTGAGTCTAATTTCTTTCAGTTTCCTTAGGGGAAAACGGTTAACTTCTGATTAGTATAGTATTTTAGAAAAATGAATTAGTATTGAAGTTATAAAGTTAGAGTGTAGCTTAGAAAGAAAACCACCTTGAATAATCTTCCAAAAGGACAAGGGTGTCTTAAGTAGAACTTTACGGCAGGATTGTGTTTGGTAAGTACATGCCTTTCAGGTCTTTATCAGGTCTGTATTCTAGCCTAGTGCAGTGTCAGCACATATCCCAGGCCCTCCCCACCCCCTGCCCCATAAAATCTGTAAATACCCAGATCGGAGTTCATTTGGGAATTTTGTCAATTCAGATGACAAAGACACATTACAGATTCCCTAAGTAAGAAACCTAGGTCATCACACCAGCAGTAGAAATGTAAATGATAACTTTGATAAATCAAGATGGAAATCAAGGACCATGAACTATCTGGGTCATATTCAAAGGCATGCTCATTATCTACTCTGAATTTGGGGGACATTTTCCAAGTGCCAGGTCCTCTAAATACATAGGCAAATGAATCACAGTAACATTGAACTCTTAATTCAGAAAGATATTATTTGAATTGGCTATGCCTACTTGTGTTATAGGGTTGATGTGATTTTAAAAATATATTATGTTATTTTTATGTATGTACATGTGTGTATACACACATGTATTCTGTATGCATACATGTATGCATGTATCCAGAGAAGCCAGAAGATGGCATTGGATCCCTAGGAACAGGAGTTACAGGAGGTTGTGAACCATCTGCCATGGGTGCTAGGAAGTAAACTCTGACACCTGAAAGATGAACAAATGCATTTAACTGCTGAGCCATCTCTTCGGCCATAGTTGATTTAATTGATGTGGGATAGTACTCTTGTACACTGTAAAGATTTGTTATTCATATTAGTTTAATAAAATACTGATTGGCCAGTAATCAGGCAGGAAATTTAGGTGGGGCTACCAGACTAGGAACAGGAAGGCAGAAGAAAGAGTCACAAGCTAGACCCAGAGGAAGTAAGATGAGAAATCCTTTCTGAGAAAAGGTACCAGGCCATTTGACTAAACATAGATAAGAATTATGGGTTAATTTAAGTTGAAAGAGTTTGTTAGTAATAAGCCTGAGAAATAGGCCAAATAGCTTATAATTAATATCAGCCTCTGTGTGTTTATTTGGGACTGAACGACTTAAGGATTGGGTGGGACAGAAACTTCCTCTACATTTAATACTAAGATAATGTACATAGAAAGTTTTGCGATGTGTTTGGAATGTAGTTAACTCTTAATAAATGCTAGGCTTTCCCTCTTCAACAGCAAATTTATGGGACAATGAGAAACACTTAAAAGTAAAGAAAATGAAGATAGGATTATGCATCAGTTAGAGTTTGGCAGAGAACCTTGGTTGACTCAGTTTGGTAGGTGGCTTTTTTCAGTTCGGTTCATCTGGGGACATTCCTGCTCCTCTTTGTTCTAGGTTGTCATCTGAGTGCATTAATAGCATGTTGGTGTTCAGCTGACAGCCAGTGGCCTCAGCCACACATGTGCAGTAGCATTGGTGTAAGTGTGTCACGTGGTGCTGAAAGGGTTCTGGAGAGCAGTGAGAATGAGCAAGGTGCTAAGGAAGACTCCTGCTGTGTCTTGCTTCCTACTGCCCCTTTAGCCAGACTGAGGCATATGATCACAGTAGAAAAAAGATGTTCATCAGGCAAAGAACGCGTCACCTCTTGATGAACAGGGGTGGGAAGGACTTGTAGCCATGTTGTGATCCACACTGACTTCTTACTGCCTTCTAGGCCTAGGCTAGATTATCTGCATGCTACTCGTTTAAACTTCATGGCAGCTTCTTGACTTGTACACATAGTCCAGTTTCAAAAGGGAGAAAGCTGTTGACCAGAAAAACAAAGAGACTTGCATACATAAAGCCAAAGTTGTTAACTTTTAAAGGAAAGGCCTTTATAGATACTGTCTTTTCATGAGGAGGGAGGCTCATGCTTTAAAACAAGAATTTAGTTTAAAAGGAGTAACAGTGTACATTCCCAATTGCCTGTGGAAACACTAGGCTGTGTATTCGTCTGGTATAGAAACCTGTGCTCTCTTTTACAAGTTTACAGAGACTTACAGGAAGTGTGCTTTCGTTTGCTAGATCATCTGAACCACCCAGGACTCCCTGCGACTTGGACATGACTGAGCTTCTTCAGTGGGCCAGACATCACTGGCATCGGCTGATGAATGGGAGAACACAGGATGAAGATGAGAGGCCATACAACTATTCCTCCCTGCTTGTCTGTGGGGGCAAGTCCTCCCAGATGTCCAAACCGGCAGGAAAGCACCGCGTTGTCATACCTCATCTCCCGCGCTTCAAAGATGAGTATGAAAGGTTCTCTGGAACCTACGTGAATAACCGGATACGGACAACCAAGTACACGCTTCTTAATTTTGTGCCAAGAAACTTATTTGAGCAGTTTCACAGGTACTGTGGTACTTTCAGAGACAGTAACATCTCAGGATGTTCTTCATTCTTCTGTTGAAATTCCCACCAACCCACGAATTTCATGGTCCCGTTCCCTGCTGCACAGGCTTAACATATAATCATCCAAGGCAATTTAGATTCAAGTCTGGGCTGGAGTGAGGGTGCCTGGGGTTCATACGGTTCTTTACAGTTGGAAGGATGTCTTCTGTTTATCAGGGAAGATGAGGTTACCCTTGTGTTATCTTCAGATAGGAAATCATCTGTGGCTCAGCCAAGGCCACACCGGTGATCAGTAGCAGAGTGGATGCCATAGCCTTGGGCCAACCCCATTTGGCTTCAGTGTCCTTTCTATTAAAGCATATTGCATTTTAATTGCGTATTTTTCTAACTTGATAATAGGGAAAAGAAAGGGACTCTTAAGCAAATGTAATAATGTTTTTAAGTGAAGTAGCGATGTAATTCAGTTTACCAGGCATTTATCGAAGCTTTCTTGAGGTCTTGGACAGTGAAGACAGTGCAGGTATAACTTGCTACTTTCCTCATGGATTCTGTAGGTTATCCACATGTGTGTCTAAACCATGAGAGGGCACGGTGGGTTTACAGTTACTATAAAGTTATTATAAAGCAGAGTGGAAGCCTCGAAATAAAGCATACTATTACATGGAACAGTAGAAGGGGATGTGACACTCAATTTAATTCTGGAGGGGGCAGTGTCTTCTGCCCAGGAATGGGCAAAGCATGGTTCATGTAGAGGAAGGAATGTCGGTGAGATCACAAAGACCTCAGCAAAGAAGCCTTGCTTGAAGCCTGGCTTCAGAGGTTTCCCCTCTGATGATGCCTAGTGTCTGTGTTGGGGACAATAGGAAATAGTGGGCAGATGGTTCTGTCCTACCCAAGGAGTATTGCTGTCAGGATAGAGAATCGAAACTCCATGCAGCAGGCATGGTTCTGAAGAAGAGAAAATGTGCTTGTATCTGTATGGAGACAAATTGGGGTGGGAGGAAGGACTTAGAAATAAACTGAACTAAAAATGACACTTAGGATGCTGCTGCATATACCCTGCTCAGTTGTCAGGGAGACCCAGGATTATAATAACGTGGGAATGAAGGGAAGGACAGCCCAGTACATGTGTTGTAAACTATCTTTGGGAAAATAAGTGGAAGAGAATAACCTCTGATGGACATGTTGCATGTGACGACTAGAAAACTTACCAGGAAAGCCAGGACCAAAAAGCAACTGGGCTATTCAGATTCTTGTTTTGGAAATGCCCGCTGAGCTGCTTTTGTGAGTCCAGAGATTCTCATGATTTGTACTTCATGGGTTCTGTGTGCAGTTACTGAATGGTGGTTATGTCTGAAGTTCAGATGTGAGTCTGTGACAGTAATAGCCTTAAGGGCTACAGGTGTTTACATCTGTAGACTAATCTAGTGCATTTGAGGAGTAAATTAACTTCAAAATTTACAGTGTTCACCTTGAGCTGTGGACTTTGATGTGATGCATATAGAGATAATTGAAGCCACAGATCTAAGAAAAGCAGTTACAAAGGAAAACTTCAGAACTGAATAAATTGGAGATGACGAAGGACACATTTGAATAGATTGTGCTTTTAAGGATTTCACAGTTGAAGGCAAAAGGAGGATTCCCGATAATGATACAGGACTGAGGTTTCTAGTTTGTACTTTTTTATTTGAATATATAAACTAGCAAAGTTTTGGGGCTGGAAGACTTCCCTCAGTAATGTGGTTCTGAATAGTGTGAAAAGAAACAGAAAGTCTCAGGGAGAGAAAATCCCAGGTTTCCCTGATCATTCTAAGCCTTTAGATTTTGAGCCTTGTTTGCATCTAATGTGCTTATTCAGAATGCCTAGGTTTTTCTTTTTAACTTTTTTTTAAAATAAAATTTTTTTAAATTAAAAACAATCTTATTTTACATACATATTCTAGTTCCCTCTCCCTCCCGTGCGCCCATGTCCACCACCAACCCCCTATCATACTTCCCATCCACTCCCCAGGAAGGGTGAGGCCTCCCATGAAGAATCATCAAAGTCTGACTTTTAAAGAGTAAGGAGTATATATAACTTGAGACTAACCCATTCAAATATTCCATTAAATATTCCATATTTAATGAAAAAATCTTATATTTATTAAAGTATGAGCTAAGCCCAATGTCCTGGGTAGATATAAATACTTCATATTTGTCAGATTTTGCTAATTCCCTGTCTTGTGACCTATGAAACCATCTAACAGTGACTTAAGCAAAAGAACAAAAACCTAGACTGGCCTCTTTTATTTCAGCTCTCGGAATGTTCTGTGCAAATGTCCTGTGTGTGCTTGGCTTTCAGGGCTGCCAATTTATACTTTCTGTTTCTCGTGGTCCTGAACTGGGTGCCTTTGGTAGAAGCCTTCCAAAAGGAAATCACGATGCTGCCGCTGGTGGTGGTGCTAACAATTATTGCAATTAAAGATGGCTTGGAAGACTACCGAAAATACAAAATTGACAAGCAGATCAACAATTTAATAACCAAAGTTTATAGTAGGTAAGTGGATGGGTGTATTCCTCAGGAATATTCTATAGCATTTAGAAGCATGTTAGTCTTTCTACACTTGCGTATAATCAGGACTGTTATTGTGCTGCTGTTGTTATTGTTTTGAGTTTATCTTCTCTCTTGCTACCAAGAATTAAGACTTCATAATCTTTTACATATTAGCTAAGTGTTCTACCACTGAGTTACACCCCCCCGTTTATTATTACTGATTTTAATTAACACGTCTTAAAATCTTTCAGTGAATTTAATTTATTTAAATCTTACAGGGAAATAAGAGTCAAGCAAGCACTTCAGACACAAACAAACAAACAAACAAAAAACTTCTGACTCAGTAACTGGAGGAACTGAAAGGATCTGAACTTGTTTGGAGATCTGTGTGTAGTGACATACCCCTGTAATCTCAGCACTTGGGAGACTGAGGCAAGATAGTTGCCAGCCTGGATAGGAGAACCTCAATGAGGGTTCAAGAGAAAAAGAAAAACTTGAATACATACAAAGAAGTAAATGGAATATGAGAAATCAGTTATCTGTGGAGGAGGGTTATGAAAACAGAATAGGATTATTTTTGTACATAAAATTCAACGCGTCCTACTGCAGCCACACCCAAGGCATACTATTGTAGTCACACCCGATGCATCCTATTGCAACCATACCCGGGGCCTCCTTTTGCAGCCATATCCGACCGAGGCCTCCATTGGAGAGGGTTTATTCAGGTGAATTCAGTTATTGCATAACTTCATTTGTAGTATGTAAAGAGAAAGTCCATGCATTCAAGAGAGAACTCAGGTAAGGGTGAGTTTTGAACCTTGATGCTTCTGATAGTGCTTCTTTTTAGATGTGAGTGAATACTTAATGAACAGCATGGCTCAGGGCAACTAGTGAGAATCACAGAGATTCTCTTACAAGAGAATCAAAGAGAAAAGGTTTAGGAGAAGCTTGTTTGAAGATGTGGCAATCATGATAAAGCCTGCAAGACTCGGTATTCTGTTCATAATTAGACTTCGTCAGTAGCTTTCACAACATTTGTTTACAGATCTATTGAGAAAAGAAGGACAAGAATTTGTTTTTAATCTTTGTAAGATGACATGAAATGACTTGAATGGTGAAAAAAAATCACCTCTAATTTTTGTGCTGTTGGTTAAGGAAACAAACAAAAAGCCCAGTATACATACATGCTACCAAATACTAAAGTAGTTTTAGAGTCATTCAGTAACCCTTGAGTACTTGGGAAATGCTGGATAGGTGGCCCATCAGACCATTCTGACCTTTGCACACTAGCTGGAAGGTGACCAGAGTGACAAAATCCAGTTTTGAAATTAACCAGTTAGCACTAAATTTAAGAAAAAAGGGAGGGCACTATATCTGTGCCTTAGTGGGTAATATATACGTGCGTGTGCATTTTGTATATAGATTCTTATAAGTATAAATGCTTGTTGACTTTTGCCACTAGTTTACAGTCAATAATATCTTTGATTTCTGAATTTTTCTAAAATGTTATCATCTTGATTTCTTCCACTTATTAGCTCTGTAGCCTTGGGCAGATTACATAAACTAGCTAAATGTCCAATTTATTTCACCATGAATATAATCAATAAAACAGCAAAGACAGGGATGAGTATATTTTAAAAGCTGAGTGGGTTAGTCACTAGCATTACAATGGGGCAGGTTAATGGCAGTTAGCAAGAGGGTTTCTTGGCACCTAGGCAAGTCATTTAATTAGCATGTGAGACTTTGTAATAGCATTGCTCTGTCTCCTAGATATTAACTGCCCAATGGGAGATCTGGTACAGCCTTTTCTCTGGGGAACTCTTAGATGATTTACATCAACATTTAGTGATGAAATGCACTATTCTGGTCTGTTAATACTGTTTTATCACTTCATGACTGCATTTTATAAGAGACCTGGGTAACTTAATATCTTTTTATGTATATTCCATGCAATTTATTTTTGCTCAGGGCTAAAGAAGAAATAATGTTTATTATATTTTCTTCCCCAAATTGTCTTTGAAACAATAAAGATAAAAAGAAATAAAAGCAGGCTGTGAAGCCATACCATGTTGATTTACATATGCTAACTTAAATGCCTGTGGAATTAAAAAGATTGTAGAAGACATAATATTTTTCATACTATTTAGGATGAAAACATGGGGCTGTTAAATGAAGCAAATTTTTGGAATAAGAGTGCTGACATTTGATGCATATTCATAATATCTGGCCAATTACAAAGTAGTTCATTTCTATAGGTAAATATCATATGAAAATAATAAACACTGCTGTCAAAATTAAATGTTTAAGCTCTGTATTAGCTCAATTAAGTTAGGATGACCTAATACAAATGACATGATTTTCTTTAGCTTGTTTTTAAGATAGAAGTTATTCATAAAGTTTCTGTGACAGTAGAGATGCCATAAGACCAAATCAGCAAACTCTGGTGTCTTTTATGTGATTGGCATGGAAAGATTTAGAGATTGGTCAGGCTTGTGTTACTATGACAAAATATCTGATAGAATCATCTTGAAAAGATAGAGGATTCTTCTGACAATTTGGGAAGTTTCTGCTCATTGCTTTTGGGTCTGTGGTGATACAGCTTGCATGTCAGTTTCATGTGCCAGAGAAAACTGCTCACCTTATGACAGCCAGGAAGGGGAAGGAGCAGGGGTGGGGGCAGAGTCCCAATAATTCCTTCAAGTACACACTCCAAATAACATACTTTCTTCCCATGAGGACCCATTTCTTTTTTTAAAATTTATTTATTTATTTTTCTTATTTTACATATCGATCCCAGTTCTCTCTCCATTCCTCCCTCTCTCCCTCTCTTCCACTCTCCCATGCCCCCTGACCACCCTCCACCATCCCATCCAACCACCCCCCCCCCACTCCACATGTAGGGTGATGCCTTCCTGGAAGGGGTCATCTAAATCTGTCAAGTCATTTGGAGCAGGGTCTAGGCCCTCCCTCCTGCCTCTAGGCTAAGGGAGTATCCCTCCATGGGGAATGTGCTCCCAAAGTCCTTTTGTGCATCATGGATACATCCTGGTTCCAATGTCAGAGGTCCCTTAGACTGCCCAGGCCTTCTAACTGAGACCCATGTTCAGGGGGTTCTGAGTCGGGAGGACACATTTCTTAAACCACCTCCCAACGGTACCATGAACTAGGAGTTACAATCCCTGAGCTTTGGGAGGACCATTTATTCGCATAATGGGAGGGTTTAAACAAATAGTGGATACAATGCATTCCCTCAGTGGTCAAGCATATTTTCTGACATGTACATATCACCAGCAGTTCCTCCTTCATTCTCCCTCTCAACAGAGTTCATGTGATCACCCTTCTCAAAGCCCACCAGACCTCCTGATGAGCAAACACCATAGGTGTGTTTGTTGGTCCTAATTGAACAGGGTCCCTTTGTAGACTTGTACTAATATCACTTCCTCTTTGAATTTTTCTACTCCTTTGCTTTTTATGGCATCACTTCCTTTTGGATGCCCTTTTGTTTCCCTGTCTTCTTAAAGACCTTTCCACTAAGGATACTTGTACCCCACCCCTTTCCTTTTGCCACTTACCCTTTGTGTACCACAGGGTTCCACATCCATGTCTTTACTCACAACATCTGGAGAATAATCTTATACTAGCTGTACACCTCAACTGCCTAATTTATGCTACATAAAAACTTCTTAAAATGAATTTGCTGTCTCACCTCAGATGATATTAGTCACTTCCACAATCTGGGACATGGCAAAAGGCACCCGCTATCACCCCATCATGCAAATGAGGAATCATTCTGTCATCCTTGAAGTTACTTGCATGTAACAAGTTAGGAAATGGCTTTCTCTGCTATTTAATTATGTCTTCATTTAATATTTTATTCATTTTTCCTCCTACCACCTTAATTCTGAGCCTTTTCATCCATCCTTTGAATTATTTCAGTAACTTGCCATTGGTCTCTTGTCTGTTTTAACCACTAACTAGGCTGCTGCTCAATAGTTTGTCACTCTGTCACAGGAATGAGCATACAGAAGTAGGGACATACTTTCTTCTTCTTCTCCTCCTCCTCCTCCTCCTTCTCCTCCTCCTTTCCCTTCTCCTCCTCCTTCTCCTTCTCCTCCTTCTCCTTCTTCTTTTCTGTGAATTTCAGTGACACCATTTTCTATAGAATGAACTTTCTAGAATTCCTAAAAAACCCTGTCCTAGGTATGTGTGGCATATAGGACTGAGTTTTCAAAGTTTAACCTCTACCTCTTTTTGGTTGTGAGCCTAGCCTTTAAAAGCTTAGCCGTCTCTCCACCCCACTTATAGCTCTTAAAAAAAAAATGTCACTTTTCTTCATAGAAAAAATTAATAGTATACAAAGATACCAGGGAAAATTTTGGAGGAAAAAAATATAAGGATTTGCCATTGTCTGTAAATTAACAAATTTGTAAGATAATCAAAGATTTCTCCTGGTTAGATTTGATATCGTGAATTAGGCATTTGTAAATCTATTTACTTATTTACATTTATTAACCCTTCCAACTAAGCATTTCTTTACATAGGTGATGTAGTTTGTATAGCAGAGGCTATTCAAATAATTTAAAGCAGCATTTCCATTTAATCTGATGATTTAAAAACTTTCAATATGTCCTAAAACTTAGATTATAATAACTCCCAGAATTTTAGGGAGTGAATACAAATTCTGTCTTCATACACATAATAGAAATAAATAGCTTTGCAATTTACTTACTTATTTTTGAGACCTTAGCTTCTTGAATGTTGGGGTTACAAGTGTATGTCATGTATGCAAACACTAACTAAACAAGTAAAATATAATAAAACGTTTTGAAAGTATAGAATGGGAAATGATATTTTTGGAAGGGATAAAATGTACAGTTCTTTCCTGCAGGGGTTAGATGCTGCAGACTCAGGAGTAAATTCCTCTGTTAGTGTTTGGGAAGAGCACAGGAGAGTGCAGGAAAGTGCAGAGATGCTCAAGTTCCTCATATGATATGTTGCAGCATCAGCTTTTATATGTTTGCCTGTGCACTTTAACTGATCTTTAGAATACTCACAGCACTCATACAATGCAAAAGCAATGTCAGTAGTTGTTAAATTATCAGGAAGAAAAGTGTACAAGTTCAGTACATGCTTTTCTTCTCAAATATTTTCAAGTTGCGGTTGCTGGAATCCTCAGATACAGAGGCTGTAGATATGGGAGGCTGCTTTTGTTTCTGTTGAATGAGAATTAGAGGTGATGATGTGTTAGATCATTTTTTTTTTAATGTTGTGTGGGTATTGCATTTCATTAGGTTTTCCTTAGTTACCCGGCGTAGGCATGTAACATATAGCCCTCTGAGATCAGACCTGTCTTCTCACCCCATCAGGTCCTTGGTACCTGATCTCGGTATCACATGCAAGAACTGTTCTACATGTGAATGTATTCATGTGATGTTAATTGTAATTCAGTTCTAGACTTGTGTTCAAACAGCGTGAGGGTTTGAAATCCCACAATGAGGGAGTAAGGGTTGAAAGTATATCTTCTAGTGACCTAATAACTAAATTTTCCAAATGAGGCTTTTGTGAAATTTTGGCCTTACCAATTCTGTAGTGTCTCCTTTAGCATTTAATATACAAAAATTCATAGATCTCCCTAAGATTTTAAGACATAATTATGTTTCCTCTTACTATTTTTTTTTTCTATCTTTATTATCTCCCGGTTCAATTTTAGGAAAGAAAAAAAGTACATTGACTGTTGCTGGAAAAATGTCACTGTCGGGGACTTCATTCGCCTCTCGTGTAACGAGATCATCCCTGCAGACATGGTCTTACTCTTTTCCACAGACCCTGATGGCATCTGTCACATAGAGACTTCTGGCCTTGATGGAGAGAGCAATTTAAAGCAGAGGCAGGTGGTGCGTGGGTATGCAGAGCAGGTAAAGAATGTCTTCTCCGGTGGCTTTATGGACATTTCTTCTTCCTTAGGAAAGTCTGGGCTCATCTCCACAGGGTAGATAAAGAGATTTTTAATTTAATTTTTACCCCTGGCAAGATAGAATCGCAGAAGACTTAATCCATTTTCAGATATCAGGGGATGTGTACTGTGTTTTATAGATAATAGGATAAAACACTTGGGTCTGCAATCAGATTGTGTAGTCCTGCATTAGAGGAATCCAACAGAGCTCATTTGCAATAGAAATAATCACCTGCCAACTTTATTTTCTTACTCTTGGGGTTTTTTATTTTGTGTTTTCACAACTGTCCCTAAAATGTCTAATTACCTATATGTCAAAGCTTTTAAAAACACTCATGGTTTCTCATGCCACAAACTTCTAGGCCATTCATCTTCTGTAATAAGGGAAATTAGACTGACACAGATTTGAATAAATACATTTTTTTCTCTGCCACTGATATGTCTTTTATTCACAAAGTAATGATATTGAGAAGTTATTCAAATACATTATGACTGAGCTTCCTCATCTTAACACGGAAATGAGGTCTCATTCTTAACATTGTTGTTTGACTCATGTGGAAAACATGCTCATAGCTAAGCATCACTTTCCCTTCTCGATGTCTGGAAGCACCTGAGATACAGGATTTTAAAATTTAAGTCTTTAACTAAGTTGGACTTTATTTAATACATAAATAAAACCGTATTCACCTTCATGTGCCTTAGCATTTCATCTTGTACTAGACCCCTCCTTCCAACTGTGGCTCTTCATGCAGATCTCTGTGGTTCAGCTGCCTCTAAGCCACCTCCCTGTCTTTGTCACTTTTATAAGCAGCCCTACTCCTATGATTTTTGACAACATCTTGCACACCTTAAAATTCTATGCCAGCACTAAATGAGTGTTATGCTGCTGTCGGGTGGCTAACAGGCACACTTTGGGTTCAGTTCCACATGAGCACAGTTACTTCCTTTGCAATTTGCAACTTGTTTTCAGAACTTGGGCAAATTATTGGATTCTCTATGTCTCCTCAGCTGTTTTTAGGTCGGATTGTTCGCCAGCTGTTCACGCAGCCTCTTGGGACTGTGAGAAAGGAATTAGTTAATATAGTTAACATACATAATATTGATTCTAGTAATCAACAAATTCAGTAGGAATCATTAACAAATCAAATCATATCATCATATATTCATGTTTTTCATATTTGCTGCAGTGATATAAAAATATAACTCAAACATCTATAGCCATACTATCTTTTACCAAGAAGATAGTCTGTAGCCCAAGCCAGCCTGAACTTCACTCATAGGAAACCTCATAGGAAACTCATAGCAAGCCTCATGCCTTAGCCTCCTAAGTGCTGGAATTACAGGCATGAGCCACCAAGCCAAAGCTGGTGTCTCGTTCTTATGAAGCCGCATCTTTCAGACAGTGTTTTTAAGAGTTGTCTTGCCCACATCCCAACTAGTTTCATAACACAGTAACAAAAGTATCTGTTTCTTCTCTAGGGGATTTTGTGAGATACTTATGTCCTGCTTATTTGGGAATTCTGTTCATGAACTCGGGCTGAGACAGAATACTTATGTAGTCTCTGCTATTGCCACAAGCTCTGACTCTTGCAAACCATCAGGTTATAGGCAATAACAACATGTTTTCCATAGTTATTAACACTAATGTTTGCTCCATGTGCACAAGCTATGATGCAGAGCCTGTGTGCCCTTCAACATGTAACTTGTATCACATGATTAATCTGAAAAAGCTCCTTCTGTTTCTGCAGATGCCTATGATACTTCTAAGGTCATTCTGATCCATTATGAGTCCCATAATTATGTCTATATTTTCTTCATTCTAAGAGATTTACAGCATACACTCTGAGGCAAAAAAAAAAAAAAAAAAAAAAAGAAGCCTTAATTACTACATGTATTAAAGAGAGTTGACCAAAATGATACATTGTTAAGTATTGAGATTTAATCATGAATTCTTTCTCTTTTGTAATATTGGCAAAATATTTTTAGGACTCTGAAGTTGATCCTGAGATGTTTTCCAGTAGGATAGAATGTGAAAGTCCAAACAATGACCTCAGCAGATTCCGAGGTTTTCTGTGAGTAACAATTTACTTTTGTGGGCACCAAAGAAATTGTAGTTAGTTCAGAAATGCTTTTGTGTGTTCATATCTAATGTAAATCATTAGAGGCCTAAGTAATTTAATAGATGCTCATTTTCCTGTATAATAAAATATTCTAAATAAAACCCTCTAAAGGTATTGCTATAATCTCTTCCAGTGCTATAAGAATATCTTTGGGGTCTATACAGCTTAGACTGGCCTTGAATTCCCTATGCAGCCCAGGCTTGCCTTGAATTTCTTCTTCTCTCATCTCAGCTTCTTGAGATGACAGATATGTATCAGCATGCCCACCTTCATGAGCTCCATGTTACACCTAATAGATGTTAAAGTTTGGAAAGAGGTATTTTTTTGCAGTCATAAATGATATGTTAGCATGGTCTTCATAGGAATTAGAATAGCAGGTGTACAGTTATGACTGGAAAGAGTTAGGCACTGGTTTGGAAGCTGGTCTTAGAGTGTGGGAAGGCATAGCAGTATATTCTCAACACTTAGAATGTCATCCTCAACCCTTTGCAAAGATGCCTGCAATTTGGGGTCTTTCCCAATCTCAAACCTGGCTTCCAGAACTTAGATGTTTTGTTATTCTGCACCAAGTAATACTCATTAACTTTATTTTTACAAGAAAAAAATTAGACATAGTTCTTAGAGAAAATTTCCCACCTAATTTCCTATTTTTTAAAGACCAATATTATCCTGATCCCATTCCCTGGACATTTAAAGCATATTAAGACATTCAAGGAAAAACTAATGTCCCTCATGAATTAATGATGGGAGTGTGGATTCTAGGGAGGAAAAACTGACCCTAGCTAAAGAAATTACAAATGATGTTTTTGTGTTTTAAAACTCTCCCTGTGTGGATTTCACAGCAAATGTTGCATCAGTGAGGACTTGCCAATGCACACTTACATGTGCTATTTGTAAATGTGAACTCTTAGACTTAACTTCCTCATGTATCTAAAAACCAGAGAGTTGTAAACCCATCACTTTGGAGGCGGTGACAGGAGGATTGTCACGGGTTCAAAGCCAGCCTAGGTTTGACAGTGAATGTGTGACCAGCTTGGGCTAAAGAGAAAGCTCCTACTTACAACCAAGCCTCCAAAATAAAATGAACGAACTGAAGGAGTTGAGCTAGATTAGGTTCAGGGTTGCCTCTTGAATCAGTATCAGTTTGCACAGACCCCGTTAGAACAAAGCCTGTAACGTGGGGAGCAAAATGCCAATCTGTTTTCCTTTCTCTTCTCAAAATGAAACTTTTGTAGGGTTTTTACTTAATTTCTTTGCAGTCAGGGCAGTATGTTTTATTGACAAGTTGTACTTCTAAGAAACAACGGCAGCTTACAGACAGGTTATTGCTTAGAAAACCACCAGAATTTAATGATAAAGTGAAGATGGCATTTTCACAGTGTGAAAGGTGATTTCTGCTTGTTTTTGTAACTATTTCACTGATTTTGCCCTGCACTCTTATCGCTGTCATAGTTTAGTCATGTAGTTACTTCGATAATTTTGAAACTGGTTCTTATACAAATTTCCAAATATGTGAAATTGGAGAGAAAACTGTTATGGACATGCAGTCCCACGCTAGCCTTCGACACTTCACAGTGGTGCCATTTTTCCTACTTCCTTCCCCAGGCCTGTGACACGTAACTTCACTGTGCGTATATGTCTATATACTCTGAGCAGATAAGGACATTAACAAAAACCATAAAGCCATTATTCCTCTTGAGAAGAATCAAAACCATTCTTTAATCTCATCTAATACCAGGAATTTGTTCAAATTTTTCCAACCGATAAGAAAAATGTTTTCTGGCAACTGTCTTATTCAAAACAGTACTGATTACGTTTCTCAAATTACATTATATTTAGCTAATCAATTTCTAATGTTCCTATCCCAAGAAATGGAGTCATCTACCCTACTCTGGCTGAGTGGCTTGACTCCTCCCTGAGTTGAGCCTTGTCTTCTCCTTCTGATCTCTCATACCATTGTTTGAGGAAGCCAGGCCAGTTTTGCTGACCTGGTTCACTCACCACATTTGGGTTTGGCCAACTGCCTCCTTCTCATGAAATTTACCTTGTTTCTCGTGAAATTTACCTTGTTTCTCTGGCCCTTTTATTTTGTAAACTGTCCTTAGGCACTTTCAGAGCCTAATGAATGAATTGGATTCTGTCTCTAAAAATGGCAAGAGGTACACATACATATGTCCATACATACATCCAACTATCCAGCCATACATACAAAGTATTGTTTATGAATCTAGAGGCATCGCAGAGCTGCAGAAACCGCAGGCTTCAGGTCGTACTTCTCTGATGAAGAATCTGGGTCCCTCACTTCCTTTCTCATAACTTGGAGGCCTGTGATGTCCCCTTTCCCATTATCAGATTGGCTGTGTCAGCCTTCACCTTTGATTATACAGTGTCCCATCGGTCTTTCATCTAATGGCTTAAGCAGCCACCATTTGTCTGTGCCCAGCAGGACTCTTAATTTCAGCCAAATCAAAGCTACTACTTTTCTAAATCAAGACTGTCTCCTCACAGCCGATTAAGTTCTCAAATGCAGCGTGTCCTAGAAAAGCAGGAACTTATTGAGAGTATTGAGTTCTTGCAGCAATGGAATGTGACAGATAACAACTTCTAGCAGTAATGGGAATTTGCAATTCGTTGTTGCTTTCTGATACCCACAGCAGGTTAACTTCCACAGCAGGGGCAAATAGGCCAGAGTCTTGAAGCTTTACCTCTGAGCTGTCAAACTTACCACCTGGGTATAGAAACTTCCAGGATAGACTGTTGTTTTACCTCCCCACATTTGCCATTTAAAAGTAAATCTATATGCTGCCTCTTTTCCAGGGAACACTCCAACAAAGAACGGGTGGGCCTCGGCAAAGAGAATTTATTGCTAAGGGGATGCACCATTCGAAACACAGAGGCTGTTGTGGGTATCGTGGTCTATGCAGGTTTGTTCTCTTCCTGCCTTTATCGTGTTCTCTGTGCTTCCTATGTGTTCACATTCTTCATTTACTCAAAACGGAACCAACAGAAGGGGAATTGTGCCCTGATGAATTTAACCACAGATCCTGGTTTCCCTAAATAAGCCACAGATTAAACTGACAAAACATTATGAAGCCACATTTGATTAAATTGTCAGCCAGAGAGATTTCTTTTTCTGTTATAATGTCTTCTTTTTTTTTTTTTTACATATCGATCCCAGTTCCCTCTCCCTCCCATGTCCCCTGAACCCCTCCCATCCCACTCCCACCCCCCAATTCCACAAAGAGGGTGATGCCTTCCAGGAGGGATCATAAAATCTGTCAAGTCATTTATAGTAGGGACTCCTCCCTCTTGCCTCTAGGTTAAGGGAGTATTCCTCCATGGGGAAAGTACTCCCAAAGTCCTTTTGTACACCACGGATACATTCTGGTTTCACTGTCAGAGGTCCTTTAGACTGCCCAGACCTTCTAACTGAGACCCATGTTCAGGGGGTCTGAGTCAATCCAATGCTGGTTTCCCAGCTATCAGTCTGGGGGTCCATGAGCTCCCCCTTGTTCAGGTCAGCTGTCTGTGTGGGTTTCTGTAGCCTGGTCTTGACCCCTTTTCTTATCACTCCCCCCTCTCTACAACTGGAGTGCAAGG
This sequence comes from Phodopus roborovskii, assembly GCF_943737965.1. NCBI lineage: Eukaryota > Metazoa > Chordata > Mammalia > Rodentia > Cricetidae > Phodopus > Phodopus roborovskii. The sequence continues at coordinate 29,673,853 of NW_026126525.1, read as the reverse complement.
GTTTGGCTCAGTGCCAGAGAGATTTTTAACTGCTATGCTTGCTCCCTGCTTTTGCTTTGTACTTTTTCAGACCTACTCTTCTTTCCATGCAGGGCATGAGACCAAAGCAATGCTGAACAATAGTGGGCCACGGTATAAGCGCAGTAAATTAGAGAGAAGAGCAAATACAGATGTCCTCTGGTGTGTCCTGCTTCTGGTCATAATGTGTTTAACTGGTGCACTTGGTGGGTAAAATTCAATTATCTGTTAATATCTTGTCAGTATCATCTGATACGTTTTTTTTTTTTCCCCAAAATAATATCTATGTTTGGTTTTTGTAAGAGATTTTTGTTAATTTTTTCCCACATGTTTTCTTCTCTTATCCTTTAGCTTGAGAAACACTGATGTTGAGTGTATCCACTGATACTTTGCCATAGTACTGAAGGGACCTAGGAAGAGATTAAGAGGGAGAGTCAAGGCTGAGAAACTATGTAGCCCTTTGAATTTGAAGAACAGTTAGTGTTGAGAGCATATCTCTCACCTGTTTTTCTTGAGGGGTGTAGTTCTCTGTTTACATACTCTGTAGCATCCTTTTGGTGTCTGTGCTTTTTAAAGGTCATGGAATATGGCTAGGCAGGTATGAAAACATGCTCTTTTTTAACATCCCTGAGGCGGATGGACGTGTCATATCACCCGTGTTGACTGGATTCTATGTGTTCTGGACCATGATCATCTTGCTTCAGGTAATTTCTGCCAGACTTAACAGAGAATTTCTATATCTATGCTCATTATCTAGCTATCTTTACCTTCTCTCACTGACTATAACTTTTTAAATTATTTGTTCTTTATTAGGTCTTGATTCCCATTTCACTCTATGTGTCCATTGAAATCGTGAAGCTTGGACAGATCTATTTTATTCAAAGTGATGTAGACTTCTACAATGAAAAAATGGATTCTACCATTCAGTGCCGAGCTTTGAACATCACTGAAGATCTTGGGCAGATCCAATACCTCTTTTCTGATAAGACAGGAACCCTCACCGAGAATAAGATGGTTTTTCGGAGGTGTAGTGTAGCAGGATTTGACTACTGCCATGAAGAAAATGGTGAGTGTGGGATTTCTGCAAAAACTACCTCTAACTTTTTCCCAGCTACTCAAATCCCTAACAATTTTTTCAAGGAAATGTCAGGGCTAAGTATTGGGTAATTAATGCACCCCATTAGACTTTATGCTGCTGCAATTTTGATCCTTTAGAACAGTGGTTCTCAGCCTGCGGGTCATGATCCCTTTGGAAGTTGAATGCCACTTTCACAGGGTAGCAAAATACAGTATGAAGTAATAACAAAAATCATTTTATGGTTGGGGTCACCATGATATGAGGAACTGTGTTAAAGGGTCACAGCATTAGGAAGGTTGAGAACCACTGATTTAGATGTTAGTAGATTATTAGCAACATACTACACTGTGACAAACACTGGATGCTGAAGGTATTGAAGTGATTCAGTAATATTGATGCTGAACATGCGTTTTGATTAACACTCTATCTTTCTCAATGCAGATGTATAAACACACACCACAGAGAAAGAGAGGTTGCGGGGAGGCATGGGAAATAAATTGATTTAGGAAAAGGGCATATTCTTCCTAGAATATAGCTTGAGACATATTTTTTTACTGAAATTAAAACTATTAACTATACCTGGGTTTCTATGGCCAGTGTTTCAGGATTTTCTACCAAAAGAATTGTCTAGGAGATAATTATGTAAAGAATACTACTGTGTGGAAATAACCTCATCACACATACAAATGATTTAAACACATTTGACAATACTATTATGTGTTTCAAAATCTGCCAACTTGGCAATGTGACCCATGTACTGGCATCATCTGTGGCACCAGCAGCACCTGGGCTGAATTAGGAATTATGGAGCTTCGATTAAAATCTCATTTTAACAAAACTCTCACATGATTGGCATGCATATCAAATTAAAAAGCCACATTTGAGAAAGAAAAGAAAAAAGCTATTTAAAAATGTCATTTAAGAAATAAACTTGTCACCTTGGGATAATTAATTGCAGGATAGTTACAAAAATGTTACAGAAGGTCCCATCGAACCATTTCTCCTATTAACCTGGGTCATAACATGCCTTTGGTAAGTGATGCACTGGAATCTGCACCTCATCATTACCTGAAGTTTATATTCTGAAAGTACCCTTCATTTTCACTTGTGGTCCCAGGATGACACCTGGAATTAGCAGCCATCATTTAGGCTTCTGTATTCTTGACAGTTTCTAGAGACTTTCTATCTTTTGGATGAACTTACCAGTTTTGATAGGTACAGTTCTGGGACTTGGTAGACTGTTTCTTAATTTGGGGTTGTCTGGCAAATGAATTTATGATGCACAGTTTGTAAATTTGTTGATCCATGGAGGCATCAAAGAACACTGTAGTCGAGTTTCTTAAGCCTGGACCCCATTTCTGTCACCTGACAAGTATGTGTACTTCAGCAAGATAAATAATTTCTCTGAGCCTCAGGAAGAGAAAAAGGCCATTATAACATCCACTTCATTAAGTTCATTTATGCAGAGATGCACAGAGCACGGCAAAGATACTGTTCTTATGTATTAGTTGTTATTATTGTTATTTTTAATTGTTGTTTTGAAAATAAGAACCAGGTCTGCTGTTTTCGTAGCTCTTAGTCCAGTGTGGGAGACAGATGTGTAATTATAAAACTATCATGTTAATTAACATTAATGTTGATATTCCTGGGTCTAGAGGGTGGTCCAGTTGTTAAACTATCTGCTTAAGGACCTGATTTCAAATCCCTAGCAGCCACGTAAAAGAAGTGTGATGTCACACACCTGTAACTGCACTGCTGGAGGGACAAAGATGGGCTTTCCTGCACCCTTGGAGCTCATTGGCCAGCCAGGCTATCCAAATTAGTCAGCTCCAGGTTCAGTGAGATACACTGTCTCAAAATTTACTGTGGTTTCCTCTGGCTTCCGTTAAATAATACACACACACACACACACACACACGTGCATATATGCATATATAAACACACACAGAGAATTCCAAATTTGATGTTCAGACAGCCAAGGAGTTCTGAAGATGAATTTTGCCATGATACAATTTGGCATACTAAAAGCAGAACATCAGATGTTCTTGGAATGCATTTACATGTATGGAGAGTCAGTTCAGAGCAGGGTTTGGGTATCAGTTATATGTGGGTGATGTGGTTGGAAGAAGGTTGGCTGAGTGTGCTGTTTACAAGTAGGTAGAGATGGGATGCCAGGGATGGTTGAGGAACTAGTTTATTGTGAATGGTATGAAGGAACATGTACAGATGATGTGAGGAAGGAACCTCTTTGAATTCAGTCTTTGTGTTCAGTCTTGTGTTTGCTCTGTGGGGAGCACATTATAAATTATAAATCACGATAAGCTAATTTTCCATGGCCTCAGACCTACTTCTTTCAAATATCAAACCAATGCAAATAGTAGGATATAAACAGATTTTGGAATACTTGAGAAGGATGTGGCAAAAGAAGACATTAGAGATTAAGTAAGGAAAAGAAATTAGAGATGATTTGGTTAATGCAGAACCTACCTGTACATAAAGAGAACAATGACAGACTCTGTGTTTCCTGTGTGAGTCAGAAAATGACTTTTGGCCCAATCTGAGACTTTCTGGGCTTTATCATCACTTGGGTATATTTTACTTACTGATATGATCTGAACCTGGCTTTTACAGCCATCTTTGATATAATTTTCTCTGGGCCTGGAAATTTAACAATGGCTCCATTTTCTGAATCACACTGTAATTTTCTTGACCTATATGTTTCTAGAACTTTCCACAAAGTGAGTAAAGGTTGAGTCATTCTGTCTTTTACATTCCATTATCCAAGTTCTACTTATTGAGCAAGTTTGTCCTAGAGTAATAGCTGAGCTACTGGATGTCATACTAATTACACAGCCATGTGATCCTAATTCCCCCAATGATGGCTCAGAGGAAATACATGAACCCATTAAAGTGGGTTTTGGGGGCATTTTAGTTGTTTTGAAAATGTCATCTCATTACCAGCACATTTCTTGAAATATTCCAAGTTTTTTCGATCTCATTATTATTCTCTTTAATATATTGATGTCTAACCACTGAGTGCCAGTAGGCATTGCCAAAAGTGCCATAGGAAACCTATTCCCCCACAAAAACAAAACAAACAAAAACCTTACCAAAACAACAACAAAACAAACAAAAAGATTCAACTTCATATAACTGTTTAGAGTTAAGGAGCCATGATATAGGGATGAGTACTGACGTCTGAGATAAGAAGCCTAAATTTAAATTCCAGCTCCTCCTCTAGTCAGCTGATTAATCATGATTAGAATATTTAGTCTCTCAGTTTAGCTTCTTCAATTGAAAAAGGAACATAGTTCTTGTCAGATAAAAGTATTGTGAAGATGAAAATAAGTGTGTGTGTGTGTGTGAGAGAGAGAGAGAGAGAGAGAGAGAGACTTTTGATGAAAATAAAAATCCTTTAATAACTAAGTCCCTACCCATCACTTTCCCTTAACACTAGAGATACTTCATTTGCATACCTATTCACCCATTATTCATTTATCAAATACTAGTATAAAATAAAAAAGGGCTCGTAGAAATTTGACAGGAGAGATTGACATGTGTTAAAATTGGCCACATTCAGGGCTGGAGAGTTGTCTCGGTGCTTAAGAGCACTGGCTGCTCTTCCAGAGAGCCTGGGTTCATTTCCCAGCACCCATATGGCAGTTCACAACTATCTGTAGTAATTCCAGTTCCAAGGGGTCTGACACCTCACAAAGACATACATACAGGCAAAACACCAGTGCACATAAAAATAAAAATAAACTAATTTTTTAAAAAGTTTGGTCACGTTCATGCATATGGCTATATTTTGAAACACTATAGCATTAGGTCACAGAATCTTGGCTGTGGCATCCAATAAATCTGGTCTTAAGACCAATCTAGTCTGTTTTTGTGAGATGACAAATTAATAAAGTTTATTTATTTATTTATAAAATGAAAGTGTTGAGCTAAGTACAAAGCCAGCTGGTCTACAGAGCTAGTTCCAGAACAGCTAGGGCTACATAGAAAACCCTTCTCAAAACACAAATAAATAATAAGATAAAATGGGAATTAGTAGTTGCTACCCAGAGGAATGTCATAATGATTCAATGAAGTGAAGGTCTGGTGGATGGTGTCATTCAGCCCATGAAAACTGTAAATGTCCAGTGAATAGTCTGGATGGGCACTGATGTGTTCATCTATAGTAGAGGGCTTCAGAAAGAGTGAATGCCACTCAAATCTATAATCTTAGCACTTTGAAAGTAGAGATAGGAGGATCAGGAATCCAAGGCCATCCTTGACTGCATGCTGAATATACTGGGCCTAATATTTGTCTCAACAAACAAACAACAGAAAGGAAAAGAAGAAAAACAAGCTACAATGTTGCTTCTTTTAGAATTAGATTAAGGCCGTAGTGCAATGGTTCTCAACCTTCCTAATGCTGCGACCCTTTAATCCTCATGTTGTGGTGACCCCCAACCATACAGTTATTTTCATTGGTGTTTCATAACTGTAATTTTGCTCCTGTAGTGAATTATAATGTAAATAACTGTTTTCTGATGTTCCTTTAGGGATCACGACCCACAGGTAGATGTAGAAGAAAGAAGGAGGTAAAGGTCATATTGGGTTATTTAAGGCAGGATAAAGATCCCAGTTTATTCTGAGGAGACCTAGAGGCCTTTGGAAAGTGTTTTTACTGGAAGTGATCTCATCTGCTTTATCCTTTAGGAAGGTCTCTCTAGCTACCATTCGAGGGATAGATTTCAGAGGGGCAAAAAGACTAGTTTTACGGCATTGCACTAGTTCAGTGATGTCAACATGACTGAGGTATTGGAAATAGGAAGAAGTCTGGACACTCAGTATAGATTTGATGTATGATGGACTGTGCTGGCAAGCCTCTGGATATGAGTAAGTAGTGAGAGGTCAAGAGTCATTTATCTGTGATTCAGTGTATTCGCTCTAAATGTGAGAATAAGATGATGTCAAATAGCTGCAGTATCTTAAAAGCTTTAATAACTTTAATATTTGTAAGTCCCTACCATTTACTTTCCCTTAACACTAGAGATACTTCATTTACATACCTATTCATTCATTATTCATTTACCAAATACTTTTTTAAGATTAAAAAAAAAAAACACAGGCTTATAGAAATTTGACAGGGGAGATTGATATGTGTTCAAATGGGCCACACTCATGCATATGGCTATATTTAGAAACACTATAGCATTAGGCTCACAGAATCTTGATGTGGCATTCAACAAATCTGGTCTTAAGACCAATCTAGTCCTGTGTGTGTGTGTGTGTGTGTGTGTGTGTGTGTGTGTGTGTGTGTAATGACAAATTAATAAAGTTTTTTTCTTGCAAAATGGGGGTGTTAAGGCCCAATGCAAACTGTCAAGAATGGATTGTTCAAGTTTCTGGTTACCACATAGATAGGACAGTATTGTTGTACAACAGTGAGGAGAAAGAGAAAAGAGAAGAGGTTGAGGAGAAAGAAGAAAGAGCTCAGCTACAAGCAGGTGGAATTTAAGATTACTGTTATTTATTTACTTACCTATTCCTCAAGTATTTCTTGAGTACCTATGAGATACTGCATTGGACTCTTAGGACATATTAACAGAGCATGAGTTTCTCTGACCATTTTAAGTTGTATATTTTATGGGATGATATGAAAGTAAGAGCAGAAGTATATAATGGGCAGTAATGGCAAGATTAGAATCAATAGTAAATAATGGGGCTCTACCTGAGAAATCTTCACTGTTAAGTAGGATGAATTCGAGAGAGGTCAAGGCATGTACTATACCACTATCCTTCTACTTGAAGAGCCTTATGATAGCTAACTACAAGTGTCAAGTGCAGAGTTGAAAACATGAGTCTGCATTTCAGTAAAGGTGAGAGTTGAAGACACAAGTTGTTTTAGTTAGTGGTTTCTATTGCTGTGATGAAACACTGTGACCTGTGACCAAAACAGGTTGGGGAGGGAATGGTTTATTCAGCTTATGCTCCCACTTAACAGTTCATCATTAAAAGAAGTCAGGACAGGAACTCAAATAGGGCTAGAACTTAGCAGTAGCTGATGCAGGGGCAATGGAGGGGTGCTGCCTACTGGCTTGCTCAGCCTGCTTTCTTATAAAACCCAGGACTGGACTACCAGCCCAGGGATGGCACCACCCATAATAGGCTGGGACTTCCTCCATTAATCACTAATTAAGAAAATGCCCTTCAGGCTTGTCTACCACTGATCTTACAGAAGTATTTTCTCAATTGTTCACTCCTCTCTGACGACTCCAGCTTGACATGAAATTAATCAGTAGATGGGTTTATAGGCTATGCATAAAGACATTCTGTTTAGAAGATCAGGCCATATGAGAATACCAAGAAGAGGTGTCTAGATGGAGAAAAGCAGGCAGTCCCTGCTGCTTGCCAATAACTGAGCTGGTGTCCACTTGTAATCCTACCATTGAAAAGTGCAAACAGACAGATCCTGGAGCTTGCTGGCCAGGCATTCTTCCATCTATGGTGAGTTCTAAGCCAGTGTGGGGGGGGGGGTCCCTGTCTCAAAATACAAAGGAATAAAGATAAAACAATGAATCCTGAGAAACAATGCCCAAGGTTCTCTGTCCTTCACATACATGTGCATGCATATGTATCTCTATACATCTACATATATGTGAAGCCTCACACATACAAAATAAAGTAAACATGTGAAAGAAAGCTGGGAAAACTAAGTAGCTAGTGCCACCAATGTAGAAGATCCTAGAAGCCCAAAAAGTTATTTCTAGAAGGAGTTGAGTATTATTAAGAGTTCAAGTGAGATAACACACATTCAGATATTTACATACATACATACAATCATTGGGCTTGGTAAGATGGACCTTATAGGTGACCTTGAGAAATTGGTTAAGGAGAGATTGGTGTATGTGAAAGATAAATGTGAAAAAAAAGTCCTTGAGAACCCAGAGGGCAGGATCCAGATTACAAGTGGAGGGCTTGGTATTTGAAACAAGGAAGGCTGAGTTCTGTATCACAGTAGGGTAGCAGACAAAGAGTGTGGGTAGAGCTGCAGGCAAGATGCTAGACCTAGAGATGGGAAAGGATGGGACTTCCTAATCCATGTGTCTTCAATAAAAGATGGGGTAAGTTTATTGTCTATGGATTCTCATGGGGAGAGTTTGGAGGCCATAACAGAAAAATAATGGTGTAAATAGCTCAGGAACTACCTTCCATATTTAGCCTGCAAGTTCTTTTCAGATGATGATTCGGTGTGAATTTTATCCTACAGCCAGGAGACTCGAGTCCTACCAGGAAGCTGTCTTTGAAGAGGACGAATGCACAGATGCTCTCAGCGGCTCTCTCAGCAACATGACTAAACCCAGAACCCACAGCTGCAGGACAGTTCACAGGGGACCTCTGAGAAGCAAGTCCTCAACTCATCTCTCTGGGAGCACTGCTGCCCTAGGAAGTAGAGAAGGATCTGAGGAAGTGCCTCATTCCAGACAAGCTGCGTTCAGCAGCCCGATTGTAAGTGTGAAGCTGTCACCACATCCTGGGAAGAACAGCCCCCTGTTTATAATAGCTCAAACAACACTGCTTTCTTTGACTAGGAAAGAGGTGACATCATTACAGTTCAGCATGATGCTGACATATAATAAATTAAAAAAATTATAAATTTGAGATTTGTTACATAATTTGGTGTTGAGAAGTCAGGTACCATTTCTGAAAAAATGTAATATTTCTGGTCAAGGATGATCATATCAGAGCCTGAAGAAGGCTACCTTGACTTAAGGATAATGGCTGACCACCAAGACTGAACCAGAATTATCTCGAAGACAGGTATGTTTGTCTAATTAATAGGTCTTTTGGTGTCTTTTTTTTATCACTGTGTAATCTTCCTATGCATTCCACCCAAACCTCCTCATCCCTTATTCCACAAAGGGCACTTTCTAGTATTTTCATTACAGAGCTCCACAAGTGGTTTGTGTCCTAGTGGCAACTCTCAGAACTGACCAGTCACCCCCATTACAAACCCATTTTAGTGCAGGAGAAATTAGAAGACCATGTAGAACATAGAAACAGAAAAGATGATTGTGTAAAAAATAAATAAATAAATAAATAAATAAATAAATAAATAAATAAAATAGAACTCAACACTTTGAGTAGATTTAAGATGATCTCTCTAAAATGAGCACTGCCTTCCCAGCCTTCATTAACACCCATGTTTGACAGTATCAGTATCATTTCAGGCAGACAACATAACAAGAGTAGAGCAGCTTTGAGGACCCCCTTGGGTTGCTACATTACTGTCATTGCCTGCCTTTCATGATAAATTCATTACTTAAGTAGACCTCAGGTACCTGACTTGAATTGAGAAGGCCTTCAGGGCATCTCTAGGCCCTTTGAAAAGTTGCTGTGAAATATGCACCTGCAGTAACAATGTGGCCACTACCAGCTCAATTCTGTGGCACTAAGGATATAACACTCCCTAACACTATAGCTTCCTTATGTAGCAATCTGTTCTGAAACATCTATGCTTTACTTTTTTCTTTTCCAAATTTTGAAAAGCAATTAACAAGAAGTATGCACAGCCCTTCTCTTCTGTAGTCTTTTTGTGCTTCTGTCAGAAAAAGTATGTTTATGTATATTCTCTTTCCTCTATGATATTATCTTTACTTAATCATCTACTGAGTTTGTACATTTCTGTGCACGTTTGAAAATAAATATGCTTTAACTCACATCTGGTTGGTGGTCGCTCAGTGCTGGCATCCAGGCGGGGCTGTCTGGCCCTCCTCAGTTTCCTGAACAGGGATCACCCTCCTTTCAGAGGGTGATGTACAAAGGTACTTCTGGAAGCCTTTGTGCCTGTTTCTGTGCCATCTCCCCTGCCTGAGACATATTCTCTCCTCTCCTCATTGCATCTGATAAAACATTAAAGGCAGCAACTAATACTGTACTGAAGGCTTCTCGGATTTTTTTTTTTTTTTTTTTTTTTTTTTTTGAAACGATTGTCCCATTACCCCTTCGCCTGAATAATGTTGGCCTTGTTTCTGTGTCAGACATTGCATTGTTAGCACTTTGAGCGCAAGAACTTTCTAACCTTTGTATCCTAATGCTTAGCACAGGGCCTGTTAAGTCATTCTCAAAACAGTACTTTGGAAGGTTGTTGAGTGAATCTGATTGCTGGATTTATTCTTTCCATTCAGTTGGTTGTTTCCATTTGCCCTTGTGCTTCAGTGTCTTGTGTCCTCTTAATTATTTGGAAGTCCCAGGGTTGTTTTCGTTCTGTGTCTTCCAAAGACACACTCCTATGGATCGGATGGAGTGGTTATGTTCTCCCAGGAAACATGACTTTCACTCTTGAGTCTTAAGTCTTACCAGCTGAGCCTAACACTTTGAGGAATCTATACAGTCTGTGACCCAAAAAACTACAACTTATTTGACATTGTGTTCTAGAAACCCATTCATGAAGCCTAGGTTAAGAGCAACTGGTGAGTGCCTAGAAAGAGATTGTAAGATAGCACCCCCAGGAGGGAGGGAGGCAAACAATGCAGGGTATACCAATCCTCAGCACTGCTGGGTCAGGGAGTTTGTATAGAGGGAAAGCCACCAATGTGTGGCCTTGGTATTTTTCCTTCAGGTGTGTGGTATTTGGGAGTCAGAGGAGTCGAAGAGAAGGCTTGTGTGTCCACAAACCCAAAGTAACCTGAGTAGACTGGCAGCCCCTGAATGGCAGGGCCATCAGGAAATTAAATAAGATCTTTAGCAGAGGAGGACTAGAGAGGAGTGGGCACCGCTTTACAACTGCCTGACCAGCTCTGTCACCTGGTGAAGTATTTTTTTCCCCTTTATTAAACTGTGAGTGTTTAGAGGTTTGTAGAAACAATTAAGCAGCCTCCTGTTACTCTCGATTTTCAAACAGGTAACATTTAAATTATCTTGAAGCTGTACAGTGCTTCAGCGAACAAGGAGGAGAGCAAAGAGCAGAGTCCAGCCAAATTTTGCACATTGAACTTGGATCTAACTAGGGGAGAAAAATAGCAACAACAAATAAACGCCTGAGATAGAATTCCTTCTGCCGAGTAGGCGGTGTGAGTCCTGATATTGAACTGTCACACAAAGTGACAGCAAAGCCATGACTCCCACTATGAAACCACCAAGGCTTTGCTGACAGTGCAGGAAAGTGGATCTCAACCTGTGGGTCACGACCCTCCAACATCCCTTTCACAGGTGTGCTATATCAGATGTCCTGCATATCAGATATTTGCACTACAAGTCATAACTAGCAAAATTACAGTTATGAAGTAGCAACAAATTGATTTTATGGATGGGAGTTATTACAATATAAGGGGCTATATAAAGGGCTCAGGATTGGGAAGGTTGAGAACCCCTGGTATAGGAGCTGTCTGTCGTGCTGTGTATCCCATGATCTAATCACGAGTGGAAATGTTCTCTGAATATTAACCAGATGCCTGATTGAGACCATGTGGGAGCTATTATGCATTTATTTTTCCGTGGGTAATGAATGACTCTAGTTTATTTGTTTCTCTGTCCTTCCTGCATAGAATAGAAGGCCACAAAGAGTTTGATAGAAGTGAACAATAAACTTGAGTTGCTTATCATGTGGGATGTGCTCGGGTTAGAGATCCCAAGATTAATAGAATATGGTCCTTGCCTTAAAGAGACTTTAAACTCTGGGAAGGGCACTGTTTAGTATAGTTATGTTAATGAAACAGCTGTGGTTTCATGGAAGATGGCAACAGTTGTCCAGCACAGAAAGAGACTTATGTTAATCTTGTCGAACAAGGACACAGTGAAGATGGTTTTAATCTTGGGGAAATAATTATGAATATAGTTATTTAGATAAAAAAAACTGCATGTGACAATTCTGTACCCTCTCCTCTACTCCAGAGGAAATGAATTCATGAGAGATGAAGTTATTTTTTTTTTTTTGAGGGGGGTGAAGTTACTTTTTGTCAAAACAGCAGAGCCCTCTTTCTACAGCTTCATTCTGATGTGGGTCTCCTTACATCTTCCTGTGAGCTCCTCTTTTATTTGTGCTCTTTTATGGTGATTTCAGTGTCTTCTAGGGTCCCAAGTATCTGGATAGACCCAGCTTCATTCTGACAGCTCTTATCTGCAGGGTATTGCTGAAAGGGGTATCTCTTTTGTGACTGTGTGAATACACACGCAGTACTTTTACTAGCTTTAGTATTGCTTTTACCGTCATGATCACAGAACAGGATTTCAGCTTTGTAGTCACCTACTTGCTGAATTTAGATAGAATTTTAAGACTGCTTTGTGACAGCTGACAGCAAGTGAATTTTAAACCTGTCATGACCCTGGTAATCTGAAAGGTGAGGATGTGTCACTTGAAAGGAAAGAAAGAAAGGCAGGCAGGCAAAGGAACAGGGCTGTAAGCCTCCCTAGGCTAGCTGTCAGCAGAGTGAAGCTAAGAGCAGAGAACGTGTAATTGCCAGCTTTGCTCTTCTCTCATTAAACCTGTGATCACTCTTAGCAAATGCAGAAACACTGGCTGTGATATCTGTTTTCTCTTTACTTTTTAAATAAAATTTTGGACAAGTGCAACATGCAGTTTGAGAGGAATACAGGCTGTCGCGGTAAGGAAAGCATGGCATGGGAAGCCTGAGGCAGCGGGCCACATTGTGCCCGCAGTCAGGAAGCAGTGAGGGAAGCTGATGCTCAGCTGGCCTCCTCCTCCTCTATTCTGTCTAGGACCACATGGAATGGTGCCACCTATGTTTATAATTGGTCTTTCCTCACAGACATACCCAGGGATTTTTTTTTCCCCTTAGCTAGTCCTAAATCTAATCAAGTTGACCATGACAGGACCATGTAAGTAAAGTATCACGTGTCCCTGTTGCACTCTCTGCTGCCAGTCATCTCTCCTGGCTTCCCTGCAGTCAGTGGGCTGTGCTTGGCAGCATCCAAGATTCCCTGCATCCCAGTGGTGCTTCTGTGGGACAGTGATTCTAAGCAGTACCCTCTACAGAAGACAAAATGATGCTGTGTAAAAATCAGATTACTACTATGACACACATATGTTAAAACTAGTACTCTCAAATAAGTCTGAGATGTACTGTGCTAGATGAAATAAGGCTCCCGTACCCCACTCCATTGATAGAGCTTCTTGGAGTAAATCCTTACCAGGAATTGTTAAGAGAAGGCCACAGTTGCTAGAAAGCTCTTGTACATAAATACCCTGGATATGACATGAGGATTAGTCTCTTTGCCTGCTTATAATAAATATTTTTTTCTTATTGAAAGATGTGTTTACAATATTAATGAATTGAGGGGAAAATGTTGTGTTAAATCTTATTTGTGAAATAATTGGTGTTCATCAGTTGTTGAATAAAATATAGCCATGGTAGAATTCTGAGTACAATAAATTATGTGCCTAGCATTACGTATTTCAAAGTAAGAAGTACCCTTTCAACTAGATTTTGGTAGAAGGTGGTATTTCTCCTGTTTAACTGAAAGATAAAAATATCCCCCCCATTAATAATACACAATCTGTATTGACATTTTATTTATATGTGCTTCATTTTATTATTTTATTTCCCCAGTTATCATATGCATTAAACTTTTAAAAATTATATTTACTGGGCTGGTGATATGGCTCAATGGGTTAAGGCACTTGCCAAGCCTGACAACCTAGGTTTGATCTCTGGGACCCACATGGTGGAAAGAGAAAACCAACTTCCTTAAACTCTTCTCTGATCTCCATATACGCTGTAGTACATATGCTTACATCTTCCTGTGAGCCCCTCTTTTATTTGTGCTCTTTTATGGTGATTTCAGTGTCTTCTAGGGTCCCAAGTATCTGGATAGACCCAGCTTCATTTTGACAGCTCTTATCTGCATGGTATTGCTGAAAGGGGTATCTCTTTTGTGACTGTGTGAATACACACGCAGTACTTTTACTAGCTTTAGTATTGCTTTTACCGTCATGATCACAGAACAGGATTTCAGCTTTGTAGTCATCTACTTGCACACACACACACACACACACACACACACACACACACACACACACAAATACATGTAGAAAAAAATTAAAATTTAGTTTACCGTTATAGGAGCTCCTCATATTAATAACAACACTTTGTCATATTGTCTCTTCAGGAAACAGATGTGGTACCAGATACCATACTTTTGGACAAGTGTAGCCAGATTACCCCTCAGCTCTTCACCCCACTGGATGGGACCATGCAGAGTCCACCCCCAGAGATTTTGTACATCGTGGATTTCTTCATTGCTCTGGCAATCTGCAACACAGTGGTGGTTTCTGCTCCTAACCAGCCTCGGCAAAAGGTAAACTCTAAGGCAAACAAGGGTTTACTCAGCAACAGACAATGTGGAGTTTGCACGCATCTGTGGTGGTTTTGTTATATGATGACAGTAAAATACCAAGAGCAGCAAGAATATAGCAGGTGCAAACCATTTACTCAGGACTTGTTCTTGGCTCGGCACCGACCACACTCTAAGAGGTCTACTGGTTCTATTGTGTCCAGTCCTCTCAGAGCCCCAAGAGCTAAGCACTCTAGCTCTGTTTTTCCTCGTCTTTAAGCTTTGGAAGGATCTCACCACGGTTGCAAAACCAGTGTATGGGGGTGGGGGTTGAACCTAGGCAGTAGGACCCTGGGCTTTACTCTATAATTTGTCTAGGAGAGGACTGCTGAGGAGAACTTCCACTTTGCCTTCACTATCTTTTACTAAATTGAAGCTGTCTGTGAGACTTTAGAGACAGGCAGCATCGAATGCACAACATCATACGAAGTCTGAAGCGTTAGTTTAATGGTCATGATTGTGACAAGCTTTCTTCCTGTTCCAGCTAGGTTTGTTTTAACTCAGTCTACTCATTATCCAGTATGAGTACGATGTGCCAGGAGCTAGAAGTATAGTTATAGCTTTAGAGCTCATGGAAAATTCATTTTCCAGTTAGGAAGGAAAACATTGCAGAGCCTGGTGATCTGTTGTGGTGTATTAGCCTCCTGGTGTATTTTGCCTTTCCTGCACATCCACTTAAAATTCAATTTACAACAAAACCCAATTAAATTTTAATTTTCCAACTGATCATTTCCTTTTGGTAACTTCAGAGGTGGGAACTTCAACATAAAAGTAATTCACTTACAATTAAGCTGTACCCGATCAGAGACTGGGAAGATGCTCTGACAAAAGCGATTGTGGTATTACAGAATAAATGGGGGGACTCATGAAAAGTTGTACGACACAGTCTTTTCAAAATTGACAACTTTTGGTGTTTCCTTTCTACAAACTATTGTTGATATAATGCTTTACTGCTTGGAATAAAATCTTTGGAGGCGTAAAGAGCTCCTGCGCCTCCCAGATGGTTAGGGTAATGGGAGAAAGGGAGCTTACCATGAGAAACAGAGACCTCCCCCACTGCATGTCCTGCTTGACATCCGAGTTGCTGATGATGTACTAGCAGGAACCCTTCAGATGGTTATAAAATTAGTTTCTGAAGAAAACGTTGAAATTCTCCGCGTACTTCCAAATGATTGTCATGAAATTACAAAACTAAATCGCTGATGTTAAAAGTGTAAAAGAAGACAGGATACCAATAAGAACAAATTGGGTACTGGTAAAGAATTAAAATCACGTGATGGTGTAGCTAATTCCCCTTTGACTTTCTTCATTCATTGGCCAGTTTTGGTGTAAATATCAAGATGACAACCTTTCCTAGACTCTGTAAAGAAAAAAGAAAAATGTATTGTGTTGGTTTTTTTGATTGATTTTTTCCGCCCTCCTGTGGTCTTGGTGATGTGTGGTCTTTTTGTTGTTGTTGCTGCTGCTGTTCTGTTTTCTCTTACTGTTGTCTGAGCTCTTTCTGCAATACCCCAGAAAGCATTGAACTTTTCTAACAATGCATCCATGTGCTTAGTAAACTTCACTTTAAAATAAATTTCAAGAAGATTTTTTTGTTTTGGTATTGAGTATTAACTTGAATTTGTAGTTTAATGGTGATTGATTGTTTCACAGTAGATTCTGAGAGAAAGGGTTTCATGTAGCCCAACCTGGCTTTGAATTTGGGGTCCTCTTCCTGCCTCTGCCTTTCAAGTGCTGAGACTATACAAGCACTACCATGCCTGGTTCAACTTGCTTATAATTGCTATTGCTAAGCTGTGCCAATAAAGATTATAGATTTCATACATGTAGAATTTCTTCTTTAGAAAAAGTTCTATAAGGCCAATATTATTAGCATTTTGTATCCTTTGTTTTCAGTTGTTGATATCTTCCTGAATAGTTAGAGAAATGTACAATGCCATCACATGTGACATCACATGTCTTCCTGTTTGCCATGGAATTTCCAGGGAAAAAGCAGATTGACAGTTAAGACAGTGGTAACTCTTTCATCTCTCACTTTTTCCTCAGTTGGACTTTAGAGTTGTGATGGCATGTTATTAGACACGCTATTGAGACCTCTCCCATTGTCTTTCCTAGGTTGGGCTCTCCTCACTGAGTGGAATGCCCATCAAGTCCTTGGAAGAGATTAAAAACATCTTCCAGAAATTGTCAGTCCGGAGATCAAGTTCACCGTCTCTTGCCAGTGGGAAGGACCCGACTTCTGGGACTCCTTCTGCCTTTGTGAGCAGAATCTCTTTCTTTAGTCGAACAAAACTGTCACCTCCTATGGAGGATGAGCCTTCCCAGATGGGTGAAAGCCTCCAGGCCAGTAACTCAGCTTGCTGTACAGAAACTGAGGCACAAAACAGTGCCATTGGACTCACCATTGGTACAGCTGATGCCCTAAATGGACCACCTTCTTTGGCTTCCAACCTGTGCTATGAAGCTGAGAGTCCGGATGAAGCAGCCTTAGTGTACGCCGCCAGGGCTTACCACTGCACTCTACAGTCTCGGACCCCAGAGCAGGTCATGGTGGACTTTGCTGCTTTGGGCTCATTAACATTTCAACTCTTACACATCCTTCCCTTTGACTCAGTAAGAAAAAAGAATGTCTGTTGTGGTCCGGCATCCTCTTTCCAAACAAGTCGTGGTGTATACAAAGGGTGCTGATTCTGTGATCATGGAGCTGCTGTCGGTGGCTTCCTCAGGTAGGTTTGCACAGTTGCCATGGTGGTGACTGGAAGGGCTGGGCATTCAGCCGCCACTCCCAAGGGTTCTGTTAGAGGCTATGAAGTCACACTGGAAAAGGGGAAATGCTGCCTAGGGCTGGATGGGAAGGCGGAGGGGTTCTGAAGCTGTGGGGACCATGGTTTCTTTACATCTGAAATCAATCATTAGCTGTGCCACCGTGACATTACCAGTTTGGGAAAGGGGGCATCATACTACCTTTTTATGGGCTCCTGAGAGGCTTCATGTCACTCAGTGTGAAATGCAGAAAGAGCCTATTGCCCAGCAAAGGTGGGGTGCCCGGGACAGGATAGATAGCATTCACCAATCATGAGCAGTCATATCAAACCTTTACCTCTTCCTCTGCCCTGGGGAAGAGAATCAAAGTGAAGAATTATGCTGCTGTCTTCCTTCCCTAGGCACACAGTTGAGAACCAAAGCTTAAAAAAAAAAAAAATACCTTTTGTTTATTATAGATTAAACTGTCATTCTTCAAAGGAAAAAAAAGTCTAATTGGGCAGCCTGGCAGGAATAATGATTTTTCTGTTCATGATTTCAGATGGAACAAATCTGGAAAAACATCAGATGATAATACGAGAGAAAACGCAGAGCCACCTGGATGAATATGCCAAACGAGGGCTGCGCACTTTATGTATAGCTAAGAAGGTGAGAAGGCTGAGTGTAGCACACACAATCTTGCTATATCTGTTTACCCATCATCTGATACACTGTGTGTGTATCAGATCTCTATCCCAATCCAGGTACCAGGGAGGTTCCCCAGACTGGGGTCCTTTGATACAGCCTCTCCATCCTGTACATGACTGGGTTAGATTTCTGTCCCCAAAGAGGAGTGATTTGGGGATGGTTATTGCCAAAACCTCTCACTGACTACCCACGTTCTAGTTCTTAGCTACTGTGGGAGACAAAGTGGGACTAGCTCTTGGGGACCTCCAAGGAACCCATTTCAACCAGGGACATGAGGGATCAAATGCCTCTGTGATGCAATTGTAGGAGGAGCAGGGGATTAAAGATTGCCTTCTCACTTGAATGTATTCCATTAGATGCTATATTTTCCCAAATGAAATTTCCTGGCAGGCCAAAATGAGTGTATAAGACAAAAATTGCTAACCCCCTCCACTCAACCCTGCTTTTAAGACTGGAAATTCAGATTCATCCATTATGACAACTAAAGGCAGGGGGACATTGGTTTCTTCTTCAGGAGTTGCATTTATGTTTTTTTAGAACCAAGTCCTTCTTGCGTTTCCTATAGGGTGCCTCTCATTTTACCTTTTCTGAAGCTTAACCATGTGATTGAATTTTCAAAGACCTCTGAAGTATTGTTGGCTGTGGCATCACTCCAATGAACAATCTTGAGGACATTTTCTTAGCTGCACCATTAGAATGCTCCCAGAGTTAACCATCAACAGGAGGCCTGTTCCACCTCCTTGTGTCCTGTTTTTAAATATTTGAAACCCCCTTCAAATTTCCCAGGATGCCTCAGCAGTGCTGTCTCTCTACCAGCTGGTTCGCATTTCCTGATCAGAGTTTGGGAATCTTGTGTCCCTGTGTGAAGGAGTATGGGTCAGATACAAGTGTGCCCACAGGATGAAATTCAGATGTGTAGTTGTTGGCATGGAACTCCGTCCCCGGTCAGTCCTGGCAGCATATTGCAAGGTTTAATGCCCTGCCTCCTAGTCTCTTTTCTTCCTCTCTTAGGTCATGAGCGACACTGAATATACAGAGTGGTTGAGGAATCACTTTTTAGCTGAGACAAGCATTGACAACAGGGAAGAATTGCTGGTTGAATCTGCCATGAGACTAGAGAACAAACTCACATTACTTGGTAGGTAAATGGCGCTGTATTGCGTGAGCAGAGAATTTTGTCTCTAAATCCATTCTACTGTAGTCCCCTTTAGCCACTCTGATCTAGTATGCATATGTGGCTCTCCCAACCACGTGCATCCTGATCTCTCCTTGTGTTCCAGTGCCTTCAGACTTGTGTTCCACTTGAGTGAACTGGAGGGTTCACTTGTGGCAGGAACAGGGTGGACATTCTTGCTAGGATGTAAAACCTAAATACCCAACAAGAGTATACACACAGACAAATACCCTGGTCTGAGAGAAGGGTTTTGCAGGTGTCTTGCAAGGAATTAGGTGAAGTCTTAAAAATATGTTGTCTTCTTAAATCTTTATAATAAACAGGCATCTTATTTAGAAGAAACGGGCACAATGTAGTACAGTGACGTGTTCACGCTCAAAGGCTTAGACATGAACTGAAAAGCAACAAACTCAAGTATTCCCAAGTATAGGGTCCCTGTCCTTTATTCTGTATTGCAAGTGATCTTGAAGTCTATTTTTCTTCTCCTCTTGCCCGATTCCAACACAAATGCACAATGGATACCTCTTGTGTCAGGTTGACCCACACCTGGGAATCACTTACAGAACAATAAACAGTCCAAGGGCTGTTGGTCTTGTGTGTGACCTAGACACTGGAGTGGCTGAAAGTCTCCTGAGTGACTTCTGAGGGGCCATCAAGTTCAAAAACACTGCTTGGAGCATGGAGATGTAGATTCTTACAGAAGAACTAATACACCAGAGAGCCGTCTCTGAGCTCTGTTCTGCTCGTTATTTAGGTGGAAACATGATCTCAATGTCTGTCAAGTAGAATAGTCATGTCCCTTTTAAATACTAATAATTTCTTTGTGGTGGTGTAAGTAGCTTAGATGCGTACTTCCTAATCTGCATTTCCAAATGAATTTAAGGCTCTGTAGGTTTAATGCCAAAATTCACTTGGCAGCAAAATCAAACCTGATTTGATGTAACACTATTTTTTACATCAAATTTAATTAGCATGAAAATCTTGGAGGTTTTCTATAGAAATATGGGTGGTTAACAGGTATTGCAAAATAGAAAATTTATACCACATCACTGGTGGGGAAAACAGGAATTCCAAAACTGACTGCATCCCATTCCAGAATAGGACATTGTGGACTGACATTATGGAAAAGCATTCCTAACAGACATTGTATCTTAGAGCCAAGGGTATTCTCTAAATGCCTTCCCTTACCCTAGGAAGTTTCACTGAACTATAGAATTTATGGCAAGTCTATGTAAATAAGAGAATCAGCTTTTGAGTTTGTAGAGATGAATACTAGCCAAAAGGAGAATGTGTTTGATAAATTACACAATCCTTGGTGTTTTACAACTGCTCTTTGGCTTTCTTTGCATCTCTGGATGCTGCTGGGGCAGTTTATACAGTTCAGGACTGAATGGCCCATGGATAGGAGTCAATGGAGTCCCAGCTGCCTCTGGTTTCTAAGCAACCTGCTTTGCTGTTTGATTACTTTCCAGGTGCTACTGGCATTGAAGACCGTCTTCAGGAGGGAGTCCCCGAGTCTATAGAAGCCCTTCACAAAGCTGGCATGAAGATCTGGATGCTGACAGGGGACAAGCAGGAGACAGCTGTCAACATAGCTTATGCATGCAAACTCCTGGAGCCAGATGACAAGCTCTTCATCCTCAATACACAGAGCAAAGTATGCATGGTGATGTTGAGCCAAATACTCTCTTAACTGAAAGCTGGTAGGGCAGTAGGCCATTGGTGTATTCAAGAACAAGGAAAAGCTGATCTGACCATCTGTAGCTCTTGATGTTATGCTGCTGAATGACCTTGCTCATATTTGGGAGTATGCCATAGTTTTTCTAAAAGCCATATTCAGAAGCATCATGGGTGAATACAAGCATTATAAAAAAAAAAAAAAAAAAAAAAAAAAAAACTTCCCTTTTTATTTTGGGCACCCTCTCCCCCACATTCTCACTGTTAGACCAAGAGATTTCACAAGACAGACAAAAATGAGAATGTATATGAACTCTTGAGACATAAACCCACCTCCTTTTCGAGTTGGAGGGACGTTGTAATTTCTGTTAGTGACTAGATATTTTTATAAATTTTAAAAGTAGGCTCTCAGCATAATCCTGCCCTCTAGTGGTAGATGTAGATAGTGCTCCTAAGAGCCCCTATCATTGGTAGAAATGAAAGGGATGGAGTGTTAAAGCAGGAACTGAAAAGATTTTGAATCACCCATGTTTTTTATTTATTTGTTTGCTTATTTACTTGTAATTTATGCTACCATTAATGACTAGGATGGGTATTTGAGTAAGTTAGATGGATATTTCACAGAAGGCTCGTAGGAGAGAGAAACACACCAACATGTGCTCATACTGTTTACTTTGCTTGAAAGCTCTGCCTGCCTCCTCTCTTCCATATCAAAGTCAGGATTCTGTCACAGCATCCAGACTTTGTGATGCCCTCTCTAGCCATCTCGCGGAATCAGGGTCTTCATAGGCTGTCTCTTCTGACTAGCTGTTTCATGGCTAAGCCTCCACTGATACTCTGTGCTATTTTTGAGGAAAGAGAGCTGTCTTTTACAACACAGACTGAGTTCTCTTTATAGCAGATCTGGGGGCCATGTTCATAACCAAAAGCCAACACCCAGTACCACCAAGGGGCAGGATCATTTCAGTGACTCAGAATGGATATGGCATGAGTGGCTAGTGAAATATTTACTTACTGCTGACCAAGCATAGGTCCTCAGGGAGTTACTTGCCCTGTGTGGCCTCTTCTTCCTCACCTGTCACAGACTGTAACACCCATGCACTGATGTGACTATGGGCAAAGATAAGGAAATATCTCCTGTCAGCATCAGGAGATATTTGTGAAGGGCTTCTGCAGACTTGGGGATGTCCTCCTGCGGATGGTCTCTAATGCTAGCATCACCTAAAAAATGCTAAATGTCTACTGAGAGATTTGGAAGCATGAAATAAAAAAGAAAATTAAATAGTGCTGATGAAATGCTGCTGCTAAGCCTGGGACCTGAGATTGACCCCCCCACCACAACCAACCTAGTGGAAAGAGAAAATCGATGTTGACCCCTAAAAGTTGCCATCTGACCACCAGACATACACCACGGCATGGAAACCCCCCCGCCAGCACACACCAAATCCATAAACAAGGAAATGAAAAATAAAGTTAATTATTTGCAGTTTTGACTCAGAGGCTTTTAGGCACGAAGAACTTTTGTCTCAAGATTATAATACATGTTTGAATAGAACATTCAAATAATGTGGAAGCCTTTTTAGAAAAGATAGGATATTAAAACCATCCCTCAGAGAAAGCCTATTGACAGGTCAAACATCTTTCCAGATATCACCAAGTCTACATACATGGGAAACCAAGCATAGCGATGCATGCCTCGTGGGCCTGGGACTCTCTGCATTTGTTAGGAGAGTGCTTCCTGTTTGAGAATAGATGTAGTGATCTGTGTCATCATGACAAGAAGGGCATAGCATCTTTCAGGTCAGGTGTGTCAGTCACTCTTTGAAATCAAAGGGGCTTTAGTCCATGTACAGATTCTATAATGTCTAAATCAAATTAAGCATAGTTGTCTCCTCGATCATTTCTAATTTCTTCATGATAAAAACATGTAAAACCCTTCCTTCTAGTTTAAAAAAAAAAAACATGTTATATATATTTTTTTTATCTATTGACTAAGATAATTTATTGATTGGTAAAAATCAGCAGGATTATAAAGTTTATTTATAAATATACAATTTATATCAGAAGACACTTAAAACTACCAGTCCAATAAGTATTTAGTACATATTTAGTTAATTTTAGTTGCTACTAATAATGATTCATATATGAAAATTTTCTATATAGATCAAAAGAAAACAGTGGACATAATTTAATTTAATATCGGTTTAGACACTAGTCTGTAAATATGTTCCTTTTCCAATGTCCATACCGTAGGAGTCCCTAAAAACTAAAAGGGGATATCTGAAGTCATGTCTGTGTGGTAACTTCATATATATCTGTGAAATTCACTCCCAAAAAAACTAAGGCAAAACTGTATCC
Organism: Phodopus roborovskii; assembly: GCF_943737965.1. Taxonomy (NCBI): domain Eukaryota; kingdom Metazoa; phylum Chordata; class Mammalia; order Rodentia; family Cricetidae; genus Phodopus; species Phodopus roborovskii. Next base: position 29,650,754 of record NW_026126525.1, on the reverse strand, counting down.
ACTTAAAAGTCTTTATCTTAGGAAGGTTTTTTTTCTTTTGTGTTCACATTATCCTGTCCAGACATGTTTATCATACTCACAAACACAGGATTGCCCCTTCAGTTTACACTAGAGGCATATAAAACACCCCCTCCTAATAACAATCTAATATTTATAATCTTTATTAGAAGCTCAAGAAACTATCCATGCATGATCTCATTTGACGATTGTAACAAGTACACACTGACTCATTTTATAGGCAGAGACACCAGAATATTTTGATTTATCATGGGTGAAATCGTAATTAAATTCGAATTTGGTCTCTTTTATGTCAAGACACTTCTATATTTTATAGTGATTTAAACGCTTCCTACAATTGGTAGAGTTATGTTTTATAGCATTATCTTGACCCTGAATTAGTGAATAGTGAGTGCTGTCCCGAGGGAGATTCACAGTTTACTTCCTGTGATCACATAGAATACATTGTCAGTTGATTAACACCTAACATTGCTTCTTGCGTGTTTCTCTCTCATGATAACTTATTTAATATTTATTGTAGATTCATTCTCATTATATGTGTAGGCAAATGTCACTCCAATTCATGCCTGAAAAGAGAGTACTTAACATACAGTTTCTCAGCACTGTATGTCATAGCTGTTGAGTGTTTGGGGACACTAACAACACTGTAATTAGGAGCCATTTCAGGAAACAGAAACCCAGCCAAAAGGAGAAAGATGAAAAAAAGAAGTGTCACCAAACAGTCTCAGCACTGGGGACGTTGAAGCAGGCAGATCTCTGAGTTTGAGGCCAGTCTTGTCTCCAAAATTAGTTCTAGGACAATCAGGGCTACATAGAGGAATGCTGTTTCAAAAAACCAAGTAAATAATGGTAATAATCAGAATAGTGTATCCATTTTCTCAGCTTTGCCTGAGAGGGCATGCATCACATGACCTAAATGTCACTCTTTTCCTGGCAGTATATGACTTCAAAAGCCTGAGATTATGGGTTGGAAACAAATGATAGCAAGTTTTCTGAACTCACAAAATTGGAATCTATGAATAGTATGTGGTATATGTATGTTTGTGTGTGTGTGTGTGTGTGTGTATGCATAAGTGTACATGTGTGTGTATGTGTGTATATGTGTATACATGTATGTATACATACTGCTAAAAAAACTAAACACTCATGGATTAAATACCTATGTGTAATAATCATAAAGTGACAGGTGATTCACAATTACATTATGAAGAATATCTATCTAGACTGTAAACTCTACCATATAATATTAATGTTACAAAGACTGTTTTATGTTACTATAGTTTTACTATGTTCCACTAAAACAACACCTCACATGGAATATTCTGATTTTCAAAGATTACCAAGTATGCTGATTTCTAAATTATGCCACATTAATTTCACCAAACTAAACAACATTTGTACAAACAGTCTTTAATGTTGTAATTTGGTCTATAATAAGCATGTGTGATGTTTCTTTCATGGCTTTAGAAGTATATGGGTTCAAATTAGTTCAAAGGTTAAGGTAGTTGGGTAGCTCCATTTTTGTAACTGGATCTAGACTATCTGTTTTGCAGCACTGTAACTAAATCTGTGAGGCTGAGTACTATATAGAAGGTAAGAGGTTTATTTAGCCCACAATTTGAAAACTCACAAACATGGTGCTAGATATGTGCACAGATGGTGAGGAGGAGAAAAACTCACATGGGAGGAAAGAAAGCAAGTGAGTAAGGAGAGACCAGGCCAACTCCTTTCCCCATCTGTTTATGGAGGAACTAGTCTGTTCCTAGTAGGCTAATCCATTGTGTAAGACCAGTGCGAATTTTTTCACATGGGTGAGCATGACCCCATGCCCATCTCCAGAGCACCACTACAATGGTGATTATTATACATAATATGGTTGTTGAGTCTTCTTTGCATCATGCCTCTGTAGATTCCTACATTTTCTTTGTTCCTTACATTTTATTGTGGGTTAAGAAATGCTTGATATGATGGGGAAACCCACAGAATCAGCTGAGCCAAGCTAGTGAAAGATCACTGACTCCAGTCTTACAAATGGGGACCTGCATGAGACTGAACTAGACTCATTTAATACAGGTGACTGGGACAATATATGAGACACTGGCAATGGGTTCAAGACCTAACATTAACACACAAAAAACATGACTTAGTGGAGCCCATTCTATATGGAGAGATACCTTGCTCAGTCTAGACATAGGGTGTTGGGGTCGGGAGGAGCCTTGGTCCTGCCTCAAGGAGATGATGGGACAGACTTAGTAGACTTCCATAGAGTAGATGGAAAGCGGGGGAGAGTTGAGTGGAAGGAGAGGAGGGAGGGGGAACTGGGATTGGTATATAAAAAATAAAGTAATTTTAAAAATTCCTTAAAACAAAAAGGGAAGAAATGCTTGGTAAAGCAGCACTTAAAAGTTAAAAAATATCACTCATGGGATGTTCTTGAGTCGGCAAACTTTCAAGCTGGGCGTGTAGGCTTAAATCTCCTGTTGCTACACCTGAGATCTAGACTTGGTGGTCATTCTATACAATACTTTCTCTGTAAGTTTATTATTAGTCATCCTGAGTAGAACCCACTCAGCAAATATTTAATGAGTACTTGATAGACCTGAAGTGTGAGTGTGTGTGTGTGTGTGTATGTGTGTGTGTGTGTGTGTGTGTGTGTTTGAGAGAGAGAGAGAGAGAGAGAGAGAGAGAGAGAGAGAGTTTCTGCATGTGTTAGTGTGTGTTAGTGCAGGTGCACCCAGAATCCAGAATAACATGTTGGATGCCTTTGAACTTGATTGAGTTAAAGATGTTTGTGAGTCTCTAGTGAGTGCTGGGAACTGAATTCTGATCCTCTACAGGAGCAGAAAAAATGCTCTCAGCCACTGAGCCGCCTCTATAGTCTTTCCACTATAAAGGATTCAAAAGTGAGTTGGGGGATTGAGGGCATGGCTCAGACACAGAGCAAATGCTCCGCATGTGTAAGATCCAAGGTTCAGCCTCTGGAACAGCAACAACAAAACCCAAAGAGAGTAGAAGGGATGGCTACCTTCAAAACATTTCCTGTGTCATGTACAGTGTAGATGTGATGTGATGTCACCACTAAAAACTTCCTGCTGCCCAGAATGCAAGCTCCATGAGGCTATGTCCCCTGAGTCCACAACATTCTCTCAGAGTTCCTCAGCAAATGCTTTTGAGTAGATAATGTGTTAAACAAAAAAAAGAAGATGGAAATGTTGAAACATCTGCATTTAGGTTGGTCCTCACAGCAGTGTGGATGGAGGTAGCATGCACCTTCTGCAGATGAGGAAGTTGAGGTTCAGAGAGCTGAAGTGTTCCCTAGCCAAACAGCTAGGAGTTGGTGAATGAGACCTTGGGGCTCAAGAGACCCACTTCCGGGGAAGAGTTGATGCTTACCTGGTGAATTTTTAAAAATTATTTATATTATTGTCATTATGATTATGTTTTACATCCCTATCACTTTTCCCTCCATCTTCTCCTCCTAGGTCCTCCCCTACCTCCTTTTTGTACCCCCCAATCCACTCCTCCCTCGTTTCTCTTCAGAAAAGGGTGGCTTCCCATGGCTATCTATCAACCAAATATGGCATATCAAGCTGCAATGAGACTAGGCACTGTAGTTGACTTTCCCATCAGACTTTCTTTTGGGCCACCAGTCCCTAAAAAACAACATAGAAAATTATTATTAATTATGAAAGCTTGACCTTTAGCATAGGCTTGTTCTCAGCTAGCTCTTGTAACTTAAATTAACCTGTTTCTATTAATCTATGTTCTACCACACGGCTTTTTTACCTCTCTTCCATTTTGTTCCTCTGACTTGCTCCAAGTCTCACTGGCATCTGCCTAGATTCATCCTGAGATCCTCTCTCTGCCTTGAAGTCCTGCCTAACCTCCCCAGCCTAGTTATTGGCCATTCAGCTCCTTACTAAACCAGTCAGGTGCCCTAGGCAGGCAAGGTTAAAACAATTTGCTCAAATATCCCACAACAAGGCACCTCCCCCTTGTAGTAAGGTTGGACAAGGGAACCCAATATGAGGAGTAGGGTGCCAAAAGCCAGCAGAAGAGTCAGGGACAGTCCCTGCCCCCCTTGTTAGGAGTCCCACAAGAAGACCAAGCTACACAACTGTAACATATATGCAGGGTGGAACACTGGGAATCCCCAAGAAGAGAGGGAGGAAGGATTGTAGGAGCCAGAGGAATCAAGGTCACCACGAGAAAACCCACAGGATCAACTAACCTGGGCTCGTGGGAACCCACAGAGACTTAACCACCAACCAGGGAGCCTGCATGGGACTAATGCGATAGAATTTTACATTTTAGCTGTGGACTTGTGTTTGAGGTGCTTCTTCCTTCTTACCAGGCCTCACATCCACAGAAGCTCATGGGAGAGCTGCAAAACTGAAAAGTTATAAAGTGGGCTCCTTGAAAGTAATCCACAGTTCACTACCCTAGGCAGCCTTGATCCAGCAATCACTAAAGAAAGAGAAGGAAGAAATTGGAGCCAACTCCTCAGTGGTGCCCCAAGGTTAAATGTCTCTATGTCTTTGTTCAAGGATGCCTGTGAGATGCTGATGAGCTCGATTTTGAAAGAACTGCAGAAGAGAACTCAAGCCTCTCCCAAGCCAGCATCACTAAGAAAGGCCTCCTGTCAGCCTCCTGACCCCCAGGGCTCTGAACGTGCTGGGCTCGTCATCACAGGAAAGACCCTGGAGTTTGCCCTGCAGGAGAGTCTGCAAAGGCAGTTCCTGGAGCTGACTGCATGGTGCCAAGCTGTGGTCTGCTGCCGAGCCACACCCCTTCAAAAAAGTGAGGTGGTGAAATTGGTTCGAAACCATCTCCACGTGATGACCCTGGCCATTGGTGAGCGGAGGTGGGGAGGTGGGCACCCTGCCCTGCATGCTCTGTTCTATGACCTTTGCCTGTCCTTCCTTTGGTCTAACTTTACAATTCTGTATTTGCTTTCCCAGTTGTACTTACTTTGCTCCCCTCCGACTTCTGTCTGTACTGTTTCCCAGCCTCTCTCACGGCCTGCTGTGAACCTGGTGTTAGAGATGGAACACAGAGAACAGGATGATAATACTTTTGGGGTTGTGTTTTAGACCCCAAATCAACTTGATTACCTGGAGTTAAATACTGAATTGGAGAACTAAATAAAACCTCAGGATTTCTACCTTTAGGAAAGTTAAATTTAGGAATACTAAAAAAAAGTACCCATTTAGTGACTGCCCCATCCTAGACAATAGCTATAAAACAGTATCTATAACTGATACCTTTCTTAGAGAGTTTACATCTAGTAGGAGGGTACAGAGTAGCACAAGTGAATGAACAACTAAATGTGAATGTGGGAAATATCACTTAACAAATGCTACTGAAAAAGAAATAGGGATAAGATTTGCTGTTTTCAGTTTGGTTCCCAGAGTACAACCGTCTGCTTTGTCTGTCTGTGAGTAAAGACATAAAGGAAATGGCAGAGGGGACACTGGAGATGAGGGATAAACATACCTAGCAGACTGCACAGCAGAGGAAAAGCCAAAGGATGGAATGTACCGCTCATGGCCAAAGCAGACTGGGGGGTGTTTTCTACAGCTGAATGAGTGGCAGAGAGAGGTGGGTGTGGCCAGGTCATGTTGGGTCTTGAATTTTGGCTTTGATCTGGAAATGGGAGTGAGGGAGCAATCTGTCTTATATTTAAAAGGATCACATCATTTTCTATGTGAGAATAGACATGCTACAAGGACATAAATGAGGAAAACAGTAAAATATTTCAGACAAGAGATGGTGGTGGCTTGGGCCCAGATAGGAGCAAAGGAGGAGGGAGTGGGACAAGGTCAGACACTAGAGTAGCTTTGAAGATAGAGCTGCTGATGTTTGCTGATGAATTGGATGTATGCCGTGGCAGAAAGAGTTGTCGAAGTGACTGCCAGTGTCTTGGGTGGGGTATGACATTTGGTGATGTGGAGGCAGGGGCTTGAGATGTGGGATCTTAAACTTACTTAGCTTGAAAAGTCTTTCAGATGCCTTGGCAGTGTTGTCAAGTATCCAGCTGGAATAGAAATCTGTAACTAACAAAGGAAGAATTGGTCGAACATAAAAGTTAGCGAATTGTAGGTCCAGTGAGTGCTAAAGTTTTGGCATTCTAAGACCATCAAACAATGAGTTTCAATGGAGAGAATAACATGCCAGGAAGTTCCACTATATATGTGTGTTTAGATGGTATGGGATGGAATTTGGTCCAATCATTCTGTTTGTACATGGAGATGAGTGAATGGTTGAGATCCCTAGATTAAGATGTACCTAGAGCCAAACCCTTGAACTTTATTAATTGAATCAGGGGTCCATCTTTACCAATCAGTGATGGCAGGGAAGACAAGATGTTGATGTCCAGGCCTCATGCAGTTTCCCGTCCATAAATTTACCCTAACAAACCACATGGGCTCAGAGTCAGCAGCCCTTTCTGGACAACACATGTTCATTACCTGAAGGAGCATAACATCTGGAAGAGACTTCTAGTGTTGCAGTAGGACCAGTGACTGAACACCACTGTAAAACCATGTGGAAGAGAGGATGAGGCACCCTGGGAGCCTAGTGGGGCACCTGGCTTAAAGGGAACATGAGAAGGGTTTTCTAGAGAAAACGACAGGTAAACAAAGCCTGGGTAAATCAGCAAGGTGGGAGTGATGGGGACAATGTTACAGAAGCAGAGAATTGATCTGTGTAGCTTCCAGAAAGAACAGGATGTATCTAGAAAATTCAAAGTAGAATGATGACACAAAAATCTAAGGGATGGACCAGTCTAGGGGATGGACCAGTCTATGATGGTCTCACGGTGTCCTGGATAGTTTATTGTCAAGTTAGCATATATTAGAGTTATTTGGGAAGAAGATTCTTGATTAGGAAAATGTGTCCCTAAGGTTTGTCTGGAAGCAAGTCCTACAGATAATTTTCCTAACTTGTGATTGATTTGGGAGGGTCCAGCCACTCTTGGGAAATAAGTCCTAGGGTGTATAAGAAAGCAGGCCAAGCAAGCTAGGAAGAGGAAGCCAGTGAGCCACACTCCTCCATGGCTTCTGCATCAGCTCCTGATTCCAGGTTCCTGCCTTGAGTTTCAGCTCTGACTTCCCTCAGTTATGAATTATGATCTGTGAGGTGATAGAAGCTCTTCCCTCCTCCAGTTGCTCTTTTGACCATGGCATTTTATCACTGCATAAAATCCTATGATAGGCAACATGAAGGATTTGAAGGCAGCATTGAGTTTGGAATTTTTTCTGACAGCAGTGAGATGCTACATTGAATTCTGCTTAACCAGTTTCCAAGTAACTCTGGAAGGTGGGATAGACCTCAGAGGACCAGTGTGTTCTCTTGAATAGTCACTTGATTACAGTTCGCTCCTCACATGTGTCTTGTGTTTTCTTTGCCTCGTGCAGGTGATGGCGCTAATGATGTTAGCATGATACAAGTGGCCGACATTGGGATAGGTGTCTCAGGTCAAGAAGGCATGCAGGTGAGTGCATGCAGACCTAACTACCATGACCATCTTGCCTACTAAAGGAAATATCTGACTGATAAAACCATTGTGGGGTTAAAAGTGAGAGAGGCTGGACTTTCATCCATTCTACCGCTGGCCATTTGTGAATACTGTGTGGTCCTGGCTATTTCTACTGTGTTCGTATGTTCTGGTTTTTAAAAGCTTACGTACATAATAAAATTTCAATTTGTAGGCATGTGATAGCTGTAAGGTGTACAGGTTTTTCCGCCTGCCGCCGCTGGTCTTGTCCCGCCGCCACACCACCAGCCCCAAATACTACACAGAGACTCTGTATTTGATACAATACTGTTGGCCTGGTTACTTGTTTCTTATTGGCTAGCTCTGTCTTAATTATTAACCCATTTCTGCTGATCTATGTATTTCTCTTACCGGGGAGCCGGCGGCATACTGCTTTCTCCATACTCTCCATCTTGGCTCCTCCTTCCTACTTCCTATTTCCTCCTTGTCTCCTAGTCCCTCCTATCTTCCTTTCCTATTGGCCAACAGTGCTTTATTTATTAACCAGTATGAGAAACATATACAGAATGACATCTCCCATCAGATAGCTTTGTCAAATTTCACCATCTCCTATGATGAATACATGACATGAAGAATATAGAGGATGGGGAAGGAAGAGAAAGGAAAGGAGACATGAAAGAATGAGAATGAGGAAGGTGTGACTATGTGTGTTTGTATGTGTATGTGTATGTGTGTTTACATGTGTGTGTGTATGTGTGTGTATGTATGTGTATATGTGTGTGTGTGTGTGTGTGCATGTGTATATGTATAGTCTCTCTGGAGTGACTTGGGAGGTAAGTTAACTGACTTGGATTAACTGATGGTCGTGCTATACCTGCTAGACTGTGTGTGTTCTAGCATGTTCCATTGCTCAGGATAATTTTCTCTCCCTGTTTCCTTTGCAGGCCGTGATGGCCAGTGACTTTGCTATCTCTCAGTTTAGACATCTCAGCAAGCTCCTTCTTGTGCATGGGCACTGGTGTTACACACGACTCTCCAACATGATTCTCTATTTTTTCTACAAGAATGTGGTATGTACCTACTGAGACATTTGCCACTGCCTCTCAAATCCAGCCTCTACTCTTGTTGCCTCAGGGATGACTGGATGTGTTCAAATTACTACCTGGAGAACAGCCAGAACCTGTTCTCATGTCTTTCCAGAAATAATCTGGGAATGTGTGTGTTTGAACTGTTGACAACAAATTGCTAGGCCTGTCCATCTGCTGCCACACTCTGCTCCCTGAGCATTGACATTGCATTAAGTCCTGACTGGCTCATTTAAAATCCAGTTTTGACCTTCTATAAACAGATAGTGACAAGTTGTCAGTAGAAAATGAGAAGGCTTGCTCCTGTGGTATTGGGAATGGCAAATAAGTTAATAAACGAGTAAATAAATAAACCTGCTGCTCCCAAATAATGGCTCTTATACTCCATCAAGGACAGAGATGAAAACCCAACTGCAAGGATTTTTTTTACCCACCTCACTAAAAGTGTCTTTATGCTTAGTAGATATTTTTGTGGTCATGGAACTTTAGTGTGATTATTGCTTGGAATAATCAGAAATTGCTTGAAAATCCTGGTGTCTAATCTTGTTTCATTTAAATTACACATACCTCCCTCTCTCTCTCCTTCCCTCCCTTCCTCTTCCTTTCCTTCCTTCCTACTTTTTTTTTTTTTATTCTATAATTTTTTTTTTTCAGGTGGTGTCTTGCTATAAAGCCCTGGATGGCCTGATTTTCACCTCAAATTTGTAATAATCCCCCTACTTCAGCATCCTGAGTACTAGGGTTGTAGACAGACAGCGAAATGCTGGACTTCAGTTTTCTTTCTTACATACTCATGCTGACTTAGGCTGACTCATTTTTCTAGGTGGACTGTGCAGCTACATTGTGGTCTTTAGGCTGGACTTCTTGGCCTTTAAAAGCATTAAAGAACTGACAAGAAAAAAAAAAAGCATAGCATGTTAGCAAAGGACATACATTGGCTCACACTATTCAAATAGCATTTTTAGGGAAAATGCATTTATCCTCTTTAGGATATGGCTCAATGTGTAATTTAGGTCTGTGTTTATGAGTCATGGTGGGTCTTCTCTTTGCAGTACAATGAACTTCTAGAAAGCTCTTGATTCTTTTCTAAATCAAAGTAGCACATTTATTTAAAATGCCTTATAAAAATATTTAAAATATCTAGTCTTTAACTGGAGAAATCTGTGACTTCTCATGGGAAAGTTCAAGACGTTGTAGCCTTTAGAAAGGACATTTAGAAAGACTATTAGATAGAACTCTCCCAAGTATTCCCCCTGCCAGTATCTTTGCATTTTCTATCTTTATTATTATTGTGGTAAGCCATCCTTCCCTCCTGTTTTTAGCCCTTATTAAACCCAACCTTTGAGAAACACAAATATTAGGAAGAGACACCATAGTCTTAGAGATGGAGGGCACTTTAGTTAGAAGGCAGGACATACCAGGGGATGCACTACTTTTTGCTGTCTGTCTACAGATGGTCACTTACACTCTAGATTTAATGTATACCCTCCATTCACCAACCCAAACAGTAATTACATTGTAAATTATAAGTCACCCGGATCTTTGTGAGGACCAGAAGTCTTTAAAGTGGCTTAATTCCTGAGACTGTTTCTTTGATGTTGGATGACTTCTTAATGAATACGATGGGCTCACACTCAAGAGTAATGCCCCCAAACTACATGTATCCAAACTGGATAGATTTGTAGGAAATGACCATAATGCCTCTCTCTGAAAACTAGTTAGGAAGATTTTCTTCCTAAGTTGTATGGCCATGTGCTAAGGTGTTGTGGTGCTTCTATGGTGCTAGTGACAGCAGTGTCTTGCTCTTTGGTGGTCTGGGGTTGTAGTTCAGAAGACTGTTTGGATAGCATGGACAAAGCCCTAGGCTGGATTCCATCACTGCATAAACTGCCTGTGTGGTAGTGCATGCTGGTGTCTTCGCACCTCAGTGGAGAGGCAGGAGGTCCAGAACACTGAGGTCAGCCTGGGGAGATGGTTCAGTAGGTAAGAGCTGGATAGAGGAGATAACCTGAGTTTAAATCCACAGAACTCACTTTTAAAAGCTGGGCTTGGTCATGTACTCCTGTTACCATAGCACTGTTGTGGGTGGAGGCAGGATCGCTGGACTGATTGCCAGTGTAGCTCCCAATTCCAGTGAGAGACCCCGTCTCAAAGGAGTGATGTAGAATGTGATAGAGCAGGGTACTGATGCTCTACTCTGGTCTCCACTTGCACACAGTGTGTGCACATACACCATACCTACACACCCACACCCACACACACACACACACACACACACACACACACACACACACACAAGTAAAAGAAGTTCAAGGTCATCTTTCGCTAAAATTGTATGGCCTCTTGGGAAACATGGGGAGGTGGCTGCCCTAGATGGAACTGGAGGCCAGCCTGAGCTTTAAACCTTGGCAATATAATAATAATAATAATAATAATAATAATACTGCTAAAGTAACTAACAAATCCCCCAGTACCTTAATATTTGTTAGACTCTTCACAGGTTTTGGGCACTTATTTTTGATGGCTAGCCCTAAGGGAATATAATTTTTTTTTGATTGTACACAGGATTAAACTAGACTTTGCAGAGGTTTAGAAAGTGAGTCAAATAGCAGATGTCTCCTGAAATAAGAAACAACCTCCAGGACCTCAGTCCAGTGCTAATCCCTTTGCCCTGCTTGAAAGCAACCGGGTTTTGCTGCACTGGCCAAGTTAAAGGTGCAGTGCCAGAGGAAAGATGACCTCCAGGGTTGCCACCTACCCATGTTTTTCAAGGGACCATCTGATTTTAGCATGAGAATCCCCTGCTTTGGGAACCTCTCAGTCTCACTCTCGGGATAACTGGATGTTGGCCACTCAGTTGACACCATTCCACTTAGAATAGAAATAACTGGGCAGGAAGGTGGAAAAACAAGCGTGTGGTGTGCCTTCTCTGAGCCAGACACTGGTCTTTGTTCTTTTTATCTAGAGCAAAATCATCCTCAGCTCTGCCACATACATGGCAAATAAGCAGCTGGGTCGCTTTGGTAAAGTTTCTTCTTCTCTTTCTGTCTCAGTGACATAGTTTATTCAGCCTGCAATAATGAAGTACCACAGTAATAACAATGGAAACTTTCAGCAGTCTAGGGACCAGAGGTCTGAGATCAAGGAGTGGGTGTGGTTGGTCTTTGGTGATGATCCTGTCTGGCTACATCTACATCTGAGGAGAGGAAAGCCTTTAGAGGTGTGTTTTATAGAAATGCTAATCCCATTCACACGGGCTGGCTCTACCATGATGACCTAAATACTTTACCCTCTAACTTCCCCTCCTAACATCATCATGATGGAGACTAAGATTTGCGAGTGTGTATTTTGAAGGTACAAGAGTATTTAGTTCATCGTCTGTAAAATGGCAGCAACAGGAATTCCCAAGTTGTTATGAAGATTAAATGAATTCTTTGTAAATTATTTAGAATAGTACCAGTGCCACATAGTGCTGGCATGAGAATGTGTATAGTTTGCTAAGATTCTCACTAAGAGGAAAACAAAATTAAAGAAGTCCATGGTAAGTTGTGTTCTTCATCTGCGGTTAACAAAGCTGAAGAGAGTCTGATGGGACAGGACCCAGACATGCAGTGTGGGATGTGTTCTGAGTGCACACTGATGTCTCTAAGCTCTGGACGTCTTTTTTTGTGTCCCCAGGCCTACGTGAACCTCCTCTTCTGGTACCAGTTCTTCTGTGGGTTTTCAGGAACATCTATGACTGACTATTGGGTTCTGATCTTCTTCAACCTCCTCTTCACATCTGTGCCCCCCATCATTTATGGCGTGCTGGAGAAAGACGTATCCGCGGAGACCCTCCTGCAGCTGCCTGAACTTTACCAGAGTGGTCAGCACTCAGAGGTAAGTGTCCAACAGAAACATGCCAGCAGATGCATAGCACGGTGACAGGACAGCCAGCGTGTTTCCAGTCAGCCAGGCCCACATATTATAGGGTAGTCAGAACAACTGAGCATTGCCCAGTTGCTTTCAATGCCCTATGCCAGTGGTTCTCAACCTTCCTAATGCCGGGACCGTTTTATACAGTTCCTCATGTTGTGGTGACCCCCCAACCATACAATTATTTCATTGCTACTTCATTACTGTAATTTTGCTACTGTTGTGATTTGCACTGTAAGTATCTGATGATATGCAACTCCCCAAAGGGGTCACAACCCACAACCCACTACTCTATATTCCCATGACAGATGTTAAGTCAGTGGTCTGTGGTATCAGCATAAATCTTTAAAAGTTTTTATGGACTTATCAGAAGAAATTCAGAATTTGCTACCTTGCTAATGGCTGCTGACATTTGTTAAACTGTTAAACCCCGCTGCACAACCTGTTATGGTACCCAGCAAATGTTCCCTGCCTCATTTATCTTACTCTTTTTGAGACAGAATATAGTGTTTATCCCATTCCAAAATGAGGAATCTGAACCTCAGATGTATTAAGTAATTTCCCCCAAACTTGCAGAGCTAAATGACAGGACCAGGATATGAAATTGGCTCAGTCTGTTTCCCAAGCCCAAGTTAATTCTCCAGTGTCTAGAGTCACACGGGACAGAAGTGATCTCAATGGCTCTCATCTCCACTCCACTTATCTGTGGGGCCTGGCTCAACACTGGCTTATTTCAAGTCCTATGTTCCAGTGACATTTTGGGTGCTCCTTTGTCTCAGAAATACTTGCTTTTGCTGTGGACCATGCTGCTGATGGGATTTTGTGAACACTTGGGTGATGAAAGGCCCCGAATATCCCCATCATTTCCAGTAAAGGACTAGTAAAAGAAGATTCAGGGAAACAACAAATCTTTGTTTTTGGATTTTACAGAAGATAAAGACAGGGAAAGAGAACTATATTATATAAATCCTCAAAGTGTAGTTCTTTGAAAGATAAGAGAAGGTATATGTGTCATGTGTATATTTATAAAGCTTTATTCTTTAGTGGATGATAATATTTCCCAAGGACATTTCTGTCTGTTTACATTTGGGATAGAAAGACTAAGAAGGGCATGCTAAAAAATGACAATATCAGGAATATGATATTTGTACTTCCTTTCTTCCTGTGCACACCTGCCAAAGAAGCAATAGTCTTCCCTTCTATTGGGTCTCAGCGCATCTGCACTCATGTCACCACCATCCAATCAGGGCTGATGCTGGAGTGAGAACCCATTTTTAGTTGTTTGGCTACTGTTGCTCCTGGTCTTTCTCTTTCAGCAAGCTTTGGTGTTAATAAACAATAGCTAGCCTAGTAAATAGTTCTTGAGTACCTGCTTTGTGCGAAGTATTGTTTCAGTCATTTGAATACAAAATCCAGAGTTCCACTCTGAACCTTGCAATTTGAGGACAAAAATATGCTTAGCAGTTTTTTTTCTGATAGGAGAGACTGTCTGTGATGCCATGCTAGTAAATGATAGGGTGGAGATATCTTTAGGTTAGTCTGATATGCCTCTGTGAGCAGAGGATATTGGGGATTTAGAAAATTAGAACAAGTCATGTGGGAGGCCAAAGAAAGACCTCCCAGCAGGGAAGATAGACTGGAGGAAATGAGACATAGCTGTTTCCATGCTGTGGAATGATAGTGAAAACATTATCAATCGAAATGGACCTGATATGTCACAGAATGGAACTTCAGTTATATTGGAAATTCAGTGGGAATCATTGGAGTGACTAAAATGAGGCAATTTGATCAATTAGGAAGATGTCATGAACTAACATTTTCAGAAAAACCTAGTGGCTGGTACTGTGTAGTGGATATACATACATACACATATGTATATATAATATAATATATGTATACATGAATAGGTATACACACATAATACATATATATGTATATAATTTTATTATTCTTTGAAAACTCTGTACACTTATACAGTGTATCTTTATTACACCCCACCTCATCATTACCTCACTTCAGTTTCTCCTAGTGTTCCCACTTGGCTTCCCACTAACTTCATGTTTTCCATTTTTCTGTTCTTACTAGTAATCCCAAACCAATTAGTACTGTCCCAATGCGAGTGGGTGTGATGCAATCTATTAGTTGCTTTGTCCTCAAAGTAGAGCCCTCTACTGTCAATAGCTCCTCTACCAGGACTGGAGCCTCAAGGACCCCTTCTTTCTCTGGTGTGGTTCTTCTGTGGGCTTGATATTGTGGATGTAATTTCAGTTGCTGTGAGGTGATGCATCCAACAGCCATGTTGGCATTTCCCAGCCCTCCTCATTCTCTTACAGTCTTTCTGCCCATTCTTCTTAGATGTCCCCTAAGCCATTGATGGGATAGATAATTCATCCACAGCTGAGAATTCAGGGTTAACTTATACTTGGCAATCAGAACAGTTAAGATTTTCTGCATTAGCTCTTAACACTGCCTCAGACCAAACTCAAGAGCAGCACACACTTGTAGGTATAAACATAGATGTTTAGAATACAGTTTGACAGCATGAATACTCAACATAACAACAGTAGGCTCCCAGGTTACCATCTCCCAGGTTTACAGCGCCAAACCTGAAACACCTCCTCTGGATCACACAGATATTCAATCAAAAAAGTGATTGGTTACCCCTCAAACTGTTCGTGCCACTATTGTCTCGGTGAATACTTCATTGTAGATTGGTATTATAGCATGCACTTTCCCATGCTGGCTACGATCCTTGATTTCCTTTCTCCCAGAAAAGCCTGCATTACATCTTCTGGCACTGTGTAAGACAGCCAGTAAAGAGAGGGCTTCCTGTTCAGTTGGGGTTGGTGTATCTATGCCTTGTATCCAGAGTGAGTGGTATCTTCAGCAATAGGGTCTGTCTAATGACGGTGACAACTGAGGGCAATGGAAGTAGCCTGTGCTGTTTTGGTGCACTTGGAGCTTCTGTGACTAAGAACTCACAGGACAGTATCCTGTGCCTAGCACTGAGTTTTCAGTTAGTAAACTATGCCTTCTGGGAGTAGCATTGTCTGCCCATGTAGGAAACTTTGGTTCAATTTCCTTTTAACTATGTTTTAAATTAGCTTACAAACTAGTGGATTTTTTTAAGACTCTTCATACATCTCCAGTCTTGGTGAGACCACCCCCTACCCGCCATGCTCTGGTGTCCCCTCTCCCACCCTTTAACCCAGAGCATGCCCTGTTGTTTCATGTCACCTGTGTACACTGTCTTTCTGATTGGATTTTTTTACTTGGGTTACAAGATCATAGGTTTCCCTATAGCATTTTCATGCATCCTTCATTTTGGTTAACCCTTCTACCCCCCCACCCCATATTTGAATCTTTCCACTCCCAGTAATTTTTAGTTTGCCATCTTCCCTCCTTTAATGTGTCCACTACCCAATGTCCCCTTTCTCATTACCTAACTTCCACATGCATTCCAAGTTAATCAAACAAAGAAAGAATCAACACTGGAAACCACATGAGGGAGAACGTGTGACATTTGTCTTTCTGAGCCCGGGTGACCTCACTGAGTATAATTTTTTGAAGTTCCATCCATTTACCTACAAAATTCTGATTCCGTTTCTCTTTATGACTGAGCAGTATTCACTGTGGACATGTATCATATTTTCATTATCCGCTCATCAGTTGATGAACATCTAGGTTAGTTCTATTTTCTAGCTTCTGTGAATTCAACAGCAGTGAACAAGGACTTGCAAGTATTTCTGAGGTACCAAGTAAAGTCTTTTGAGGTTTTCCAGGGAGTTCTAGAGCTGGGTCATACACTTGTTCTATTTCTAGTTTTTTGAGAAACCTCCAGATTGATTTTCAAAGTGGCTGCACTAATTTACAACCCTCAACAGTGTACAAAGGTGCCCTCTCCACCATCTGTTGTCATTTGTATTCCTGATCATGGCCATTCTGACTAATGTGAAAGTAGAATGATGAACTGGCTTTGATTCAAACTTCCCTGGTGATTTCAGTTCTGCTAGTTTTATGCTGTTTTATTTACTTGTTTGTTTTACTTTCCTCGTTATTTTAATCAAATACCTGACAGAGCAATTTAAATGTGGAGGGATATATATGTGTGTGTGTGTGTGTCTGTGTGTGTGTGGGGGTGTGTGTAGGTGTGTGTGTGTGTATTTGTGGCTGGTCATGTTATAAGGGACAGGAAGGAGAGAGAAATGGGGGTGGGGTACAGATGTACAGAGAGAGTTAAATACTCAGCACCTGGGCAGGAAAAAGAAGAGCTGAGTTGACCTACTTCTGCCAGCCAGGACTCACACTTAGATTCTAAAACTTCTTAACAGATGGGCTAGCGGCTGGGACCAAGTTTGAATGCATAAGATGATTGGAGGAGACTTTATATTCACATTATAATATGCAGAAAGATTGGGTTGAGGGTTACAAAGGAAAGCATAGAAGGCAGTTGAGATGGCTATCCAGCCATTCGTAGGCCTACCTGATGGTAATGGTGGAGGTGTAGGAATAGTGTAAGCAAAGATAAGTGATAGATATGGATAGGTTTTTGAATAGTACTTTCTGATGGATGGATATTACTACAACTAGCTAGCCCTGTTTCAGGTATTTACCAGATCCGAGAGGACTTGGGATGTAGCTCAGTGGCAGAGTACATGTTTAACATGTGTGCCCCATAGTTCAATTAATTCCAAACAGAAGCAGCACACACACACACACACACACACACACACACACACACACAATGTGCACACACCGATGCACACAAACACAGTACATGTGTGTAAGCACACAAATGCACATAGTCGCACACTCATGATTGTGCACTAATTTGCACAAACACACATGCATGTGTACATACATGTTGATCCATGATAAAGTAGATTTTATTTTTTAAATTAAAATATAATTACATTATTTTCTCCTTCCTGTTCCTCCTTCCAACTTGTCCCATTCCCACCCCTTCTCCTCTCAAAATCATGGTATCTTTTTTTTTAGTGGCTATGGTTACATATGTACATAAATATGTGTATATATGCACAGGCATATATGCACTTCTATATCCTATCCAAGTCAAAATGGCTAAGAGCAACAAAACAGCTGACAACAAATGCTAGAGAGGTTTCAAGGAGAAAGGGAACCATCGGCCACTGTTTATGGGATTGCAAACTGTTCCAGCCACTCTGGAAATCCATGTGGAAAACTCTCAAAAAGCTCAAATGAAATTAGAATTTTTAAAAAAATGGATCAAGTAAGTTGAGAAAAAGTTCCTTTGGTTTGTTACTTTTCCTTCCACATTCAACAGTGAACTTGTCTTAGCTCACACGGCGTAGTATTTTATGAAGTAGAGAACGAAGGACCAGAGGGTTGCTATGTTGCCCTGACCCTTGCTAATTTTACTTCCTCTCCAACATGTGTTTCATTTCCAGGCATACTCACCTCTCACCTTCTGGATCACCTTGTTGGATGCCTTTTATCAAAGTCTGGTCTGCTTTTTTGTGCCTTACTTTGTAAGTCTTTGTTTGCTCATGTACTTCCCTTGAATGAATTAGTGGTCCTACTGTGTACTGTGCTTCCCACCGACTGTTACTTGATTGGTGTATAAACCCTCACAATATGTTAGGTAATGGATTCAATTAAGTGCCTAGTTGATTGCTCTTGGGTGTCTTATTAACGCTAATCTGTCTACTAAGTTTTGTCAGTGGCTTAAATAAAATTTAAATTCTGGCTATGTAAATAAATTAGCCAAAACCCACTGAGCAGTATCAGAAATAGAAGAGCTTTTTTTATTAGTAGTAGTAAGTACTGGGCTAATTCTATCAGGCTAAGACTTGGAATATTAAATTTAAGCACTTGTAAGAAATATCTTCAGAACTTAATAAGAACCACATTTAACAGACAAGCAGAAACTAAGCAAAGTATGTGTAAAAGTTCATTTTAAAAAGTCTAGACTGGCACCAAGCACAGCAGAACCAGTGCAGCTGTCTGCACCTTGATCATTCCAGAAAGAAACACGTGTGTGATCTCAGAGTGCGTTGACAGAGTACAGCACAGAGTAAAAATGGTGGTACTCACTAGGCTGACAGTTTCTACGCTGTGCTCAAACAAAATCACTTAAATTAGCTCCTTTGAATACTTTTACTATATTGCTCTGCAAGAGGAAGTTGGACAAAGCAGTTGGAAGTGGCTTCCAGAAAAGGGCATACTGAGAGAAGTGCATCGTTTGAGAGCTGGCATAAGGACTTCAAGATGCCTAGGTGAGAGGAAGGGCATGTTTACCTCGACTCATCAGCTGAGGGTAGTTACAACTAAGTGGAACATATTCAATGTGCTTGTGTGCCGTTAGGAGCTGAAACTATGAACAAAAGCTTCCAGAAAGATCACTCATGATTCAGAATGAAGAGGGATTCACCTGAAAGTTCAAAACACAGATAGAGAAGCCTATCCGGGAAAGCCAGTCTCTTTTCTCATGGTGTTCCTTTTCTTCCTAAGTGACAGGTTAGTTAGTTGAGCTATCGTAGAGAACACTCAAGCCACATTTGAGCTATAGATAAAATGGTGTTAGACCACAAGTGTGTGCAGTTCCTCACACGCGCTGCCTGTTGCCTTCTTGTAGACCTACCAAGACTCTGACATCGACATCTTTACATTTGGGAATCCCCTGAACACAGCAGCTCTGTTCATCATTCTCCTCCACCTGGTGATAGAAAGCAAGAGTCTGGTGAGTGTCCTCCTTCTGCCTGGGGGTATGTCTTCTGTCAGCAGAGCTGCCGAGCCCTCTGTGGCTGTAAGCTCAGTGCTGGTATGAGGAACAGTCCTGCGGACAAAGGGTCATTTGGGACATTTTTTTTTCTGTCACTGGTAGGTTCTTCTCAGAGGTGTGAGTCAGGGGACAGGGAAACACCAGCTATGCTCAGTAGGCTGTTAGACCAAGCTGATGGCTTTGCACTAAAATAAACGATATTCTGTTCCATTCCCTCTCTGTTAACTTTAGTAAATAAGGACTTTATGCTCTTTGACAATCCAAAGTATTTTTCATTTCTTTGAGCAAAATTCTTTTATTTTTTTTTATTATGCTTGAGGCCCTCAATAAAGCTTATAAGATGTCATGCAGTGGGACTCTTAACCTGTGCCAGCCTCATTTTCTTACCCAAGAGCATGCTCCACATTCTCCATCTTCCAACTTCTCACATGCATTGAGCTCTTTGTCACATTGGAACCTCAGTACTTGCTGTTATCTATTATGTGGGGATACTTTCAGATTTCTCTTGTATTCTTGAAGTTTTACCAACTTCAAAATGCTACTTTAAATCATTGCATACCTTAGCAGGCACTCCTTCCCTCTAGAACCTTTCCTGAATCCTGAATCGTCTACTATCTCATTTTATTCTCTGCTTTTGTTCATAAGCTTAAAGAGAATTTATAGTTACTCATTTAATTATGGAATTATCTGGTTCAGGTTTACTTTCTGCATCAAACTATGATTTGTGTGAGGTCAGGGTTCATGCTTATTTTGTTCACCATGTAAGCCACTGTGGGAGATAAGACTGACTCAGAGTAAGTGGTCAAAAAACCCACGAGTGACCTGACCACTTAAGGAGTTTATTTATCATCTGGGAAAATAAATGGATTTCAAACAGGAACTCACTGAATGAAACTGTGATTTAAAAGATACAGTGCTACATTATCGAATTATTTTAACAAGCTATAAAGTAGGATCAAATGTCTATTTTTTGTCATCATTTGCTTTGCCTATGCAAAATGATCTGTAACTAAATCTTCTAAGCCCCAAGTGTGATAACATGTTAATATATGCAAATACCAGATTGGCTAAAAGAAATTCAAAAACTATTGTTTGGTCTCCTTTGAACTCTTTTAAACAATTATTAGTGATACTTTTGGTTCTGCCAAAAGCCTTGCCACAGACTCTGACCTTTGTGTGTTCCAGAGGAACTGACACTTTGTGTATACCAGTTGGGGTTCACTGACTAAAAGAAACAATAGTCCATTATGGATAACTTAGGCAAGTAGAAATGTTCTGAAAATTATATTGAGGAACCATGGGCCAAAAACCAAAATTCCCAAGGAGTCAGCAGAGGGCCAGGGAGTGGAAACCAATGGATGTGCTTGGCAGGATACACACTGGTCTGAACCAACTGCATGCATTGTTTTCTGTTCTTGCCTCCCTGTGCTGCAGTCCTAGATGCCGGTGATGGAATCCTGTCTCCCTGGCTTCAGCCACAGGCTTTAGCAAGAGAGGAGTATGTTGCCAGCACTATACTCAGTGTTGAGTGTTGTCTCCAAGAAAGAGAATGAAGCTGAAAATGCAGTAGTGTCGCCATAGAAGTGCAGTATCCCTCCTACCGGAGGATGTGCGACCAGAGCTCATGGACATCACAGTCTCTTTTGGGGAAAAGTCAGCCAGTTGGAGTTCCTGGAACACATGTCCTTCACACTCTGGCTCACTGTGTTGTGGTCACCTCCCACTTCTGGGCAACTCATTCATAACTGTGAGCTGTAATGTCACCATCTCACTTGCAAAAGCACATAACCAGAGAGAGAGAAAACTAGACCTAGTTCTAGGGAGGGAGGGAGGGATAAGTGGGGGGGGGGGGGATGGACCCATTGTTCTGGGGCATGACATTTTAAATCAAGGAGTTAGCCAACATTTTCTGAGCAGCTTCTATATTTTATAAAATATGAGCAATCTTTGTGACTTCTGGAAGATATCTACTGTGGGGAAATACTTTGCATAATTAGAAACAAAGTAAGAGTCAATTGGACTGTATTTGAAAATTACAGTCCTAGAAACGAGATTTATGAAGGCAGTGTTTCCTATAGAAGGAAATCCCAGGCCCATGACACCAGTAGTATGTACACCGTTGGGCGTGATGCATGCTACACCCAGTAACATGGAAGAAGGCATAGGCGCTCTTACAAGCTTTTCCCTTAGAGTTCCAAACATCCCTTTCCCATTCGCTGAAATGTGTTTCATTGAAAGGGAGTAGAGAGCTACCACCTGAATGCTGAGCAAGCGAGAATAAGAGTATGGGCGAGCAAATGTAGTGCTTGCTGTATATGTGAATGGCTGACGTTTGAAGATTACTGAATTAAAGTAATCCCATAATCAAATCAATGAGTGACTGTATAAAAAAGGAAAAAGGAAATCCAAACAAATTAAACTAATTAAATCAACAGAATCGCCATTGACTTTTGGTTTGATTTTGTAGAATTCATTTGGTGGTAGAATTCATGAATGATGCTCTTCCTTTATGCACTTGATAGCTTGTGTCTTACATGGTAAGGTATGTAGAATGAGGCACTCAGAGCTTGTTGTACTATGTCTTTAATGGAGCAGGTTTTGCCAGGTTGCAATACACCACCAGTAAAACTTCCTTTCCTGGCCCTTCTTGCCTTGTAGACTTGGATCCACATGCTGGTCATGGTTGGGAGCATCTTGTCCTACTTTTTCTTTGCCTTGGCTTTTGGAGCTTTGTGTGTAACTTGCAACCCACCATCCAACCCCTACTGGATTATGCAGAAGCACATGCTGGACCCAGTGTTCTACTTAGTATGTGTTCTTACAACCTGCATAGCTCTTCTGCCCAGGTATGTAATATGTTTTCTCCCCCAAGAGAACAAGTACATGGAATCATAGGCTTCAAGTAACTACTAAGAATGAATGGTGGACCACCTTGTTCAGTAGGGAGGAAGCCTGCATTCTAGCTAAAATATTGGTTTCAATTGTGCCATAGACTAGAACTAGATTAATCAAGTGAAAACTATATTTACCTGTCATGAAAAAGTCCAATTTGATTGACAGTTCATAGGAAGAAAGAAACTTTGCCTTATGGGATTATCCAAGGACCTACCATCCCCTATCATTCACTCTGCCATCTCCTAGCCCTTGCTTCAGTCTGTGCTTACATGTACCATAGAATACCCAAACTAGGTACCTTACAAACAGAAATGCACTCGTAGCTCAGGCCGTTGGGAAGTCCCACATCAAGGTCCTGGCAGTCTTGGCGATTCTCAATTGGGAATGAAACCTTAATGCTTCACCCACATATGGCAAAGGTGATAGAGCCAAGCCCTCATAGCCTTGTTAGAGTGCACATCAACTATCCCATGCCTGAAGATGCTTCCTGTGGGCGAGGCTTATGGATCTGCTGACAGCAGCCATATTCATATGTAGAGGAATCTTCCATGCTTTGAATGCTTTCCCCTACAAAACTCATTGTCTTTGTAACAACAGAAGAGGGAGACCTTTCTGCTTATTTGGCAAGCAGAGAGAGTATTTATTGTTTGCCGAGTGCTTTACAATTATTAATTTGTTAAATATTTTAATTATTGAGTTTAAAATCATGGCCTTGTATAGTAGCCCAAGCTGACTTGGAACCCACAAGATTAACCTGGCTTTGAATTCATGGCTATCCCTCTAATTTAACCTTCCAAGCATTTGATTTATAGAGGCTTACCCCCAGGCCAGATTTGATATTTTTTTTAAGATTTATTTACTTATTATGTATAGTGTTCTGCATGCATGTATCCCTGCATGCCAGAAGAGGGCACCAGATCTCATTACAGATGGTTGTGAGCCACCATGTGGTTGCTGGGAATAGAACTCAGAACTCTGGAAGAGCTGCCATTGCTCTCAACCTCTGAGCCATCTCTCCAGCCCCAGGTTTAATATTATTTTAATCTTCATTTTATACCTTACTTACCTTCCTCTCTCAGAAGCCAAGTGCCTATCAGGCTCTTAATTTTTTTTTTAACTGGTTAATATTTCAGTGGGTCTCATGATGGAATGGAAGTGAAGGTAATTCTGTGATGTTCTTTGTAACCTAGGTTTCTATACCGAGTTCTTCAGGGATCTGTGTTCCCATCTCCAGTTCTGAGAGCCATGTACTTGGACAGACTAGCTCCAGAGGAGAGGGCAGAAGCTCTCAAGAAGTGGAGAGGGACTACAAAGATGACTCAAGTTGTATCTAAGTGTGCCAGCCAACCAGCTGCTGTTTCAGGAACACCCAGGGCTGGCCCTTCCACTGCCCTTCCAATGAAGTCAGCAACAGCCTGTGCTGTTGAGCAAGAAGACATACCTACATGTGAGACTATGCTAGATGCTGGCTACTCTGAAACAAGCATCTCAAAGGTGACTGAGCCCTCAGCATGTTAACAACACAGGATACCCTGCTTAGAGTTGCCAGTGATCTTTCACACTTGGAAGGATTCAGAGGAAATGTCTCTCAACAGTGAGGATCACTTGTGTTTTTTACAAGGGATATCAGCATTTTGCTGGGCCTGGAAAACCCAATACCATATCTGCAGTTGTATACCTGTGTGCACATTTGTAAGCAAGGGCTAGTGTTTGACCTCAGCAGAGTGAGTGCTAGGAAGGGGAATATTTAATTCAGGATCATATGTTATTTTAATTGTCTTATAAATGCAAGCCTTCTCCAAGGAATTCATTTGAAATATACTTATTTTATAGGTAAGTCTCATGCATTTGGAGAATGCTTTAAGTGAGATCCAACACAAACTTTAATTTAGGGGGGGAAAAAAGTTCTTTTAAACTGGTTCATTATAGCTAGATGGTAGCAGACACCTTTGATGCCAGCACTTGGAAGGCAGAGGCAGGCTGATCTCTGAGTTCAAGGCCAGCCTGGGTTACAAAGCTTGTTCTTCCAGGATAGCCAAATTTACTTAGAAAAACCCTGTCTCAAAAAACCAAAACCAACCAACCAAACAACTAAACAAAAGCCCTGCTTTATTAGGAAAACTCATTAATTAGAGACAAATTCCCAAGAGCCTTTTGTTTTCCCTGAGAAGCCTTTGGTTCCTGGCTGAAGGTGTTCAGCAGCTCCCTCTGCTCAGTTCAGCATGGTGCGGAAGTACAGCCTTTGTAGGGAAGGGAAAGAGGAGGGCTAGGGTTCCCAACAGCGCCAGGCCACCTTCTGCTTTGTCCACTGCTAAGAGAAGACGCAAGCTCCCCATGTGCAGGTGTTGTCAATCAGGAAACAGACAAATAGGCTATGAAATACAGTCAGCTGAGCCTACAGACTGTGAGCAACTTCTCGAGTTCCAAAACTGACGATCTCCACACCAACATGAGACAATCATCTTCAAAACAAGTCTCCCAGAGACCCTCTGAGTGTTCATAGTTCTAACAGTGCTCAACAACTTGTCTGCCTTGTAGCCTCTACAGAATGAGATATGGACTGATACTGATTAGGTTATGCTCAATGGGACTCCCGGGGGTCTTAGAAGAAAACATATTTAAAGGTAGAAATGTCTGCAGCAAGTTTTCTGCTGTGACAAATCATGGATGCTGGCTTTATTTAGTGCTTAGTTTACACCAGGTGAGTCAATTTGCCACTGTGAGGTCATGTGCTCTTGGTGACATCTTTCAAAACTGTATTCATCTGAAAGCTGTCATGTGGAATTTCCTTCATGAATCTCTATGCTCAAAGTCAATGTCTACAGCAAAGTTATTCTCAGGGCTTACCCGTTGTCTGCTTGTATTGTCCTAGTCAATTTCTGCACCTTCTTGTTATTGTTTAGTGGTCTTTTTTTAATATAGCCTGATTTTTGGAACTATGACACTATCATGTGGCTAAAGGAAGTTGCCTTCTACTTCCCTAAGATTTTTTTAAAATAAATTATTTAATAAATAATGTTCATTGAAAGCTGTTCTCACTCCTGTAACTCTACCCTAAATCCAGCTCTAATTGGTGCCAGAGCTGGGAAGGAAAACCTTAAGGCATGCCTTTGCCAGAATGCTTTTTGGATCTCCTTTTCTGTGTGTGTATGGGGGGGGGGGGGTCACTTTATCAGATCATTAATCATCCCCATAGCAACTGGAATTCATTCCTCATTCCTCAAGATCACCATTTCCCAAATAAACATTAAAGAAATGCTCATATGCAGATAAAAGGTTTTAATCTAAAGATTAAAGGAATATGCCAAAGAGAGTATGAAGAAGGTCATTTTCAAGATGTGAATTATCTGGCCAAAAGAAAAAAAGAATATAGGATTTAAGTCATGTGACTATAATGTTACATCTGTAACTAGAAAATCCTCCCATCTTTGTTCATAAATTAGGTGCAAACTCAATGTGTTGGAAAATCTGAAGCTACTTATACACTTGATGCAATCATTTGTGTATCTTGCTACAAAAGTATTGCTGCATTTAATTACTTGGTGATTAACTTTTTTTTAATTTAGAAACTTCTGAAAAACACCAGACTCCTAGGCTGAGGAGAGTCAGATCTTTGTAAAGCTTTTAAAATGTTGAATTTACAAATGAATAATTGTTTTATGCAAAATTAGCACAGTTATTGGGTTGTTGTATTTTCATATTTAGAATATTCCACAAAATTTTGAGGAATCCAAGAAAACTAGTAATAAATAGTCTGGGATATAATTTTTATTATAAAAAGTTTCTAAAGAGTAGGAACATTTGCAAAAATACACTGTGAACATTGAAGACTGGTATTCTCTTAGCAGAATTGGTGTTCTTTGGATACTCTAGGAATGATTAATACTATTAGCAACTCATAAGATTAAAGATGAAGCTGTTACTAGTATAAAAGAGCAGGTTCCTGTGAGAGTGAGTTATACAACACATAAATTTGGCTGACAAGAAACTGGGTGCCACTGTGCTATCAGAGAGATAACCACTTTCCTGGAACTTGTCTATATTCCATCCATATTCTGCAAGGAAAACAATATTACCATTTTATTTGTATGCAGAATTATTTAAAATAACTCCAACGTACATTTTACTAAATATATGTAAGTCTATCAAGGCTAAAAAATTCTTTATTAATTATGTGCCAACAATTGTAACAAAATTGTCCAATGGTCTTAAACCTTCATACACTTCTGAACACAGTACACACTCTTGTAACAAGTTTCAGGACAAGAGATGAATAACATGGAAAATAAGGGTTGAAACAACTTTTTGGATGTGAACTCTATTGACACATAGAAAAAGAGTACAAAGTACACATATAAAATTGTAGTTAGTCGCTGTTTGGAATGCTGAGGCAGTCTGGTTGCTGGTGAAGTTTAGTAGTTCATCCTACTTGTTCAAAAAGGCATTTGGATGTTACATTAGTTGATGTCTGACTAATTCAATTAGGTATGTATGAAGGTTTGCATTTTGAAGCTTTTTAGTGGAAAAAAATACTTTTAACCACTAATTACTTCAGAAATTGATTTGTGTAAAGGGACCCAGTGCTTTAAATTTTTGTTTTAATTATCAATGAGGCAAAATGACAAAACCAGATGTTAGACATCATTAAGGGGAAATTGCAAAATGTTTTGCTCCATGCACATTTTTCTATTCTTTGAAATAATATTTCTGTGACATTTCTGATTTGAGTGAACACAGGATTTAATTGGGGGTGGGGTACCATTTAATGACCCCCTTCTCTCTCTTTGTCCCCAAAGTGAAGAGGTTCTCATTCATTTCACGTCAGCAAACAAAATATTTCTCTCCAAGAATTGACCTAGTTGTTAAAAATTTCAGTCACCTAACTGACATACATTGAAAATGCCCAGTAATGGGAAAAGTTCTATAGAGATTTTCTATGAAATTACAACCTCAGTTTGAATGCAAAAACGGTAAGATTATATTTCTGAGTGTCAGTTTTGATGGCTAGAGAATTTCACAATGTGTGTGTGTGTGTGTGTTGCAATTTCACTGTCTAGATCAATACTGTGGGTCTTCTCACTTTCATAATTTCTCTGAGTTATATAGAAGAGTCTAGTAAAGTAAGCGTGTATATTATCATGGCTTTTTATGAATTAAAAGCCAGTCTCGAAGGTCAGTTCTGAAATCTGCCCCCAAAGCCACTGTGCTTAAATGAGATAGATCCATCGGTGTGTTTCCATGTTTTTGTTGTGATACTACAAAAAGGATCTTCCTATAACTTGTTACCATAGAGCGCCAAATATTGTCTCTAGGGAGCTGATAATTCCACACTACATTCAAGGTTATCCTAAGGAAAGAACAAAACCTACTTTTCTCTGTGCTTTTGAAAGAATTCATGAAACAAATGAATGATAAAGCTAAAAAAAATAATAAAAACGGCTGAGTAAAGCAGATGTGATGCAAACAAGAGGTCCTACAGTGCGTGTTGTGCACCCTGTCCATGAAAAGCCCATTCGTGCAGCTCTCAGCAGGACACTCTTCATGGTCAACAGGGCTGTAGGTGTGGGTTTCTGGCTGAGTCTCTGATCATCCTTGGAATTCCTTTTGTAGAAAGGTCTGGATATATATTTGTCTTTGGATCCATTCAACAAAGTAAGACACGTTGCTGTACACTCCAGGCCCCAGAACTTTCGAAAAGCAGACAGAGCCCCAGGAAGTTAAACCAAATAATGTCCACTGTCCTCCAGGTCTCTCACAAACCAGAGGCCCACCACTGTCTCCCTGCAAGAAATAGCAACAGACATTAGTCATGGGGTTTCAGAGATCTAGTGGCAAGGTTATCATCTTAAGGGTACAAAAAGGTCCAAACCAGCTTAAGTGAGGTGGAAAATGTCAGCAAAGTTTTCCATCATAAGCCTGGGAGGGTATCTGCTTCCCACTGAATAAAAAGACCTTTCCAATAAACACAATGGACTCTGAGCTTAAAAGTAGTTTGCAAAGAGACTTTTGTTCTTGTCACAAGACCTGAAGACTTAGTTACTTCCTACATGAAACACAATGCCATACCCCCCCAAAAAAAACCTTAAGGTTAAAAAAAGATGTATCAAAACTAATTATGTCAAAACATTTTATTTTTTAAATTGAAATGATCTTATAAAAGTAGAAAATACTCAAAATGGAAAATAAAACATGCCCTCCTCCATTAATCAGATGTTCAAAATGGTCTACACTGAACCATCACAAATGCCCTTTAATTATGTGGGGCTAATGACAAGCATGGTTTATCTCTGTTTAATTCTAAAATCTGAGGAGCAGCCTGATCATTCCAAAACAACAGAACAGCAGCGCGGAAAACCCACCACCTGCTCCTCCGTTGCCAGCCTCTTTGTGCACTTGCCCGTTTGAACCCCAGGGACAGTTCAGCACAATAGCTAACAAATGGTAAGTTGAAGTGAAATCCTTCCCCACACTGCTGAGAGGCACTCTTTGAAGATAGCTATATCCATACAACCTGCCTGAGGTTGGAGGCAGTGACATTTGACAGCCTGGTAATCAAATGAAGGCCACCAGATCTCAAGTGGTCACATTAGAGACAAGTTCTTTCACACACTACGGGAGCCAATGTATATCCTAATGTCTTCATGGTTATACCTGGCAATGTCCTCTGGTGTCCCCCTAATGCTTAAGGCGGTGGATTTAAAGCTATGGTTTTCACTTGCCCCTAATAATTAAGCTTGCCCTAGCCACCAAAATGATCAAAGGAGATGTGCCCACACAACTGTCCTCCACCTGGCAGTGAACAATTTTCACAAATGTTCCTAAGGGATGGCTTGTAATGAGCTATGCAAGCACACCAAAGTCATGGGGGATTCTGATTGCTGCCACAGTCCGAAGGCACCTTACCATGCATGAGTCCACGGTGCCAGACTCGAAGCCAGCACATATCACCCGATTGGTGATGGTCTTCATGTCAAAATAAGACTGGCACTGCGCCAGAGAAATAATGCGGACTTCTCCCTCCTGCAACTTAAAGGGCACTGCATTTGAAAAGAAGAAGAAACAAAAATGCACAAGGGCATGAAAGTGACTCAAAATACAAATTGAACAGTATTACAGGAATATGTTCATATCCCTAGAGAACCCTTCCTTTCCCCTTAAATATCATCTCTAAACCTGCTGAGTGTTGGTGGTGCACACCTTTAATCCCAGAACAGCCAGAGATACACAGAGAAACCTTGTCAAAAAAAAAAAAAAAAAAAAAAAAAAAAAAACTCAAGGAAAAGACTGGTTTGAAACACTTCATTATTATTATTAAGCTTTCCCTTATTTGTTTAGTGTGGCAGAAGTGTTGAGATGATTGTTTCTCCCTTGTCATATGCTGTGGAAAAACAGCTTTAACAATGAAAAGGTGCAGGGGGAAATAAGGCAGAGTGTTTAGCTCAGCATATCTGTCATGCTCTCTAGGATCAGAAAAAAAGCTAACCCTCATGGGGAGAGGCCCACCTCATATAAGCACCTATGGCCATTGTTCTGATATTGAACCCTTACTCCTAGAAGCTGTGCTAGAAAGATTTTAAAAGGGTGATATCATTGCTTGTTTACAATAGACAGAATATATGATTTCTGTCTTGCTTAAAGTTTTTCAAGAATAGTAGTTGCTGTCTTCAAGTAAAACCTCATAAGTCTTATTTGGACATCCTGAAAAATCATACAGACTGTTCTTTGAAGAATCAATGGGCAAGCAGTGCCCATTTGGGGAAAAATAAATATGATGTAGTACAAGTTTAACAAGTTGTCAGAATGATAATGATATTGAAACAGCAGCCAACATGGCTCACACTAGGGTAGGTGAGGCTTATACCATCAGCATCTTCTGAACAACAAATGATTTTCCTCAGTGTAACAATCCTTTGTGTTGCAGGATTATCTCATTCCTTCTGTGGAAGGCAAGAGACTAGCACAGCTGAGGTCAGTCGGATCTTCCTGAATGAATCCCATTGCCTGGTCTTCATGCTACTCCCTAACTGCTGTGTAAGCTCTATGGTACCCAATCACTATAAGTTCATATAGATATTTTGTGAAGAATACAAATAGAGATACTATGAAGTATATTCTGCTCATTTCATTACAATTCTAACCATAGTTTTTAAAAAGCACCATGTATAGCAATGGTGGCATTGTAAGGCAACACTGTTTTCAAGATTCTTATAGGAAGATTTTCTTGAGTCATCGATGTCTTAAACACATCCTTCCCATCATTTTTTATCATACAAAAAAAGAAACAGCTAAAAAAAATCTGATTAAATTTCAATAGGAAAACAAATTCGTTTAAATTGGTGTTCCCATGGTTAATATCAAGATGCCAGGAGGCCAATATATACCACCATTCTGAGAAGCATGGCCTACTCCTGCATCTAATGTAACTATTTTGTGGATTCAGCTCTTATTCTAAACTTTAAATAGGCCAAACTATATGCAAATGCCCTTTGGGGAGGTGGAGAGTAAGTGGTTAAAAGAAAATTCACTGTTTTATAAAACCAAATTTAAGCAATTTAAATAGTAAGATATGTATCACATTTCTTTATAGAAGGATGTACTATATATGTAGACAAGAACAAATCAATTACAAAATTGAAAATGTGATCGTGTAGCTTGACTGCAGAAATAGAATCACCTAATCATTCCACATAGCCTCTGGGAAATTCTGCCAGGAGATAGCCAAAATCATTGCTCTCTCTAGCAGGGATGTCTGTCAGTTTTCACCTTGCATAAAAGGTCCAAAACATTGGTGGGAGCTCCCTGGAGAAAGTCACAGCTGTG
This sequence comes from Phodopus roborovskii, assembly GCF_943737965.1. NCBI lineage: Eukaryota > Metazoa > Chordata > Mammalia > Rodentia > Cricetidae > Phodopus > Phodopus roborovskii. The sequence goes on along the minus strand of NW_026126525.1, from coordinate 29,619,760 downwards.
GAAAAGGGGGTTTAGGTTTGCATCGCAGGTGGGCAGGTTTATGTGTTATGATGGATTCTTCATGTTTACAACTGGCTTAGAAGGAAGAGAGAACATAACACAAAGTATTTACCCCGTGTGACTGTGACATACAAGGAAAATGGGAAATGATACTCAAAGCCAGAAGGAAGCATAGTGCTTTTCCATTATGAGCTGAAAGGGCAAACATCACTGATGACCCTGGCTTACTTTTGTTGCCCATGTGGCCCCAGCCTGTGATGTAGCAGTATGTATCTGGTTCCAGAAACTCCTCTGGGCTGGGTAAGCAAACAGGTCTGACGAAGCTTGTCTCATGGATCTCATCACTCAGCTCCACTATGCTGATGTCATAGTCCACTACCGCTCGATTATAACGGGGATGTTGCAGGATGGTCTTCACAAAGCGGGTCTGCATGAAGACTGATGGATGGTCCAGGTTGTTTATGCCAAATACCACCTTCCAAATATCAGAATCCTCTCTCCTAAAACAGTTCAAGAGTACCTTCAATTCTATCTACTTTAATTGCACAAGCTTTTAAAAGTAATTTTTGTATATAAACAATGACTATTCCCAAGCCTAACTCCTAATATATTCACATAAGAAGTGGTCACACAATGGACTGAGGAACAAATAACAGAGTGTTATTATATGAGAATGCAAAGCTCAGACTTCATTATTTCTTTAATTATTTTATTTTTTTTAAAATATGGAATGCTTCTCAAATTTGTACATCATCTTAGTGTAGGGCCATTGCAATTTTGGTAATAAGCACTCGGCCTTCTTGAATAGGATGTTCTTGAAAATAGAACTTGTTTGGGCTTAGGGTCAGTTACCTGTTTCATGGTATAAGAATGGTAATTTAAAATTAAAAGAGAGGAGCAGAGGTTGGGGAGGGGCTGTAAAGGAGAACAGAGTGGGAAAGCCAAGACTAAGAGACCTTTCTAAGAAAGAACAAACACCTCAGCAAAGTGTCAGGTTTTCAGGGCAGCTATTTGCAAATTTCAAAGTCAGGGTTTTAAATGGCCACTTACAAACCCAATGGTCAATTTCATGTCCCATTTTAGGAGAGCATTTATCATCAGTATTTTAGACAATTTTACCTTTAAATTAACTTTCTCCCCCAAATTTACAGCTCGTATTAGTCTTTAGAATTTGCCCCAAGCAGAACACTCCTCCACTGCTGGTGGGAATGCAAACTTGTACAGCCATTTTGGAGATCAATATGGCAGTTCTTCAGGAAAATGGGAATCAGTTTACCACAGGAACCAGAAATCCTCCTCTTAGGCATATACCCAAATGATCCACACCCATGCAACAAAGGCATCTGTTCAACTATGTTTGTAGCAGCATTATTTGCAATAGCAAGAAGCTGGAAGCAACCTAGATGCCCCTCAACTGAAGAATGGATAAAGATGTGACACATTTACACAATGGAATACTACTCTGCCGGGGGGGGGGGGCAAAAACAAAACAAAACAAAAAAAACAATGAAATCTTGAAATTCGCAGGCAAGTGGCTAGAACTTGAAGAAACCATCCTGATGAGGAAACCCAGTCACAAAAAGAGGTACATGGTATGTACTTACTCATATATGGATTTTAAACATAGAGCAAAGGATCACCAATCTGTAATTCACACCGCCAGAGAAACTAGGATACAAGGAGGAATCTAAGAGATTCATACAAAGTCCCTCACATATTGGGAGTGTGGGGGAGGCAGTGAGTGGAGAGGGAGCTAGGAGAAAGAGAAGGGGAGGAGAGGAAAGCATGTGGGACTAGTAAGATTGAGCCAGAGGAGGAATAGACAAGAGAAAAAGAGAGAGAGAGAGAGAGAGAGAGAGAGAGAGAGGAGAGATACCATAAAAGAAGGAGCCATCATAGGTTTGAAGAGAAAACTGACTCTAGAGAAATGTTCAGAGACCTACAAGACTGACCCCAACTAACAATTTGAGCAACAGTGGAAAGGCTACCATAAATGTTCTTCCCTGATAATGAGATTGATGACTAACTTATCCACCATCATGAAGCCCTCATCTAGTAGCTAATGGAAACAGAAGTGGACACCCACAGCTAAACACTGAGCCGAACTGGAATCCAGATGCAGATAGGGAGGATAAGATCAGGCTATAAAAACACATAGAAACAGCTGACCTGAACAAGGAGGAGCTAATGAGACCCCCCCCCCAGGGAATCCAACATTGGACCGACTCACACCCCCTGAACATGGGTCTCAGTTAGAAGGTCTGGGCAGTCTAAGGGACCTCTGACAGTGGAACCAGGATGTATCCCTGGTGCACAAAAGGACTTTGGGAGCACATTCCCCATGGAGGGATACTCCCTTAGCCTAGAGGCAGGAGGGAGGCCTAGTCCCTACTCCAAATGACTTGACAGATTTTGTTGACCCCCTCCTGAAAGGCACCACCTGCCCTGTGGAGTGGGGGAAGGGGATGTGATGGGAGGGTGGTCAGGGGCATGGGAGGGAGGGAAAAAGGGAGGGAGAGGGAACTGGGATCAATATGTAAAATAAGAATAAATAAATAAATAATAGAATTTCCCCCAAGCCCATGTGTTGCTCACTGCCCCCTGCATACTTTTTCTTCTGGGTCCTTCTCCCACACTCTCAGTGTCAATATTGACATGTTCTGGGACACTTCCTCCCCATTCTCTATGCACTCCACACTCCCTTGATGATTTCCTGTAACCCCATGGTTTTAAAATAACCTTACTCTGGTGACTCCTATGTGTAAACCATGAGCTGAATTCTCTGACCTGAGTCACAAGCTTGATCCAATTGTCTTAAACACACTCACTTGGATGTTTGATAATGGCCAAGATGTACAAGGGTCATCCAGATGATTGGTAATGTTAAGAATTCAGTAATCAAATGCTTCCTATCACCAGTGACTAACTGAATCATTTCTCTTATAAACCCAGCACTGCAGGCAGCAGAAAGTCCTCCCCACTCCTACTTTCAGTGTATATCCTGTACCTTGCTATTCTACCTTCTCTATTGTTCTCTGCTCATGAACATGCTTTAATTTCCTTCTCATGGTTCTCATGGCTATCAAGGACATTTTATATCAATGGATCGGTCTATTCTCCATCTTGCCCTCTCCTACCCCACAGAGTTTTTTATCAGTGAAAACAAAAACTATGTTAGTACTTTCACATTGCTGTGACCATACCACAAACACAGATTAAAAGAAGAAAGATTTGTTTTGGTTCATGGTTGCAGAGGGTTTTAGTTCACTGTGATAGGGAAGGAAGTTGTGGTGGCAAAAGTGTGTGTGGTAAGGCTCCTCCCATTAGGACAGCTCAGAAAGTGCAAGCAAGGATAAAACCAGAGGACAGGTTATAACTTTCAGAGGCCCATCTACTTCTAGACCCTAATTCCAATATAGTGCCACCAGCTGGAATACAAATGGGCAAAGTATAAGCCTACCAAGGGCTGTCTTAGTTAGCTTAGTGGCTGTGATAGGGACCATGACCAAAATCAATTTGGGGAGGAGAGAGTTTGTTTGGCTTAAATTCTGGGCCATAGTCCATTGAAGGAAGGAAGCCAAAACAGGAAATCAAGACAGGAACTTGAAGGCAAGATTTGAAGCGGAAGCCACAAAGGAACACTGCTTATTGGTTTGCTCTCCATGACTTGCTCAGCTCATTTTCTTATACAACTCAGGGCCACCTGCCCAAAGTGGCTCTACCCACAGTGGGCTGGTCCTTCTCATGTCAACCATTAACTGAAAAAATGCTCTACAGGTAATCTGATGGAGGAATCTTAACTGAAGTAGGCCCTCTTCTAAGATAACTCTAGTTTGTGTCAAATTAACAAAAAATAAATAATCAAAAGAGGGGGCACATTCTAGATTCCAACTATAGCAGGGATCTTATTGGTCTTATTGCTACATCCATATGTAGGACAAGGCAAATAATAGGTTCTGTAAAAATAGAAGAGCATGAAGTGATCAAAAAGACTCCAAACATGTAAACAAATCTCTTTTGATCACTTCATGTTCTCCTATTTTTGTAGACCCTTGTTGTCCACAGTAGACTATAGTCAAATTTGTGGGTATTTGTTGGGTAATAGCATTAGGGGCTTATTCTTTATGTGGATACTCCCTTATACTATGGTACAATGAACTAGCCATTCTACCACTCTTCCTCACTTGTGAACTACTGGTCAAATCAGTTAGAGTAGACTGATTTCATCATGTAGACCTGTCATGTCAGGGTAAACATGGAATCACTTGGAGAGATATTGAAGTACCAATTCTTTAGACGTCTCTACCATATCACTTGATAGGAAATCAAAGCTGGAAATCAGTATGGGGCAGGCTCTCCTGGCTTCAACGTTCAAACTTATTTTGGTACCATTAGATCTTTGGCTCAAACTTCACTAACAGTCACACATTCTGTAGTTTGTTTTAAAAAATTAGTGTCAAACCTATAAAAATTATGTCATGGATTCAGTGAATACAGATAAATTGTAATTTTTCTAGGTCAAGCATTATGCTAGTGATTACAACAAGCAAGAGGCATAACCTCTGCCTATGCAAATTATAGGATTGAGTGAAAATGGCAAATTTATGAAATGACTGTAATAAGTTGGAGGAAGTGTCATGTCCTGGTCATAGCAAGATAATGTTATAAAATTATGTTTCTTTACATAATACTGTCAATGTGCACACTCCCTCCTTTTTTTCTTTCCTCCCTTTCTCCAGCTTTTTGTTACTTTTTCTTCCTAGCATTCAGGGGTAAGTCTACATGGTCAATGAGGAAATGCCACATTCACATGGAAATTTATTGCTTAAGACATCTGAAGTCAACAACATTTTTTTCAGAATGATTTATTAATTGCCTCATTAGAAGCGTCTTATCTCAGAACCACAACAACTTAGCTCTATTTATTACAACAGTTCACCCTCTGCTTAAGTCATAAGCAATATTTAAAGTAATTGAAAATTCTTAATTATTTGTAATAAAATGAAATAACATCAAAATTCAGTACTTAATTGATTATATTGGGGTTAATTTAAACCTAAAAGTAAAACTAGGGAGTCAATAAACCCAAAACTGTTATTAACTTACATTCAGTAGTCTTGCTACACAGCCTAGCATTCTTACAACATTAATATTCACCAAGAGCAAGAAAGGGAAAAGTCAGACAGAATTATGCCTTTCTGTTTTATTATGCATATTATATGAAATGTAAAGTGCTTCTTAATGTTTTTCCTCCATAGCTATGGAAGAAGATAACTGAGAAAGACCAAAAGGGTTTCTGATATCAAGAAGCGTATGAAGGGTTGACTGATATCATTATGTCAACCAGTTATTTTACATGTCATGGTAAGTGTTAACTCCATATGTTTACTGAGCATGTGCTAGAGAAAGGAGTCAAGAACAAGGGCACACACAGCCCTGTCTCTAGGAGGAAGAAGATGGGGGAAGAGTCCTAGGCTACATGGATGCCCAGTGACAAACAGGACATGGTTTTAAGGTTAAAGGGGAAAATCATGGTACAAAGAGCCAAGGATATGATCTTTAAATCCACTATATAAAGAAGACTCCTTCCAATTTGGATGCCAAGCTTCAAAACAGCATCAAAGAGAACTGCACCATCTTTACTGATATTTGTGCCAAAGTTCCCCAGATCCAGGAACTGAAAGGGTTGTTCTGATGTAAAAGTGCTTTCTTTATAAGCACAAGGATCTGAATTAGGTCGCCAGAACTCACACCAGGAAAAAGGGTTGTCATGTGTATTTCTAAACTCAACTGGGAAGGGGAAGACAGACAGATCTTTGGAGCCTGCTGAGCCAGCCTACTCTACTTGGCAAGTTCCAGACCACCAATAGACCATTTCAAACAAACGTAAAGTGAGAGGTATATGGGAGTACTTAATGGAAAGTCACATATGTCCCAGATATAGTGACAGAATTCTGGTCCTGGTCCTTTGAACACCTACACCACACATTTTCTATTGAACATTGAAGCAATGAATAGCATCCATAGATATCAACTGAAGAACTGGGGAAAGAAAGCTTATCAGGTGGATGGAAATTTATTTGTGGGTGATAAGATGACAGATGATAGGGGTGGATGCTGTCTTACTGAGCATATCTTCCAGGTATGATGGGAGTCAGCTAACAATGATAAAACTGCAGAAAGTTGAAGTAAGGGCCCAGAAATTCTAACAGAAAGACTTAAGTGTGTTATGTGGGGGGGGGGGGCTTTAGCAATTACACTTGAGAGAATTTTGAGAAGGGAAGGAAAAAAGAATAGAGAATGGAAGGAATGGAGGGTGTAAGGAAGGAAGAAAAGAAGAAAGACAGGAATGAATATAGGAAAGAAAAAGGGAATGGAGATAGAAGGAAGGAAGGAAGGAAAAATAGAGGTATTATAAAGTAGCTACAAAGTCCCAAAGCTAACACAGCTAAGTAGAAATATTAACATTCACTGTCTGTATTTTACCATCACAAGTGATCACAGTAAATGGGGGCAAAGGAAGAAATATCTAAATAGTTAATGTTTAACTACATATGGATCCAAGCACTGTGAAATTGGAATCTAGCAGAGAGTGGCATGAAACTAACAATTATTGAAAGTGTTAGCCACAAAATGAGTATGGGTTTGTTTCAAAAGAAAAATAGAGTAAAAAGAAATGGCTTCTCTGTGAAAAGTGCTGTCTGTCACAGTTCATTTCATGTTAATAGATAATTTCATGTTAATAGATAACTAAAGTCAAGCAGAGCTTTCTACCTATAACTCTCCCTGCTTCCACCTCTCCATTCAAAAATGATTTGCAGACAATATGCATAAAATTCATCTTCTATGTAATTGAATATGTGTGTGCTTAATACACTGAAATATTGAACAATTCAGTATTTGGGAAGCATTGATGAGAGACTACTGACCCTCTAGCTGGTCATTGAAAGACAAGAGTAATCAATAGCCATGTAAAGTAGGGTCTTTATTACATCTTCAATGGACATCTTTTCTAAGCATTAAGTGTGTGTGTATGTGTGTGTGTGTGTAGTAGTAGTAGTAGTAGTAGTAGTAGTAGTAGCAGGTAATGGTAGTTGATTGGGAGGAAAGGTGGGATGGGCAGGAAGTACAAATTTGAAATCCATTAACAATATCTGATATTTAAATATGATAATATGCTACATTCATATTTGCTTGAACATGGCACAAAAATAGATCAGTAACTGAAGACAGATTTTAAAAAGCCAGGCAGTGAGCCTTGGAACATTCAGTGCTCCCAAAATAGGAGAAGCTGGAGAAAGAAAAGAAAACAGTAGGTCATGAAAACAAGATGAAAGCCAAAAGATTTTTTCACTACTCTAGAATAAAAAGAGAGAAAGTTATTCTAAGAAGGATACAGTGAGGAGATGGTAAGGGAGATTCCAGTGAGCTATTGGATTTGGCAAGGTGGACAGTATTACCAAGCTCTAGTAAACATCATTTCTTAGATGGAGAAGGTAACTATAGCAGACAATGAACAGTGATTAAAAAAGAACAATAGTTGAAGATAGAAGTAAAGAGAGGGGCTTTTACATCAGTGAGATTCCAGCTCCCATGGAGAAACTGATTAGAGTAGAATGATACTTTCAGGAGTAACGTCTATGAAAGCTAAAAAGAAACATGATTGTTCCTAACCAGAAGAGGCACATCACCCACCACAACCAAACACAAAACAGGAAATATGACCAAAGATACGAGGAAAGTTTTGGAAGTAGGATAAGACAAGATAAATGACATGGCAAAATGATATCCATGATATATGAAGTGAGATCAGTAGAGAAAAACGGAGACTTGTTGAGATAAAAACGGTCAAATGATCACTATCTCTTGGGGGTGAAAAAAGACTACTATAAAAGTGTCCATTGCATTAATTAAAAGCTCATTTGAGGTTCAATATCACACATTTGACATGAGATCAGTTAGCAACTGGATGCATGATATTCTCCAACAATGCTCAACCTTTCTGTCCCAGGTGTGGTGTACTGCAAAAGGAAGTGATGACACCGAAAACATAAGTTTCTATCTCTCCTGGTTCTGAAGGCTTCCCATGCACAGCCATTCTTTTTGGATTAAACTCCGCCAAACTTAATTTGGCTAAAGCATTCTTTTAACCAAAAAGAGAAGGGAAACAGTTAGTGTTAGAAGTTCCAGAGACTATGGTGATTGCTGATTCAGTCCAACAACTATCTACATTATAGACTCCCCCCCCCCCCCCCGGAGAAAGATTGGAATATCTCTATAGGAGGCAGAGCAGTGGGCAGCATGGATCCAGATTGCAGTCACCAAGAATCTTTTAAAACCACATTTGCTTACACTTCAATCATGCTGAGCATAGTACCACAGGGGAAGTATGAGTCCAATGCTGAAATTTTCTGTGTTCGTGAACATTTTACTGATAAGAATGTATCAAACCAGAAGATGAAATGAAAAAATAAATTGTGAATGACTGACCTAGTTCATAAGCACCAAAATGAAGGGATAATCCTGAGAACACAACGCAAATGTCAGTAATTCCTTTCTGGGTGAATTATAAAGCTGTCAGACCACAAGAGTTGAGATTTTAAGGGCATGATTTGTTCTGTGACAAATAAGAGGTGTTTCCCAGAGTTAGATGGAAAGATCCTCAGGGATTATTAAAGATCCAATTGATGTTGAAAGTCAGACATGGCACAAATCATCATCTTCTTCTTCTCCCTCTCTCTTTTTGAGTACTGTTCTGTCTCTGTTCTTAAGAACATGAAAAAATTTACAAAGTCTGCTTTTCACCTTGGAGGTCTTCCTGCTATATCTGGCAGAAAGATCGAAGGATGGAAATGCTGAAGACCCTGTCAAAGAACAGATGTTCTTTGGACATATGGGACCACAAATGTTGAGGGGAGAGAAAGAACGCTAGGTAATATGGGCAGAAATGCAAACACAGCCAAAATTCTGGACTGGTCAGGGTGGTAGAAATCCAGACACAAGAGACATGACAGTGTTAGAGGTTGTGGACATGTAGCCTGGCATACAAGCTTCCTGGGAAGGAATTAGAAGCTTTGGTCATTACTCACTGTGGGCTGACCCAGGAAGTTCATTTTTCAGTCTTTCAAGGAAGGGAGGGAATTGACTATTAAGTTACCACTTTGAAGTTGAATTGGTATTGGGGCATATGGGGCTTGACCTGGTCAACTTAGTATCTCATGGTTTTAATTTATTTGGTAATTTTAAATACCTCTCTATGGGAATGCAAAGCAAATTTTCTTTCCTTTCCCACCAATATAATTAAAAGAGACAGGATGAAAGGGCCCACAGATGGATCATGTTATGCCTTGCCAGAGTATGGGATCAGGATATGAAGTAAGTCCAAATAATTGCAGCAATTGATGGCCCCAACAGAGAATATGCCTGACAATTAAAAGTTCTGAGAAGCCTGCAGTGCCACTGGAGAGACCATAAAAGAGAATTAGGTTATGAGTACACAGTCAAGCAAGAGCTTGTTTGAAGTTGGGTAATCCCTAACCTTGTATAGATGAGCAGGCCCCTCCTGACAGCTGTTAAATTTTGTATTCCACAAGACTTCCTCAAGGTTTTGGTAACATTTTGAAACCATGAATTATAAGCACACACCTTGAAAGCTTCCCCTTCTCACTGTACAGATCCTCCAGTGCAGGAGGAAACCTTGACACCACATGTGGAAACAAGAAGAACAGCCCATAAACTTGAATTTGTAAGCACATTAGGAGTGTTGTTCCCTTGAAGAGCCATGAATTCATTGAGGTGATCACCAGTGATGGATGTGCTTGGCAAGAGTAACCTTTTGCTTTCTATGGGCTATAAACCACAACTGGAAAAGACATCTGGAAACATCTGGCCTCTTCTAGAATAATACCATCACAGTGTGTTTCTAGACATACTCATGGAGCCTCCAATCATTCTGGGTCTCACATATAAAAATTCTTAAGAGAAGGTACTATTTTGATACTTATGTATTATTTTTGCCTAGTAGAGTGATCAAATTTTATCACTTTCTTTTTCATTTTATCCTTATTTGTCAAGTATTCGGGAATGCATGTTTAAATGTCTGTCACCTTTGTTGGTTGGGGCTGTCCCCAACCAACTTTATAGACTATTTCTATTGCCCTTGGCTATTCCCTGTCCCCCAGAAGTGGAGGCCATGTACTTGAGACAAACTCAGAGGGCTTTGAGCTGAATCTGACTTGAAAGATTAGTTTTTGTAATATCCAAGAGTGACATTAAGACTTCTAAAGCAGGGAAGCAATCACCCTACCTGTGAACCACAACAATGACCAATGTGGGACAATAACTCTAAGGGTACAGCAGTAGTACACATACTTTGGCAGTAACCAACAGCTCTTTATTTGGATTTAAAACCCCTTCAACAAGAAGGAAATCATGCCTGGTGCTGGAAACCTAGCCAACTACCTAGGACTAGTGAAATCATCTTGGAGGAAAACTTACAACCACCACTTTTCTAAACTAGCACTGACTACATTCTAAATATTTGTTCTTATACAGACAGATAAGTATATTTCTTTTGCCTCCTTAAGGAAACCTCTGTTTGCAACAGACAGGGACCACTACAGAAAACAACAACTAATCAAATGAGTTATGGAACCCAGTCTCAACTGTTATATCTACAACATAACTCATTCACTCAAGGTTCAGGGATCATTGCAGGATAGAGGGCAGAAAGACTGTAAGAGTTATATCAGGGTGTTTGATATGAGATTGTTTCTCTTAGGAATACCAGAGAAAATACACCCATGAAGTCTCACTAATATGGCTGACTAAACATGACCTGAACAGTGATGACAATAATAGACATGTTTACATGGATGGGGGTAGGAGAAGGTCAGGAGACCTCAAACCTAGTGTCTTAGTTAGGGTTTCTATTGCTGTGAAGAGACACCATGGCCATGGAAATTCTTATAAAGGGTTAGGGTTAATTGGGGTGGCTTAGAGTTTTAGAGGTTTAGTTCATTATCATCATGGCATGACATGGATGTATGCAGGCAGACAAGGTGCTGGAGAAGGAGCTGAGAGTTCTACATATTGATCCTCAGGCAGTAAAAGTCTGTCCCACTTGACCTGGTTTGAGTGAAACTGCCTCCACAGTGGCACACTTCCTCCAACACAGCCACACCTCCTAACAATGCCACTCCCTATGCCAAACATTCAAACACATGAGACTATGGGGGTCATATGTATTCAAACCACTGCACCAAGACAGAGAATTATAGGAAACCAAGGAATGCTGAGAATGGTCTTCCCCAGGGAAGAGCACACCAAATAATTATCCAATATTAAACTTTCAGACCTGAAACAACACTGTAGACTAAACAAGTTTTATTTGTGTATTTAAGAATGTGTGTGTGTAACTACAACTAAAAGCCATGAATTTGAAAGAGAGCAAAGTGGGTACATGAGTGAATCTAGAGGTAGGAAAGGGGTGATGTAACTTTATTACAATCTCAAATTTAAAAAAAAAAATGCCTCCCTACTAAGCTCCTCAAGAAGCAAAGCAAATATCCATGTCTGTGACCCTCATATGGAGCTGAGTGTGTTCACACCTTCCTCTAGAAGCAATAGCACCCATAGGAGACTAGTTTTTCATAAGAAGGAGCTTTTCCCCCAGCATTGTAATGATAAGAGAAGATTAAAAGTACCTCAAATATTCACCAACTTAATACTAGTAGAAAAATTGATAAGCCTATGCAGAATAGTACTTAACTTCCAAAAGAATGCAATAGTTCTACAAGAAGTGATCTAGAGGGATGCCCACAAAATATTGCCAATAGAGAAGAGCATTAGCAATGTACAAAATGTCCTTTCAAATTGTGGAAATCAACAATGTGGACAAATGAATGTATTTAGAACTGTGGAGAAGTGTTCATCAGGCTGTAATAAGAGTTAATTCAGGATGACGAGGAAGTAACAGAAAGGAAGTATGGGAGGGGCTGAATAATGACTGCTAGGAAATGCAAGCATACTCAGGCCACACTGGCAGGGAGAAATGCACAATGTATGTTTACGGAAATACTTTTCAAAGATATGTACACATTTTTCAGTCTTACTGGTTGCTGCTGGGCATGGCTCCTAAGGTTTTAATTAGAGTACCTCACTTTTGGCCCTCACAAAGCTTGTGGGGAAGATATTTTTGGGACAAAGTCTTGGTTCTGTGTCTTTGAGAACCCTACCACAAATATTATACCTTTAATTCTACTTCCAAAACTACATACTAGATGTTCATCTAAACCTCATGCAGTTTCCAAACAAACCATTTCCATGTGCTCCTATGTGTATAATACACTTAAGATGTCCAGAACAGAGGCTGAACTGGGCCTGGGAATTGGTCCTCTGAATTTCTTCATTTTACTTTTCCCTCCTGAGCACATACATTCATTCTAAGAACCATATAGCCACTCACCATAAGTGAGCAGAAGATGAAAAGGGCAAAGAGCTTCACATATAAAGGCCCAGGAAGGAGAGTGGCTATGATATTTGCACTGAAATGACTTCACGGAGTGATACACCACTGAGAATTTCCAAGCAACAAATGAAAAGATCCAGAGAAAAATGAAATGGAAGAGTGCAGCTTACCCCTCAAAGCAGTGGGCGACTGTCAGAACCCACTTCGTGGAAATGAGGACACAGCCACAGATGTGTCCACTGGGCTCACTCTGCAGAGAGCATTGCCAGGGCCACTTCCCCAGGGCGACTAGTCCGACCCCCGAGGACCCTCTTGTTCATTCTTACAGCAGGGCGGCGACCACAGTCTAACAAGGAGCAGAAATCACAGACCATGATTCATCACCAAACCCAAGTAGATTCTGAGCTCTGGTTGTCATGCATAAATGATCCTGTTTCCCACAGTTAAATTAATATCATGTCCCATGATATACCACCAATCTTACCTTGCTTAGTACACAGAAGGGAAATCTTATTTCTGCTTGGACAGGACTGCCTAGGTTTGGAAACATAAAACATTATATTAAGTTGGATGCTTACTGTTTACCTGAAGCATGTTATCAAAGTCAGGCAACACAGGGTCCACTATCAGGAGAGTGTTATACTCTCTGAGCACAGTTGTCTTCCTGCAAGGCTTCTCAGGGAACAGGTATAGTCAAAGCCTTCAGTGGGAGAATGCACACTATTTGTTTATTTGATATCATAACAAGGTGTCACATTTGTGGAAAGAGAAATTCTTATCACAAAGCTTCTTTTACATCATCATATTTGATAGTTAGAATCTATGGTGAGAGATGAGCATATCAGATATATACCCCTGTCCCCCGGGGGGGGGGAACCCTGAGATACAGGTTGAGAGGAATAAAATATTGCTTTATGTTTTTAAATAGAAGATAAAGGAATAGGACACTTAGGCTAGAAAAATGTATTTACCAGACTGCCAAGGTTAAACTGTGGAAGAGCTGACAGAAAAAGGGAGCTTGCATGTATTCTATATAATCCCAAGGGGCGTAGCATGCATTTGTATGTATTTGTGTTTATACATGTGTGCTTATGTATGTAGAAGCTAGTGGCCATTTTTGGTTGATAACTTCCTTAGTCATTCACTACATCTTTTAGGCAGATCTATTATTGAACTTAGAGCTCACTGATTTGGCTAGAGTATCTACCCAGCAAGCCTCAGGATTCTCCCTGTATTGAGATTATGCATGCTTCCAAGTCTTTTTAGCATTAATGCGGGGTCCAAATTCAGGTCTTCATGTTTAGACAGCAGGCACTTTATCAACTGAGCTGTCTCTCTAAGTCTTGTACCCTTGATATCTGAAATGATGTTAGACACTGCATTCAAATCTTGGACTGTACTCAGTTGATATATGTTCCTTGGGATCAAATCTTCCTGTCCTTTCATTTATGTCTATAACCTTTCTGAGCCTAGTCCTGGTTATAGTGTAAAAAATGACAGTCAAAATTAGTTGTGAATAATTATATTTTTTAAATTACAGCTTTTTGATACAGACTAATAAAGATTACCCACCCCACTCCTTGTAGCAAACTTGTTACATAAGATCTCATTTAGTTAATAAGCCAGGTTTACAAACCCCCAAAGTGAATAGTTATTTATTCATTTATTTGATCTGAGGGGCTTTTTCCATACCCAGTTTAAAGGAACATCATTGTGTTGAAATATTTAAGGCATTGGTTTGAAGAAAGTATTTAATTTGACAAAGTATTAAGAAATCTGAGGGTTAAATTTGACCAATGAAAAAAATTCTTCTCAAGCGTGAAAAGCCACCTTTAATTTACTTCTTTGGGGTTCCTAAGATGTGATGTACCTAGCACTTATGTTTTGTAGTCAGGTAAGTTAAATTGAGTTCACCATCACTTACACTATGTAGGTTGTGACCTTTGACATAGTGATTTAAATACCCTTAAATCTACCCCTTAGTTTCCTCAGCTGTTAAATTAAGACAATTATAATTCAGGAGTTTATTGTAAGGAATTAATGAGTCAATAATCTAGATAAGACAACCTGACTAGTACCTGCAATGTAGTAAGTATCTAATAAGAATTTATTCCTTGGGAATATAGCTCAGTGGAAGAGTAATTGCCTGGCATGTATGAAGCCTTAGCTTTGAGCCCCAGCCCCCCCAAATGCTCTTATTAAAAATCAAACTAAACCTTTTTAAACAGTGGAGGCTGGAGAGATGGCTCAGTAGTTAAGATCATGTAGAACTCTTGCAGAGGACCTGAGTTCTGTACTTAGAATTCACATCATGAGGCCTGTCACTCAGAGTTCCAGGAATCTGACACCTACTGGCCTCATGAGTGAGCACCTGCCCTTATATACATGTACTCTCACACACCCAGCTACATGAATGAAAACAAATCTTTTTTAAAAGAATGCACGTACTTTTACTTACTTTCCTCCTGCAGCCTCAATAATCAAAGGAGACAAACTTATTTAATATATCATCAGTTAAGAGGGGAAGACTTTCAAGGCTTCATGACTTTAGTTTTACCTAGTGTTTATTATTTTCTCAAACTCTAACTTTTTAATATCTTTACTTAATTTCTCCTGTTAACTAGTCCAACACAGTATCTGTAGGTAATGCAGTTTGTGAGAGTTCATTTCAAAACAAGACATTATGAGGCTTAAGACTAGATCTCCGTAGTTCCGATTAAATATGAAATTTGTCAAAATGAATCCTATCTAGGAAGAGAAAATAAATGTTGAAATGTGAAGATTAACAAACGTTTTGTGAAAGTTATTAGTGTTTTCTTGTGAAACATGGAGGAAATGCCCTTAATCAGCCTTTGTTCCATAATGTGCACACACATGGTTGCTATGAAGCTGTTCTTACCTGTGCACCAGCAGCTTCTGCAAGGTGGTCCCATTGAGATTCTCCCAGTTGGAGTGCAACCTCAGCCAGTGCTGGCCTTCCTGTTCTTGTGTCCATTCAGTCACAGATTGTTCTCTGATACAAGACAAATGCTGGTTAAATATTCAAAGCATAATGATATTTTTACTGGCATTATCATTATTTAGTTCTCATTTGCTTCCAAGTATATAATATATTATAAATCAATATTTCAAGAAAAGAAATTCATTCAGGAGAATTTGGAATGGAGCATGATTAGCAAATGGGGAGGGAATTAGTAAAAGTATGCATAGGCAATAACAAACCAAATTACTGCAGCTACTTTAAGTCATTTTCTCTGTTGACATTTTGAACACCATGGGGTATTGATATTCTAATGTCTAAAAGTTAAAACTTCCAAAACAGCAGAAATCAAAAGTAAACAATGAAGTTATCTTTTTCTTCTTCTTCATTATCATCCTGAAATATAACAAGGCCCCGAAATATAGAGAATCAAAGGCCAATTACTATTTAAATACTTTAAAATTGTATGTGGGCTGGGCAGTGGAGATGCACATCTTTAGTCTCAGCATTTATAGGATAGAGGCCAGCAGATCTCTGAGTTCCAGGCCAGCCTGGTCTACAAAGTGAGTTCCAGGAAAATGAAGGCTACACAGAATAACTCTGTTTCAAAAAACCAAAAACAATTACAAGTGTATTTTCCTCAATATATCACAAAACTTTATGCACTGAAAATTAAGAAGGACTCAGTAAATATATTAGTGTAATTTTGTCATGTTCTTTATATTCTCTCTCAGCTTTTACTGACACTTTCCAGTGACTGTATTATTCAGTTACACTGATTAAGATGCTCCCACTGTTTTTTGGTTTTTTGTTTGTTTGTTTGTTTTTGTTTTTATTTTATGTTTAAAACCTTAGGTTTCAAAGAATTTAGTTTTTATACAAAAATTTAGTTTTATGCAAAATCCTTGTTGATTTAGTTGGTTTTCCCCTTAGGTGATTCATATATAAAGGACAAGGCCCATTAGTTGCTTTGGGAAAAGGCCCACAAAGTACTACACAGTGTGTGCTTTATCATCCACTCACAAGCTTCAAACAAACAAACAAAAAAGCAATTAGCTTTCACGTGTTTTATCAAATTGGAATCTTGAGAAACCCACCATTGGGGAGAATAGAATTTTATTATAAAAATTAGTTGTCCATGCATTCTGAAACACTGGGATGTTTCTTATGCACAAAACTAAATCTTTCAACACTGGTAATGCTGCCTATGGCTTGTTACAAAGCAAACTCAGTGGATCCATAGGGCTCACAACTAAACTCAGTGGATCCACAGGGCTCACTCCTAAGCACAGTGAATGCACAGGGCTCACAACTAAACACAGTGGATCCACAGGGCTCACTACTAACCACAGTGATTGCACAGGGACTACTAAACTGAGTCAGGGAATCAATCCACTGAGGATCTATCAGACAGAGTTTGAGCATCATGGTTTCAAGTTTTTTTTCCAAATATATTAAAATAGCCTGTTAGTAAAAGGTGGCATGTTTAAGGTATGCAGTGTGATGCATGTATGCACATCTTCATCATGAAATGGTTTCCACACACTTTTGTTGTTAAAGTGAATAATCCTAATGAACTTCCAGAAAACAGGACATAACATGGTAAAGTCATCAGACTATTCATTAGATCTGATCACTTATTCATCTATTCAAGTGACAATTGTTTCATCTTGTCCCCTACTGTCTGGTGACTGTCATTCATTCTACTGTTCTACTGTCCTTGTGTAGGAGATAACTCTTTTAGATTTACAGATAAGTGGGTGGAACTAGAAAATACTATACTGAGTGGAGTAGCCCAGACACAGAAAAACAAACATTCATGTTCTCTCTCATCTGCAGTTCCTAGCTCCAAATCTTGAGACATGAGTATATAACCTGGGTGACTGCAGAAACAATGAAGGAAAAAAGGGGAACATGGGGGAATCAATAAGCAGGAGAATAGAAAGATATAAGTGATTTTGAAGAGGGATTTGGGTAAGACAGGGTGTAAATTGGGATAGGGAAATAGAGAGGTCAACACAGAAGGAAAGGGAGGTAGGAGGAAGGGTAACACTAAGGAGGTCTGAAACCACCATAAAGAATCTTATTACTATTTGTTTACCCATATAACATACAACATATATAAATCTATGTATATACATGTACATGTAAATATGCATATATTTACATAAATAGCTCAAATGAAATTATCCTACTTGCACTGACCATACTGCCCTGCAAGGGCCCTAAACTATCCAATAAAAACCTCCATACAAAGCATGAGGAACTCCCTTTCAAATTGTTGGTCAGGGTTGTCCTGAAATAATATAGGCTATTTTTGTTGTCCTTGGTTCCTCCCAGAGGTTGAAAATAAATCCTTTTGCTGAAGACACCATGAACTTCAAATACAGGACATGGAGGATCTGAGTGGTTCTGAGCTGAAAGCCTCCTCTTTAAGGACTAGTGACGAAAGTTCTGAAGGAGTGAAGCAACTAAGACCTAGCCAGCTGCACCTATAAGCCAAAACAATGACCAGAGTGGCACCTCAACTTTAAGGGACCAATAGTAGCATTTATGTCTTGATGGAAACCAGAAGCTCTCTGGTTGGACTAAGACCCACTCAACAGGAGGGAAATTGTACCTGGGACTGGAAATCCAGTCAATCACCTGGGGCTAGGGAAGAAGCCATGGATCTTAGAGTAGATTGTACTTCTATCACTCTAAGCTAGCATAATTCTTAACTGCATTCTAAATACCTGCCCTTATGCCCACCCACAGGCAAGTGTTGCTCTCACCCTCATCAAAGGAACTTCTTTTACAGCCAATGGAGGTCATTATACAAAGACACAACTAATCAAAGTACAGAGAATGAGTGATTCCTGAGGTGCCCAGCCACAAGTGATAAATCTATAACACGATTCCTGCATCTAAGTTGGGGAAGGGGCATAAAGAATGTAAGAGTCACAGGACCAAAAAAGCTGCTGTGAGATTGTGTCTCCTAGAAACAACAGAGAGGCTTCACATGTGATCCCTCAACAACATGGCTGCCTAAACTAGACCTGAAGAAGCACACCACCAAAAGAAAGCCAGCCATCACAGAAGAGGGAAATCTCATGGGGCCCACCTCCAGACAAAGAATTACAGGCAACAAGGAATGCTGAGAACGGAAAAATAGTCCTCCCTGGGGATGAGCCCCACAATCAGTGGTCCAACAGCAGGAGGTCATCCCTCAAATTATATGCATACAAGTAACACTGAAGAAACTTAGCAGGTTGTATTTATGTATTTAGGCACACATGCACACATACATAGGCTTAAATGTTTAAAAACCAAAGAAAAAAAGAAGCCATGGTTTTGAGAAAGAGCAAGGCAGGGTATGGGAGGGGTTGGAGGAAGGAAATGTAAGGGGATAATAATATAATTATATTTTTATTTGAAAATAAAAAATTATTAAATTAATACGTTAGTATATGTGGAAAATAGATAGCACAAAAAAAATTTCTTTCCATTTCAGATACGTAGAGACAAAATTTAAATGGCCTTTGAGCATCCGGGTCAACTCTTCAGTATATGTACATCATATATCACCCTCTCCTTTCAGTCTCAATGTATTTTCTGTGTTGTTGATTTGCTCATGTGTAAGAACTATTGCAAATATTAAATGACCAACTTGTTTTATCAAGCACTTTATAGCTTTATCATTACTTTCCATTTTTAAGATGAAAAATTGAAAGAAAAAAAATGAGTAAGTAATTGGCCCATAGTCACCAGTAAGCAGATGGCAGAACTGGTAACTGAATCCCCAGGGTTGACACCTGAGTCTACCTCTTACACAGAGAAAAATCACATGGCCCTCTTCACTCACAGAACATACAATATTCTTTTGAAACTGCACACTGATATGGTGTGTGTGTGTTTCATATATTTACTCAATCATGTTAGTCTTCATATATAGCAATGGTGGTTCTAATTATTTTTTTAATATTTTAATAGAATATCAGCAGTTCCCCCATAATGACATTGATGACTACATTAATTGCCATACTAGAGCTTTCATCCAGTAACTAATGGAAGCAGAAGCCGACACCCACAGATAAGCACTGAGCTGTATTCCAGTTGTAGAGAGGGAGGAGGGAGGAGCAAAGAAGTCAAAACTGTACTGGAGAAACCCACAGAAACAGCTGACCTGACCTAATGAGAGCACAGGGACCCCAGTCATAAAGCAGGGGAACCAGTATTGAACAGAACCAAGCTCTTTGAATGTGGGTGCAAGTTAGGAGGCCTGGGCAGTCTATGGGACCTCTAACAGTGGAACTAGACTGTATCCCTAGTGCACAAATGGACTTTGGGAGCACATTCTCTATGGAGAGATACTATTTCATCCCAGATACACGGAAGAGGGCCTAGGCCCTCCCCCAAATGATGTGACAGACTTTGATAATCTCCCATGGATGGCCTCACTGTCCTTGGGGAGTGGGTGGGGGGGAGTTGGGGGACTTGGGGAGGGAGATGGGAGGGAGAGGGAATGGGGGGTGGATTGATATGTAAAATAACATTGTTTCTAAATTTAAAAAAAAACTTTGTTTTTAAAAAAAGAATATCAGCAGTTACCATCTGAAATATTTTGTTTTACCTTTGCCTCTAGGCACAAGAATGGTTTGACTATAAATTCAGGAAAAACAGAATCACTGAACATTTTAAATATATGGTTAATAGTATGAGTTCTTTCCAAACAGTAACTCTAATATATTCTTATGTATCAAGAATATGTATGTCTGAATGCTACTTGAAACCTTAATCAGACAAGTGTCTCTCTGCAATAAACAACAGGAAATACAGAGACTCACGGCTGTTCTAGGTTCTGAGAATAAGTGTCTGTTGAATGGTCAGCTCTATACTGGCCCTGAGTGTCTGAGGGTCCAGTCTGAACCCACTGGAGGAAGAGAAATACGGAGGAAGTGAAGGTTGCATCTGAACACTTCTGACATTATTCCTTAAACCACGAGTATTTATACAGGACTTACACAGGCAAACAAGGTATTATTAATAATCTAGAGATGGCTTAAATATGTAGAAGGACACACCTAAGTGCAAATAATATTTCATTTTGTGAAGGAATTTAAGTATCCACAGAGCTGAGGTCCTAGAAAGGTCCCCCTATAGAAATCTAGGCTCAGAAGACAGAATTTGCTTCTTAGGATTTGTGCAGTTGTAAAAGATGTACACTGTGATTTTCCCTTGTTGAAATGAGATTGCAAAATTTATTCAGAGTTCTGAGACATCTGACAGGCTACACTTTGTTTTGTTTTTGTACAGACATCAATCCCAGGATGTTTAAGCATTTGACAACTGAGCTGTATTCCCCCCCCCCCCCAGTGCCATCCTGACACTCTGAAAGGAACTGTCATCAGATCACTAGACCATTCTGGTTCCATCTTTATCCATGGCTTGGTATGTAATAACAGGTATCCCATGATCCTGTTATAACTGGCCTCGCTTATTTTAAGAATGCAAATGAGTATGTTTCCAAAAGTCAGGGGCCCTGTATCTACACATCAAGAGAGCAGCAAGAATTTACATATGCCCATAAAACAACAGACTCCAGAGGACAGCAAGAGCTTACACACTTCCATAGGACAATAGACTCAGAGAACAGCAAGAGCTTACACATGCCCATAGGACAATAGACTCTACTCTAGTGTATCTGTTGCTGGAGAAGAATGACCCCATTGTTCACTCTCAGTGCTTGAGAGCTGGTATTGAAATACAAAAGCCTGTGTAGATGACAGGCTCAGTTTTCTGTCCCTCCAAGTATCCTGTTCAGAATGCAGAACATTTCCACGAGAATACTTAGAATCCAGTCTTTTCTTGGAGACTATCATATCATTACCTTTATTTGGGTCCTATTTTGTAAATAAAACTTAAGGTAGCTCACAACTGTGGGCCTGTTACAAGATAAATAATTGGAGGCCAGTTAAGTTACTTATCAAACTGAAGAATGAGCTAGAGATTTTTGACACAATGGCATTAATGGGTTTCTGACAAACATGAATGAATACTACTACTGAATCATTTCTCTGTTTAGACAGCTCAGCTTATACTTGCCACAGCACAACTCCCTTTAATACAAATGTTTGGAGTGGGGCATAAAGTCTGTGTCTATATTTCTAGTAAATTTGTAATTAAAATATATTTTATTGAAATTCCAACTGAAAATGCACAGTTGTCTTATCTTACAATCTATTTGTCTATTTCAGAGGCAGAATATAATTATTATGTTGGGCGCAATCTATAAGTACAAATAACAAAACCACCTTTAAGAAAAATGAGAAAGGTATCCTCTTATAGTATTAATTTATATTTAATTTATTATTTATTTTATTTAATTTAGTAACTATTCATTTAATTACTATATATTCAGTTTTGCAATATTAAAAACATTGAATATTCAATAATTTCAGTATAAAAGCTATGAAACTATAACTGAAGTAAATTATTTATTATTAATAACTATCAATTAAATAATATCTAACGTTAAAATATTAATAACAGTATTTTAAACATTTAAATTAAGGTATAAACAGCAATCAACCATAAACATTATAGATTAAACTATCATCTGATAATAAAACTCAGTCTTTCAAAACTGAATAAGTTGTGTCAGGTGGTAAGTATATTTTTGTGTAAATACTTTGCCTTTTTAAATATTCTGTTAGAAACTCCCATCTCTTTTTTGATAACTTAGAGAAGACATTTTGGGGCATCCCTTTGTCTTTTTGATACATGAGACTCAAGCATTTTAACTAAAGCCTTTTATTGACAACACCTTGTTTTGGTTTTAAAGAAAATGCTAATCACCTTTCAGCTTATTTTTATCATTGTTTAAAGCTAGAAGTTACCAGTGCCACATGATCCTGTTATAACTGGCCTTGCTTACTTTAAGAATGCAAATGAGAATGTTTCCAAAACACAGGGGCCCTGTACCTAGACATTAAGAGAACAGCAAAAGCTTATATGTGTCCATAAGACAATAGACTCTGGAGGACAGCAAGAGCTTACACACTTCCATTTACTTTTGCATCTAGGGAGGGAGGAAGATAAAGTAGTAGTTTTCTTCTTTGCAGCTGACATTTCTTTAGTCAGGTGACTGGCTTCCTAATAGCTACAAACCAAACATTCAGTCAATATTGTGACCAAAATGGAAAGGTTTTGACGGAAACAAAACTTGATGAAGAACTTTAAGTAGCTCTGTGCTGCTCACAAGAGCCTGGGAGTGAGGTACTTTCATCTGGTTTTGATTAATGTACCTTCACCTCAGCCAAGAGGAGAAGGTCCTGCTCAAAGATGTTAGCACTCATTTGTCTCCCAGGGATAAATAGACAGTGAACAATAACATGGGAAGCAAGGGAAGTGTGTTCCAAAGGAGAAGGGGACTGGAGATTAATGGTTTAACTGTCATTTATCTACTAGGGTATTTCAAGGGATGACTGCACTTGCCGTTAGGAATCTACACAATTCCTTGCATGTTGGCTTTTGGGTAATGTAAAAAGTTTAAGAAAGGGTGCTGAAATTAAACTTGACTATGTTTATTAAATGGGTGAGCCAGTTGTGTTCAAACAGGTATTGCTATTAGACTGGTTGAAACTCAAAACAAATGTTACTTTAAGAAAGTTTAAATAACTGACACAGTCAAGAGGACATTAAAATGGAATAACTATAAGTTAACAAGAAGAAATGGAAATCAAACCAAAAACTTAGTGGCTACCATTTTCAGTGAAAGCAATAGACTACAGCTATTTCTTTATTCAAAAGTTATTTAGAGCCCTGGGGGTAAGGGCTTCAAAAGAGACAAAGTCAAATGTGGTGGAGTGAAGATCATTTCAGTCAGGAAGTTTGTCTAAGTCACCCATGTAGGAGTCACTCATGAATGATGATGAGGTTTGGGGTTAGTGATCAGAATTCCAGGGAGAAAGACCAGGGAGGGAAAACTGCCCTAGCTGGAAAGAATTCAGAGTGTTAGAACAACAGTAATCAGATTAGTCTAATATTTAGTGAAGAAGTAGGGGGATACTTGAAGATTAGTAGTGTATAACAGGGACTGATATTTTATAAAATGCTAGAATAAAGGTACTGAACTTTTTCTACTTAGATTGTAATATAATAAGAAAAGATAAATAGCTTTGAGATGAAAGTAGCATATCACTGCTGACTTGGAGGTAATTTTTAAAGGCAAGATGAGAAAACCTAAGATCAGAAATTAAGCCATCAGTAGGAGTTGTCTGGTGCCATTTCAAAAGGATACTGCCATGTAACAACTTCCAGTATAAAGAACTCAAATCCTCTTGGGTCAAGTGTTGAAGGTCACTCAAGATGTACCATGTTCTTATTTCCCAGGTCTCACATTCATGTCCAAATCAATGCCCTAACCATTAGTAAGGCCTGGGAATCTGATATCATGGAGATATGTGTGAACCAAAATAAATTCCTGCTCCTGAATCTCATGGTTCACAATCGGTCCTGCTATTACTAGGGTCAAGACTAAAAGGGTAAGGACTGGCTCTGGACAGTATTTGGCTCTGAAGAACTCAGGGAAGCTGGTTTTTATTTGATAAACACTGGTGGGATCTATTTTTAATGATGAATTGTCTACAACCAAATGTAACATGAGAGAAAGCAAATGTGATTAACTTGAGCTCCTGTCTTGTTCACTGCAGTTAATAATGGAGAGTTTCTCTACCTCACTAAGAACTCTCCATTTAATTTCACAAATTATTCACAGACTCAACTGACACACTATGAAATTCAGTTTCCTAACAGATATCCAAATTCCTAGCCAAGCTTACTATTAGTGGCCATAAACATATGTTTTTATAACAACAGTAATACTTTGCTTTTGTTTTTCAAAGAATATGCCAAGTAGTCTCATGAAAAAACTTTTTAAAAATCCTCTCCCTTTTCAGGCTACCTTTTCAGGAAAATTATTCCCTTTTCACCAAAAATACAACATTCTAGGAAGCACTATAAACACACACATTGAACTCTAGGTTTTCTTTCTACCTAGACACTTAACCACCAACATTTTAGGATTGTAAAGAAATTAATTCCCTATGTATACAACTAAAAAGCTACACAAAAGTTCCAAAACTGCCATGTGAAGGTCATGGCGCTCCATGGGCTTGCTTCATGTGGTTTCTACTCAGACATGCAAACTCAGTACTGTACTTTTTCCCAAGAAGTAAAAAACCCTTGGATTATGCTGTATAGGGTAGATTTTTCCCAGCCAATAAACACAAAAGAAGGTAATGAGGAATGAATGTGATCAAAATATACTATACACGTGCATGACTTTTTCAGATAATTAATAATAAAAAGAAATCTGGAGGGATGGATGGCTACGTGGTTAAGAGCGCTTGTTGCTTTTGCAGATCCTAGTTCAGTTCCCAGCAGTCACATGGTGGCTCACAACAGTCCATTAACGCCAATTCTAGGGGATCTTATATCTTCTTTTGGCTTCCATGGTCACCAAGCATACACATGGTTCACAGACATATATGCAAGAAAACATTTATATACACAAAATGAAAAGACTGAATCCATAAGGATAAAGAGTTCTATCTTTTCTGGGAATATAAGTCAGAAATGAATGACTAAAATTTTTTTAACTGTGTTGTATACCATTATCAATTATGGAAATGCAAATCAATATCACAGTGAAAATACTTTCACATTCCCACTAGACTGGCTATCAAAAATTACTTAACAAGCAGAGCTGACAAGGATATGAAGAAACTATAACTAATACCTTGATGACAGGAGTATGAAATGCTATAGCACCTTTGGAAAAGACTTTAGTAGCTCTTTTAAAAATTAAATATAAGTTATCATTTGCTAGAGTAATTCTAGTTCTAAGTATTTTCTATCCAAGAAACTTGAAAATGTATGGATGCTTACAGGTGACTATTTGTTGCAACATCATAAATCAACAATATGGATGAACTTGGAAAACACTATGCAAAACAGAAAAAGTGAAAAACAAAAGCAGATATTATATGTGTTTTCAGGGATGGCACAGCAATATTTCTGGTAGAGTTGATTAAAAGGATGTACATGGGCTTTTTTTCAGATTCAGTTTCTGCTATCCATTTCTTGGAGCAAAAATGGTAGACCCGTAATTGTCCAAGTTTTTTTGTTGAACCTGAAGGCTTCCTCTCAGCTGTAGGTTCTTTCAGGGTTCTCCCCAGGCTGGAAGTACTATGCTTTGCTGGTTAGACGAAGGTATAAATCAAGATCGTGAGGTCTTTTGACAGTGTATTGACTTCTACTTTCAGTATCAAAAACATACACACCTGTACTTAATGAATAACACAAATCAGAACTTATTCTTCCCTCTAATCCTCAGCAAATGCAGGTTTGAGACATCTAGCATTTGAGGATAAATTTAGGGGAATATGAACTTCCACGTCTCTATCTCTACAGAATGTGAGCTCATCTGCAGAACTGTGTCTTGGATCTATTTGACAGGCAGGATTTCTTTATGGAGTTAGCTGTAATTTGAACTTTTTTGCCTTAATCTTTTAAAGTTAATCAAAAGAAAAGAATCATCTCTTTGGAGAATGTTTCTATATTTTGGGCAAAACCATAGTCAAAGATACCATCTATTGTATTACCCAGTAGTCTCTAGTGTTCCCTGGTAGGATTAATACTGCCATTGCCTACTGAGGTTTACTTGCTGGGGAAGAACTGTCAAATATTAAAGCAAAGCCAACCTTTATGTTCTTTGTTGTTCTCCCAAATGTCTTTCCTATTACACTATCAAGCCCAGTGATGGCATTCCCCTTTGTATCCCCTGCGCAAAGTCCAGTTTAGATCTTTGCTCATAAGCACATACTCCACAAAATAAAAAAAAAAGTACTAGATGGAAGATGAATAGAACCAATTAAGGGTTGATTTCTAAGGTTCAATTTTTTGACTAAAAAAAGCTAGAGGCCAGCCAGTGCAAGGAACACTCCATTCTGAAACCAAAGAAAGAAAGCCATTCTCCTCCCACTCCAACCCAGAGTGTAGACCAATCATGGTCAGAAAGACTTTGAAATCAATGACTGAGACTCCAAGATGAAGGCTATTTAGAAATTGTTTGAGGCATCAGTAGCAGAAGTATGAATTTGTATGACATAGCTAGTCTCCAGAGACCTAGGAAACAGCATCTTTCCAAGCAGCCTATCCTCGCACCAAGAATGTGACCTCACCTAGCCATCATCTTCATTCTTTGCCTTTTCAGCCTCTCTGTGTTTCTGTCAGTGTGTGAGGCAGTAAAATAAATTTATAAGTATAGCTGAAGCCAGTTTTAGATGACCTGATACTATTTACTCATGAATTCAGTCATGGCTTTTCAACTATATTTCTACCTTAGATTCTCCCTGCCTCTCAGTGGACAAAAGTTATCAAAAATAAAAGCATCCATACATCTATTGGGGCTTTATCTAAAATATTAACATTTTACTTTCAGAGTTGAAAAAGTAGCTGGATTGTGGTGGCACACACCTTCAATCCCAGCCAGCACCGGGGAGGCAGAGTCAGGTGGATGTCTGTGAGTTTGAGGCCAGCCTGGTCTACAGAGTGAGTTCTAGGGCAGCCAGGACTGCCCACAGAGAAACCCTGTCTCAAAAAACAAAACAAAGCAGAGTCATAAACTAGGGAAAATGGAATACGTGAACTTTTGTTTTCAGAGTACCTCTATAGGTCTGGCTGCCCTTGAAGCCACACCAGGGTGACTTCAAACTTGAGGCAATCCTCTTTTCTCTACTTCCTGATATTGGGATTGAAGTTATTCATATCCTATCTGGTTATTTTAAAATCTCATATGCATTAAAAAAATAAGAAGTAGAAACAACTCAAACGTTTGAAGTGATAATTGACTATGGAATAACACTGGAAATGGGAGCAGTCTAAACATGTATAACAATTCAATGAAATATTATTTAGCTATGAACAATAATGAAGAGTTGGCATATACTGTAACACACATGCTTGAGAGTATTATCTAGGCAAAAAGATCACATGCTAGATGCTTCATTATAAAAACATTCAGAGTAGTAGTGAAATGCATAGAGATGAAAAGTATATGAATGATTTACTGGCTCTGGAGGACAGTTGAGAGTGACTACATATGGGCACATAGTTTAATTTTGCAGTGACAGAAATGTGCTAGACTGAGGCAACAGAGGCCAGTAATACAACACTAAGTATGCCAAATGCAACCAAAATAGCTCAAAGTCTAATATGTGGGAAATACACAAAAATGATAGAGACATTTAAAACAAGATCTCTTCTATTTGCAATTCAACCGCTATGTTTATGGTGGCTTATCAAAACTGTGGCTCTGGTTGTAAATCTGCAGGTCTGACTTATCCTCGGAACTCTCTGTAGAGCTAATCTCATTATGTAATTGAATTTTCATATTAAGAAATACCCCTAGGTCTTGGTGAGAGACACAAGATAAGCACTTTCAAGGGCTTTTCCATTTATCTAACCAAAATCATATCCCATTTCATTTGGATACAATAATTCAATAGATCATGACAGCTATATTTTTTCTAATGCTGGAAAACATTAAAATTCTTTTATTATAAACAGTGCCAGTTACTCAAATTTCCAAAAATGTGGGCCTTGACATGGGAGAACAGGGTTCAAGATGTTAGTAGTGATACAGTCTTCAAACTGGGACAGCAAAAACATGCAGCTAGTTGCTGAGCTGAATGCCTCATTGTTGTAAACAATTTTTATTTGCTCAGTGGATCCTGAAAAAATTCCATTAACTCTGAATTTACCTCTGGAATTACAAGACTCCCTTACCTTTTATTTCCCTGATTCCTGTATTTACACTAAAATCTCATATATATATATATATATCTCACTACCATAACAAATCACAATGCCATATAAGTCACATAACAGATACATATGTATACGACATCCTGTATATGTTCTGTGGTGATCTGTGGTGATGCAGATGGCGGCTTTCTTTTGCTGAAGGAATGGGAACAGAACACCTAACAAAATAGTATTCCTCCCCATTTAAAGTGTCCATTTCAGCCTGGGTATGTAAAGCCCAGAGTAGGTCTTTTTCCTTGATGTATATTTCCTGTATTACTTAGGATAAATAGAAATACCAGCAGCTTCAGCTTCTATTTCTCAACTTGCCTTTTAAAAAAAAAAAAAGTGTGTTGCTTAAAAAGAAATTTCCAATAACCTCAGGAAGGGGCATGAAGACTTTTCCATCCAGGTTCCACAGAAGAGACCATCTGAATGCTTTTATAAGTAGTGAACGTATCCCATTTCAGAAGTGCTTAAAATATAATTACTTCATTTATTTTCAAGGCTTCATCATAATAGATTTGCAGCCCACAGTCTACAGAGCAGGTGCCTAGAATTAAATAAGTTCCTCACACCGGATTCATTTCCAAGGCTTTGGGGGGCTCTTATTTTCCAGGTCTCCATCATTCATAAGGAAGGTATTACTGCTAAGGTTCATGGATCCCTCTGAGAAACTCATCAATGCTACAAACTACTGACCTTACCCTAAACCCATCTGCCTGCAGGCCAGCTGACTCAACATCTCCTGCCAGCCGTCAGCACACACGTGGTGTTCTGTTGCAGATCTGTGAACAGCCAGGAATGAGGAGGAGCTCCCATTTTTAGAGAGGGTCACTGAGGGGGAAAAATACGAGAAAGCCTAATTAAAAACACTTCTCCTGAGAAGCAGAGGTCTGTATGTCTTTGCTTTGACTGCATACATTCATTCATATTTATTTTAGTTGAGAACCATTTGGGGTTGACATGTTATGTGCAAATCACTGCTCCCTCAATGTGACAGGAGACTAGAAAAAGTGAAATCATTATGTGCTCTGCTTTCAAAGAGCTGCAGACTCTAGTGAAAGAGAAAGGCAGCTCTTGACATTTCTTTATGAGTTAGAAGATGGCCAGAGGCAGAGCCTTGGTGCCTTGAAGTCATCTGGGGATTAGCAGAACTAATTGTAAGGAGATATTTGAAACTACATGAATTTTTCAAGCATTTGAAAATGGAAGTATGTGAAGGTGGTGCTAATTCCGGGTCACATATGCACAGATCCCTAGCCTCTGCACTGGTTCATTTGTGGAATACTATGTACCTGATCACAGCACACAGGAAACACAGGACTTAGTCAGAGGATGCAGAAGACTAAGATAGAAGCAGAGTGAATGAGAAGAGTGATGTGTGTAGAATGAAGGGATGGGTCAGAAAAATCAAGATAACAAGATGCCACATTAGCAGAGATGACTTCAAGTCCTTCCCTTGGTAGGAAGTTGGCAGAAATTCCATCTGGATGAGGGGCAAGGCATAGAGCCGACAAAGAGACCCCCATATCTTCATCCAGGGAAGTAATGATCCAAGAATGACTGATTATTCACCACTATTGAACTTGAGTGATGAATAAAATCTAAGTCTAAAAATGACATGCTTCCAGACATTTGAATGTGGAATAGTACACACATAATATAGACATTTCAAACAGAGCTGTAACTTGGGGGGAATTTTTTTTTTGTTACTTAGAAATAATACCCATGAATCACTACTGCCAGCTTTTAAATAGTTAAACAAAAATAGATGAACTTGGTTGGTAAAACCCGTGAAGTAACTGAGGATTCATTTAGTGTAAATGGCTGACAAGCATGTGAATTCTGGGCAGATGGCAGCCACCAGAAGCTTACCACAGTCCCATTCATCTGAGCTGTCCAAGCAATCCGACTCTCCATCACACCACAGGTCACGTGGCACACACTCATGGTTGGCACATTCCAGCTCATTATCCTGGCAAAATGCTGGCAAGGGTACCAAGAAGGAAGAGGATGATAATGTCTGAGGAAGCAAACTGAAGACACTGTGGCAGGAAAATAAGCTCTGTTCGTGTAGATAGATAGCATTTTAAGGATCTTACTATTAAATTACTCTCCGAGTCACATATAAATCTCTTTTGAATTTTTAAAAATTATAGTAAATCTCCTTGATTGCCTTCTTAGCATCCATTTCCCTTCTTCCTTCCGTAAAAAGGAAACCTGATTTTGTCCAGGTTCATACCAGCCATCCCAAGCCCCAGAGGAAAATCTTGATTAGTTTAACATAGGCATGGCATTTTTCTGACTACTCTTATCTGAGAGTAATTACTAGTCCAGGATTAAGTGTGATTCCATAACAGACCCTTGGTCTATTATTTTATGATTTATGCATTGCAAAACAGCATCCACCCAAACTCTGTGGGTCAGGCCATGTGAGTGCCTTAGTCTTGGAACTAGGCCAGACTGGAGCAGACAGCTCCTTCTAATCCCTGCCTGGGGCTGTGTGTTAAGTATTTGTAAAGAATGTCTTTTCTAATCCACACAAAAGCCCCTTGCTACAAACTGTGACTCTGCCCAGTGCTGACCCTCAGGAAATCTCTCAGTGATCTTCCAGAGCAAGGAACACATCCTTCCTTCTTCCTATAGAATATGATCAAGGCAGCTCACCCACCCAGATGCTCTTGGCTTTTGACCATCCAGCCTGAGGTCAAGCTAAATTAAAAGAGTAAAGATGATGTATTTCTACTATAGTCTAATTAATTCACTTTGCATGATTTTTTACTATAATAAGACATGTATGATTCACATATTAACAAATATCTTCATTTTTGTTAGAGTTGAGCATTCTGTTACTTTCAAGAAAAGTGCTTTAAGAAATTTTTAACTGGTTCTAAAGATAATGACTATATATCATTCAGACATAAAAGATTTCAAAAGCATGAAACTTAATCCTACCATCATAAGATAAATGTAAACCTTTTTATGATCTTCTATTATTTTTCTTTATGTACATAAATAGACTACTAAAATGCAGAACAACAGTGCATATACTACTGAATGTTTTCTATTATTCAACTGCTGTGTTTGGAATAAACTGTCTTTGAAGCTCATATCTTGAGGTTTTAGTCTCAAGCCCCTGGTGCCATTAGAAAGCTGAAAAACTGTTTAAGAAGGTTGAAGATGTTAGGGACATCTTGCAGCCAATGAAAGCATGTCCTTGAATGAGACAGAGGGGCCAGTGCATCCTCTTTCTCTCTTCTAATACACAGCCTGGAGGTTAATATGCATCCTTGTTGTTTCCTCTCCTCCATGATATTCTTTCCTGCCACAGGCTCAAAAACAATGAGTCTACAAAATAATAGCCTGAAACATCCCAAACTACAAGCCAAAATAAACCTAACTTCTTAAATTGATTGCCTAGGGCATCCTGTTTAACTAACAGGAAACCAACTATCACATCAACTAAAGATTTGTAATAAACCCAGGTCAAATTATTCTTCTCTACTTTGAATTTAATATTGATATCTTATGGTGGCACTTTAATATTTCATCTTATGGTTGCATTTTATGTCTTCCACTTTTGG
Organism: Phodopus roborovskii; assembly: GCF_943737965.1. NCBI lineage: Eukaryota > Metazoa > Chordata > Mammalia > Rodentia > Cricetidae > Phodopus > Phodopus roborovskii. The sequence goes on along the minus strand of NW_026126525.1, from coordinate 29,587,875 downwards.
ATACTGTAGGATATTTTAATCTTTCCATATTGATAAAATTATATGTGTATGTATTTTGTAGATATTTATCTTCTTGGAATATGTACCTTTATAAACATAAGCTTAATTGGAAAAACTAAACAAACTAAAAACTTTTGATATGTATTTCCAAATTTCTAGCTTATATTTAAAGTGAGACAATGAAAATTTAAAATAAAAAACCCTGTTAACAGATTCATGAGGGTACTCACAACAATTTTTTTCATCCACACCATCAGGGCAGTCTGGAAACCCATCACAGACCAATGTATGCTTCAGACATTGTTTATTGGATGGGCATTCCCAAAGATTTCTCTCTTTGCAACCTGGAAACAAAAGAAAAAGCTATTAATGATAGACTCACAGTTGATGAAAATGATGATGACATTTAATTAAATAATGTAAAAAGGAAAACTCCAGTACAAAGGCATGATTTCTTCTTGAGAGTTCGAAAATCTGTGATTACTATGAGTAATGTGATTTTGGAAGTAGGAGCATCCAGTAGTCCCCATTCTGCATGACGAACAGAACAGCTCTCCTAACAAGATCCAAATCAACATATGGGAAATGGAAAAAGTTAAGAAAACAACAACAACAAAACAAAACCAAGCGGCTATGCATTAACATCCTTCCTGAGTAATTCTTTTTGCTTTCTAAGTCAAATTGCCAGAGTGCAAGGTTCATCTATAAAGCGGCTTCTTATGCCTATAGACATAAATGTGTGTGATCTTAAATTGTAATTTCAGTCTACAAACTGAGGGGCCACCTGTATACTTCATGAAAGAGGTCCTGGTACGCTAAGTACCTACAAAAATTTGTTTAAGAGCCAAGTGCAAAAGCCAATGCTTTTGATGGCTAGACATCTAAGGGTGGGAACCTCATCAGCTAATATGGAAGACAGAAATAATTTGGAAAAAACCAGGACTGTGAGTTGATAACTCAAACTTCAAGTTCAAGCCCCAAAAGAAGCAAATACTTCTACTACACTCACTACCTATCATTTGACTTAAGTGCAATGTGTTTGAATATCAGCTTAGATACATCAAGATTCTATTTTCACTAGATGCCCCAGAAGATCCACGATCCTTACTATCCTGTGAGGGAATGAAAGTGAAGAGACCAGATCCTCACTGAGGCCCCTGCTTTAGCAGCCAGGACAGGCTGCTGAAAAGACCCAGCAAGACAAAGGCCCCTGACTCAGGAATATGTGCTGAACTTCTGACCTTACCTCCCATCAGGAAGCCAGATACCCTCCATGTGGCAAGGAACCAATCAGAAGTTAGCTGGTAGGCTCTGTGTGTGCTTTAAGGTAATAGTGGAATGCAGAGCATAACAACCAACCTAGGAGGGCCTATAGGCCATAGCAACCTACCTGTTGCAGCTGGCCAATCAACACAAGACAGGTCATCCAAGCCTGGCAGTCCACCAATCCTGTGGCTGTTGTGGACCCCGGCACTCCCCTTGCTCCCCACAATGAATTCCCTGCCCCTCTGTCCCTCTGGGTCCTTCTTGTCCCACCTATTGTTTCAGACAGTCAGAGGAAGCAAGCAAGCGAGTTAATTCAGTTAAGTCATAAAAACAATAAAAGACTCATTGCTTTTGCATCAGAATGGGTCTCTTGGTGACTTTGGGATTCAGAATTTGGGCACAACAAAAGAAATGATTTCATGGCTTTAAAGTGTTATGAGCTTTCGGTTTTTGAGATGGTTTCACTGTGTAGACAAGGCTGTCCTCGAATTCAAGATCCACCTGTCTGATTATAGACAAGTGTTCCCTTGACCTTTTTGATGCCCATCATTTTTCCTAAATCAGTGGTTAGCATATGGTAGAAACATGGTTAATTCAAATGTAACCTCACTTCATCTAAGAAACAAAAAACTCTGGTTCTCAGGAAAATATACTTTAAGGTATCTAAAATGCAAAGCAGTGACCAAATAAGGATACTCTTTGAAAATATCATTTTTCATCAGACCTATGACAAAGAATTCAGAGAAATCTCATGGTTGATTAACTTAGGATTCTTGGAATCCATTATGAGAAAAAAAAAAAAAAAAAAAAAAAAACCTCACTGTTAAAAAAGAATAATTTCAAACAAGGATCAAAATACTCCACCAGATTTAGAGTGTTTTCATTACCCAAATAAATGAGAGATAAATGGCAAGAGTCCTTCATTGGCCACTCATCTGTAGTGTTTGTTCTTTGATTCAAGGTATTTGGAGTTTTCAACTAGCGGAAGGCAAGCCTAACTGCAGTGTTCTGAAGATGATGTCCTCTAGATATTCAAAATGGACTCTGAAATCTGCCATGGGCCCCAGTTCCTGTCTAACAGCCTGAAGTTCTCATTTTACCAGAGAACAGGGCGAACACAGAAGATCTGACTTTTTGTTATTGTTGGAGAAACCACTATGCAGGTAGGGGATGAGAGAAGACCTTTGGAATTAATGAAGAACTTGTACTCCTGGGAGGGATTAATATAAAAACAAACACAGGAACAGATTACTGGGCATATGGCCTTCTGCAGTGTATGCTCACAAACAGTAGTAAGAAGAGGCGATGGCGTTCATCATCTACTGTTCATTTGATCTCCAACTCTAAGGGAGTATTCTGTGAGCATTTGTACATTTTCTACAACCAAACATCTCTTAGGGGAAAAGATGGTGAGAATAGATGAAATAAAATGAAAGGAGGTCATGGCACCTGTCCCATGGAAGATAGTATTATTTGTGAAGAATCGACTTTGTCTACAAAGTAACACTTTTGGTGTAAGTATGTGTTCAATGTATGTTTTAAAAGCAAAGTGAAAGCCTCCTTAGAACAGATAAGTATGAGTTAAGGTACTTCGTGCAGCTTTAGGCTATGAGATGAAATATCAACTATGCAGCACAGGGAGAATAGCAAAGTACACCAAAAGAGGACAGTGCTAAGTAAGTTATCAACTTTGATAACTGATATTCCCAGAACTTTCCTAGTTCAAGCACCAAATATTCCTTGTCCCAAGAACCCCATTGGTCCCAGGCAAACGGGAATGGCTCATCACCTTAAATTGGCTTAGCAATCAGTTCACTAAGCATCAGTTCACTCATTATACCTCTCATGTTTGCAGACACTCTATGAAACAGTCTTCATTGCCAGAGACAGGCCCTACCTGAATTGGACTCCTGGTTTCTCTACCAAAAAAAAAAAAACCAAAATGGCTGTTATAAGTAAAGACAGTGAATCACTATGGAAAGTGTGTGTGTGTGTGTGTGTGTGTGTGTGTGTGTGTGTGTGTGTGTGTGTGTGTGTGTTATCCTTTTCATTACTGAGACAATATACTATGGTTGGCTCTATTGATATCAGTCCTGCACCAGTTAAGCATTCAGCTGGAATAGGGAAAGCCTGTTCACCTCATGGTATCCAAGAATCAGAAAAAGACAAAGAAGCCCAGGACAAAATAACAAAATAACACAATATAGTCTCAAGAATCTACACCCAATGACTCACTTCCTCAAATAAGACCCATTTTTCAAAGTTTCCATCACCTGCCGGTAATGCCACTGAATTGTGGGGTTAATCTGCAGATTGGGTTAGGATCTAAAGTTCCAATGACCTCTCAGTGAGAAGTTCTACTAGCCAGGAATCAAGGATTCTTCACATCCAAATCATAACCCTAACACAGACACTTCTATAACACTTCATATGCAAAGCATAACCCAAAACAGATATCCTTGCTGTATAAAAATCTTATTATGCAAATATGAGGTCCACTCATCCTCTTAACTGTAGGAAATGAAACCCATTTCACTCGTCAGGCCAGAGCTGCTAAGAATGGGGAACGAGAAAATGTGATTCGGGTCTGAGCTGATGAAGGGTGAAAACAGTTCAGCTCCAGAGACACTGGGTCAGAATATGCCCCACAAAAGGACTGTCACATGAGTCACATGAGGTGGGACAGCCAGGGCTCGGGTTGAGTAGGCATGAAGAGCCTGCAAGAGTATTCATGATCCTGACTCCTCCCAATGTCCATCCTATCAGTCAACATAGATAGCCTACATCGCCGCTGGGCTCTGAGCGTTGACCATCATGAAAACATCACAGGCCCTATAGCTATGACCTACATCTTTAGTTTTGGTGGGTTTCCCAATTCTTCTATTTCCTAGGGAATGTACACTTTATGTCCTCTTTAACACACAGTGACTTAATGCCCTATGAAGAGGCAGGAGGAGGGAATAGTAAGGTTTTATCCATTGACCGAGGATCCCTATCAATGGCTGAAATTCTGGAAACAGGATCATCCTTCCCCAATAATTACTGTCTCTAGGACAACATATATATATTAAAAGTTGGGGACTTTGTCCAGCTCAGCTTTGCCATGCTAAAATCAGCTGTCTGAAACAAGACCAAGGCAAACAGAACCCCTTCCCCAAGCAAGGTGAACAGGGTGAATTTAGAAGGGAATTTCCTCTTAGATTCCCTAATACCATGGCAACTGGTTTCCTGCCCACTGTCTTCTGAAGATCAGAATGGGAAATTATAAATCTTTAAGTTATAAATGATAAAGAGGGGTGCATCACAACATGCAAGTGAATTCTAGGAAAGTGAAATAGAAAGCTAAAATTGTCAAGTTCTCTAAACACTAAGTCTGAACACCAAGTCTAAGTCTCCCCAGAGCACTCTACCATTCTAAGTTGCCTATCCATTACACAACTGAGCAGCAGAATACCAAAGGGGAAGACCATTCCTCTTCTTTAGCAGGGAGGAGGAATTAGGCCTGTTCAGAGGTCAGAAAACAAACACACAGATTCATCCTAAAAGCACACTTAGGGCTATTCCCCGTGTATGAACACGATGACTTACTCTTCTGATGACCACAGAGCTGAGCAGTCTCATCCACACATAACACCCTTCTGTGTGATAAATTACTTCAGTGCCCTTAAAGAGGACAAAAACATACAAAACACTTTCCTAAAACTTCTTAAGTATCACATTAATGATCCTCTGCAGACCTTCAGAGAATCGGTCTCTGAGAAACTTTTCTAGTTACATCTAAAGTTTTTGTCTGATCTGAGCTTAATAGAAGACCAAAGATAGTCGATAAATGTGTTTTCGTTAATTTGAAGATAAATAATCAAGCAACAATTTGTATTTCTCTCCATCTTTCTCGAGGTTTTCATTATTTAATAATCAGAAGGTAATTAAAGATTTTACTTTTACATTAGATATAAAGAATTTGCTTAAGCCATATTCTTATCTAATGGCCCCACTGAGAAGACCCACTGTCTGCAACAGAGTACCACATTTACATACTATCTCACCCAGACAGGTCATAACCCTAATGAAAGCAAACCTCAGCCTTATATAGTCAATGTGAAAGCCTGACAGCAAAACTCAAATAGAGAATCTCATTGCTGCTTTCTTTTCTTTTGTTTTTTTAACAAGTTTTTATTTATTCTTTCAGAATTTTACCTTATGCACTCCAATCCCACTCATTTCCTAGTCCCTCTGCATCTACCCTTCATCCTTATAGCATCTCCCTCCCAAAGGAAAACTTAAAAAGGAATAATAAAAATGAAAAACTTAAAAACTTAAAATAAATAGTATTAAAAGAAACCAAAATGCGAGCAAGCAAATAAGCAAACAAAATCCCACTGTTTTCTTTATGTCTTCCATGTTTGCTTCTCTGCTCAGGCCTGTTTGTTCTCTACTGTTTGGTTCATGGAAAGTCTTATGTTGAAACTGATTTGATCAAGTTACTAGTTTAATTATATATGGATATGTTATATGTTTTATCCCTGAAAGCTATCAACCTGCACGATGAGGAAGTACTAATCTCTTCCATGTCTTGCCTTCTGTGAGTCAGTTCTTCGGTGAAACCTTTAGGCTTGCACAGACCCCCCCCCAAGCATTTATTAAAAAACATTCTGAATATTAGCAAACCTTGCAATGCTTATTTATGTTAGTGTGGTAGCTTGAACGTATTTGGCGCCAATAAGCTCACAGGGAGTGGCACTATTAGGTGGTGTGGCCTTGTAGGAGGAAGTGTGATCTTGTTGGAGGAGGCTGGATGGCACACACCTTTAATTTAGACCTTGAGTCTGGAGGACACACCTTTAATCTGGACTACACCTTCTGGAGGAAGTGTGTCTTTATGGAGGTGGGCTTTGAGGTTTCACATACTCAGGATACTCCCCAGTGAATCAGTTGACTTCCTGTTGCCTGCAAGATGTAGGACACTTGGCTATTTCTCCAGCACCATGCCTGCCTGTATACTGCCATGCTCCCTATTATAATGGACTGAACCTGTGAACTATAAGCCAGCCTCCTCAATTTAAGTATTTTCTCTATAAGAGTTGCCGTGGTCATGGTGTTTCCTCACAGCAATAGTAAACCATAACAAAGACAGTCAGCAATTGCAACAAATTTAATCATGAGAGCAGGAGCCACTAGGAGCAAAATTCTCTTTGCTAAGTTCTCACACATTATTTTGGGAGTACATCTATAATTTATGTGCTTTGGTAATCACATTTCCAGATACAAAATTGATAAGAAATACACAGTCAATTTAATTTCTGACACATCAAATATTTCATAACTGAAATAAGTGTTGTTTTGAGGGGAATCCCCAGTAGTGTTGTTAAAACTTCTATGTGAGCTGTGCAATCACGACAGGCAGACCCAAGCACAGAGCACCTTAAATGCAAGACACATAGAATAAGTCAGAGAAATGACGAAGGTGGAATGCAGCCCAACTTCCCTGTTTCTACTTCCTCACGGGCCTGTGTGCACATGAAAACAGAGGTTAATAGCAGAGTATAGACTGATACCCTGGATGGTGTACCCAGAATCCTTTGGGGCCTGACCACCTGACTTCTTTATCTAATTAATCATCAATGATGCCGCTTCCCAGCACACTGTGCAGCCCATCTGAGTGCATGCATGAATGCCAAAGAGGAATTTATCCATCACGAATCACTTTGGAAAACCCAGTGCAAATTTTCTCAAGTGAATTATTACTATTAAAACAATTAATTTAGCTCTAAATGAATTATTTTTTTATCAATTTCTAACTTTTCACATCAGAGCTATCAATGGTAGACAAGATATTTTGAAAATTAAATAAGACTTATTTTATCATTGTGGAAGTCTGTTAACTATAAGATTAAAGCTTTTATGAAAACACTTATTATTTAACTAAAATCTTGATATTTTAGGGTCATGTAAATACTATATTATAGTCCTGTGAGATAATGTTTCATAATGTATTTTAGAATGGAGACAATTTATTCTTGGTAAGATGTATTTTTTTTATTGTATTTGTTTTGTTTTCTCAATTTGAGGCCTCATGTAGCAGCCCCAGTTAGCTTTAAACTCACTGTATAACTGGAGATGACCTTCAGTTCTCAACCTCTTTCCTCTACCTCCCAAGTGCTGGGATTTCAGGTATGCACCCCAAGCAGCATAACCATTACTTTTTAAACTAAGCATTTGCCAAATAATTAGTCACCTAATGAAATAGAGTCACTATTAATAGAGCCATAAAACCACTTTTAATAACCTAAGGTTATATAACCTAAGGTTTAATAACCTAAGGTAATCTATCTTAAACCATACCTTAGAATACCATACTCCAGCAAAGTTTTTAACTGAACAATCTAATACATTCTGGATATACTACTGATGTGACAGTAAAGTTTTATTATTTTTTTATAGAAAGCTCACAAACTGACCAACTATAGTAAGTTCTCAAACTATTTAATATTGCTTCATAGCAAAATTACACTGACCTCAGTACCAACATCCTGACAGCTGTAATCTTCCAGAGGAAGTGTGCGTCCATATTTATAGAAGCTGATAGTGGTTCAGTTGATTGCTTATGGCATTTTGTCTTGGCCAGGAGAACAATATGTACTATGAAAATTCATTTTGAGGGGAAAGGCAATATTTCATTCTTCAAAGGCCAATGGAATGGAATGATCTCAAAAGGATATATTGCCTTATGTTCTTCCAACAAATGAAGTGTCAGTTTTATTTGTGGGTATGACAGACTAAATAATCATAAGCAAGGTAGCTTTTAGATAGCACTTCAGTCCTTCTGCTGGATGCTGGGCATTGTTTGTTGAAACACATTGTCTGTGTTCTGATCCCTGGCATGTTTTCAGCTTGCAAGAAGTACAGTTTTCAGGAAAATAAACTGAGAGTGGCTGTGTTCCCATTGCCATGGGAATCTTCAGTCCCCATTGGTGGCTTTAGGGCTCAATAGGAAAAGTGTCAAGCAGGCAACAGAGGCAAAGCAAGAGGGGCATGAAAATGACTCTCCATTAAATGTGAGCACTGTTGCCTGAACTGTCTTCATGGATGCAGATGCCTGATTAGCAGCTCAGGAAGGCTATGGGAAGACATCATTATTCTTGTAATAAACCAAGTAGCAACTGCTTTGTAATTTAATAACAAAAATGGTTCCTCACATTTGTAAACTTTTCCTTTTTCCTTTCAATATATATGTACATGTATACATATGACATAAATTGTAATTTTATTATATATTAAACTGTAATTTACTAGAAAAATCATATCAGTTCATGCCTTATGGCCTGTTGATGTCAGAAGTAAGTGCATTAGCATTAGACCAGATGCCACTTCCTAGAGCAAGAAAACTGTTTACATATTTCAGCACAGTTTCTTATACTTGGCAGTTACTACTGTACATGAAAAAAATGTCATCTCATACACATACCACAGTGCTCTTCATCACTGTCATCATCACAGTCAGCCTGACCATCACATCTTCTGGAACCCAGAACACACCGTCCTGAGCGACACTTGAAGTGACTCGGTGAACATTCTGTCAAAAAGCAGTATGAATCTCAGTGGACAGAACTGCAAAGATGCCAACTAGCATCTGTGTTTCCATTTGGGCTGTTGTGAATGGGCAAGTACTAAAGCTAGAACAGGTCTCCACACAGCTAAAGCACCTGAAGTTCACTTGGATTTCTTCTATCTGCTCATCTCTATCCCTCTCTTTCATCCTTGGTACTACCTGTCCAGATCAGCACTTAGAACCTGTGCTTTTCAATAATTTATTACCTTACTAAATGGACACCTAACAATGACCTGAACCTGAAATTCCTTGTGCAATTGTTTATCATTACTTTCACAGCTCCTAAAACAAACAAAATCCACAAATAACTAACTCTGTAAGTGGAATATGCATAAAGTGGAACATACCTACATGACTAAGCTCATCTCTGAGTTCATTTTCATTTCTTAAAAATATTTTATATGTGATAGCAATGATAACAGCTGACAGGTGCCAGAGCCTTCTAGGGTAATTAAGTATATTTTAGCATCATGTACCCGTGAAGCATAATTGATAACTAAATGGAAAGCCAACAACAACCCTCCCTAATTCAGGGACAGCAAAAACTGACTGACATGTTAATCCATGCCCAAATGGAATGGACTGGAACATTAACCTTGCACATCTTCACTGGGCAGGAGGCAAGTTTGATTGGCTGAAATTTCCTCTGGAAATTGATTGCAGTCTGTGTCTTCAGGCCACTGGAGACCTACCATCCCAAGAACAGACTCACAATGCTCTTTGGAGTGCTCACACAGGAGTCTACAAGCAGAAAGACAGCATGTCATAAGTCATATAGCTTCACTGTAATTGTATGCATAGATTACATTTAGGTTTTAATTCTATGTGGGACTGTATGTATAAGGATGTGTGTAGAAACATATCCGAATGCATAGACACATGCACTTAGAAAACCCAAACAAGCAAAATTTCTACAAAGAGGATCCACCAGCTTTCGCCAAAAGAGATTGCACTGCAGACAGAACAATGAAGTTCTCTTCAGGACTCAGATTGCCTTACCCTTGGCTTTCTACTTTACTGTGTTTCAGGCAAACATTATCCAGTCTTTGGTTGTAATCAGAGGCATGCCCTACATCACTTCCTATGATCTGTCACCATGGATGATGAGCCTACAAAAAGCCTCTAGCTGAGGAATGCCCAACATCACTTCCTATAGTCTGTTGCTATGGACCATGAGCCTACACAAAAGCCTCTAGCTGAGTTTTTCTTTGATGAGTAGTGGGGGTCGAGGGTTCCTGTGTTGCACTGGTTTACCAGGGGCTGTACCTATGTTTCCCCTTCTTCAGCTTCCATCAGTACTGCTTGCTTGCTTTATCTAAAGATAAAACTCAATTTCTAGTTTAGGTTTGGAATTTTCAACAATAATGAATATGGGTCATTCTCATAATCAGTTTGAAAAGAATGCTAAGTTCAATATTATTTGGGCACTATCTTTTGGATTAGAGTTTTACTAGATATACAACAAATGTACAAGGTAACCATTGACTCTGCCACTTCTGAATGGTAACAATTGACTCTGCCACTTCTGAATTTTAGTATAAAGTGAAAAAATACTAACAATAACATCAAAAGTTCAAGGAAGTTCTTGTCAAAATCTGCCTGGTCCTCAGTGGTAGGCACTCATCATGATGGTACAACCTCAGTCATAGGGGATTTTGAACATAAGATATAAAAACCCTCAAGTTTTTCCCACATTGGGATGCTCAGTAAAGTTGGTTATCCTCAGATGTGCAACTTAAAAATTAAATGTTAAGGTTAGTAAACAGACTCACAGAAACATCCATATGTTAATTCACAAGTGTGGGAGCACATTAGTTTGTTAAAATAAAAATAGATTTATGTATAAATATCAAAACATTCCTATTGTTGGCACTGAAATTGAAAGACATACCATTAAAGCTAAAAAGCAAAATTAAAGTTGCTAAAAGAAGTTTATCAACATGTTCACTCAATATCTCAAAAACATTTGCAAGTAGTTAGTCATTTTAGATTCTAAAACTTAAACCATGAAATTCAATATGGATATACATTTATAACTATAGTTAAAGACTGATAAACTAGGGGAATTTTACATAGATATAAAAAGAAAATCAATGCAGCTTGGGAAGTCCTATTCAAAGTAGTAATTCACTATCATCATTGACCTTTCTTAACAAAAACAGAATAAGATTTGCAAATAACTTTTTAATATGAAATCAGTAGATATCCTAACAATACTTCATCGAGTATGTAATGAAATTTTCAGAATTACTTTTGTCCAAGCAAGCACTAAATTTTACTCTCTTCATCTTGTATGATTTGTTCAGCTGCCCAAGTCATTCTGAAATCTTACTGTTTCCTGCTTTGACTCTAGAGATACCCTACTTCATCATCCACTTGATATACAATCTTAAATTTATTGTTTTCCCATCTGTCCTCTATATTGGTATTATTTCTTTTTCTTAAGACTCTGTGTGACTTCTGATCCCAACATATGGTTTCTGTAGTTACCACTCCCATTTAGGTAAGTATGTCTGCATAGCCACCCTTGATTGCAAGACAGCATTGCAGAATGTAACAACAATGACTTCTGGAATAGCCATTTCAGATACGCACATTTTCTGACTACAACCTCCTACATGTGGCCCAGAAGAGGACACAGCTGCCACCAAGCAATTGAGTCTATATACTATCTTCATAGCTACATGAGTCACCACAGAGCTTTCATATAATTTGGGGACCTTGCCATTTATTTAACTTCACAACCTTTTCTTGAATTCTCACTGAAACTCAACAAACATATTTATTTCACCAGTGAAAAGACTCGAGGACCTAAGAGACTGAATAATTTGTCTTAAGAGCACAAAGCAGCTAGAGAAGACTCGAAGCTGACAATGGACCCCAAAAGTAATAGTGCTGGCCCTCAGGACATCGCTCAGACCCTGAGCTCAAGCTCTGTCCATGAGATGCTGTCTTTCTTTCATTGAGACAATCAGGAAAATGTCAGTGACACGAATCACTGTCCCACCTGCAGAAAGCTATCTTGTCTCCCTACAGAGTCACACTAACCCATAAGCACTATCAAAGGAAAGCATCTTAAGCACACTGATGAAGAACACATTTAATCCATCTAAAATATGAATACATTAGTGTTTCCAGACAAAGTGGAAGACACAGCCACTTCCTCTGCTCCCTAACATTCTCTTTTGCTTTGGGATGCTGCTGATCTAACACAGGGCCTAATACATTCTAAAGGATGCTCTACCACTGAGCAGCACCCCAACCTTAGCTTACATTCCAAATGATACGTTGTGGTCCACCAAAGTGGAACACAGATAAAAAGCACGTGACCTGTCATGAAAGGAAGTTAACACCCTCCATGTTTGATATTTGAACGATGAATTCTTCCTCAAATACCTATTTTATTCCTACTTCTTCATATTTTGAATTTGCTAACCTTCAGAGTCCTTAGCAAAATTCATTTTGTCTAAACTCGAATTTGTGTTCTTTTGGTTCTCCCTGGGATAGCATGTAGGTAGTCCATTTATTTTACCTGCAAGGAGGGATGCGTTGGCCTGTATTCACATCACACTTTGGAACCAAAATGGTACAAGCAAAAAACATTAGGTATCTGTAACAGTTGGTTTGAACAAGTGCAGGGAAGAGCGATGACTCCCAGCTGATAGATGCTTCCTTTTGAGTTCTGTGGCCCAGGTAATTTGGAAAATGTGTATGATTGTAGGGCAAATTCATGCAGAGTTCCAGAGAGATTGGCTCACATTGACCTAACAAAAAACACACACAAATCTGAATATTAAAAACAATCTCTTCAAGCTTTCTACTCTCAAAGTCTACTTCACTTGATTTAGGTCACAGCTTCTAAAACTTGGGGTCCTGGTTTCACAACTATGCATGAGGGCTGTGAAATAATAAAAACTCAAAAGGTTACTGGACATAAAACAGTCGAAACTTAATTCAAAATGAAGCACACAACAAACCTGAGGTGTATCTGACCCTTACAAATGTGACCCCAAGGTAACAGAGTTAATTAGACATGTGTCATAAAATAGACATAGCACACAGATGAGTTCATGAATCCTTTGTCTGAAAAGTTATATGATACAAGTAAATGAGTAATACAGACTGGAATAAAATAAGTCTCAAGAGTATTTATTAATCTAGAGACTATGAGAGCTTGTGGATGTAATATTCATAAAGGGCTGACAAGATGTGCTAGGACTCTGTTTCCTGGAGAAGCCAAGACACCAGGAAACTAGCATTGTGTTAAGGGCAAATATAAGGTGGAAAGACAAGAAGGCAGGGAGATAAAGGCTTGGTACCCAGTGTCTCTTCTACTCATGAAGTAAGGGTGTTAGGGACACAGTGTTTATATATCTCAAAGCCATAAGCTTAAATCCTTGCCCAAGGGTGATGGTATTGGGAGGTAGGGCTTTTGTAGGGTGACTGGGTCATGAGAGCAGTGTCTTTGAAAATTAGATCAGGGCCCAGCATCCAGGATCTCAGAGAATTCTCCCTCTGGTTCTGGTGTATGAGATACAATGGGCAATTGGTTGAGAAGGATCTAGGTTTGAGCTATGCTGGCACCCTTATCTTAAGCTTCCAGACCCCAGGTCTATGAGATAAAAATGTTTACTGCTTAAGCCACTTAGTCTATCTGCTCAGAGTAAAAAAAAAAAAAAAAAAAAAAAAAAAAACCAGAAAAACAAAGACTCAAATATTGTGTTCAGATTCTTAAGATATCTTCTTTTATAGCAGTAACGAAGCATACATAAACATCTCATTATTCCCCATTCTCTTTCTCTCTGCCTCTCTCATAGTCCTTAGAAGATTTTTAAAGCCCCTCCCATTCCTTTCCCTGCTCACACTCATACATGCCTTCACCAACGAAGAAGCAAACCCTTCCCATTTCCTCGCTGTTGCTTGTATTACAGGCTTCTTGATTACAAACATCTTCAGTTCTGGAGCTGCAGACCTCTCTTCCTCCTTCCTTTAATGTACTTATAATTTTACAGAATGTCATTCTCACACAGATGTCTGAGGCAATCCTTTCTCTTACACATCTTTCCTTTCTCTCCCTTTACCACCCCACCAAGGTTTAACCTTTTATCCATGTATTTCAATTAGGTGGTGACTTGATAATATTGTATATCATAGATAATTTCTCTCTGTTTTGACATATGGAGAATGTACTACTTTTGATTTGTCAAAATGTAACTTTCAGCGTTTTGAAGCCAAGGGTGATGAAAAGATTATGTGACGAGTACGCATCATGCTGGAGATCTTTACTGAGTGAGATAATGATTGGATCTTATGTTCTGTCCCCCTAAAATGCATTCTTTACAGATTGCTAAACAAGTTAGACACTTATCAAATCCAAATCCTGTACCTTTGTTTGGTAAGCTTTTATAGTTTAATCATAAACATCGAGCTTAATTTGAAAGAATCACTAGAGGGCGATCGCGTCACAGACCAGATGGTCTAGTGCCTAAATTCTCTCTAAATTCATTCCTCACCCTGTCCTGACTGCAGATAAGGTTTAATAAATCTCTGTTTTTAAAAGTCTGGTATACTGTCTATGTTATCTCATTTTCAAAGACTTCAACAAGAATTATTAAATCCCACATAAAGATGGGGCTGTGAACTACAAACGATTGAACAGCTGTGAAGTTACTAGAAACTGGATACTGAGTGATGACCATTTACAAGAAAAGATGACACTTTTAACATCTAGTCACAGTGATCAGACATCCTTTACTGCAAACTCTAAACCCAAAGTTATCATTTTTGTTTCTAACAGTCTGTGGGCTGTTAGAAAGTAAATATCCTTGTGACTACAAGGAAGGGAAATTTGGCAAAAACTCAAACGCCCCCCCCCCTTTAGATCCTGTCTTATTTCAACCTTCTCCTTTCATCTCAAAGGAAAAACATATCTCACAGTTGTCACAGCCTGGTTTTCCTTTACTGTCACAGTCAAGTTCAAACTTTCCTGTTTTTTAAAAGAACTTGTCTTTTAATTCCTTTCAATTTTTTGGTTTCCCTAGCCATTGTTTTTTGTTTGTTTGTTTGTTTTGCTGTCAAAAGACACAGACATTTGCAGAGCATGCACTGTTTAGATTTTCTGATTGCACACTCATACTGCAGATAAAGAAAAGTCCCGCCTGCCCTGCTTCCTGAACTGTGGCAGCAGAATCAGGAGGGTTGCCTAGACTTTATGTGTTTGCCAGGACTATAAATGGCTGCTATGTTTTCTCCTCTGCAGACATGTGGTTTCTGTAGATGTTCCATGCCTTGGTCCATTAATCCATTGTGTCACCCAGTGATATGTCATTTAATCATCTATTCACTTGGCAGGTGGGGACCCTTGTAGAAAGACATCATTCCTCCTATCTGTTACCAAGAACTGAAGTTTTTAATCATTTTGATGTCTTGCTTCTTGATGACAGCCCCAGGCTATTTGTTTCTTCAAACTGGAGTTTGTAGATGAGAAGAAAGTTGTCTAGAGCAAAGTAATTTCATTCCTTCCTCTTCCTCCATATTCAATAAGAGCATTAGAAAGTGGAGTAAGAGAATAGGTAAGTGGCCATATTGAAGTAAAGGGAAATGGAACACCAGGAACACAGGAAAATACCTAGGGGCATGACAGCCACACCAGGCTTCAGGGGTTCTTGATGAACGCAGGTACAAAGAGGAAGAGACAACCAAGGGAATTATGGTTTCCAGCTGGTGCTTTCCTTTGCCTGCACTGATTTCTATGAGAGAAAAGTGATAGATTGGTTCCTCTGTGCCATAAAAACATCATTTCTGCTGCTACCCCCCAGTGCAAGGCCATGTCTGCAATTTGCTCCCTGCAGAGCATGAAGATAGATGTCAGCATGCTAGGCAAGCATGGACAGAGTAGTCCAGGCTATTCAAAGCTGTTCCTTGATGCTTTAAGCCTTTTAATACGTTGTCTCAGTCACAAAATGTAAATGTGAAGATTTTGTTTGTAATAGTAGGCATTTGCAGTAATGGAAAGTAAGCAACAACCTTTCTCTAGTTCAGTGGTTCCCAAAGTGTGTCACAAGCCCTTTGGGGGTCAAGTGACCCTTTCACAGGGGTCACCTAAGACCATTGGAAAAGAGATATTTACATTATGATTTGTAACAGAAGCAATATTATAGTTATGAAGTAGCAAAGAAAATAATTTTTATGGTTAAATGTGGCAGGCTTTTCTTGGACTGCCAACCCCCAAATTATAACACTGAGGCTTATTACTAATTATTAATGCTCAGCCCTTTCTAACTAATTGGTGTTTTAAAAAAACTTAAATTAACCTATTTCTATTAATCAATGTGCTGTCCCTAGGTTCATTTAACTCATCTACATACTGTCTATCCTGCTTTCCTTCTTCCTCCATGTCTGTCTGGCTTCTGGCTGGCTTGCCTCTGGAAGGCTGCCCCACCCCTGTGAACTCTGCTAACTGGCTGGCTCCCCTTTTCTCTCTCCCTACCAGTCCTGTCTATCCCTCCTCTGCCCAGCTATTGACTGATCAGCTTTTTATGAGACCAGTCGGGTGCCTTAGGCAGGCAGAGTGAAACAGCAACACATCTCTACATAGATAAATTCAGCATAAATAAAAGTAATACATCTTTACCTAGCTAAACAAATATTCTATTCTGCAACAGTTTGGGTCACCGCAACATGAGGAGCTATATTGAAGGCCTGCAATATTAGGAAGGTTGAGAGCCAGTCCTCCAGTGAAAAGTAAAATGTACAGAGAACTATGAAAACTTTCCACTTCCAGTGTCAAAGTATGCATAAATGCATGTGGCCAATTCACAATGTGACCCGTAGAGCAGTCATTGTCAACCTTGGCTTCACACAGGAGTCATCAAGGACATTTAAAATATCCTGAGAACTGGGTCCCACCCAGTACACCTTGAGAGGCCACTAAGAAGCTGTGTGACTGCTTTGAGATGGCAAGAACTGGATTCTTCAGAGCCTAAGAAAGTTTGGTGAAGTGCTGGGTCTTCCAGATGATTATCAACTTTCTTCACTCACCGGGTCAAGGATGTCAACCCAAACAGCACTGTACACATTCCAAGTAATCAGCTTTAGTAGTATATTTCATCATCTAGGGGTCTACTCATCCATTTTCTTCCATATTCTAAGGTATAATTTTACCCTGAAGAAGAGGAAGAAGTGTGGTGGCAAGTGCCTTTAATCCTAGGACCTGGGTACAAAGGTCAGCAGATCTCTATGAGTTCAAGGTCACTCAGGTCTACATAGAGAGTTCTAGGCTGGGTGGGGATACATAGTGAGGCCCTGTTGGAAAATAAAAAAGGAAAAAGATG
Source organism: Phodopus roborovskii (assembly GCF_943737965.1). Classification (NCBI taxonomy): domain Eukaryota; kingdom Metazoa; phylum Chordata; class Mammalia; order Rodentia; family Cricetidae; genus Phodopus; species Phodopus roborovskii. The sequence goes on along the minus strand of NW_026126525.1, from coordinate 29,570,667 downwards.
GGGGGAGAAAAGGAGGAGGAAGAAATGAATAGCTTCACTTCTAATAACTTGCTACTAATCTATTATTCCCTGTTCTCTTTATGCAAGCTCCAAATGGGAGAAACAAACATCATGCGGAGAGGGATGGGGGTTAAGAAGCTAAACACCATTGATGTTGATGATGGTAAGCACTGTCAAATATTCACATTTCCTTGTCTATGAACAGATTCACAAGAAGATATGCTACTTGTCCATCTGTATAGAGAAGAAAGCACACGTGCATAGCCCACCCAGAGGCCTCTGGAGAAATAGCTGGAAGTTAGGTTCTGATGCCACTTTCAACAGTGGAAGGACTGAGAGACCAACGCCTGGTCCAGTGTTTAATACTCAGAAGAAAAATCTTCAGGTGTTTGCTGGGGGTGGAAAGGAGTTAGTGGAGATGTGCACAGAGAATGACAGAGCTAATGAGATGCTAGAGAAAGTGTATGCTGGAAGAACACAAAAATAACAACATGAATGTGAGTTAGGAGTCTACAGGATGTCCTCCATCCATGCCGGAAGTTTCCTCCAGTAAGTTAGACAGGATTCCTGTCTTCTCCCTTAAAGAGGACAGTGCTATTATGTGCTTGGAATCTTGTATGCTCACCATAAATTCTGCTTAATGTATAAGCTAAAGCTAGCTGCCTATATGTTCTATGATTCTTTTTTATAAGATGACACTGTGCTCTAAATTTTTACATTTTGGATTTTTTTTAATTTTTTAAAATTATTTTTAAAAACAATCTCATTTTACACATCAATCCCAGTTCCCTCTCCCTCCCATCCTCCCATGCTGCCCACCTTCTCCCTCTCCTAACTTCCATCCACTCTTTGGTGAGGGTGAGGCCTCCCATGGGAGATCATCAAAGTCTGTCACATCATTTGGGGCAGGACCAAGGTCCTCTCTGCTGTGTCTAGGCTGAGAGAGTAACCCTCCATAGAGAATGGGCTCCAAAAGGTCAGTGCATGCACTAGGGATAAATACTGGTTCCACTGTCAGCGGCCCCATAGACTGCCCAGGCCTCCTAACTGACACCCACTTTCAGGGAGCCTGGTTCTGTCCTATATTGGTTTCCCAGCTGTCAGACTATGGTCCATGAGTTCCCACTTGCTCAGGTCAGCTGTTTCTGTGAATTTCCCCAACATGGTCTTGACATCTTTGCTCATCACTCCTCCCTCTCTACAACTGGATCCCAGAAGTTGGCCTCAGTTCTCAGCTGTGGATGTCTGCTTCTACTTCTATAAGCTACTGGATAAAGGCTCTAGGATAGCATATAAGGTGGTCATCAATAACATTATAGGAGGACATTTAAGGTAGCCTTTCCACTATTGCTTAGATTCTTAGTTGGGGGTCATCCTTGTGGATTCCTGGGAATTTCCCTAGTGCCAGGTTTCTCCTTAAGCCCACAATGGCTCCTTCCATCAATGTATCTCTTTCCTTGCTCTCCTTCTCTGTCTTTCCCCCAACTTGGCCTTCCCAATCCCAAATGTTCTTCTCCTCCCCTTCCTCTCTTCCCTCCCCGTTCTCCTACTGTTTATTTTAGTATGTATGTGTGTTCTGCCTGCCTATATGTCTATGTACCATGTGCACACTGTGCCCACAGAGGCCAGAAAAGAGTACTGAATCCCTGGAAACTTGAGCTACAAGTGTTTATGAGCCACCGTGTGGGTACTAGGAATCAAACCCAGGTCTTCTGGAAGAACAGCCAGTACTTTTAACCACTGAACTATATGTTTAGCCCTTAAACTTTTAGATTTTGAAGTGTTTCAAATGTAGAGAAAATAGGATTTTCGGTTTCCCTTCTTCCTATATGCAGCACAGGCTAACATTTCCCTGTCTACATTTTTTAGTCTAACAGTGTCATTGCATGTCAAACAACATTAAAATTTTTAATACTAAGCACTTGTCTTTGACATGACTGTCATACTTCAAAATTATTCATCCAAAATTGAAACTGAAATAAAAATAAATCATTCTTTAGAAAAAGATCCAGACCTGACTGTGACATAAGCAAAACAGAATGATGGAATCAATGAACCGAGAACACATTTACACATATATACATATTTATATGTGCTTATGCAACTTGGATATGTCTGACTGGGAGAGAAAGTGGTCAGTGTATCTTCTTTTATTTTTATATTGTTTTTATTACAAAAAATATTTTAGGGACTAGGTCTCATATATACCAACTATACACCAAGTAGCTAAAGACAACCTTGAACTTCTAATATTATTACCACTGTGTACTAAGTATTGGGATTATGTTGAAACCAGGGCTTTGTACATGATTGGCAAGAATTGTGTCCCTTGCCCTGCTGATATTTTCTTAATGACCAGACTAATATCTACTGTTCTTTTATATGGTGTTAAAATGTGTCTGTGATGAAATCATGTAGCTTAATCTCGCGGTGAGGTATTAATAGAGAAGAGTCTTAATCAGACCATGACGCCTAGAAGGGGCACTTATAGGAGATAAGAGCATCAGGGCTAGCCCCTGACTGAGCACATGGAGGAGGAGTGCTAAGATAGGGGATGCTTCTTTTTGCCTTCATGGGATGTCCCATGTTACTCTGATTTTCTAGCAGTAAGAACATGGCCATATGGGGCTCCCTCAAGCCTGAACCAGAACTATGAGCAAAATAAACCTTTTTTCTTAGTTAATTTCTTATTCTGTGATATTGTGTCATTAGCAACAAAAAGATGGACTAATATAATACATAAGAGAAATGGTTTTCCTCTGGAGAGGAAGGTTTTGCTTTTAGCCAAATAGTTTCCTAGTATCCATGAGTATTGGTATACTGAGATATCCTAGTCAGGGATATAATTCAGCTCAAATATTACAAGGCTACTGGAAGCACGTTGTCCCTCAGTCTACTGACCTCAAAGCTTCTGGTGGCCTTCACGGGGAGGATATATGCTATGAAGTAAATCTCTCTTGATAGCTGAAAACTGACTGGCCTGCTTCTAAGTTTTTAACCCCAAGCTGAAGAAGGAACGATAAATTACCCCACATGAAAGAGGCGAGTGTGATATCCTCACTGAGTTCAGTGGGAAGAAATCATTTCTAAAAATCAGTCTTTGGAAATTTTCTAGTTCCATTGAAATTTCCCACTGGAGTTTACTTAATATTCTTCACTTTTGCCCACTCAGTCTTCCCTCCGCTAATCTCTACTGAAAAAAAGCAATTTGGAGACAGCTACCTGCTCTCGCCATTGGAGTCACTTCACTGTCCCTAAAACAAATGAACACAATGATTCCCAGACCATCATCATTCACCACCATGTCTGCAGTGGTAAGAACACATCTCCCAGAAGAAAAGACTGACCAAATTTCATGTGACTGTTTCAATGACTCTCCTATCTGCTTCTCACATGAAGTCTCCAGTTTGGAAGCTGTGCTTTAAAAAGAAGAAAGATAACATCTGCCCGCAGATGGAGCCATGCATATAATTTATAGGAGCTGATGTTGAGTTGAAAGTGGTGGTAATGACATTAAGCAATGTAGATTGATGGCCCAGCCACAACCACACATTTGTTCCTTATTTAGTTAATGAAGACCATTTTGGTTCTTTTCTGCTACCACATGCAACCTTTGGACAAAAGAATATATACATGTGCTTTTTTGGAGTGATTCCAAAACTTCAGTCATTTATGGCAATGCAGTAAGAAGAGGCTGAACATACAGTCTGTCACAGAAATTGTCCGAGTCAGCTGCTGTACTTACTACAGTTCCTCGGGCTGCCGTCTGAGTCGCACAGAGAGCTATCAGCACATGAATCGAGGCAGGAACTGTTGAGGCACCCTTGACCTCCTTCTGGACATGGCACCTGACCTGTGGAAGGGGAAAAGCCCAGTAGCTTTCATCACCTGTCAATCCCCCAGCCCTCCCTATGAGGGACTAAGAATGTCTCCTGGAGCTGAAGGATGACACAACTTTAATTTCCCTCCATCATCCCACCAACTAAATACAGCCCAGCATCCAAATGAATTCTGTAGAAATGAAGAAAAGAGAGGCAAACCAAACTAAAGAAAACAACTTCTAAGGGGGAAAGCATACGCTGTTTTTATAAAGGTGCCTATACTTCACAAAATAAAATGCAAAAAATGTGAAGGCAAGATGGTAATCTGGAGATATTAACATTCTGGTTTGTGAATGATGCCATAAACACTCCTTTCCCCCCAACTCTCCTGATTAAGGAAAATGCTTTCCCTAGAAATTAACAGGGCATCCACATGAAGGATCCTATTTCAAGGATCCTTTATAATAGTGCAAGTCTTCCACAGCTGCTACCTATACTTTTAGTACCCTTGGAAAGTGCCATCAGCTGAGGTCTGATGACCAAGATCAGGACTTCTTCTCTCCACATGAATGGTGGCAACAGCAGCCTCTGCCCTGATGGCTTTTCCTTAAGGTGTGTGGAAAGGAAACTGCTTTTGTCTTTGATTTCCTGGTCATTTGTAGATTAAGTGAACAAAGTAATAAATTGCTACCCATTCTCTTTCCATCTCTCCCCATTATTATGCTCAATTACTTTCAGACATGCCATCTGGAATCCAGAATCTCTTTCAAGGCACTCTTGAGTATAAATAGCCGTATATGTACATATACAATCGTGCTTATCCATAATTGTACAGCATTGTGTATTATACTGGAATTTTTCTTCCAGTCCCTCTAGTGTAAAATGCTATCTATTGTCCTGTAGAAATAATGTCACTGTTGTCATTTAAAGCTATCAAGGGCACTTTTTTTCCTCAAGGGGACTTTAAACATTTTTCGTGACTTTCTTCATGACATGTTAGGACATCATGCATTCAATAGTTCAGCAGATATTAAGTGCCTGCTTTGTGGCAAGCCTATGTGACAAGTCAGAAACTGAACACTGAAAGACAAAAGGGTATGGCTCCCTCTGTGGATCTGAAAGTCCTAACATGGATGGTGCTGCTCATGACACCTCACCAGGCTGTGAAAATATGGTGTTACCAGAGCGTTTATCAAGAACAGTTGAAGCAGACTAAGTCAGGAGGTCAAAGCTGCCCAAAGAAGGGGGGTAAGCTGTCATGAGAAGGAGAGAAGGGCTTTCTAAACAGGAAAACAACAGGAAGAAGCCTGTAAAGAAAACTCACAACGTGGTCTTCTGTAATCTAAACACACCTCCCACTTCCTATTTCAAGACCATTAGCCGTGTGGTGCTGTGGGTCTGCTGTGATCTTCTGAGGTCCCTCTCCCTTGAGGGCTCCTCTCATTCTTCAGCTTGACCCTCTAGCCTATCTCCATCATAAACTTTTTTTTCTGGGGGCTCTCTACCAAGCACACAGAAGCACAGCACCCTAGATTCTTTTCAGCCTGCTCTACACAGTTGGACTACCCATCTCATGAGACCGCAAGCTTCATGGGCTATTTTGTTAGACTCAATTCCCATGTTAGCTATGTAACAACAGGTAATATTTATTCAGCTTTCACCAGGCATTTGCCCAACTCAGGACTTATCATCATCTGAGCTGATGTGGAAACTGTGACCTAGAAAGGTGGATTGACTCACCTAAAGCCACCCAGATAGCAAGCAGTAGCACAGGGCATGAAGCTCAGCACCAGGGGTACAAAGGCATGTGTAATGCTGATACCTTATGAACCAATATGGAGGGGGGTAAATTAAGTGTGGGGATACTCTGTCGACCCCATGCATGGAGGTTTTCAGACAAATCAGGTCTTAAAATAATCAGTGTGGAACTTACCCCCCCACACACACACACACAAACCAGAAATTATCACATTTAAAATCTAACATGTTTAACTTTCATTTTCTGTTTAAGTTTCACACACGGATATTATGTTCTTTTTTAAAAAGTATATTTAAGTCTGCTGCTTGGCAATGTGAAACATTAAACTGATCTCTGAACATGGCCAAATTAGGATGCAGTTACACTTGATTTCATGAACCAATTCCTTCTATTGAGGATCTAATCACATTTAATTGCATGCTCCACATTAAAGTTTTCTCTTTATTAGGCTTTTCCCGTAGAAGACTCAATGGAATCTGAGTATGTGGCTTCGTCTCGAGCCTTAGGAACGAGCTTCCAGCCTGTGCTGCTAAAGCGTTATGCATTTACCAAGAGAAAATGTGACCAGGAATCTGGAATCATCAGTAGGGAAATCCCGCCTAAGCAACTTCCAGATATTCTGTTCTGTTCTCCCAAAGAAAGATCCACCAATACAAGAACACTCTGGGGGCTGGGGACACACTCACTGTTACTGCAGTTCTCCTCGTCACTTCCATCTTGACAGTCTTGGTCTCCATCACACTGGAAGGTGCTAGGAATGCACTGTCCATTTCTGCATTCTACCAGGCCCTGGCTGTAACAAGCTAGGGGAGGCCAGAAGAACAGTCACTTTATATACGGCTGCCTATTACTGATCATACAAATCAAGCATTACCAACAAATGATGTGTTGTGCACACACAGACAAATGGGGCAATACTTCTTATTTAAATGTAGTATTACTCATTTTTTTTTTCACTTCAAGAATTTCTTGAATGGAGGGTTTTCTTTCTTTCTCAATTTTCTCTTCATTATAAAAGAGCATGCATTACCAATTGAGTGCTTTCCAATGATACTGGATGTGATAAAAAAACAAATAGTTTATAAGAGGTGTGTTTGTTTCGTGGTAAAAAAAAAAACATGGTAGGTGTGTCATATACATCAAATGCAGATCCCTGGGAGACAGATGTTATAGCCGTTGTTTTACAAATGAGAGAACTGAAGTTGAGAGAACACAAAGCCCATTTCTAAATCACAAGGCTGCTGGGAGGTAGGGGAAGACTATAAAAACAAGCTTGTCTGACTCTAGGCCAAACTTTTCATTCCACAGCTTCCTAATCTAACAAGCTAATGAAATAATGGGTTCAAAAGAACTCCCAGAATACCTACTGCACAGTGAATACTTCATTGTACAACTTATTTATGACTGGTGTTTAAACGGGGGAGGGTATCAGGTTACTTTTAGCTTTCTGATTTTTGTGATTTCTCAACATTCTCTACTTCCTGCATTTTAAAGCATCAGAAACGCATATGCCGTGTGTCCTCAGGCTTCGATGAATTGCCATCTAACATTAAGACCCATTTCTTGAATCAAGGCTCCTCACCAGATGTGTTTTCTTTAGTGTCTTGCTCTTGTCAATACTTTAATACAGCCACTCTGTCCCATTGGCTTACAAAGGAAGGGCTTCACTTTAAGTAGGGGGAGAGAAAGCCAGGTAGCATGACTATGGAACTTTTTACACAGCTTTCCATATGTCAAAATAGAACTATGTTATCTGCATTTCTATTTTTGCCTCAAAGTATAAGCCAAGTAAATATACAATTTCATATTCAATACCTATGGGTTCTAAGTTTAAAGATTAAGCTAATTACAAACAAAAACATTGGGGCAAATATAATTGTATTAAATGTGTACAGAGTGTTTTCCTTATTGTTTCGTAAACAGTATAACAGCTATATGCAGAATGTTTACATTGTATTATGTTTTATAAGTGAACTAGGAATGATTTCAAGTACATAGGAAATGTGAATAGATTGTACACAAGTACCATGCTTTCCCATGTAAAGAGCTTGAACATTTTCAGATTTTGAGATCCACCCAGTGTCCTGTAATCAGTGCAGCTACCATAGGGAAACCTGGGCCAAGCCTTTCTACTAAGTGAACTAAAAGGTTTAGTTCAAATATCTATAGTGAGATGTGTCATTTTTAACCATTGCAGGTAAGTTATACTATTTCAACATTTAACTGCCACTATTTCACTTTTTTCATTTCTGAGGGAAAGCATGCTTTCCTAAAAGGAAAGCATAGCTAACAATTCTGCCTGTTATGAGATGATGTAAAAATAAGTTTTCATTTCTCTAGCAACACCACCTGCTATAAAATGACAATTACTATCATACTCTCTCTTTGTTACTATAGGATCATAGCAGGCTCCTTCTTTCTGGCACTTCTCCCATGTTCTCCCACAAATGGCCCCTGAGAACATGCTTAGAGGCTTGGCTGCTCGTATATAACTTGCAGAGAAAAGGGGACTCCATGGTCTCTGGGAAGAGAGTTGCCTTTGGACAACTCCCAGACACATAAAGGATACAGGAGCAGCAAGAGAAAAAGCAGACATTGATGGTCCAGATCTGTCAGTTTAAGTTTGGACTTTGGAGGAGAGGAGTCTGAGGTCAGAGCTATATTGATACTGTTCTCACACCTCTTGAATGCTACATTCACAGACAAAAGACAGAGTTAGATCAATAGAACCAAAGCTTAAGCAATCTTCCTCCCTGAGTGCTGTTTAATGGACTTTGGTTTCTGTGCAGTATAAACAGGAGCAAAAGGAACAACAAGCAAAATCAGACTTCTTGGGGGTGGGGTGCACTCACAGCAGTTGACCTCGTCAGACTTGTCCACACAGTCATGGTCCCCATCACACACCCACTCAGCAATGATGCAGCGCCCATCTCCACAGCGATGCTCCTTCATGGGATTGCACTCTAGAGACAAAGAAAAATCATGAGGATAGAGAGAGCATGGGGAAAACTTAGACTTGTGCCCACAGATCCAATTGAAGAGAATCTACTCTCATTGTTTCTGGTCCATCATTAATGTTCTTAGGATGGCTCCAGCCAAGTTCACGTGTTACCCTTCCACCAGGCCAAGCCCCACAGTCCACATTCCTGTGGGCAAAGACTCATCTGCTTTTCAAGACAGGTGTTCTAATTGCTGGCATATTTTGCTTCCTTTATTTAGGGGGAAAATCTATGACTTTTACAATGAGTCAAGTGAACAGAAGTAAGGTTTGAGCTATAGAATGCAGATGGCTGATTGATGTGTCTGTAACAGGCCTGCTGTGTTTCTAAGAATTATAACATCTCCCTGCTAAGCTGGGAAGATGAGCTATGTTATCCCTCCTGATGCTAAGCCTAGGTTTTCTACTGGATTATCCAAATCTATAGCTCATGTTTGAAAGAATTGCTAGGCAAGATAGGAAAACCATTATTGTTTTGTTTTTATGATTTCTTTGCATCTGGATATCTACTCTGCTCCAATCAACACATTCCTGGAATATGGCAAGTGAGGGAGCTTGCTAAGTGGGAAGTTTTCTCTCTTAAAAGGAAGAATTCATAGACTGCTTTGCTCTGAGAGGTATTGTAACAGTTCTATTAATGGTAAGGGTTCACAAAGAGCAGATGTAATAATGAGGAAGTTTCATGTGTCTCCATGAATGTGGCCATTGTCATAGTCTCCTGAGTAACAATGGCTCATAAAAGGTATCACAGAGAGGTAAAGCAGAGAATATGGAAGGCATGGTGTGGAGAAAAGAAGTAACCACAAGAGAGGATGCTTGGGTGGGAACCAGGAGATTCACTCATGATTTGTTCACTGGAGACAGAGAACAGAGCAGAGACTGGGCCAGGGAGGACTATAATTTCTGCTATTTAATGAAGACATCTTGAAAGCATAGCCTTTGAAACACATGCTTATCTTCAGAGGGCTTTGCTACTAACAATTCTGTTTTACATATGTGTACTACCTAGTAACACACCCATCTTTAAATCACCACATACTGTGGGCTTTCCCAACCTCTAGGTTGTTACTTCATTGGAAAAACAAAGAGTGTAGATTAGATGAAGTAAGGTTCTTCATACGAGATTCTGTGATGGACAAGATAACAATTGTCTCCCATTCTTTGTCCCATATCTAAACAGCCCACTTATATCTAATAACTAGTTAGCAGATTGTACACCTAGAGATTTTAATATTTTATGAATGAAGTGAAGAGAAGTTAGACAAGACTTCTAGAAACCACCAAATTTCCCAGCTTGGCACTATTTTATGACCATCTTTACTCTGAGACTTCCTTTGCCTCACACTCTAATCCTTTCTAGCAACCCTTTAGATAATCTCAAATATTGACCATTATTCAACACTGGTCTTAGTTTCAGCTTGCCTTTGTTACATATTATAAATTTCCTACTGTCAATAACATATTACATAAAAATGTAAAGCTAATCACAAGCTATCAAGATCAATAAGCAAGAGTTATTTTGCTGGTTTTGATTCCAAAACATGGTGCAGTATTAAATTTGCCCGTTCACATGAGTTTTTATGTTTATAAAGACAAGAAATTGGCATTTGCACATAAAACCAATCTCTCATCCTAACCCTTGGTGACTACACCATGTAAGGAGTCACTAAAGTCATGTGGTGGTGGGAGCCTTGGACACATGTTACACTTTATCCTCAGCAAAGTTTGGCTCAGGAGCTCAAAATCCAAACATAAGCCTGCTGCGGCCAGAGGACAAACAGAACATGAAGCAGAAAAACACACTTTAACAAGTCCACTATCTTTCCACTCTACTTCCTTAACATTTCCTTAGTGTGACTGCCAGACAAGAAGGAGGGTGCTGATGCAGAACCCTACTGAGACAAGTGTTCAGATGAACTCTTCTTTCTGAAAGGAGAAGGTGTGTTTAGCTTTGTTTTGCAACCTTCTGGTCATAGAAGTGAACAGATAGATACGTGCTCTTGGTCATAAATACCTGTGGTTCCTAATAAAACCATTTGAGGAATCAGTGCTACTTACCACAGTTTTTCTCATCGCTCAGATCTCCACAGTCATCATATCCATCACACACAAAGCTGTGATTGAGACACTTTCCTGTGTGGCAGTGAAACAGGGCCTCACTGCAGTCTGCAGACAAGGAAAGTTACAGGGGTATCATCAGAGCGGCACACTACACTAGTGTCCAATCGAACAAAAGCTAGGATGGGGAGGGGGGACCTTGCTGATGACCTGATTCATGCCTATTATTTTACAGGTAAGGAGTTAGAGAAACACAACGGCTGGCAGAGATATTGAAGAACCAGGCCCAAGACACTGATCCCAAGTCAAGTTCTTTTATCTCTTTTGGAAGCCTTTCTCTGACTTTTACCTTATGTTACTTGAAAGATCCTTCTTTCTACTAATGTAGTGTATGTTTATCTAGAGTAGCTGGCTTTGATGGAAAGTGTGCCATTTCTAAGTATGTCTCCTTTACAGGGTAAGTATAAATTCAGGGGGGCAATGTGTCATCTACACTGTAGTGTTGCCACTTCTTTTTGCATAAACAGCACTGCTCACACCAATGGGTGTTTCATAACACATGCTTAAGAAAGCAAGCACTTTCCCAAGATTATGATGGCAAGGTGAGAATTGGTGATATGTAAAACTCAGGAAGCTTAATAGTTAGTGTAATAATAAGTACATGTAGGGAAAGAGCTTGTGAGTGAAGCTTGGAATGAATCTATTAGACTTCAACACTGCGGGAAAGTTAACTGTTAGAAGACCAGTCTATCTTGAGTCCACTTTTCCAGCATTAATAGATACATATTGCCCTCTTCTGCACACGACCTAGCATGTTGGTGACCATTAGGTAAATCTTTTGGAATGTACAAATAGACCATTCATTCACTTCCACCAACCAAAAGGCTAAGAATGTTTGCTGTCAGCACCTGAGACCTACAGATGACATTTTCTGGCTTTTCTGTAATCCACCTAACTGATGTTTCCACCAATGTATTTGAAATGTCTTGACTTACAACTTTTATTGTTCTGATACTATAAAACTTCACGGAACTGCTACCATGTTACAATGTAGTACCCGAGTAAAGCTGTATCTGTGTTCCTGGTCCAGGTCACTCATATTTAGCTCTAGAATAAACCATCTCTTGTGCTTCTTTGAGGTGAGAATTGTTTCTTTTGTTGACTCTTTATCAATATTAAGAGGAACATAAGGTTGTCCTTGGGTAGTTTAGAACTCTTGTGTTGATTCTGACATCTCCGACCAATGGCAATTCTAGTGTTTTCAACCCTACAAACCTCTAAAATGGTGTAAAGATGCTCATGTCAACACCTGATATTGGGATACTAAACACCAATGTGCAAATTATAAACCCTGACCTCTAGTTCAAACCACATGTAAACAGTAAATCAAAATAAATAACATACTTAAATGCATTAATAACTATCAGAATACTTCTAAAAGAAAGCATGAGGGGGAAGTCTTTGTGACTTTGGAGTAGGTAAAGAATTCTTAGATAAGACATTGAAAGTATAAGTTAGCTCTGAACACAGGAGACCTGCCTATCCACTCAGGACCACCCGTAATTTCCACCTGCTTGATCTCTGACCCCCACCCCCAGTCTTCTGCTGGAGTCCCGGGCCCCTCCCAGAGATTGGCCTATATCTGTAGGACCACTCTGAGTTCCCACCAGTAAGATCCTTGACCCCCAAAGTAGGGCCTCTGCTAAAGAAAGAGGCCTCAGGTGGAGAGTGCCAGGTCCCTGTGAGATCCCACTATCGGTATAGAAACATCCCAAGTATCAGCCCAGCCTTTGTCCTCTTCTGCCAGCCATTGGCTAGAGGCCCCTGTCTGTGGAGAGACCTCCTAGAGTGCTTGAACCACCCAGAGCTACAGATATTGAATCTCTGACCACATAAACCCACCAGGGAAGTACCATAGAGAGAGGGAGAGACCCCACCAACACCTACTGGAAGAAGCTATGGGAAGACAGAAATACAAGAAAACACCTAACAACAGAAAGACAAGCATGACACCACCAGAATCTAGGGAATCTACACCAACTAGAACGGAACACAACAACAAAGCAGAGGAAGCAGAAGGGAACGACTTTTACCATCATAAAAATGATAGAGGCCCTCAAAGAAGATGTGAGAAAATCCCTTAAAGAAATGGAAGAAAAAACAAACAAAAAAGTGGAATAAATGAACAAATTTCTTAAGGAAAGTAAAGAAAGTACAGAAAGCCAAGAAAAAACAATTAAGCAGGTGAAGGAAATGGTTCAAGGCTTGAAAACTGAAATAGAGAAAATAAAGGCAACACAAACCGAAGGAATGCTGGAAATAGAAAAACTGGGCAAACCATCAGGAACTACAAACACAAGCATAACCAACATAATTCAAGAGATGGAAGAGAGAATCTCAGGCGCAGAAGATAAACTAGAAGAAATAGATTCATCGACCAAAGAAAATCATAAATCCAACATATCCTTAACACAAAACATCCAGGAAATGTGGGACACCGTGAAAAGGCCAAACCTAAGAATAATAGGCATAGAGGAAAGCCCAGCTCAAAGGTGCCGAAAACATATTCAACAAAATCATTGAGGAAAACTTTCCCAATATGAAGAAGGACATGCACATGAAAGTACAAGAAGCATACCGAACATCAAATAGGCTGGACCAAAGAAAAAAGACCCCTCGACATATAATAATCAAAACACCTAGCATACAGAATAAAGAAAAAATATTAAGAGCAGCAAAGGAAAAAGGACAGGTAACATATAAAGGCAGACCTATCAAAATTACACCTGAATTCTCCATGGAAACCCTCAAGGCCAGAAGGTCCTGGATAGATATTCTACAAGTAGTAAGAGAACACGGATGACAGCCCAGGCTACTATATGCAGCAAAACTCTCAATCACTATAGATAGAGAAAACAAGATATTTAATAACCAAACCAGATTTTCACAATACATAAGTATTGGAAGGAAAACTCCAACCAAAGGAAGGTAACTACGCCCACAAAAATGTAGACAACAGATAATCTAACTACACCAGAAACCAAGGATAAAGCAGAACAAATATATTCACAATACCACTGCCAACAACAAACCTAAAACAAACAAGTATCAACAATCAATGGTCCTTACTCACCCTCAACATTAATGGTCTTAACTCACCTTTAAAAAGACACAGGCTAACAGAATGGATACGAAGACATAATCCATCCTTCTGCTGCATACAAGAAACACATCTATGCTTCAAAGATAGACATTACCTCAGGGTAAAGGGTGGGGAAAAGATCTTCCAATCAAATGGAACCAAGAAGCAAGCAGGTGTAGCTATCCTAATATTTAACAAGCTAGACTTCAAACCAAAATTAATCAAAAGAGATGAAGACGGTCATTTCACATTCATCACAGGAGAAATCCATCAACACAAAGTCTCAGTTCTGAACATCTATGCCCCAAATACAAAGGCACCCACATTCGTAAAAGAAACGCTACTAAAACTCAAAGCTCATATAAAACCTCACACACTTATAGTGGGAGACTTCAATACACCACTCTCAATACTAGACAGGACCACCAATCAGAAACTCAACAAAGAAGCAAAAGAACTAACAGAAGTTATGTCTCAACTGGGTTTAACAGACATGTATAGATCATTCCATGCAAACACAAAAGAATATACCTTCTTCTCTGTTCCACATGGAACCTTCTCTAAAATTAACCACATACCAGGTGGCATAACAAACCTCAACAGATACAAGAAAATAGGAATAGTCCCCTGTACCTTATCAGACCACCATGCTTTAAAATTGGAATTCAACAACAACACAAATAGCAGAAAACCTGCAGACTCATGAAAACTGAACAATGTGCAATTGCACCACACCTAGGTCAAATAGGAAAGAAAGAAAGAAATTAAGGACTTTCCAATATTCAACGAGAATGAGGACACAGCGTACCTGAACTTATGTGACACCTTGAAAGCAGTGCTACAAGGGAAGTTCATTGCACTAAGTGCCCATATGAAGAAAACAGAGGATAGTCTCATAAGAGAATTAACAGCACAACTGAAAGTCTTAGAACAGAGAGAGGCAAACTTACCCTGTAGGAGTATATGCCAGGAAATAATCAACTTGAGGTCTGAAATCAACAAAATAGAAAACAAGAAAACAATACAAAAATCAATGCAACAAAGAGTTTGTTTTTTGAGAAAACAAGATAGACAAACCTTTCTCCAAACTAAGGAAAAAGCAGAGAGAGAACATGCAAATTAAAATCAGAAATGAAAAGGAGAACATAACAACAGACACAGTGGAAATCCAGATAGTTTTCAGGTCATACTTTGAAACCTGTATTCCACAAAAATTCAAATTTCAAAGGAAATGGACAAATTTCTGGATAACTATCACTTACCAAAATTAAATCAAGAACAGACACACAACTTAAATAGACCTATAACCCACAATGAAAAAGAAGCAGTCATCGAAAGCCTTCCAACCAAAAAAAAGTCCAGGGCCAGATGGATTCAGTGCAGAATTCTACCAAACATTCAAGGAAGAACTAATATCAATACTCCTCAAATTGTTCCACTAGATAGAAACAGAAGGTTCATTACCGAACTCTTTCTACGAGGCCACAATCACCTTAGTACCCAAGCCTCACAAAGACACAACTAAGAAAGAAAACTACAGACCAATACCCTGATGAACATTGATGCAAAAATACTGAATAAAATACTAGCAAACCAAATCCAAGAACTAATACCAATACTCCTCAAACTGTTCCACAAAATAGAAACAGAAGGTTCATTGCCAAACTCTTTTTATGAGGCCACAATCACCTTTGTACCCAAGCCTCACAAAGACACAACTAAGAAAGAAAACTAGAGACCAATATCCCTGATGAGCATCGATGCAAAAATACTCAATAAATACTGGCAAACTGAATTCAAGAATACATCAGAGAAATCATCCACCATGACCAATTAGGCTTCATCCCTGGATTGCAGGGATGGTTTGGCATGCAAAAATCTATCAACGTGATCCACCATATAAACAAACTGAAAAAGAAAAACCATATGAATATCTCCCTAGATGCTGAAAAAGCCTTCGACAACACTCTTTCATGATAAAGGTCTTGGAGAGATCAGGGATAACAGGAACATACCTAAACATAATAAGAGCAATATACAGCAAACCAACTGCCAACATCAAACTGAATGGAGAGAAACTTAAGCCGATTCTTAAGCCCTCTCTCTCCATATCTCTTCAATATCGTACTTGAAGTTCTAGCTAAAGCTATAAGACAACAGAAGGAGATCAAGGGGAACCAAATTGGAAAGGAAGAAGTCAAACTGTCACTATTTGTAGATGATATGATAGTTTACATAAGCGACCCAATAAACTCTACCAGGGAACTCCTACAGCTGATAAACACCTTCAGCAAACTAGCAGGATACAACATAAATTAAAAAAAAAAAAAATCAGTAGCCCTACTTTTTTTTCAGACAACAAAGAAACAGAGAAAGAAGTCAGAGAAACATCACCCTTTACAATAGCCACAAGCAACATAAAGTATCTTGGGGCAATGCTTATCAAACAAGTAAAAGACCTATATAATAAGAACTTTGTGGCTCTAAAGAAAGAAATTAAAGAAGATACCAGAAAATGGAAAGATCTCTCATGCTCTTGGATAGGTAGGATAATCATAGTAAAAATGGCAATCTTGCCAAAAGCAATCTACAAATTCAATACAATCCCCATTAAAATCCCACCACAATTCTTCACTGACCTTGAAAGGATAATAATCAACATTATATGGAAAAACAAATGACCCAGGATAGCCAAAACAACCCTATACAATAAAAGAACTTCAGGAGGCATCACCATTCCTGACTTTAAGCTCTACTACAGAGCTATAGTTCTGAAAACAGCCTGTTATTGACTGGTAGACCAATGTAATCAAATTGAAAATCCTGATATTAACCCACACACCTATGAACTCCTGATTTTCGACAAAACAGCTAAAATTATACAATGGGGCGAGGACAGCATCTTCAACAAATGGTGCTGGCACAATTGAATGAGGGTGTGTAAAATACTGCAGATAGACCCATGTCTGTCACCATGTACAAAACTCAAGGCCAAATGGATCAAAGACCTCAACATCAATCCAGCCACATTGAACCTCTTAGAAAAGAAAGTAGGAGGTACCCTTGAACAAATTGGTATAGGAGACTGCTTCCTGAACACAACTCCAGGGGCACAGACACTGAGAGCAACAATTAATAAATGGGACCTCTTCAAACTTAGAAGCTTCTGTAAGGCAAAGGACACAGTGGACAAGACCAAACAGCAGCCCACAGACTGGGAAAAGATTTTCACCAATCCTATATCAGACAAAGGGCTGATCTCCAAAATATACAAAGAACTCAAGAAACTAGCCAACAAAACACCAAATAACCCTATTAAAAATGGGGTACAGAACTGAAGAAAGAATTCTCAATAGAGGAAATCAAAAAGGCTGAAAGACACTTAAGAAAGTGCTCAACATCCTTAGCTATCAGGGAAATGCAAATCAAAACAACTTTGATCTTATTCCTGCCAGAATGGCTAAAATTAGAAACACCAATGACAATTCATGCTGGAGAGGATGTGGAGAAAGGGGAACACTCCTCCACTACTGGTGGGAGTGCAAACTCATGCAGCCATTTTGGAGATCAGTAGGCGGTTCCTCAGGAAAATGGGAATTAGTTTACCACAGGACCCGGCAATCCCCCTCTTAGGCATATACCCAAATGATCCACAACCATGCAACAAAGACATCTGCTCAACTATGTTCACAGCAGCACTATTTGTAATAGCAAGAACCTGGAAGCAACCTAGATGCCCCTCAATTGAAGAATGGATAATGAACATGTGGCACATCTACACAATGGAATACTACTCTGCAGAAAAAAATAATGGTATCTTGAAATTCGCAGGCAAGTGGATAGCACTTGAAGAAACCATCCTGAATGAGGTAACCCAGTCACAAAAAGAGGAACACAGTATGTACTCACTCATATATGGATTTTAGACCTAGAGCAAAGGATCACCAACCTATAATTCACACCACCAGAGGAACTAGGATACAAGGTGTATTCTAAGAGATTGATATAAATTCCCTCACAGAAGCAGGAAGACACAAGTCCCCCCAGAGCACAGGGGAAGTGGGAGGAGGCAGTGAATGGAGAGAGAAATAGGAGAAAACAAGGGGGAGGAAAGGAAAAGCCGTGTGAATAGGAAGACTGAGTTCAGTTAGGAATAGAAGACAGGAGAGAGAGAGAGAGAGAGAGAGAGAGAGAGAGAGAGAGAGAGAGAAACATAAAAGTGGGAGCCAATATTGGTTTGAAGAGAAAACTGAACATGAAGAAACATCTAGAGAACTACAAGACTGCCTCCAACTAACAATTTGAGCTTCGGTGGAAAGGCTACCATAAATGCCCTTCCTGGATAGAGAGATCAACAACTAACTTATCCATGGAGCCCTCATCTAATACCTGTTGGAAACAGGAGCAAACACCCATACATAAACACTGAGTAGAACTAGAACCCAGATGCAGATGGAGAGGACAAGACCTCTCCAGGCAGCAGAAACACATAGAGACAGGTGACCTGAACAAGGAGGAGCTAACAGCCCCCCCCCCAGACTGATAGCTGGGAATCCAGCTTGGGACTAACTCAGGCCCCCCTGAATATGGGTCTCAGCCAGAAGGACTGAGCAGTCTAGGGGACCTCAGACAGTGGAACCAGGATGTATCCCTGGTGCACAAAAGGACCTTGCAAACACATCCCCATGGAGGGATAACAGCCTTAATCTAGAGACAGGAGAGAAGCCCTAGTCCCTACTTCAAATGACTCGTCAGATCTACATGACCCCAACTGGATGGCATTCCCTTACATATGGAATTGGGGGGGAGATGGGAGGGGAGGGTGGTTAGAGTGCATGTCAGAGGGTAGAGAGGGTAAAAGTGAGACAGGGAGCAAGGAAGGGAGGGAGGAAGGGAGGGAGGGAGGGAACTGAGATCGATATGTAAAATAATAAATTAAATAAAAAAGAAAGTATAAGTTATTCAAAGATATCACTGTCAAAATGGAAAAAAAAACAAGCAAAATTGTAGAAAAGTAACTGTAACCATATTTAGGTTTTACACCCAGTGTGCACACATACACAAATTCAGACACACACACACACTGTAATAGTGTACCAATCCTACTCTAGGTAGAAAACTTAAATAAAAAGCCTATTTTGAAGACACACAACTAGCTAATAAGTACAAAAAAAGGTTTGTGACATTCCTAGCTGTTAAAGAAACTCAAATCCAGAAATCCAGGCCACCCAAAAAAAAAAAAAAAAAGTTTCACATTCAATGCCTATAACCAGGTAAGAAAAAAGTAAATTCAAGTAAAAATTTTGTAAAATAGAAACTCCCATGCATTCTTGGAGCTGATATAAAAGGATTACACTATGGAAAGAGCTTGGCAGCCTTGTCACACAACTAATTCATGTTTTCTATTCTCAAGATTCTGTCTAAGAGGAACTAAACATGATTCACACAAAGACCTGTATATGAATATTTGCAGCAGCCTTATTCATCATAGCCCTAAACTGGAAGAAATCCAAATGTTCACCAACTGAGGAATGAGCAACAAAATATAGTATATGCTTACAGTGGGACACTATTCAGAGATTGAAGAAACCAAATGCCTGATCTATGTGGTATGATTGATTAACCTCATAATGTTATGTTTAGTGAAAGAAAACAGAATCAAAGTCTTCCTACTATATGAGACATCTATGAAATTCCCAGAAGACAGTAGATTTATAAAGACCAATTTCAAAGCAGTGGTTTCCATTTTCAGGAGTAGGGATTCTCAGAAGATGGGTAGGAGGGAAATTTGCAATGGATTGGAAAATTATGATGATTGAATTATAGACTCAAGTCTATAAATTCACTGAAGTTTAGCAGATGAAATTTACAATATATAAACTGTACTTCAAAAAAATCTCTATGAAACATTTTGTTCCATGCTTAGTAACTGTGTTTCAGAAATGTATTATCTTCTTTTTGCCTCATTTATATTAAATTAAGTATAAAAATGGGTTGCTATGAGGTTGTTTTCCCTCATTTAAATGAGGGAATGAACAAGACCAGGTTTCTTCATGTTGTTGAGAAGGACTGTGAGCAATGAGTAGTATCTCAGTGGAGTAGATGTAATGATAGATTTGGCATGTTTCAAGTAGAGGAGACAGGAAAAACAAATGAAAAAAAAGGTCAGGAATGAAGGCCGATGAGGATGAAAGAGTCAGTATTCAGACCTGGAGTACTCTAAACATCAGATGGTTGCCCAACATCCTGTACCTCATACAGGTCATGGGAGAAGCTCAGTAACAATAATTATTATCCAAAGCCTTTGCCACCTGTTTTCCAGCTTCCCTCCAAGTTCTTGTGTTCTAAAGCCCAGTAGGGTGGCTATAGTCTATAATCTTAAAAGAGACTAAAGAATAAGTATTATGAAATGATACAAAATGCAGAGGCATTTAATCATTACATAGTGTATACATTATTGAGTTATCACATTGTACTAAATATGTGCAATTGTTGTCTCGATTAAAAAGGAGATGTCTTTGCACTGATTAGTTAAACCATTCATAAATGTCTACTTCAAAAAGCTTTTCTTCTGAGGAACTATCTTAACTTTCAGAATCACCTCAGCTCAAGAATGGTGTAGGCCTTGTAGATCCTCTACAGTAACGTCATTAAGAAAAGAATATATATACATATATGTATATATGTATATATGATGTATATGTATATATGTGTATACGTATATACATAAATACATTATACACTTACATGTATACAGAAAAATTTAAGCACTCATTAGTTTTTACTCCTTGCAACCTGAATAATTTTCAAGCAAGGATGGAATAATAAAGGAAAATTTAAGAACAAGAAGAGGTGCCAGTCCTTATATTGACAGTCCTGTTTCCTCCTATCATCTTCCTACACTGTACCCATCTGCTGAGTGAGGCATGATTGACAGCTGAGCCCAGGAAGGTTATGGCCATGCTAGGTTTTGATGTCCACAGAGCAGAGTAGGAAATATGCACTGAGATACATGTAGTTTTTTGAAAATGTTTAAAAGGTCTTTCATTTTTATTTTATTTTAATCTAATTATTTTTAGGAAGTCTTGAATTAATGTGGTAGAACAAGCATTATCCAGGAAAGTAGTCTTCTCAACTTATCCATCAGTGTAACAGTCCATGCATGCCCCAGAGAGGAAAGGGAAGATTAGAAACCATGAATAAAATGATTTTCAAGCAGTGTGTTTTACTCTTTCTGATGGTAGGAGCACTAGAGAATCAAATAATCCATTTAGTATCTGATTAACCTAAGAGCACACCAAAACTTTCCAGAAGTTTCTTTTAAGCTTGTTCTGGATCTTTGGTACTGCATACTAAAACACCTCATCAGAGATATTTTTTAAGATTATCATTGTCATTTACTAAACTATCGCATGAATGGTAAGAACACTGGCATTTTGCTAAAAAAAATTAATTCAGCTCCCATTATCATCTTCTCAGTGAAAAGATTCTTTCAGAAGTCAGATACCAAATTAGCTGCTTAGAAAATAGCTTGTTACTTCCTCACCACCCTTCAGATCGGAAACACTCAAAGCCTCACCCAAGAATACCATGCAGCCAAGAGCCCACAGCAAACAGCAAAGATCACAGTGGCTCCTTTTATTGGAGTAAATGTTTATTTGTGCTGAAAAGATGTGGTCAGCACAATTTGGGGCCAACAAATCATAATTTTCAAAAGGTTCTTGCTGCAATTTCTTTTACTCAGTTCAAGCATAATTTTTGCCTAGACCTAAGTTAGTTTTTTTTATGTTTTTTGTTTGTTTGTTTATCTCTCTCTCTCTCTCTCTCTCTCTCTCCCTCCCTCTCACATCTGTCACCTCTATCTATCTCCCCCCCCCTTCACTTTCTTCTTACAGAGAACTTGATGGAAAAATGTTTCTTCTGAAGTTCTTCCATATAAATATTTACTTCAGTTTGGCATCTGATAAATACCCTATTAACCTTTGTCCCTCAAAATTATCATTAAATTAAAGCAGAAGGTTAAGAAAGTCTTTTTATCAAGGACCTCTTTCAGTTTGCTTGGTCTCCTGCTCCATAAACATGAACTGGTTTGCCTCAGTCAGGAAGCAGTGGGAAAGCTTAGTGAGTGAAGGTCATTTGGTGCAATCTTGTTACTGTGAGATGACTGGAGAGGTGAGAAGACTTGCCCAGCACTGCCTTATCTCTCAACAGACTTCTAAGAGGCCCACCCTGGTGAATACCTGGTTTTTTTTTTTTTTTTCCCCACTGCTGACCCTACCTGTGGAGGTGAGCTCTCCCCTGCATCTTAGACGACGGATTCACAGTTGTGTGGACATGGATGTTTAGCAAAGTCCTCGACTGAAAACCACCAGACCCTGGCAGCACCCCCTGATACTCGCAGATGTAGCAGTGAGAAATGCCTCCACATGTTGAAAAATGTCACCTGCAGGGTGAGAACCACTGTCCTAGCACATAAACACAGCGTACAGGCCTAGCTTAAATCTTCCTTTTCCCTCTGGTCTCTCTGCATACCTCAGTTTACAGTGCCCTGTGTTCTGATAATAGGATTTCGTGGCACTGCGTGTATGCCATCTTGTTTGGTTTTATGACATTTCTTGTATTATGGTCTTCAAAACCATATTTGAAATGTCATATTTAGTATTTGTACTAATCATTAAGGTTTAATGGTAATTGAGAAGGCTATGTTGCATCTGGGAACGATGCAACAAGTGGTGTCAGCGATCCCTTGTGGATGAGGGTGGGGATCATAGGGTTCCACCTCTTCCTGACAGAAGATTGACTACTGAAAGGTTCTGGAAAGGTGGAAGTCATTGTCTTCAATTGAGTTCCCAATAGTGATCTCGCCAAGCTCTGATGGATTGTTCCAAACCCATGGCCACACAGATGGCACCAGTTAAACCCAGTGGGTACAAAAACAAAACAAATCAAGAATGTGAAAGGGTTGGAAAGGTAGGAAAGAGGAGGTTGACAGGACAGAAGGTGATAGTAATTAGAATGTATTTTATACATATAGAAAACAGTCAGCCTGCTGTGGGGGAGCTCGCCTTTAACCCCAGCACGCGGGAGGCAGAGGCAGGCGGATCTCAGTGAGTATGAGGCCAGCCTGGTCTACAAAGTGAATTTCAGGACAGCCAGGACTATTACACAGAGAAACCATTTCTGGAACCCCCACCCCCCAAAAAAGGTCAGTGACAATTTAATTAACAAAAAAGATTGAGTGTTCTGTTTGTGTATTTCCCCTGATGAGACTAACAGTCCCGTGAAGAAAGAAGTCAAGATGTTACATATTATCTCCTCACTGGGTTTCTATGACACGGTTCACAGATGGCTGAAATTTAAGAATACACAATTGTTTAGCTGAGTCAGTATTTTCGTAGAACCACTACGCTAAATGAATTCTGCAAAATGTTTGAAGTTCTTCCTTAGTTGTTGAATGAGACACTTTTACTATCCTAACGGAATGTCTCTAGTATTTGTATGCATCCTTAGGAAAAAAGATTTCTAGAAAATAGGTTACCAGAGACATGATGGTGGTAGGCACGTGCTTCCTCTTTATCTCCTTGGCCACCACACAGGAAACCACTGCGTTCCATTGTACCATTACAACATGATATTCTGCCTCATCTCTAGCCCATAAAGACTCCAGCTAGCCAATCATGTGCTGTCATCTGAGAGTATGAGCCAAAAAACTAACACCCAAACAAAACATGGCCCACCCATAGAAACACAATCCTTCCTGCTTTTAAATTGTTTCTCTCGTACTTGTCTCAGCCATCAGTAACACAATGGAAGTGGCACGGACTACCCTAACTATAGTGACATGCACCACCACAGTCACAAACCTCAGCATTCTTGAAGAGTGTGGCATGATTATATCCAACAATTTGATTCATTTCTATGTTGCTCATGAAGAAATGGAGACAGAGAGAGGTGCTCAAGTTCACAGAAACGAGAATCATAAGCACAGGGAAATGAGCAGTCACCATTCTGTATGTCGCCATACAATATTGGACTGTCACCACATTGTATGTCACTCCTCACAATTTCACAAGTAAGTAGCCACTATCTTCAAAAAAAAAAGAAAATAATAAGTTCACCAACTTTCCCCAAAGTTCAGAACGAATGGTTTTCAAAAGTATTTGATTGATTTCATGTGCCAAGAGTACACAGGCACACCACTGTGAACAAGCCCGATCTCCACTGATCTTGGGAGCTGGCAGGGTCAGACCTGATTTATTTTTAGGTGGGAGAACTTCCTGAATCAAAGTATGGGAACTATTTTCCTTGCGGCTTGTTATCTGATTTAGATTTTTCGTGAATGAGTGGTTCACTTGCATGTGTCTGCACCATGTGCGTGTTTGGTTCCCTTGGAATTCAGAAAAGGGCATCAAATCCCCTGAAACTGGAGTGGTGGTTGGTTGTGAGCCACCATGTAGGTGCTGGGAATCAAATCTGGGTCATCTTCAAGAAAAATGAATACTCTTTACTGCTAAGCCATCTCTCCAGCTCGTTGAGGTTTTAAGTAATATAGACACCTATAAATACTGCCATGTGCTGTATGCCAGTATATGCAGCCCCTGCTTCAACTGTTCTCTGAGACAGTCACCCATTACAAAGTCTATGGAGCATTGGCAACAAAAGAAAGAGATGAGTTTACTTCTGGCCCAGAGTCTACACATTGGGTTAACTGGGCAGCTATGAAAAACAAAAACAAAAAACCTCTCCTCCAGACCAAGTAAATCATTATACCTCCTGGGGGGGGGGAAGTGCTCCCTGGAGATGGTAATACAGTGAACCCATGCTAAGGAAGCCCAGGTATTAGACACAGCCTGCCTTGAATAGCAAAGTGAGAGAATTCTGAAGTTTTCCTAGTTTTCCAAAACTACTTCTCTGTTGAGAAACTGAGATTGTTTCAGATGGTTGGGAATCATCTCATTTGATAAATCCTTAAGAATGGGCTTATATACAAGGCAAAGTTAGAGAAATGATGCAGTAAGCAATCAAAAGTACTTACAGTGATGCTGAGATGATCACCTACTACCCATGGCATGCTAGATGGTCAGCTACCACCCAGGACATGCTAGATGATCACCTACCACCCAGGGCATGCTAGATGATCACCTACCACCCAGGACATGCTAGATTGTCAGCTACTACCCATGGTATGATAGAGCAACCAGAGCAAAACATTTTCTCGTCCTATGAGTGATGAGAAATTGCAATTCACCAAGTCTGAACTGTATGAATAAGGGCAATCCAAAGGCAGCACACATGACAGAAAACATGTTAAATTTGAAACCTTTCGCATTTGACAGCACATCTATCACTTTGATCCTGGTAAACTTCTTCATTGCCCTAAGCCTCTGCTGCATTTTAACACAGAAAGGGTACATAATACCTCCTGAACTAACTGTTTAATCAAATCCTGTAGGTAAATGCTCCTGGTATGACTGCTCGATAATTTAGCACAGGTAAGCCCTTTCTCTTACTTCTGTTGAATTTAACAACAAATGACAACTCAACAAACTATATAAACTTACTTTTTAAAAGAAAACAAGATCAGAGCAAGGGGACATCTTAACTTGCTATCTTGTCTGGCCATTGTGGTCTCTGCCTGCTAGACTAATGACCTAGATATTTTCTTCTGCTTTTGAAAGGCCATGTTCAGCCAAGTTTCTCTCCTCCTCAGTAACTAGGGCTTTGATGACACTCTGCTTTACACACATGCCCTACTTCAGACACACATGGTTCTCACCACAGAGTAGTAACAACAGGAGAGTAGAGCCAGTCACAAAAACCTCATGTTGAAGCACTGCACACATTATGTGCTCAAGCACAGGGGGTGCCATCAGATGGTCAAAAATGATAGCATGCCAAGCTTTATATATGTATCACTATGAGTTTTGCTGAAGGGATGTATTTTCTCAATGGGCCAGACCATGCCATTCTGAGGTATGAATACGATGAAAGTTATTTCTTATTGCTTCCAGAACAGCAATACCTTCTCATTCCATGGTAGTGAGGAAAATTGACTCCCTCAAATTCCATTTTTAAAACGTCAACAGGAAACACCAACTGTGTTGGCAGTGCAATTGGAGCTCAACACCACAGAGAACAAAATGATGAAGTCAGCTCTGGCCCACCTCAGAGGTAAAGGCACCTGTTGACCTTGAATTATGCCCCAATACTGGCCACAGCAGGAGATAAAAGAGATTCTACTGCATTCCCATAAAATGGACATAATCCAATTGAACCTTCCAGAATTCCCTTCCATGGTCATTTAGTATTTTCTGCTAAAGTTTCAATAATCCTCAATGTAACTACATAGCATACAAAACAAAATGTTTTACATGTTAATTTGTGTGCATAGGCTTTCCTGAAAATTCCATGTTGTAAAAAAAAATCAATGTTTTACTAAAAATAAGTTTTCAAAATATAGGCAGCATAACTTCATTTCTACAAGTGTTAGGTAATATACAAGATAAATAAATGTACAAATAAATAAGGGTAAGAATTCACAGGAGAAAATTTGAAGACACATTGAATCAAGCAAATTGACTTAAACTGCAGCATTTTTCATATTTTACTATATCAAAATGTGTTGGAAACGTCTAAGAAGTTGACACAGAGCCTATCCTAACCATTTATTTTTTCACTCAAACATTTTTTTAAAAACTCTGAAACCACACTTTGGCAAACAGTGCACTGATACCACAATATGCTACTCGCCCAAAATTCCAGCAAATAAGCATCCCTTCCCACTGGGAGAGGAGTTGGCACCTGGTAAGAGGAGGACTCTCAATGGAGGCAGGGATCTCAGCTTCTTATAATGCTGGGGGAGTGTCCCAGGAAGCACACTGCTGACTGTGCTCCTGCTGACTGTGATGAACCATACATCTATTAAAACAACTGCTCAACTCTGCTCTAGTATGAAAGGTGCAGTGTGATTCTCAAGGTTGCTGATTCCCTTCTTCTCAGTGAATGCAAACCAACCTGAAATCTGAATATGTATGGGACAAACTGCTGACTAATTCAGTCAAAATGACCAAACCAATTAAATTGAAAGTGTGGATAGGTGATTTTGTTGGTGAGAGTGTGAAATACTGTCAGAAACATTGACTATCCCCCCAGTTAAAGGAAACCCTACCCCAGGAAGAAGCATGAGATTTGCTGAAGCCATGAATATTAAGAATCATTAGTATAAAAATAATTCCCTTTTAAAAAAAATCTCCTCTAAACAGTTGACCATTATACCCAAGAGGTTTTACAAACAAAAACAAAAGTCCTCACCAAAACCCTCCTCCCAATCGTAGGACAACTTTGTGGAAAAATACTTTAATCTCTGAGCTGTTTCTTTGGAGATCTAGCTACAGGGGTCCTGATAAGCATGACTGTGAGCAGGGTACAAACCCAGTATGGAGGCTCTGGAGGAGACGAAACTATTGGTGGTTCCGTTAAGAATGGCAGAGCAGTGGCAGTCTTCTCATGGCATACCTGGCTGTTAGCATTTGATGGAGCAGTGGTTTAGGTGCCTACACTCCTGAATAGAACCCCTTCCCACCCAGACCAAACCCCCACAGCCTGTCACATACTGCAGAGAGCCTCGTCACTCCAGTCGTCACAGTCATTGTGACCGTTACACTGCAGCTTCTTTGGGAGACAAAGTCCATTTGTGCACATGAAGTTCTCGTGGCCTCCACACAGGGCTGAAAAAGAAAGTGGGGGTAGGGAGATCAGAATGTATTTCTTCCTTCTTTTAGACTCAAGTGAGAAATGAAAAACTAGAGGGAAAATACTTTCTTTGTGATTTGATAGATTTGCTTCCAGGTTGTTTCACTGTCATTTGTCACCAATGTTCCTTTGGGCTTTGGGACACTTGTGGTAGAATTATCTGGAAGTAACCCAAACAATGCTTGGTGGAGAAAGCCAGGGTACAATTTACCAACGGGCTTGCCCAAGAACTTCATGTGTTTGGGAACAATAGAGTGTACAGCCCCAACAACTGCACGACTTAAGTGGAGAAAATGCCAAATGGGAATATTTTTTCCTAATGATGTGAAAGTGGAGTGTTATTAACTGAACAAACAATTCCCTCTTAAAATGCTGCTGTGTGCATTACAGAGACTGTTCCAATGAAAATAGATTCAGACAATTGATGTGGTCTGGGATATGGGCACAGAGACCTCATGCTCTGTATTTGAAATATATTTATTTGCCCTAATAAAAAGGCTAGTTAAAACATGAGAGTTTGTTTGGGCACAGGGATTGTGACGTGACATTAACTAATACTGTTTTCCTTCCTTCTCTCCCTGATAATGAACAGTTACATTTGTTTTTTTCTCTCTCTCTCTTATTATATTTTTTCTTCTTTAAAGTTCAACAGCTATTTGACTCTTGAAAATTACAATATACAACAAATTTCAGATATAAATGCATAAATACTATCAAGAAAGGTCTTTAATAAAGAGGTAAATCAGTTCAACAAAGCTGATACAAATAAACTTCCATGTGAACTTGTACTCATGGCGTACCCTTTAAACTGTACAACTGTAGACTCAACAATCTTATTTCTTGGACTTCGTGCAAAGGAAATCAGTATTAATACAGACAAATTTTACTTTAAGACCATTCATCCCATCCTTGTTTATGACTAGGAAACCATAAGACAGCAATTCTATAATGGGAAGGGACTGCATATATACACCTGCTAACTCCATAGTAAATAATAGTGTTATTGTCATTGAACACATACAACATGGAAAATATTCAACATCTTGCAGAAAAGTTCAAGATACTTCAAAATGTAGAAAAAAATCTATTGGTTCTAAAATGCTTATTGTAATTTGGCACAGAGCAAGGTTAACTACTGAAATGTTTGCTAGTAAGAAAGCTAAGGGCAAGTTTTCTTTTGTTACCTTGTTCTATTCTGAATATTCCAAACCTAGTGATTGTAAATATTTATCTAGTTATGGAAAATGCCATTTTGGGGGGACGAGATGCTCCAGTTTTAGAATAATAGAAAATAGAATCAACACTCCCTCCCTTTGCTAAAGCTACTGTACATCCTAGTCACAGGGATGGTTGCCTGGTCATGACCTCCTGAACGGTGGCTTCCTTGAGCCTGTGACTCCTGTACACCTTAATCATGAGAACTGGAGACTGGGGGACTCTCTGATTTAGAAATGGAAACGAGAAAAGCACAGAGCAAGAACTAACTGCAATAGAGTCCCATCTACCACAGTTCCCACATGTTCAGAGGCTGATGCTCAGAAGGTTCTAAATTAATATTTGATGTGAAAAGTCACATAAATCTCCAATAGGTTTATATATCCTCAAAAGCCTAAAAGAATTAAATAATGCTGTGTCAATGAACTTTTCCCCAAAAGCTCTCAAGAAAACCAGTGTTTTGATTTGCTGAAAACCAAGTCCTATCTGATTTGATAAGCTTGCAGTATCAATAACAAAAATATGATTTTCATTGCCTCCCATCATTTCAGAATCAATCAAATTAATCACATCTATGGATCTCAACTGCTGAAGTGTTCAACATGTCTAATGTGTATAGAGTTGGAAAATTTAGCACATGCCTGAACACCTATAACTACATACAGACTCCTAACAGGCACACAGGAAACCAGACACAAAATGAAACAATACACTAGGAGTTTACTAGCTAGTCTGTGCAATGTCCTCCCTTTGGAGTTTAAGAGAAAATTGTAAAGGAGTGTGTATCCTACTGTGAGAGTGGTTCTCTACTATACAAACCATGGAGTATAAAAGGCCAAATCTGCTTTTTGGTGGCTGCCTCAGTGGCACCCTTTGCCACACACACACACACACACACACACACACACACACAACCTATGGCTCTAACAAATTCTCAGGAAATGGGGCTGAAAGTTCAACATGAATTAGTTCCTGACATCTAGAGTTCATCTCAAGATCCCATGTGAATATGACTTTAGTGAGGCCATTTCTTGCATGTGGTCACCTCGAATCTAGATCATTTAAAGCCTAGTACTCCTTGTGCTACCTTGTTAACGACCTCTCTTGTCTTGGCTGATTCAGCAGAAGGTGGCTTCTAGGTGGTAGTGCCTTTGAAGGGGGTGGGGAAATCTTCCTGACTTTAAGACACTGAAAACTGCATCTTTTTTTTTTATTCTTTCTTTGAAAATTTGTACTTAAGTCAATCCCCAAAAGACAAATAGTGTACATTTTCTCTCATGTGTGTTATGTACATAAAGCAATGTAGACATCTGATGGAAAGTAAAAGGGAGGTTGTCTAGAGAGTAAACGTGACTAACAGGGTTGGAGAGTAGAGAAGATGGAAGGAGGGAGCAGGAAAGAAGACGCACGAAGTGCATTGTATACCTATACAAGCATGTCCTTATGAAATACAATACCATGTACAATGAACACACAGAGACAATAAAAAGGAACTTCAAAGTCCTGATATCAGTATCACTTTTTAGCATTTAAAGTATAAAAACACTTTCTGTTAAATTCTTGTTATGTAGAATTTGCCATTTTCTTGCATAAGCGCTTCAACTTATAAAAGACTACAAATGTTGAAATTCTGAAATTCGAGGCAGGCGTTCTCCCTCTGACATCCTTGAGAGAAGTGGTACTTTACAGACAGAAGAGTCAGAGTGCTAAGAGGTTAGGACAACCATGGCCCAAAGCCACATTGCTAGGAAGAGGTGACAATCAGCCTGCAATCTTGATGTGCACACTGCAGCCCGGTCCTCCACACCCCACCCACTGCCCTGTGCTGCTAGAGATCATAGCACTGTCTGCTCCCTCCAATTCCAGGGCACTGGGTCTGAGCCAAAGTTCAAATTGTCTTTATTTTTCTCTGTAAACAAAAGACAGATGTCTGCTCTCCAGGTGAATGGGATCCAGATGAAATGGCATTCCGTGTCAGCACCAGTTTTTTTTTTTTTTTTTTTTTTAAGATATCCGAAGAGAGCACTTATCAAGTTTCTGCAGAGTTTTTGCCATAAATTTCACTGTCTTCTACCAATTGTCATCCCACAGCTTTTGAGTTATCACTTGGATGATAAAGAGAGATCCCTGGAGGAGAGGCTATGCTGTGCCATCCTGACACCACATACCGCTTTGTCTGCAATTCTACAAGGAATGTGCTGGACTTAAAATCAAGAGCAGACACATCAGTGGAAGAGTCTTAATTAACTGAGAAGGTATTTCAGAGTGCCCTCCCAGTCTAGCCCTTATAGCTCCTACAGTGAAGAAAACAAAGGCCGATCTTAATCAATATACATGGAACCAATCACAATTGAAGTTGTCTCACCACCAGTTCTGATTTCCTTTTATACTTGAGACAGTTGATACTACTGCAAGAACTGCAATGTCCAGCTATGTTCCCTGAAATGCTACTTCCCATGTCCAGGTGGGGTACGAAGGATTACAAACCACCTGGGCTTTGAGCTACCATGGCCTCAGGAGAGTGTGCCCTCATGTGGACAGCTGACCATTCTCAATATTCCAGTCTGTGATAACAAAGTTTCTGAAATAACAGTTCGTAACCTGAAACTACCTTGAAAGTTTCAACTGCTTCCAGCCTTTCTTGCTTCTCTCTGTCTTTTAGGACAGCATGTATATTGGCGAGTGTTCTCTCACATCAGTGATCAACTTAGAGTCTCAGAAATTCCCCACCAACTACTGACTGAGGGAGTTTCCTCAAAGCCTGAAGCTTGACTTCAATTCCACCTCTAGAGAGAATGCTAACACATTCCAGTGGGATCTACCCAGAGTAAGAGATTGTGAGGGTTGCATTCTACATCTTGCTGTAAACCTCTCCCACTTTTTCCTTCCCAATGTTACCTAAGTACTTGAAGTAGAGCAAGCACGATCTGCCAGGGGCTGATCCAGTCATTCCTGGGGAGAGTGCTCTATCTTTATGAATACATGACAGACCTCAGCTTTTGGGAAGAAAACGAAGGAAAGAGAAAGTCCAAGGGACTGATCAAATTATCAAATTACTTGGCCTCTGCCTGCCCTCTTAGGAGGGTGAGTCATAATAAGTGAGCCTGTCATTTGGTGAATGTTAAAGCGTTATGGGTAGAAATGGGAGTCAGAAGGTCTGCGTATAGATGGAGTGAGAGTCCCCAAGAGAAAAGAGGGACACAGCAATGCTGGACTCTGCTGAGGAAGAGGCACTGCACAGCTGAGCCTTTGGATGGAGACTGACTCCAGATCTGCAATGCAGAGGCTAGTGAACACCATGACAAGAGTTTCAATAAAGTACTGGGGCAAACTCCAGAAAGGGGTGTGTCCATAGGAGAAGGAGCAGGTGGCAAGCAGCTGAGAAAGGACAACTTTGCTGTAGAGGAAAGCAACTAGATGCTATGGTCGATGAGCACAAGAGCAGGGTTTTAAAATGAAGTACTCTAATGCCTTTGAATGAGTGTGTTCTGTAGGAGAAGCAGGAAAGACACTAAGTATTGCCCACAGGCCAAGTAAACATTGACCACTCACTGAGATAGAGAGGAGAGATGCATATATAATCTAACAATGGAGATTGCATCTTTCTATCCCTCTAACCCATCACAAAAATGAGGATAGCTCAGATATAACTATCTACTAATCTAAGAAATCTTTCTCGTTTTCTTCTTAGACATCACTTTCTTCTTTTTATTAATTTTTTGTTTGTTTTGCTTTAGAGTTTGTTTTGAGGCTGAGTCTCAGTATAGAGCCCATATTACCTGGGAATTCCTGATCTCACTGGCCGTGCCTGGGATATAGTTGGGTTTACCAGCTTGCAGCACAAGACTCAAACATGACATCCTTTAACACAGTGCTCCATGCCCATCACTCCCAATAGCGCTGATATCCAGGACAACCAAGCATAGACAGCTGAAAGTCAAGCTAACCCAGAAAGCTACAAAAAACCCATTTTGTTACAAATCACACAATTACATTGCAAAGTATTTATATGTTTGCTTATTGTCTCTGGCTCCTATCTAGAATATAACTTTCTTGAGAAAAGGCCATTGGTCGGTTTTCTTACTGCTGTGCCCTGCATCTAGGATAAAACTGTCATAAGATAGGAAGAAATTAGATTATTCATAAAGTAATAAATGAAGCCTGGGAACATGAGGTGCCTAGGAAGAAAAACTAAGTGATGGCTCAGGTTCTTTGGCCTTCCATAATCAAGAGTAATGAATGTCTTCAGATGTTCTTTTCACTGGTAGATTGATAAATGGACAGAATATTTAAAATTATCTAAGTGCCAATGGATAATAGTCAAACCTGCAGACAAGGCCTGCTTCTCATACCCTTTTCTCTAATACAGGAAGGGAAAGGATAACCTACCTAGACTAGCCTTTTCCTCTGTCCTGTGACATGTGACTGATGCTGCTTCCCCACCCATACCCACATTACCCATTCCTTGGGTTAGAGTGGTACATTTCTGAAAATGTCTATGATATGCAGGAAAGAGGCTTTGTGGCTGTGTCATAGAGCACAGGGTGTGTCTGGGTTGTCTGCCTACATAGGTAAGGGCAAACCTTCTCTGAGAAAGGCCTTTGGTGGCCAAAATATTGCTTAAAACTCTTTCCTGAAGATATTAAGTGTTCAATTCAAACTTACAAGAGCACAGTTCATTTTTTTGTTATTGGTAGCTATAATTTCTGTTAAAGACCTTCATCTTTTCATTATATTTAATATTCATTATGCCTGAACTTGAGAAGAAACAATGAGTAACTATTATGAGGGAGAAGATTCAGGAAAGGATTGGACCTTCCTGCTTACTTTCCATATCACTTCCTATTTCTCAGGAGTATGAAGGACATGGACTGATGCCTGGAATAACAAGTTCTCAGAGTGGCTCTGAGTGACTTTAAGATATACTGGGTATAGGTTTAACTCTGTCACACATGGGTATGAGAAATTACATGTCTAGGGCAGCAAGATGGCTTAGCAGGCGAGGGCACTTGCTGCCCAGCCTGACAACTGAGTTTGCTCTCTGGAACCCACATTGTGAAACAAGAGAATCAGGTCCTGCAAGGTGTCCCCAGCCCTTACCACAGCTGCACTAACATGTCTTCTCAAATAAGCACGCATTCTTTAAAAAAAAAAAAGTTTAAATAAGGAAATGCCACAACAGTTTCTTCACCAGAATCATATTGCTTCATACTTTACTCTAAATGGTGATGATAAATCTTAAAAGAGCAAAATTCCCAATTAGGAACTTCCTGACATTGTTCAAAAGTAGCACATGATAGGTGACCAATTACAGCTTCCTTTGGATGGCTCGTGACTTATTTATTCTAGAAAGATAAGTGGTTTCTTATATGCTCCATGGTATGCCCCCACTGAAAACACTACATGAAACAAAGCCCTTCATCACAGTGTGCATAGCACTGCAATTTAAGGCTCATCAGTCCTTTTTATACATTTTTTACTTAGTAAAAAACCATCTCTGTCAAACAAATGTTCAAAGAAAATCCAAAATAACTCTCCAAATTAAATGTCTTCATGCCTGAGTTACTCCTGGACTTAACCCACCCACCCCCTACACCCCCACTGCTGCTATGAAATAGAGCTATGCTTTGGGTCTGTGGGGACTTTACCATATGGCTCTCAGCTTTAATTCTGAAAAATAAAAGCTAAGTGTAGGTATCGCCTGTCTGACAGCATGATGGAAGATCTATCATTCTATAGAGAAATTAGTCATCATAAAGTTATCTGAAAGTGATTGTGGGGAAACAAAATCTTCATGTGTAACTGGATACAGAATGTAAGTGGAATTTTAAAAGCAGCCCCATGCCACCATTCAGTATCAAGAAAAATCATGGTATAAAGTAGACACAATTTTGCCTAGTAGATTTTTAAATATAATTAGACAGAGTAGAAGGTAAAGAAAAAAATAGAGTATCAATCTGGAAGTCATGCTGGATAACCAGAGACTGATAGAAATAGAGGCCAGGCAGAAGTACAAGGATGCATTTTACAAAGAAATCTGTGTTCAATTCAACATTTAAGAAAATAAGGAAGCAATGGTGGGAGGAAGGAGAAAAGAAGGAGGGACAGAAGAACAGTGAGAGGGGAGAAAGGATCAAGAAACCTTCTAGACCAGGATTATATTATGAAATACTCCTCAACTATTAATCCTCAGGGAGAACTCTGAGCAACACTTTTTCAAAAACTCATTGGTAAACAGGATGCATGCAGTGACTGATATTGAAGGTTCTGAAAAAAAACACAGAAATTCAAAATTGTCTATTTATAGTCTATCTGCTCAATAAACCAGGCAGGTATTTCTAAACTCAAAGATAATTACTTATTCAGAGTTTCGAGAGATTATCCACCCACTTTCTGAATTTGCTTTAGAAAATACTGAACTTCTAAAAAGAAAACTAAGATTTTCCAGAACATTGGCATAGTTTTGAGAGTTTCCTTGAGACATAAGGCCACTTTTAGTGACATTCTTCAAACATTTGTTGTGACTGTGAAGTCATCATCATGTGACAGTATGTAAAATGTCTTTGGCAAAATCCAGATAAATGGAGCACAGTTTTATACAAGTCCAGTGCATACATATGAAGGTGAATGGAATAAAGGAGACACACACAATGTGGAAAGAATACCCCAGCCTCACATTTGCACATGGATCTGGACTGAGAACCTAATCGGGGCAGATGTACAAAAGGCAGCCCTGGGCTCTCTCAAACATCTCTGCTGGCTACTTCCCACATGAGGTGACATGGCCCTTACTGGGACCAAGCTCTTGAACTTCCAAGCATCCAGGATGATGAACCAAAATAAACTTCTTGCAAAGGTCCCAGTCTTAGAAATCTTGTCATAGCAACATAAAGTAGACTAAGCTGATACAACACGATAACATTTGGATGGGTTGGGTCATAGAAATCAGGCATATATCATTTCATGCACCAAGATTCTATAGATTTCATCATAACCAAACTGAAAATTTAATAACCATTCCTTTTCAGTTATTACTGTGTAGTAACCACTTAAAACTAAAACAAATTCCTTACGAGTCTATATTATGTTCTATTGAACAAGCACATATCTTATTTTTGTGAAAATAATTTTGAAGACTATCTTTGAAAGACAGGTCATAGGTTTATAAATTAGCTATGGATCCTGTGGACACTCAATTATACTTCTTTCCAATCATCTCTTGTTGTTTTAATATAGACTATTCCAGAGAAGTATCAGCCTTCAAATGGTCAGGGCACAGGGACCTCATCCACCCTCCAGATGTGACAGCCAGTGAAACCAAATTCTGCAGCTCTGTGTCAGAGTTCAGCCTGAGATCTGTTGTCCTCATCTGTCACTAACCACACGCACCACCACCTCATTCCACAGGGCAGCCCGTAGTGACAGCATACATTGCCTGAATCAAGGCAGATTTGGGAAAGTCTCTCTATTTCTAGCAGTTTGACTGTTCCTATGTAAACTACTCCTCAAATAGTAAAGTAATTCTACTCCTGAACACTCTCATATTTAAAAGAATAAAAAGTTGATGATAAAAAAATAGTTCCTAAAACTCACCCTAATATCCAGCTTGAATTTTGTGTGTGTCATGGTGGTGGGGGTTAACTTCGGACCAAAAATGAGCTATTTAAAATGCATTTGACATATCACAACAGTGATCTTGGAGAAAAAGTACAGCTGTGGATTTAAATTAAAGTATTTGTATTGTTTTGTAGAAAAACTACTTCACATTTCCCAGCTTTCAGGTTTTTGTTTTGTTTTGCTTGGGGGGGGGCTGAATTCTACCTCTTTGAGATTGTCTTTCAATAATGTGATCTATATTGGTAACAATGGTGCCTGCTGCCAAATGGGCAAAGCCCAATGTGTTCTGTTCATTAAGTCCAGGAATTGTGAATCTCTTCTGAAAGAGTCAGACAGTTGGATGCTTAAAGAGTTGACCTACACATAACCGAAATTCCCAGCCTCGAACTTGTAGCTCCATCACTGCCTACCTACTGAAGGAAGATGAGGGGTCTTAGAAATAACCAAGCTACAATTACTTCTAAGACTGTGTCTCTGAAAAGATGAGCATATACAAGAACCAATACAACAGCATCTAAAAAAGATCTGCTAATGATTTCTTGGCTCATTGGCAGAGAAGGAAGGCAATTGCTACAGAAAAATGTGTTGTCAAGTCATTTGTCCTGTGAAACACTTTACATATGAGAGGAAGAGGGAGGGGCCTGGATTCTTCTTCCCAGTTTCCTCTGTTTCTGCTACTACAAGGCCTTGACAGAGCGACAAAGAACCACTCCTAGTATCCCTAGTTATAAACGTCTATAATAAAGTCACACAGACTAAACATAACAAGAAAAAAATGAACCTTGCTTAGAAGGAAACACAAGGACAATTCAATTAACTTGCATAGAATCACTGCTACCGATTCGAATATATTGGAAAACTAAGGACTCTGCTCTCCCCATATCTTCACAGGACTCCTGTATGAGTGAAGACAAATTACATCCAGTCCAGTCTGCGGTGGACAATCCACACTGATCCAGTTAGAGAGTCAGAGCAGGCAGAGGGAGCAAGAGGTGAGAGTGTAGGAGAAGAAGCAGTTTCAGGAAAGATACATGGGAGGGAAAACCATTTGGATGACCACCAAATCAAGTGGAGAGCATTGACTTCATCCCAGAAAGAAGGAAAGACACTGGACAGTCAAGAGCTGCCTCTCTCCATGCTGGTGCTACATTTGATAGGTATCGCTTCTGCAAACACTGCCAGCCCCAAGTCATGTGAACAGTCCCAAGACCTTTAGGACAAGGGTACTGGTCAAAGTCAGGTGATTTGAGGGAAGTGGGTGCAATAGTAGGAATCACTTTGCTTAGAAAGAGCATTTTTGTCCTTTTGCTCAAAAGAAACGCACAGTTTCCAATCCATATTGCAAGATAGAAGCCAGATCCAGGGGCCCCAGGAGGGTCACGCAGGGAAGAAGTTGGCTGGGAGCCTCAGCATGGAGAGACGATATGGAAACTCATTGAGTCTCCACAGGGATACAGCTTATCCAAAGTGAGTGCAGCTTGATTTGTAGCTGTGTGTCTGAAATCACTGGCACTGACTCTGCCAGGACTGACTTTAAAGGGGCATCCTGCACAACACAAAGACATAGCCATGTCTTTTGCATGTTTTTTTCCCGTGGGCTTTTCCATACTGATTTATGAGGACTTCTCATATTGTCAAGTTTGCCTCTGCCAATCATTTATTTACCTTTTAATTTTATGGACTCTTTAACTATAAAAATGTTCAATGAACACCATGTGAAGTAAAATATGCCACCTTTATGAGTTATGTCTCCATAAATCACACCACTATGAGGATAGTAGCTTTTGTCTTTTCCTTTCCCAGCTTGGGCTACAGGAGCTAGGAGAGAGCTGGATACACTTCATGAACTAAATTTGGCATCTGACTCCAATCCTTTTAGAGCAAATAGAAAACAGCGTGGCCAGAAGTCAGGGATATATTCTGGCCAAAGTACACACACACACACACACACACACACACACACACACACACACAGAGTCCACAGAGATAAAGAAATTAGGACACAATCCCTAACTATCAAAACTGAATTGACAAGGCCATGGGAGAAATCCACAGAATCACTAGCGAAATGATTTTTCTTAGAATAGTTGTTCTTCCCATGCCATTAACACAGCCCAAGCACAAACTATGTGGACCGACTTGGATTTCATGGACTGGAATCCAGGATCTCTGATGCACACACTGTCCAGATTTAGGTTTCAGGAAAGTGTCTAACGAGGTTGTTTAGTTGGAGCCAACTCGCAGCTCATGATGAACCACCAGAGGGCAAGCACACCCTAAACTGTGGAAGACACACCCAGAAGGTACCCCAGGGTATGATGGAATTTGAAAATAATCGCATTGTGTTTTCAGTGTTTATTTTTAACAAAATTGCATTTCTTTAAAAAGCCACTTTGCATTTTATAAAACAATGAAGAAATATGAGCTGTGGAAACCCTGTTAATTTATTTTTTGTGTGCTTGTATTTCAGAGTTGACATTTGTCATAATAAGAAATAACCTCAGGAACCAAGGGGTTTATTTCAACCAATTTTGTTTCAAGTGGCTTTTTTTGTATATTTTTGCCATTGTAACTAATGTATAATGTGATTTTTTGTAGACTTTAAATGCAGTTTTCGGTGGGGGCTCTCATTAGAAGATAATCTCATACGGATCCCTGTTAGACTTTCTCACCACGTCATCCAGACAGAAATGAAACTCTTCACAGCTGTAGGAAAGTTCTGGAACCACTGGTATCATAAGCTCAAAAGTGCTGTACTCTCAGAATTTTAAGGAAAACTGCCAATTTCTCTCAGCGACTACTCTCCAAAAGGAAAATGTGACAGCCAAAGCAGTTTACAAGCAGACAGGACAGGGAGCTAAATGCCTCATAAACTTTGGCTTGATTCAGAGGACTCCTGGGAGGTCTCCCTTCTAAAACATTTCCCAGCTGAAATTTTTCACGTTGAATTCTATTTATTTCAAAGAATTGTAAGGTCCACAATTAAAAGGCAATTTCTGAGGATTCCTCATTCAGTTGATCGTCAGGATTTCTAAGGACTTTGTAAGTGGCACAGTCCAGAACATAGCAAAAAACTGTCTTGGAAACCCGAAACCGGTCATACATATGGCTGGCTGTGTTCATGGGTGACTTAATGCACACAGAAAGACTGCACCTAGAGTACACGAGAATATTATAGTCTCTTCTACACGGCATGAGCATCTGCAGACTTAGGTATGTGGAGAGGGGTTCCAAAACCAATCAACCAGACACTGAAGGCTCACTAAGAAGTTCTCTTTTTAAAAGGACATTAGAAAATTAGTATGAGGAAATAAGAAAAAATGGCATATAAGGAATGGAGACAAGGCATGAACCTAACTGGTCGAAAGTACTAGATGACTGTGCAGTCTACTTTTATGTCAACTTGACACAAGCTAGCATTATCTAAAAGAAGGGAACCACAAGATTCAGCTGCAGAGCATTTTCCTAATTAGCGATTGATGGGGGAAGGCCCAGCTATTATGGGAGGTGCTGTCCCTGGAGTGGTGGCCCCAGGTCCTGTAAGAAAGCAGGCTGAGCAAGTCATGATGAGTAAGCCAGTAAGCAGTGTTCCTTCATGGTTTCCATGTCAGCTCCTGCCTCCAGGTTCCTGCTTTGTCTGAATTACTGTCCTGACTTCCCTCCATGATGAGTAATGATGTGGAAGTATAAGCCAAATAAAAATGTCCCTCCTTGCGGAGGTCATGGTGTTTCATCACATCAAGAGTATCCCTAACTAGGACAATAACCAAAGGTCAATAGAGGCTGAAGAAGGAAAGGCAGAAAACTACAAAAGTAAGAGAGCATGAAGAGTGGAGGGACATCCTTTGTCATGCTAAGAATCCCACATACCGAGGAATCCAGAACTTGTTTTCTGCTTCATTTCTTTTTAATTGTGTGTATATGTGAAATGGGATGGGGTGTGTGAATCCAATTCCCTCTGATCAGAAAGAGGATGTCATATACGTCCTCTGGAGCTGGAGTTCCAGGCCCTTGTGAACCAGCTGATGTGGGTGCTGGGAACCAAAGTCAGGTCCTCTGAAGGAACGTAGTTTGTGCTTGTAAGGGCTGAGCCATTTCTCCTGACTCCCATACATGGTGTTTGTTTATTGGTTTGTAGCTAATGCTTATTAGAACTTTCTAGGTACAGATTATGTCTTAAAAGTGTGGTGTTCCTTTTCCTTTAGAATACAGCCAGCTCTGACAAGAAGACCTAAGGAGAAACCGAGGCTTTGAAAAGTGGGTAACTTTCCCCATAAAGGGCTGATAGGCATGAGAGCTACATAGAGTATCCAAGCTGAGCCCTGGCCATTACTACAAATGCTCAAAGGCCTACATTAACTTCCAACTGCTGCCGGGTCAATGGCAACCTGGGTGAAGACAACAGAATTTGTCATCTCACTGCTTATCGCTTGTCTCCTTTGTCATTGTCAAAGCTGACAACATGCAGGTCTTTGACCTGAGTCTGTCCTCACATCTTCCACTAACCCCTTTGTTGCCTCCTCACTTCTCAGAAGCCTCTTGTTATCCCAAGGTTACCTAGGAAACCTAGGAGAATCACCCTGTCTGAAGACCAGGAGAGGAGCAGTCTGCTATCATCTCTATCTCCATCTTGGTTTCCCTAGGGCCAGGGATTAGCAAAGAGACACCCTTAGGGCATCAAGTCTCAGTCACCTACTCCAGATATCTGGCTAGTTCTCCCTGTTTTGTATGTTCCTTTTACATGCAAAGGCCCACATATTCATGGCTGACTCAGACAAATGGACCTTCTGTCCTGCTAGTGTGCCTTCCATCCTTCTTCTCATGGCCTGTGTCAGAGGTGTCCTCTTGTTACAGTCCTTGGTTTCAGGCTGAGTTAACTCTATTCTCTTGGTTTGTGGGACAGGTCTGGCAGATTGTCTTTATTTGTAGCTCAGGCTGGAACTGAAACTCTGTAGCCTGGTCAGGACTTCTTCCTTAGCCTCCTGTGTTCTGAGTGTCTGCATTACAGTGTGTCTACAGACAGAGCCCCAGTAGCAGGATTCTTAGCCTTTCAAGATAACTAGGGGTGGACTTGCTCAGTTACTGCCCCATAAAAGTGTCCAAAAGACTCAAAACCAATCCTTTGGAATGAATCTGGTCACATCTTGGAGCAGCCAAGAGACATATGTGTCTTTGTGTCTCTTTGCCTATTGGCTTTGTCTACATAGTGAGTTCCAGGCCAACCAGGGCTCCTTACTGAGAACCTGTCTCAAAAAACTAAAAATAAACAAACAACAAATTACAAGAGAACAATGGTAAAGCACTAAGCCTAATATAAAGTCTTACAAAGAGCAGGGCCTCATGCCAATTCATAGTTAACCAGCCCAGGAAGCTAGCCAGAGCTTAACCTAATGAAAATATAGAATGGGAATAAAAAGCCTGAGCGAGTTCCTGAGAAGCTCCAGTAGCAGGGTCCCACAGCCCAATGTTCGTCCATGCCTGATCTCATGGCCATACGCCTCTCTTTGCTCACCCATATCTCTTCTGCCACATCCACAAGCCTGCATCCTGTTGGAGTCACAGCATACACAAAAGACCCACCACTGTGATGCAAGAGACTCCTGATGTCCTCCCTACCTCACTTCTAATGATAACATTAACAATGCACCCATGGCTGCCATTCTGAAGCCTGTGGCTGTGTCATGTGACAAAGTTCTTACCAGCATAACAGGATCAGATTGTCCTTGACTCACTGCCATGAGCTTCTTCTCATTGCCTCATAGGATGGAGCACAGAGTACAGAGGACTCAGCCAGGGTCAGCCACCAGACTGGGTTCATAGTGCACAGATTGCTGAAGTAACTAGTGGGGGTAGCTGACACACTGGAAAGCATAGTGGCATATTATTTATGATTTATTAACGCTCGATTGAGGATTCAGAAAGAAAAGTCAGCCTCAAACTATAGAGATAAGGCAGTGGTGATAGACACTTTTAATCCCAGCAGCCAGAAGCTGGGAGGTGGTGGTCCACATCTTTGATCCTATGACTCAGGATTAAGAGGTAGACGGATCTCGGATCTCTGTAAGTGCAAGGCCACCCAGATGTACATGGGAATGAATCAGTCTAGAAGAGAATTATAGCTCATACCTTTAGTTCTAGGACTCATGAGAGATACATAAGTCAGTATCAGGAGTTAATATGAGACATTTGTTCTCTAGCCACACTGAGGAAAGGTTGCAGTCTGAGGTTTGAAAGCTCATGGAGATAGGATCAGCCTATTCAGCCCGAGGTAGATAAGAAGATAGTGGCCAGAAGCTTTGCTTTTCTGACATTCAGCTTGAAGTTTGAACCCCAATATCACTCATTGGGCCATTTATTATTCATGTAACAGGAAAGTTTATCTCAGTTCTCTTGCTTTACTAAGGAAAAAAATGTTATTTTCATCAAGTAACTTTGTTTCAGGGATGTTAGGATGATCGTGGTTTTGTTTTCCCATGCCAGTCTGTCAGAAAATAACAAGTCTGGGCATATGAGTTAAGTGGCCAGGAAGCAGTGGACCCTTCATATCTCAGGGAGAAGTTGACACTGACATGCCTTCCCACAGTGGGGCTCATTTACATGTTAGATATAAATGTAACAGACTTCAGTAATCCAGCCCAGCTTAGATGTGCACCCACATCTCGCCTCTGTGAGAAATGCCTTTCATATTGAGATCACTAATTTGGGAGTGTATCTTTAAAATGTAACCTATTTATTAGTTGAATGAGACTATAAATCTTAAGCATGATTGACAGCAGATAAGTGTTCAATAACTCAAGCTTCCCTAGTATGACTGACAGTACTAAATTGATGTCATAATACAGTCAGCAAAACAAAGACAATGTTTTTTAGGGACATGTCCTGGGAATGGCTCAGGCAACAGCCCTCGTTCCTCCAACCTGCAGATCCAGAGGCACAAGATGTCAATTGTTTTTGGAACTTTTGGTTTCTACAAGAAGTTTTAGCAGACCTTCCCAAAATATACCACATAACATATTGTCTCAAAGATGTATGAGGTGTTAAAACAGTCCCTTGTTGTGGAATGTTTGTTTCACTGTAAAGATGTGTTTCTGCCTAAGGAACCTTCTGATTGGTTTAATAAAGAGCTAAATTGTCAATATGTAAGCAGGAGAGAATAGGCAGGACTTCCTGGGGGGGGGGCAGGGGGACTAGGAGGAGGAATCTAGGCACTCAGATTTTTCCAGCAGACTCAGAGCAAGTCAGATGTGCCGTACTAAGAATAGGTAATGAAGTCACATGGCAGAACACAGATTTTTAAAAATGTGGGTTAATTAAGTTTTAAAAGCTAGTTGGGAAAAAAAAGCCTTAAGCTATGTCCAAGCTTTCATAATTAATTAATAATGTTTCCGGGTCATTATCTGTGGGCTGTCGATCCAAAGATAGTCCAAAAAGAAAGCTTGCTACAGTCCTCCGAGTGTTTCCAAAGCATAGGGAAATGCATTGCAAAGAAGAAACAAAGAATTGACACAGGAGAGAAGATGAAAAGAAGAGGCAATTATTCTAAAGATAGGAGAGAAGCCCTAGTCCCTACTTCATAGGACCTGTCAGATCTACATGACCCCA
Organism: Phodopus roborovskii; assembly: GCF_943737965.1. Taxonomy (NCBI): domain Eukaryota; kingdom Metazoa; phylum Chordata; class Mammalia; order Rodentia; family Cricetidae; genus Phodopus; species Phodopus roborovskii. Next base: position 29,526,703 of record NW_026126525.1, on the reverse strand, counting down.
ACTGGATGGCATTCCCCTACATATGGTATTGTGGTGGGGGGTTGGGAGGGGAGGGTGTTTAGAGTGCATGGGAGAGGGCAGAGAGGGCAAAAGGGAGGGAAGGAGGGAGGGAGGGCTGGAGGGGAGGGAGGGAGAGGGAACTGGGATCGACATGTAAAATAATAAATTTAAAAAAAAAAAAAAAAAAAAAAACGCTTTGACTCCAAAATTTAAGTTGAAGAACAAGTTACTGGGGAAAAGTATTTCTATTTTTGTTTCCACAGAAAATGAAAAGATGTGGATTCCTTCCAGACTAATGTGGTTTGATCACGCCAGACCGCCTGAAACAGAGTACAAGCTGATCCTACACTCCAAACAGCTGGACAAAACAGCCCTACAGACTACAGCTAGGATATCTGAATCTTCTTCAAATCCCCCAAGACAGCGCCCCTTACCAGCAGGAAGTAGTTTGGAAAGAACGACGCCCAAATTCCCAAATATTGTGTATAAATGTTTGTTTTCACTTAATTGGACTTTGTTATATAAAATTAAATAAAAAGAAAGAAAGAAAGGAAGAAAGAAAGAAAGAAAGAAAGAAAGAAAGAAAGAAAGAAAGAAAGAAAAGAAGAGGCAGCCAAGTCAGAGATGGACACTACTCACGGGACTCTCTTTCCCAAAGTGAAGAAGTGAATCTTTCTGTAGCAAGATTAACTTTCCTTCAGTAATGTACAACAGAGCACAGTTTTCATAAACAGAAAGCAGAGATGAGTTTACTTTGGAAGGAAGAATAAAATCAAACTGTCTAAAACATTGGGGAATACAAGGAGATAATGGGAAATCGTGAGATTTAATTAGATGGGGTGAAAACCTACCAACTGGATGAAACCAAGAAATCCCACTTTTAGTTATTGCATCTCCAGAGCACTGCCATCAGAAAATGGACAATGGGTGATACAATTACAGCCTTCAACAGGGAGAAGAGATAGGTGATGATCTGACTAAAAACTCTGTAAAAACTTTGACTCAGTGATGTTTGAACAAGGAAGGAAATATTTCTCATGAGGAAATACTGGAAGCTCCTAATTTCTTCTGTGAATCTCATTTAAGTGCCATTGAATGGAAAACTCAGTCTCCATTGTCTTAACTGAGCATGCAAATGTTTAACATTTCCTTCAGCCTCTGGAATCCTTACTAAGAAGCAGATAATGTTTCTTGGCTTCCATGGCATACAGTTAGCCTTATGCTAAGCCATCTTCTTCATTACAGTATCCCAAGCACCATTGCCACTGGTGTCAATATCCTATCTCTACCCATTCCCCTTTTCAATTTCTTGGCCATTAATTGTGGAGACTGGTGAAAATGAAAAGGAAAAATATTTAAATTATTTTTCAAAGTAAAAGACAAACAGGCTACATAAGAGAACTTCAGTGAATCTTGCCTTCTAAATAGCAGTGAATATCTATTAGGTATTAACCATTTCCCTTCTGTTTGATCACTGGATGTGTTCTACATTATTGAGGTCCAGTGCCCAGATAATTGAGGTGCCATCAAATAGCTAAATGTCTAAATTAAAATAAAGGTGGTGCTTGGAGGGACACAGTGTTGTTATAATAGAAAGAACATTGGGTAGAATCAGGTTCATGTCCCAGCTATGCCTTTTACCAGCTGTAGAAATCTTCATGTCTCAGCACTTAAAAAAAAAAAAAAAATGTGACCGTTGTATCTGGGGCCAGCTCAGTGGTAGAGTGTAAGCTAGTATAAGCTATACTTAGCATGTGTGAAGGCTTGCATTGAAGCCCCAGAACCAGAAATAAGTAAGTTTGAACATGCACACCAATGATGCAGAAGTGTTTTTGAAGATTACAAGAGACTAGCTTTCCATATCTGGCATATAGAAAGCCTGGTTAGGTGAGCTGCATTGTTACTCTTCATCTTTAGTGCAAACATTTCTAAAGGTGTCTATCACATTCAACAGTGATTATTGCAAGCTTTAAATTTAATCCTGAGCACATTTCTTTTAAAGTATTTAGGTAAGCCACAATTAATTCAACTTTTTATATTTGAGATATATGGTCCTACCTTCTAAATGAGTCAGCCAAGGCTGAAGTGTCAGCATGACATAACTAAAGTCATGATTAATTAATTGGCTCCTGAAGCTATTTAGGAAGCAGAAATGGGATTCTATTAATTATGTTCATGTTACCATGACTTCAAGGAAATAGTTTAAGGATGAAAGATTTATTTAAGATAGTGGTTTAAGCCATACATGGCCCCAGGACTTGGCAAGAACAGACAGTAGCAAGAGTGTGTGGTGGAAGACAGGAAGCAGAAAGGATGGAGCCAGGGACAAGATGTCACCAGTGATCCTCTTTCTGCAAATAACTCCTGAAGTTCCCAGAACCTTCTAAAACAGTATCACCAACTGGAGACCAAGAATTCGGAAGATGAATCTATACATTACATTTCATACACAAACTATAACAGAAATAAAGATGTATTAGTGTCAATCTAGTGCTCTTAACCAAGTATGGATCATTCTTGAAACACTGGCAAACTTTTCTTTGTATATCAAAGTAGTAAAGGACCTAATTTTGCAGTGCACATGTGTCTGTTTTACTGCTTATTGTACAGAAAAGACATCTGTGAACAATATAATATGAGGTGAATGTAACTGCAGTCCAATAAAACTTACAAAAAAATGTAACAGGCTGCATTCGGCTCATAGATTATAGCCTGATGACTCCTGATCTAGGACACACCGACAGAGTTTCTTAATAAAGGAAGCATGACAAACAAAACTCCAAATCAATAGAGCTTTGTTTTCTGTTGCCAATGCTCTAGAAAAGCAGATAGCAATAAGAACACTCAGGAGAGTGGGATTTAAATGATGTTCTTGTGACTAATAGATTAAAGCAGAGTTTGATGGGACAACTCATATTCAAACCAGAACTCAGCACCCTTCAATATCACCTTCATGATAACCAGGAAGTGCTAATCAAAGAATGGGATTCAGAACTGTGTTGGTTAAATAACAGTGATAAAAGTAGAAGCCAGAATTACAAAAGTGATGAAACACACATTAGAATAACTAAAACCAAACCTCCAAGGAAGAATGGGAGAGTACGCTAACCTTAAAAGATACACAAATCTCTCTCCAAGATTCCCTGGTTAACATGAAGTAGGAGCATCTTCCTCATGCATGCACTACTTTTGCATCAGCTACCATTCCCAAGGCACCATCCTTAAAACCAGAATCATAGTTAGCTGTAAATGCGAAAAACAGAAGCACTCTCCACTCTATCTGTCCACATCAGATCTTGCTGATGATGCTGGTCCCAGACACAGAGAGATGGCCCATAAAGGAAGGTACTTATGTATCTCCCCTCTAGTAATGACACATATGAAAAAAAAATCTTTTTTTTAGCAACTGGAGGCCTGGACCAATTTCTACGTCCTTCAAAGTTTGATGGATTGGGGTAGGGTTGCCAAGGAACACTGTTCAAGCATCCTCTAGGGAGGTTTGCAGAGAAGTCTGAACTCAGCATCTGTTTAGCAGGAGGTATCCCAGAAGGAGAAAGGATACCTCAAACATTAAGGGAGCTGTTCAAATTGTCATTTGACATACTCAATTGAACTAAATGGAGCACTTTATTTCCCCTAATGTTTATGTTGCTCCTTAATAGTAAGCTGGTTGTTTGGAAGGCACATACATCTACAGTGGAAACACTGAAGAGTAATGGGACAATATGTGTGAGTACTGGGTTCATTGCTTCCCATCAACTTCCTGACAACATCTGCTCCATTTATACAATGACAGAACAGTCAGCATTCCACGCAAGCCAGCTGGGATTTTCCAATATTTGCTTTCTCTTTGGCTTTCACACCTGACCTTCTGTTTCAGGAAAGGCATTTAAGAGGATACATGCATAAAAGAGTCCATGTGAGGGAGGGAGTGATGGAGTTATGAGAGTTTTATGGATGCAATGTCTTCTACTCAGTGGTCTTTCAGTTACCAAGACAGAGCTAATCATAAAGTATTTCGATGCCATTGCCCTTGTCAAAGACACAACCAACACCAGTAAGTCAGCCTCATCGCAGGACTACTATTATTTCCTATACTTTTTTCTTTTCCTAGAAAAATTATAACCTATTTCAAGGATCCCAATTCAGTAGTATACTAAAGCACACAGAATATGTGTGTATATGTATAAATATATAAAGACAGAATGATACTTTTTCCTTTCATACGGGGTCTCTTACAATGCAATTATAAAAAAGACAGTTTTGAGAAAAGCTTTGTTTATTTCATTTGTCATTTTGTTTCTATCTACTTTTAAAAGAAAGGTTTCAATTATCACAGAATAATATTGATGTTTTGCAAAGTACTTGAAAAGCAGTCCTAACTAAAACCACTTGTACAGAGTTAAAAGTAAAATGTTAACCACTAAATGACACATTGGAATGAGACATATTATCTTTGTTAAAATGACAAGAGAAATATTCATTAGCTGCAACTGATAGTATACAAAATCTCCATAGAGGAAATACTACAAAAATCATAACTAAAGGATGGCATTAAAAATAAATTAGTGACATCAAAAAGATGGCTATGCCTTGACAAGAGATGCTTTGTATAATTTGGTTAAAGGAAAAGTAACTTTTTGTGTTGAAACACAGAATTCTCAGAACTGTAGATCTTTGTCATTTATTTTCCATTGTCATGCCCTTCTACTGGGTCTCATGAACAGCTCAAGCAAGAACAGCCAGTGCGTATTTCACTTCCCCAGTTGGTAAAGGCTGTTTTCTCTCACCCACAGCTTTGACCAGGTCACCATCCCCATGGTGGCCTCATTATTGTTCTCCTTATCAAGAGTGTACTCCGGGGCCTCAGCTTCAAAGGCCTCCTCCAGCCTTCCCAGCTTTTATCCCTGACCAGTCTATGCTCTCCCAGCCAAGAAACCCTTCATACACTCCTTTGATTCACTGCCCATCTCACATACATCCTATTTCTGAAACTTCCAGCATTGGCTCAGACCACGAGCAGCCATCTACTCCCCTGGAGTAAGTTCTCCTGAACTTGTTGGGCTCAGTACCCATCTGCTTTTATCTGCACATGTGAGCTCAACAAGATGGGTACTGAGCCCAACAAGTCTACGTAGCAAATTTCTTGTGTGTTTTACCTTTTGTTTCATCTCCTAGACCTGTGTGAGACATAAACATGAAAAACAATAGAGTATTTACCTCACATTTAAAGACCCAAGACTTGGTTACTAGAGTGCTTGCTTAGTAAGCACCAAACTCTAGGTTCACCACCTATGTCTCACAAAAGTCTGCATGTGATAGTGCACACCCATGATCCCAGTACTTCAGAGAGTGAAGCAGAAGAAATAGCAGATGCTGAAAGTCATCTTCAGCTAAATATCAGGTTCAAGGACACCCTGGGGCTGTTTGAGATCCTGTCTAAAAAAAAAAAAAAAAAAAAAAAAAAAAAAAAAAAAGAGGGGGGAAGTAGCTTAGCTAGTAAAATAGGACCCTAAGAGAGACATTCATGCACCACCACCACCACCACCACTCCCCAGAAAAGGGGGAAAAGACAAGATATCCTGAGTAAATTGGGAGTGTAGAGGGAGCATAGGAAGGGAGAAGAGAGAGGAAAGAGGAGGTGGAGGAGAACACGAGGGATCAGGAAGGTCCAGTTAGGTAAAGAACAGAAAAGGAGAGCAAGGAAAGAGATACCTTGGTAGAGAGAGCCCATATGGGCTCACTGAGAAACCTGGCTCTAGGGAAATTCCCAAGAATCCACAAGGATGACCCCAAATAAGAAGCTAAGCAATAGTGGAGATGCTACCTTAAATGCCCTTCCCTGATAATAAGATTGATGACTACCTTAAATGCTATCTTAAAGCCTTTATCCAGGGGCTGATAGAAGCAGAAGCAGAGATTCACAGCGAAACACTGAGCCAAACTCCTAGAGTCAGTTATAGAGAGGGAGGAGTGATGAGAAAAGGGGTCAAGACCATGCTGGGAAAACCCACAGAAACTGCTCACCTGAACAAGTGGGAGCTCATGGACCAACATAGGACCAAACTAGGGCCCCTGAATGTGGGTGCCAGTATGGGGACTTGGGCAATCTATGGGGCCACTGGCAGTCGAACCAGTATTTATCCATAGCACATGGACTGAAGTTTTGGAGCCCATTCTCTATGAAGGGATACTGTCTCAATCTAGATACACAGGGGAGGGACTAGGTCCTACCCCAAATGACGTGTCAGACTTTGATGATTCCCCATGGGAGTCCTAACCCTCTCTGGAGTGAATGGGAGTTGGGATGGAGAGAAGGTGGGGGGCAGCAGGATGACGGGGGGGGGAGGGGGAAGGAACTGTGATTGATATGTAAAATAAGATTGTTTTTAAAATTAAAATAAAGAAATACTAAAAAAAGGAAGAAGAAAAAAGAAAACACAAAGACCTATGTTGGATCCCCAGAACCTACATTAAATATGTCATGCATGGTGGCACAAACTTTTAGTCCTGCTGGAAAGAAGAAACAGGTGGGCCCTTGAGCCTAACCAGGGTCCATTAGCTGAGCCTACTTGAAGAGTTCCAGACCAATAAGAAACTGTCTCAAAATAGGGTATGTAGTGTCTGAGGAACAGCATGTGAGGCTGGCTGCCCTCTACATGCAGTCACATATATTCATGTGTGTGTGCGTGCACATGTGCATACACACATAAACACACACACACACATACACACACACACACACACACACAGAGAGAGAGAGAGAGAGAGAGAGAGAGAGAGAGAGAGGAAGAGAGAGAATAAAAGAAATGTACTGGTATCTTTCATGACTGCTCTGGGTAGGAATTTCCATTTATATCCTTTTGGAAGTCATGCCAGGGCTGACAGAAACTGGGACAGGTGCTATAGTTCTGTAGTTAGTTACTATATCACACACAGACAGACAACCTTGTCTCACATCACCAGTGATGGGATGATGAGAGCACAAAAAGACAAACAGTGGTGGCTTCTAAGAGGGAACAGGGTAGCAGAAAAGCCCAGACTCCCAAGTACAGGGAAACCTGTCACATGGGGTGCCATTGGCTTCTGACTTTGTCCTACAGGCCAAAATGATACACAGCAATAGTGGCACAGGGCACTGCCTCAGCTACTGTTCACAATACCAAGGAAATGGCAGTCCCCAGATAGGCACTTTGGCTTAATGTTCTAAGTAATCAGAACTTCCATGATTGGGGAGAAGTTGGAATGATGCAAGTCTGGGCCTAATTAAAATGTATCAAAGTATGCCAATGTAGGAGAATATCTTTTCCACCTATCAAAACACCACAAGGGCCATCAGAAAGCATCTAAGGTTTCTAGTTGAGTTTCCATTTGCAGGTCCACCTACATAATACTTTCAACAATGCATCTTTAAATTGCCTTGATTCATACCTTTCTTTGTTCTGTTACTTCAGGAAAAAAATGTTACCAGATTGAAAGCAGAATTTGAAGCAGCCTAAATCTGTGTTCCTAGGCTCACTCATATTTGGCTCCAGAATAAGCTATCTCTTATCTCCTTGAAGGCAAGAGTTGGGTTCTTGCATTCATACAAATCAAGAGAGACCCCTGTTACAATGCAAATAGTTGAATAACTCAAGGCTCTTTTTTCTAAAAAAAAATTTTTAGCCATTCTCATTCAAGAATATATAGGCAATGACAGTGGTTTGTGTCATAAAATATTCTTAAATGATGAACCTTGGTTTCTTTTTCTATAAAATACAAATAATAAGATGTATCTACTAGGTTGTGCTGAAAGTTAAAACAGGACATAGGTAATGTCCAATACAGAAGAAATGGTACCCACCATGGATGCAGTCAACATTAGCTATTATTGTTGGTGTCATTATCAGTATCGGAAACTTGTTTATGTGGGACCTAGTGGTGTTTACCTTTAATCATGGCACCCAGGACGAGGGGACAAGAGATCAACACAAGTTCATGACAGTTTGTTTGGATAACAAGTTCTAGGCCAGCCAGGGCTGCACAATGAGGCTATGTGTCAAACAAACAAAACAAAAGTTTTTGTTTTTAACAGATAGCAGAACACTGGCATCATTGTAACCTAACTTGAGTTATAATCTAGAGCAATGTTCATGAATACTGTATGCATTTTCTATCCTTTTGTAAAATGCAATGACCCACGCCATCTTCATGATTTTCCTGTAATTTTTTTCAATTGTCCAAACTTAGAAGAGACCCAACCTGTTTAATAATTAACATTGCAATTAACATTGCATAGTAAGCTAAGAAGGATGAGTGGAAGATGTAGTGTTTCTTCAACTGTGTTGACAGGTATGCATATTGAACCATCACCCATAACCCCTGTGAACCTGAGGAAGGCAGATGTAGTCACACTGCTCCCACAAGTCACCTTTAAGGTGTCCAATGCTGTTCCCTTCTCTCATCTGCTTACACCACACTTCACCTTCCCTTCTCTTGTAGGTTAGGGATCTAAGCCCACTGTGTGTACTAAGGAGTCTCAAGTTCCTATTCACTCAGCCCCAAACTAGTCTCTGAATTCCAGGCACTTACACTAGATGATATAGCCTGGAAATTCATGGATTGACCATGATTCTCATACCTCAAGCAGAGAATTCAAGCTGTGACTCAGGATGAAAAATTGATTAGCTTTCCTAATCCTGAAAGTGTGGCTAGCACTCCTTAGTGCCTCACAAGGAACCTCTTCACCTTGACTCTCACACATCTCTCATTAACTCGCTTACATTTAGCCCTTTCACAGGCACATAATAATGCTATAGTTTGAAACTTCCATTCAGTGGGCTTTGTGGTAACATGATAGAGAGTTGAATCTGCTTTGTCAAACTTGACTTTTTCTATGGTCCAAGAGGCTCCTGTCTATTCAGTGACTGTTTTAGACACATTGGAAGGCTTCATATTTTACTGGAAGCCCTTTTTATAGAAGGTAGACTTTTTATAGAAGGTTGGTACTTTCTGCTTTAAATGAACATGGTCATGAGATGTAGGATTTGCCACACACTGCTGAAGGATGAGGGGTCTATGCAGTTACTGATACACCTTAAGGAGTGTGGATAAATAAACAGGTAACTGCACAGACTCTGCTGCATAACTCACTTCACTACAAATCTTAATGGACTCTTTGACTTGATTAGATAAATTCCTTATCTGGACCACTTTTAATCTATTCAGTTTTGCTTGACTTTATAAAGAAGCTGGAAAACTCCAAGCTCTTGATAGTACCCTCGAAGTAGTCACGATAGTGTTATTACTAGAGCTGTATATAACAAATACATACACTTAAAACAGTATTATCACTCTGTAGCCTCTCAAGTGGTCAATGTCCAGAATCATCTCTTCATTGAATGTAAACTGATTTGTGATAAAAACACAAATAAATGAGTGAATGTGAGGACACCATTGCCAAGAAACCGTGCAGTAACAAGAAGTCAGAACTTTGATTAGTGCTGTGGCTGTAGGTTTTCTTCATACCTAACAGAAGTAGAGGGATTATGACAATTAATAGGGAGATCACTGTTGAAGACAGCCCCTTCTTCAGGCTCCAATGGACCAGGGTAAAAATCAATACAGTATCATTCATGCTAAATGCCACGTAAACAAACCAAACCTTCGAAGAAGGCAGCTCCCAACAAACAGATCAGTGTTTTATTTTGCTAGTTTTGTTTTCCTGAAAGCAGGATATACTGCCCATCTGAGAAAGCATCCTAATGAATTCCCCTCCACTTCAATCCCTAGAAAATGTAACCTGATGTCAGCTAGTTTCCCATCTATGGCTGTTTTCTTTTCCCCACCTTACAAATTTCTGGGTCTGCTAATTCCCAATGGGAATTCTCATTTTATTTCATATGATGGAGGCTGCCCTAATTCATACATTACAAAGAAAAGCAAATTAGATCCTAACTAAATTTGTTGTCTTTTGGCAGAGTGAATGCATTTCTTTAAGCTATGTTCTAAGGGAAAAAAAGTAAAAATAATTCTCATTCACTTAGCTCTTAATAATACTGTAATTTGTTCACATAAACAAAGCTATTGGATCATATGAAATAGTTTTGTTTCCCACCAGAACAACAGTCTACTATTTGTTTTATTGCAATGTTCCAGTCTTAATCCTCTGACTGTTGAGTTTCCCAGTTAAGCAAGACATTTTCCAGTCTTCAGATTGTGTCCTTTAAAATCTGGGGGGAAAATCCTCTGTTCAAACATTACACTTAGCAGGGAGTCTTCTGAAATGTCAAATGGGGAAAATTGAAAACAGCTTAACGACCCAAAAGAATAATATTTCACAAAATCCTATGGAGTAAAATCTCAGATCCCATGGGACCCCACACTGTTAGGCAATTTGGGGAAAATATTAACCCTTTAGGAGTCTCTGGACACTCTTTTATGAATAGAAGTAACTTGTCCACCATTCCCTCAAGACTTCAGAGTCTTCATCTGAAACATGCTGTTGTTTCCGCTTGAATTTGTTTTAAGGACAGATGCTCAGGCTCATAAGGAATGTGGTCCTGTGGTAGTGAGTCTTTTCTTGGTGTCAAGTCTCTAGTCAAATCAACTTGCATTGCTTTGCTTCACAAAAATAGAGCAAATATGATATAAATAACAAACAAATGGTCAGTATACTTGTGTCTGCATCTAACATCCAAAATAAGAGACTTCTTGAAATAAAAATACTTTGAGACTCATTTATTTCAGCCACCACTGTGCTATACTGGGTAGATTTAAACATTCATATTTCCTTAATTTAGAAGTCAGCCATCCAAAAGGCTTATTTTCAGTGCAAATTCTTTGCCTAGATTAAGTCAGACATCACTGACATCTACAAGATGAATGAAACCAGACCTTGAAACAGCTGCCTACCAGGCTGACATCAGCAGTTCAAAACCCAAGAACAATATCTTCCCTATGCCCTGTTTGGAGATTTACATATATACACACAAACAAAAAAAATCAAGAAAATAAAAATTTGAATATTTCCATGAAGAAGCAGAAAGAAGCTGTGGTTTCTGTGCAATCTTATCTGATCACTTACATGGTCAGATAAGATCAGCATGTTTTTTATGTGTTTATATTCCACTAACCTATCTTTACAGTTACTCAGAGCTCTTCTGTTCTTAACATTTCTCAGGCATGTTAATGCAGTCATTTGCATATTTCATCATATGTGCATCTGTCTGCAGATACAGGTCATCATTTCAAAAGGAGAATCAGAACAATACACAGATACTGCAATATAGTCCAACAGTCGTCTTCTAACTATGGGATACGCTTCCGTTAAGGAAGGGTTTCCTTGACTACATAGTCAGAGATAGTTGTATGTGTGTGAGTATATGAGGGAACCCACTTGTCACACTGCTTATGCGGAGGTCAAAGGACAAACTCAGGTGCCACTCCTTGTCTTCTACCTTGCTTGAGATAGACTATTGTCAATTGAGTATGTCGGACTAATAAACCAACAAGCTCCCAAAGATCCTTATGTCACTGCTTCCAAACTCACCCCAGGGCACTAGGGTTACATGTTGGAAGCCACCACCAGCATGATATCATCAAGAATTTTTTCCTTTCCCACCTACCTTTTCAAAGTGCCCCTTTTCCAACTGACCAAGACACATCATTTACTCATTCCCAACCTCCAACTGCATGGTCTCCTGAGATTTACAACATCCTGGATCCTAAACACATAAGCAATCAAACTAGCCCCCACTTAGCTACCTTGCCTTCTCATCCCCAAATATTGTCAAAGAATACATTTTACCATGCTTCTGGGGCAAAGTTGAAATAGCACAAACAAATAAGTGATGGGGGATGTCCTTTTGTATATATGTTTCTCTTATTGGTTGATGAATAAAACACTGACTGGACAGTAGAGGGAAGAAGATGGGTGGGGCTAGGAGATGAGGAGAATGGTGGGGACAGAGGCAGAGGGAGGCCTCGTGGAAGAGACACCATGTAGATACTAAGAAGATAGGACACACCAGGGTCTCTGGTAAGATAAGGCCATGTGGAAATACATAGATTAATAGAAATGGGTTAATATTTAAGAGAGAGTTAGCAAGAAGCCCTAGCCAATAGTTTTATAATTTATATATGTCTTTGTGTGTTTATTTAGGGCTAATTGGCTGCTGGACCAGGTAGGAAAGAAACTCCAGCAACAAACAAGGAAGGCAACAAAACTCCTATCAAATCATTTATTTTAATCTGTTTGCCTGCCAGTCTGTCCATCTAAGTATACATTAAAATTAGGAGTAATAAACTGAAGTTTCTAAGCTGCGATTATAGCTAAGGTTGAGTAAGAATGTTACACTTTGCTTCTCCCTCTAAATTTAAAAATCAAGGTTACACTATGCAAAGCAACTGTCTGCCATGTCTGGCAGTGATAGAACAGCAGCAACTGGGGAGTGATGGGTGAGTGTTGTGGGTGAGTGTTTTCCTATCTGTATCTCCCAAAGTAAAATGGTGCAGAATGAACATGGATATGTGCAACAAATAGGGCCAAACGAAATATACCATTTGTATAAAATACATCACACCTAGAAATAGAATAGAGTGGTCAGAGGAGGCAAAGGAAGGACTCAAGCAAAATAGAGGGAATGGGAACCATTGGCACTATTTACAGCCCTGGAACAGAGCCCAGCACTGAGGCTGCATATTCAGAACGCAGAGGCTTCAGTAACCAAATTTATTATTGGCCTTGATCAAACTGAAGGGTCCATGGAAGTGAAAGAAATACAGGAAAATCACTGGGAAGGAAGTGGTTTGAGGGCAATTTTCTTTATTGCATTTTATCTTAATTACAATATGTCATTTACCTCTCTCCAACCCTCCCACACCCTACTCATTCCTTACCCCTTGCAAATTCATGGAAGAATAATATTTGTTAGGTTACTTTTACTAAATCCTAGTTTATCCTCCAGGCATGCATGCATGGAACTGATTTAAAGAATAGCAAAGATCTGAAAAGCAAACAACAGGGCAGTCCAGAGCCATATGCCAGGCTATTTCCTGGCAAAGTCCTGACATGGAGTTAAAGCCCACAGGGGGTCAATGGGGCATGTGACTGCACCTAACCAAGCCAGGTAGTACTGAATAAAAGCAAGCACATGGACAAAAGGCAATGGGATTTCTAACAGGGTTCATAGTCACCCAATACGGTCAAAGTCTGTGTGTCATTTTAGAATAGCATACAGAGAAACAGGTCATTCCTGGCAACTCCAAAGTGAAGATACAAACAGCGACTCCATTCCGGAGGTGACTTAGATGTTGAAATTATTTGATAACTTGGAGCAGTCATTAAAACCATGCTCCCGGAAGAAATAGTAAAATGAAGCAGGAATTAAGACCTTTCAAATGAGGAAAAGTCTACAATATGGAAAGAACAGCTGAGAAGGAATCAAATGTAAATTTAAGATGAAAACATACAATAAATATCTTACATAGTCATTCCGTGTCAGAACGAAGGAAGCAAGAAAGGAGCAGTAGATATACTGATTGGTGCAATGTGAGTGAGTGACAGGGAATGTTTGGAAAGTGATTACAGCTTCAGTCAGGGAACTCACAAAAACACTCAGAGGTCTCCCCCTTCCTGTCACTGAGGACCAGAAGACACCAGAATAAAGACTTACATAGAAATAATGCTTTGAAATGCTAGTGGCTAAAATTCATAAATCTCATCAAAGGTATAAATTCAGACTCAGGCTTCTCAGAAAAATTCAGATAGGATAAACACAAAGAAAATCATGCCGAGACACACAACATTCAGACAAGCAGCATTTTTCAGGGAACATAATGTAAAGTGATAGAAAATCATAAATGCAACTCTTATGTCAAACAAACTAAAGTAAAACTGTATGACCATGACAATAGATGTAGGAAATACATCTGGTAAAATTCAACATGATAAAAATATTTAAGTGGGCTTGAGAGAAGGTTTAGGGAGTAAGTCTTCACTGTGTTGGTATAAGGCTCAGCTTGGATCAGATCAGAGGATCCTGGTGGCTCATGTATAGCCAGGGTAGCTACAACAGTGAGTTCGAGGTTCACTAAGAGACACTTTAAAGTATAATGTAGAAAATAACAGAGGAAAATAGTCAAAGTCAACTGTGGCTCAAAGGTACATGTGCTCACATGCAAGCCACTTGTGCACGCACATACACACACATATACCCACACATGCACAAAAGCATACACACACACACACACATATTCATACATACCCACCCATGCAAAAAGCATACAAATGAGCATTTTTAATGTAAGTAAATGTATATAGTAGCTATAATTTTCTTAACTATAAGAACCCTGGCAGAGAGTTGAAATATTCTTCAATAAATAAGTAAATAAATGAATTGAAATCCATCCACACAGTGAAATACTAGTAAGCATTATAAAAGAGTAAATCAATGATACACATGATAGTATGGTGAAATGATAATGTTACCAAGCAAAGTGAAAGAAGCTAGCTTCAAATAGAAGCAGACAGTGTGATTCTACATATACAACACATTGGATGTGCAAAATTCCTACAAGTCTGGGGCCTGGATTGGTGGTTCCCTGGGGTCGTGAGGAGGAGTGTAAGGAGCGAAGAGGCATAGACAAGAGATAGCATGATGTGTTTTGAGAGAATTGTTCTATAACTATCTGATTTTGCTAATAGTTACAAAAATATATATCTTAAAACCTATTGAAATAACACAAAATTATGAATCCTTTTGTATGTAAATTTAAAAGTAAAAACTTGTTAGCTTATCACTGACGATGACTAATGCAGACCAATAAGCTTGCCACTGAAGACAGTTTGTATAACTTAGGTCAAATTAATGTAAATTGAATAGGTAAAAATAACACTGATATTTTGTTAAGCACATGGTAACTAGCAATACACTTTGTCAAGAATTAACACATTGCCAAAGATCAACTGAAATTAACAATACATCTGTCTTCCTAATTTTTTAAGAGTATGAAGGGTTTTTTAAAGTTCCATTAAGTGAAAGAATAATACATAAACCCATAACTCCTGGCAATGTTTCCAGAAATGGAAAACATGAATTTCCTTTTGGGCATGCACCAACTTCATTCACAGGCTTTGTGTGTCAATGACAGATTATTACTTTGAGATTTTGACATAAGACAGGAAAACTGCTCAAACAACTGAACACCATCATTACAATAAAACATCCTCTATTACTATGTTCTTAATTGTGAATAAGTTTCCAAAGCACTGTCATCTAAAAAGAAAACATAAATAGTATTAATTTCCTGATATACTCTGTACAAACCAGATTTTTTTAAATTTAAGTTTTTATGAAGGTGTCTGTGTGTGGGTATGCACACATGAGTGCATGTATCTGTGTATGGGTATGTGAGTGCATGAGAGTGCAGGTTTCTGTATGTGGGTGGGCATGTACATGTGAGTGTGTGGCTATGTGCACGTGAGTGCAGGTATCTGTGCGGGTATGTATACATGAGTGTGTGTATCAGTGTGTGGGTATGTACACGAGTGTAGGTATGTAGACCAGAGGTGTTAGGTGTCCTGGGGGTGGAGCTACAGTTGTACGATGCCTAATAAGGTTGCTGGAAACTGAACTCTGGGTCCTCTGGAAGAAGAGTAAGCATTCTTAACCTTCTGAGCCATCTCTCCAACCCCACAACAACAAAAATATCAAAACACAAAGTTCTGATGAATCTCAAAAATAAGCAGGCTAGTTACTCCCAAATATTTGCATATATTTAAATAAAAATTATCATAATAAATTAATCAAAAAAGAAACTATTGGTACTTAGATTCACAACATAAGGGACAATTTTAAAGCACTCTTTTCTATTTTTCTATATAGTGTTGTTTCAGAGATCATTAATTCTAAGTAACAACTATATATTGAGTCAAAATGAAGCTCTGTGAGAGGAGAGAAATATAAATTAATTCAGACAAAAAGTAACAATGTCTAATTTTGCTGGATGTTACAAGAGGAACTTATAAATTTTGAATAGCAGATGAGAGCCAACCCACTTTAGGACTTCAGTTCCAGTCAACATATCTAGAAGAGCAATAGAAGGTTCATTTCAAAATGACAATTATTAAAACACCCACTAAATCACATCCCCTGCCATCATTTATAATCATCATTAAGTTTGTAGATATTAATTTGAAGTTGTATAAGAGATGTGTCACATTTCCAAACCCTTTCAGGGAGTCATGAGCAAGAAATCTGGGAGGACCCAGCTGTGGTCACCACTACCCTGCCTCAGAGCTTAGCTCGCTTTGCTTAAATGTGTTGGGGATTTAGACACAAAATAAACATAGGATTAAGCTGTTGAAAATGGAGACCTCAAGTTGCCTTTTGATTGCTAGGGTCACAGTCAGGAAGACGGCAATGTTGTTTGGTATAACAAAGTCCCGACTTCAGAAGAGAGTCACAGATTTTGACACGATTTTTAATCCTGTGTTAGTTTCACTGGGTGGCCTAGGGCTAAGAGTTCAAACTCTATGGTGTCTGAGTTACTAGGCAACCACATCACTGTAGCCCAGCTCTAAGGACTGCTTGAGCTTCTTAAACCTGTCCTCCCAAAACACCCAGACAGGAACCTGTCCCCCACCCCCCACCATGAGAAAGGGGAAAGAAGAGAAAGTGTTTAAGCCTAGTTGTATAAGAGTGTGTTTGACAGGATTAAGTTGACCACAAGGGAGGATATAAAGCTAGAGTAAAAATTAAAATAGATGATGGTCTGAGTCATTTAGGATATGAAGAACAACATTCTTATTGGGAAATTTTAATTGGACCATGCATCAAAATGGGCTTAGAATTGCAATGTATTTGTATCAAAACGGATTTTTTTTTTTTTTTTACTTTGCTACTTTTTTATTGGAATCTGGATCACAAATAACACTTCTGATTTGGAGTGAAACACTGAATCAAGAGTAGATAGATATCCTTGGTCTCTAGACACCGAGCATGACAGTCCTCCGTAAGGAACATGGGATCAACCCACACTTTTGTCTCCCTGATTTCAGCATCTAACTTGTGCACCAGGCTTCTTCAAGCAAAGCTGGAGAAGTGGCAGGAACAAAAGCCTCCTACACAGGAAGTAGCCACACTTCATACTTCCTTTCTCAGGATCTCATATCTCTTCTAAGAAGTCGTACTTGAGGGCTTCACTAAGTCCTATCAGTTTCAAAGACTGTAGGAAGAAATGTCCCACTCACTCTCAGAATAGTGGGCTGTGTACTATTTGATACTTTCCCATCGAATACAGTGCCAGCTGCCTGCTACAGCAACTGGTTTAATAATTTACTTCTTTTCTGCCCTACTTTGCAGTCCATGGTCTCTTGCATGGCATGTAAGGACTCCACCACCAAGCCACATCAAAGTCCAATAAGCGACTCCTTTGGCCATTTTTCTTTCACTGAATAACCCCTTCATTCTATCCCCAACCTACCCTAAACCATGTCTCTCTCTAACATGCCATTTGAAGCCAACTCCTTGTTTAAAGTGTGAGCCTATGCATAAATATATCTCTACTGGCCTATGAAATTATGAGAAATGGGCATGTTTCAAACTATAATTAAGTACCTGGCACAGAAAATATGGCCACTAAACTGAAATATGTGTATATTCAAAGTGCATCATGGCTTCCAAAGTTGCCTGAAATACATTACATGAGGATAAAATGGTTCTACACTCAAGTCTTATTACTTTATGTCATGAAATTGAGGAGATAGATGTGTGAAGGGCTTCAACTTTCTCAAGTCCACAGTTATAAAGTAAAACCATTAAGGCTCTGTTAGAAGTCAGCCAATGCTAAGTCAAAGTACTAATAAGAGGTGACATCTATGCAGAGAGAAGTTGTTTAGGTAATCCAAAATTATAAACAATTTAGTTAGGTGGTGGTGGTGCATGCCTTTAATCCCAGAGGCAGGGAGATCTCTTTGAGTTCAAGGCCAGCCTGGTCTACAGAGTGAATTCCAGAACAGCCAAGGCTACACAGAAAAACCCTGTCTTGAAAAACAAAAACAAAAATATAAACAATTTCCCAGAATTGAGGTTCTGGGAAAATACTTTATCTAAAAATGGTCATTGTAATGGAAAGTGCATGGCTAAGTTTTCAAGTTTCATGGTAATGCCTATAATCACTACCAAAGCATTGATTCTAAGAATCTCGAAGAAATAGAATGGAATAATCTCCCTGAAATGAACCTGTGATTCAATAGAAATTGAGAGTGTGTGTTTTGCCAAGATCCAGAAATACAATTAGGAAGTCTGATACTGTGAAGCGGTTGCTATCAGCAACGAGAGCTGGACAAAGCAAATACAATACTAGGAAAAAAAGGAAGAAAATGAAAGGACAAACAGCTAGAGCTCTTTCATGGTAGGATATCTCTTTAGACTCACAGAAATGCCCTTTAAAAACTACTCTCCATATATGATTACAACCAAGGTAAAGTAAAGGGATTAGTTGGACTGCTTAGAATGATTGATGGGCCTTGAACTTTAGCCCCCTTGAGTTCTCTCGACTTGGCTATGGAAACACACACAAATGTTTGTTTTTAAACCCCTGAAGAACAGTTCCCACAGAATTATCACTTTAGCACATTATTTACTTTGCAGGGCCCAGCGATAGAAAGGATAAGACAACTGTGTGTCCTATATGAGAACAAAATGTCTCAGGAATTATGACTGATTTAAAGGCAGCTAAGAGGAGATGAATTGAATTCACAGAGCCATGCCTTGGGAAAAGCAGTTATTACAGGTTGTAGGCTCTGGCTCAGTGCAGTCTGGAAAGACATTGGAGAGTTCTTGTGAGAAAGAGCCTGTAGTGTAGGGTAGCATTCAAGGGTTACTAATTGACTCCCAGGATGGTGTGCTGTTTGGTGGAAACCAAAGTGGAAGGTTGGGGGTGGAAGGGCTGGATTTAAAATAACACTTGGATGACCTCTCTCACCCTCAATTTCTTAATTTATAAAACGAAGATGAAAATACCTTGGGGACTTACATGAAGCAAAGGGGGCTAACAGCTGTGAAAATACTTTGGTAAAGAGAATGAGGTACCAAATATAAAGGGGAAGAGAGGGTACTGCTGTCGAGAGGCCAATTATTTCACAAGTGAGGAGGAGGGACTAGGACAGGAGTCAGCTTTGCCTTATAATTCATGTCTGGGGCTAAGCAAAAACCCAACACCAGCACAACTTCACAGTGTCTGTTGCCTGCATGAGAACACCTGTTCCCTTTCTCTTTGCCAAGGATATACCTTTTCTGTTAAAAATAGGCATTACTCATCCATGGAATTGACTCCATGCTACCCTCCTGTTATTTATCCCATAACTGTACTTTCTGAATGTCAGCATGTTTATATGAGTCGCTTGTATTCTTCTGTTGCTTTTTACATGTATTTGTCGTAGACTATGTTTAGTTCCCCTTGAAAGTCATGAAGCATACTTGGGCGGTGATAATGGCGGTGGTGGTGATGGTGTGGTGATGGCGATGGAATTTGAGAAAGAACTTTTCAAAACATAAACCTCTGTCAGAGTTTCTCAAGTTCAATGCCACTGACATTTTGGATCACATAACATTTTTAAAATGGGGGACTGTACTTTGTTTATTGAGGGATGTTTAGCAGGCTGTCTGGTCTCGATAACAGACTTGATCCATCATACATCTTCTTTTCTATTCAGGTGTAACAACTAAAAATGTGGACATTTATTAACAAACATTCCCTGGAGGAAAATGGGAGCTGTTGAAGAATCACCTATGGTTAAGAAATACTGCATTGCATGAAAATAAATTAATACTATGTTCACTGTTATCAACTGTATTTTTTCAGAGTCCCTGGGGTGATATTCAGGATTTAACAGGAACTCAGTTTACTCAATGAATAAAAAAACATGAGAAAAAGACTGCACTGGGTAGCCTGTAAAGTGGCCTAATAGAACAAGCCCCTATATAATTGCATTATATAATAAATACTTTTTTTCTTGATATACAATATATTATTAACACATGACCCTTTTCAGTTAGTATATAGGTATACTAGAAATCACATTCTTATACATGACAATCATTTGTATCAGTGGTTTGCTCTAGAGCACAAGAATTATAAATATATTGGGAATGAGCCTATTGGTCCACCAAGTATGAGGCAGAAAAAAATATTTAAAATTCTAGAAAAATATTTTATCAAACAGATGACATTTCAAGGAAAAACTTTTCAGAAGAAAAGTTACATTAAAAATAACTATATCTAAAAACCCAAAAGGACTCTGTGATTCTGATTACTAAACTTAAGAAATTACTATTATATTGAACACATGGTTCTAATTTAATTGTTACACCATCTTGCCCAAAACCCACCAATCTTTTCTAAGATTAGAAGTGCCGCAACATTTCCTGATGACAGAGAACTGATATTCCCAGTGACACCTCAGGGTGATTTATTGAAGAGTGGATACAAATGCGTGTGTGATTTTTGACTTTCAAAAACTGCTACCTTTTGACCAATAGGGTAGATTCTGACTGCCAGACTTTTTAAGGATTCTCAAATCCTATGTCAATTGTGATATTTTCAAAATGACCATGAATAAACACACTGAGTGTTCTTATCCAGCCAGGAACAAATGTAGCTAAAACAAGAAAGACTTGAGGGACCCCTTCTAGATCTACTCACTCTTTGCCAAGTAGTGGGAGTGGGGATTAGGAATTAGAAGAACATGAGAACAATGTGTTCCAAAGAAATCAGATAGATTTCTGTTTCTGGACATTGTGCAATAAATTGTGAGTGGTCAGGGTCTCCATCAAGAACAAATAGAAAAGGCAGATGAAGCAGGAGAAAATTCTGTTTAAAGTCAGCTGAAAGCTAAGGAAATAATTAAGCCATGAGTAGTCAAGATCACAGAGAAAAGTAAGTACAAGGCAAAGATCCACTGCTCTGACAGAGAACAGAAAGATGAAGGAGAGTGGAGAGGGATGTGGGGGGGGGGGGGATTTGAAGAGTAGAATGAGAAAGGAGAAATGCAATTAAAATACAATCTAAAAAATAAACAAGAAAAATTATTCATGTTCTATGCACTCTGTCCCTTCATGAATATGCCAGTTTTTGCCATGCTCCTACAACTGAGGATCTGGACATGGAGCCCTTGCAAAGAGTCCCAGAAGTATCAGAGTTTTCCAACCCTAAAGGAGTGAGTGGCTGGTAGCAAGGAGAGATGCACAGCAGGGGGACTGTTACCTGGGAGGAAGACTCCTTATGGAACTTAGCACAAAAGCAAGAGAAGAAAAGGCAAGCAGAAATCTTCTGAAAGTTAAGTAGAAATTATGGCAAAATATTTTGTACTGAGAATAAAAGTAACTAAACTCAGACCTGTCCCTGGACCTGTGGAACATATCGACTCCCCAAGTCTCCAGCTTAGATTCCCTGGAGGAATGTTCTTCAGAATAGAAACAAGAGTTAAATGGAGTTTTACTTTTTAAAAAATGGAACAAAGTCATCTCAGTTTCCTATTAGATTAAGTGACCTGGCCCTGCTCTATGCTCCTCTACTTTAAGAAAGAACTTGTGGCCCTATCCATCAGCAGACATCCCTTTGCTTTTGCAAGACATTCAAACCATCAGCTCATTCAACAGAATGCTTCAGAAAGCTGCCCTACTCAAAAAAGTGTTCTTCCCAAGAAGAACACCATCAATGGCTGACTGAGGTAAAGGTTGAAAGACTTGACTATTTGGGCTGACCATGGACCATTTCTGACTGAGACCAATTATCTTCCAGAATGCCCTTGTATATGGCTGAAGCTTTGAAGGGACTGGATCATATTCCAAATCTTTCCTTTCACCAAAAGCTGACTTCTTCCCTCTCTACAACAAACAGACTGAGTCCCAATAAGTAAGCAATGTGTCTCAGACTTTCTTTTAATGACTGTTTCTAGAGAACCCAACTTGTGACGGTTGGTCTCAGGGATAGTCCAAGAAATGGGGTCATAAGACAGAAATGCTGACCTGGAGAACTCAGGGGAGAATGAACATAAAGATGTGATTGGTTTTATGGCAGCTTGATAGACCATGCTTTGCTGATGATAGGCCTGCCCCTTTCTGAGTGAATAAGGAGGAGGGATAGAATGGAGAGGTGGAGGGAGGAGGGGGGAAGGAATGAAAGGAGAGCATGGAGGGGTAGATGAAGTCAGGATGTAAAAAAATTAATTTAAAAAAATATGTCATCACTAGTGACAGAGACAGACACCCTGGCATCATAGCACTATCTCGATTGCTAAAACTCTCATCAGAGGTGAATTAGGGTAGTCTCAGTTATACAAAGAAATGAACTAAAGAAAATAGACTCAGTCATGACCCCTTTGGTGGTCATATATCAGACATCCTGCATATAAGATATTTAGATTACATTTCACAGCTGTAGAAAAAATTACACTTATGGTTGGGTCACTACAACATAAGGAACTGTAGTAAAAGGCCATAGCATTAGGAAGGTTGAGAATCACTGGTAGAGTAACGTACAAAATGTTCTAAGTATAAAAATTCGTTACTATAAGACAAATAGATCAAATAGGAGTTTTGGGGTGTGTGTGTGTGTGTGTGTGTGTGTGTGTGTGTGTGTGTGTGTGTGTGTCTGTGTCTGTGTGTCTGTGTGATGGTAAGTTTTTGTGGATGGGGTACAAGTGAAAGTGTCCTTGTCAATGTCCTATTGCTATGAAGAAACACAGTGAACATGGCAATTCTTATAAAGGAAAGCATTTAATTGGGCCTTACTTACAGTTTCAGAGGTCCACTATCAGCATGTCAGGAAGCATTGTGACTCACAGGCAGACATGCTCCTGGAGAAGGAGCTGAGAGTTCTCCATCCAGATCCTCAGGCAGCAGGAAGAGAATATGCCAAGAGGCATGGATTCTGAAACCCCAAAGCCCACCTACCAGTGATGTACTTCTTCCCACAAGGCCACACCTACTCCAAAAAGGCCACACCTCCTAAGTCCTGCCAAGTAGTACTATTCCCTAATGACCAAGCACTCAAATATGTACGGCTATTAGGACCATTGCTACTCAAACCATCACAGTGAGTGTATGTGCTTGTGAGTGTTTGTGCCTGTGGATGCCTGAGGGTGATGTTAGGAATCATGAATATTACTATCCCACCTTGTAAAATGAGCAGCATGTCTAAATCAAATCCAGAGCCTGACTCATAGCAGGTCTCCTTAGCCAGCTTGCTCTGGGGATCTCATGTCTCTGCCTTCTCAGACTCAAACAGAAGGCAGTCTCCACTCCCACCCTGGCCGATGCAACTACTCTCCTGGACTCCTCCTTCCCAAATAAATCTCTTTCTCAAAAGAGTCTTGAGTGAAGATCTTCATTCACCAGTGCAGAACAGAAGAACCTTGCTGAGACACTTCCTTAGCGGTATGAACAAGGCTGAGCAAAGTTACTAACTCTGCCTGAGTAGGAAGAGATTGCTGCATTTCCACAGGGGCTTCCCCTATAGCAGAGTGTAGTAGAAGTAACATCTTGGGAAGAGAAAGAAGTGGATAGCTGTGCTAGGACCTTCCCCTAGCTATAACAGCTCTCTAGAAGAAGAGCAGGATTGGCTATCCTGCGAGTAGACCATCCCAGCTTCAGGTAGCTTGGCTTCCTGACAAGTAAGGACACCTTTCTCTCCAGGGCTAAGCTGTCCTATTGCAGCTCCAGTCTCCAGGGCTGTCCTGTTGTGGATCTAGGTAGCCTGGCTTCCTGATAAGTAAGGACACTTTTACAGTTCCAGAGCTATAACACCCATACTCACTTAAATTTTGGTACTGAAACCTGGCACTCACACTTACTTACACTTACCAAGAAAGAGAGCATCACCAATGCCTAAATGAAAATGGAGTTATTATCATGTAGCCTAATAGGAAGAAAACAATAGATGATCTTAACAGACATAAAGAAAGCTTTTGGTAAAATACAAAAACATTTTATGATTTTTTAAAAAAAAAAGCTATATTATACAGAACAATTATTTTTATATTTTAGGAATACAATACACACACATATATATTTGTCATATTATAACAATATAATAGATAAAACAATTAAAGTAAAATATGCTTGAGGGAGTAATGGGGGTATATGGGAGGGGTTAGAAAAAAGAAAGAAAAAATAGAAATAATATAATTATATTTTGATTTTAAAACTTTTTTAAATTAAAAATGACACCAATCTAGATCCATCTGGGAAAAATGAATCTCAACTAAGCCATGTCTATGATATATTTTCTTAATTGCAAGTTGATGTAGGCGGGCCCATCCCACTGTGGAAAGTGTCATTCCTAGGCAGGTGGACCTGGTCTATAGAAGAAAAGTAGCTGAGCCAGCCTGACGAAGGAAACCAGTAAAAAGCAAGCCTCCATGATCTTTACTTCAGGTCCTGCTCTGAAGTTCCTGAGTGAGTTCCTTCTCTAACATCCCTCAATGATGGGCTGTGATTTGAAAATGTAAGCCAAATAAAGCCTCCCTTCCTCAAAATAAAACTACAAACAGAAGTCCCCAAATCTAAGAGTATCCACTGGATTCTTCCATAAACAGTAAGACCCTAATGCTGAGCCACATACTTGAGTCCTAGAACAAGGGAAGAAAACAATCTGGTACATACCTGGAAGCTTCATCCCTAATGTCTACATTTCATAGTGATAGAAAGGTGCTATGTGTGCTACCAGAGGAGAAAAGGAATTATCAGTCTGACTCAGTGGTGAGCCCTGTGAGCTACAATGACTGTCCTGGGGAGACAACAGTGGCACAAATGTCATGGGGGTAATCATCAACCTTCTGATTGGAGTCAGTCTGCTCATACATGGCACGGTGGTAGAGACAAATAACCTATGGCTTAACAGATCATAGGCCCTGGTACAATTATTCTCTAAATGGACATATTGTTAAAATGATTCCTGATAACTTATTGTTATACTCATAGACTAGTGAGTCTCTCAAACCTCATCAGAGAAGCTTCATTAAATGGAGATTAACACAGAGACTCAAACTGGTCAAGTCACAGACAAGAGGAGATTTCTTAGTGCTCTGCATTAAATAGAAATTATATTATACCCCCTCCAAAGTTTAGTGATCACTATGGAATAAGGGATAAAAAAAAAAAAAAACAGTGAGAGCCAAAGGCAGTGGATGACTACAAGGAAACCATGTTTTCTAGACACATCAGGGACATTGCAAATATGGCCTCATGGTGATTGTGATACGAACACAAGCTGTAGCCAGACCAAATCCCAGCATGAAGTAAGGAAATGGTAATGAAATCTCACCCTTAGCTAAGGAGCTATTGGCAACTGAGAGCTATTGGGAGAGGTTGAGTCCATTTTCTTTAAGGATCAAGCACCTTGTAGGTTAACTACATTCCAGTGGATGGCCACACACCCAAGAGTATATGGGCAGCAGAAATCAGACTCAGTAGATTATTTTTTAAATGAAGACACAAAGTTGGGTGGACAGGGAAACAAGTGGATCTGAGAGGAGTTGGAAGAGGAGGCGTGAATATGATCAAAGTACATCATATGAAAATTTCAAATAATTAATGAAAATAGTAACTCTCTCTTTTTCTGTTCCATGTACAGAAAATAAGAAGCATAAGTGTTGAAACTAGGGAAACACAATCAGAGATTTTTACAATACATCTACCCAATAATTACCATCTATCCAGTCAGCTTTGTGCTCAAAATACCTGAAATAAACAGTTTGAATGGAGGAGAGATTGTTTTGCCTCAGAGTTTAGAGATTTTGGTTCATTGTCACCCACATCACTTTGAGACTATTCAGAGGTAAAATATAATGGCAAAGGCACATGGTAGATGAGGCTGTTCACCTCGTGGTGGTTGGGAAGCAAAAAAAAAAAAAAATGGAAATGAGAGGCCAGGGTCCCAATACCCAATTCAGGGGCTAGACATCAGATACCCAACTTCATTCTACTGTGCTCCACCTCTTAAAGGCTCCAGACACTCTCCACAGTGCTACAGGCCAGTAGACGAGCTGTTAGCAAATGAGTTTCTGTGCAACATTTCAGATAAAAACCATAAATGGATAAATCCATGCTGCATATGGAACTGTAAATTAATGAGACCATTGGGACATGGACAAATATTTGTACCGTAGGAGGGATCATGAAACAGTTACACATTTTTAAAACTATGATTAAATTTCTCAGGGAAAAATAACTTAAAATCACAGTGAGATGCCTCACTGCTCTCACCAAAAAAAAAAAAAAAAAATGTAAAACTGAGATTGAAAATGCCAAGGTTGGGAGTGGATGGGAACAAGCTGATCTCTCACACATAGATTCCAGGAGTATAAGCCCATATAACTATTTAGAGAACTATTTTGACTGAGCAAGCCCACAATTATGTTCAACCAAAGACATGTGTGAAAATAGTAACAGCATTGTTCATCATCATAACTGAAACTGCAAATAACCTAAATGTCCATCAATAGCAGACAAGAAAAATATTTTTCTATAATGGAGTATTAGGTGTACTGAAATGGAACCTGCAATAAACGCAATGCATTGCTCAAGCATAATGTTAAGCAAATGCATAAAGATGCAGAGCTATCACACATTATTTAATTATTTTATTTACATAAAGTTCAGTAATAAGCAAAACTAGCTAGGGTGATGGGGGTCAGGACAGAGATTTCTTTGGCAAAGGTGAGACAATTAAGAGGGCTATTGAGGGCATCTCTAGGTGTTGTTAATCATCCTTAACCTGCTCGTTTTTTAAATTATATTAGACAGTACACCTATTTATGTAGCTGTTGCTAAGTGGGTAGTATATCTGAATTTAAAACTTTAAAAGGAATCACAGATACTTACATTGTCTTCCATGCTCCTGCTCAAGGGAGAAGCAGATCTTGCTGACATCACTGTTCTCAGTGTGGTCTCTAAACTGCGAGCATCTGAGGGAATCTGGCCAGGTGAAGTTCACCATCTCCAGGACAAACTCACAGCCTTCTTTTGCAGCCTCACAGAAAGATCTACAGGGCAGGAGGCCATGCCTACACAGAAAGATAAAGGGGGTTTTAATATCTTTATCAAACAGTCCTTAAGATAATAATAATGATATTAAAGCCAGCCACAAGTAAGATAATGTGAACTATTAACTTACATTTCTTATCTGCAGTCAGCCATTTAAACTTCTATATTCAGTCCTATGACAATTTTAGCCACCCAATTATATCACCCAGTTCTGAAGATAAGAAGCTAGTTTCACAACACTGAATGCAGTCACCTCTTGTAGAAGCATTTCCTCCAAATTATTGTTCTTAAGCTTTCTGTGTTAAAATATACTAGTCAACAAAAAAATGGAGGGGTCCCCAGTTTGAAAGAGCAAAAGTAGGTAAAAAGTATATTACTTTCACTTTTTATCTTTCATTTGAGAAATCCAAACTATCTCTTAGAGGCAAATAGAGAAAACTGTTTTTTGTTTTTGTTTTTGTTTTTGTTTTGTTTTGTTTTTTATCCTCCCTGGCTCTCATGGAAAACTTATCCAGACAAGCTATAGCTCAGAAAATCTTATGTACTTAAAAAAAAATTTATCAAACTTCCATTTTGTATTCTGCAAAGTAAAAGATGTGTGCCACCAACAATAGTAAAAACAATAATGCCTCTGGAGCTTGTTCTCATCCTTGTTATAAGTAACCAAACACTCCTGGATCCCAGGTTTGCTCTGGGAATGTTAACCTAAGCTCTAGCAATGTCAAAGCCATGGACTGTCTCCTCTTAGAGCCAAGTGGCCTTCTAGGCTTACATCTGTAGGCTGTATCTTTTATCCTTGCCAATCTTGCCAAAAACATTTTAGAGAATTTTAAGGAAACTGGGAAAGAAACAGAAAATTTTTGTTTCAAATCTTAATATCACAGAATCATACAATGTTTGATCACTGTAATAAACCTTTCCTGGGAATCACAGAGCCGTGAAGATTCTGGGGCAGATTTAAATGTCACATGCTTATTACTACTGTCTTAACTATGGCAGAGGTAGGAGAAGAAAGCAGATGTGTGAGCTTCCAGGTCTTGATCTATACATGATCTAACAATGATACTGGATTTACATACTCATTGCTCAAACAAGCTTATATATCATTTGTTCCATCAATTACAGAAACATGATGGGACCTGCCACCAGGGTTAGACTGGCTCTAACATGGTCTTTGAGGGCCTTGAAGGAGAAATCTTGTTATAGCTAAGAAGTGGAGAAGGAGTTTTCAATGTTTACATTGTGTGGTGGTGATGGAGTCACACTCAGGGCATTGTTCATGCTGCTGATCCTACATTTCCCATTCTCTGTCCTTATTTTGAGACGAGATCTCACTAGGTTGCCCATACTGGCCTTGAACTCTTCTGTAGCCCTAACAGACCATGAACTTGTGGTCATCCTGCATCAAGCTACCAAGCTGCTGGTATTACATGCCTTTACCAGCAGGCATCTCTCAACAATGGCATCCTAATAAAAAAATAAAAGATTCTTTTAAAAATCATATTAAAATTATCTTTTTTAAAAGGATTTTTTAAAAATTTGTTATGCTTACAGTGTTCTGCCTGTATGTCTGCCCAAGATTTTGTTACAGATGGTTGTAAGCCACCATATGGTTGCTGGAATTTGAACTCAGAACCTCTGTTAGAGCAAGCAGTGTTCTTAATTGCTGAGCCATCTTCCCAGCTCCCTAAGATTATCTTTTAAAAATAATCTATTTAAATTAATATGTAATTAATTTTGATACTGATTTTTTGATACAGGAATTTTTGCCTTTAAACAAGTTACATTGAGAACATAAAACATGAATTTGTGCTGATAACCACTCAGGAATATATTAGTGTCTTAGTGTTTCTATTGCTGTGATAAGACACAAGAGCAAGGCAACATGTAAAAGAAAGCATTTCACTTGGGGTTTAAGATTTCAAAGGGTTTGCACACCTTTAATCCCAGTACTCAGGAGGCAGAGACAGGCTGATCTCTGTGAGTTCGAGGCCAGCCTGATCTACAGAGCTAGCTTCAGGACAGGCTCCAAAGCAGTAGAGAGAAACCCTGTCTCAAGAAAAAACAAAACAAAACAAACAAAAAATATTTCAAAGGGTTAGAGTCTAGGGTGGTAGAACAAAGGCATGGCGGCAGGGACAGCTGAGAGCTCACACCTTGGATCCACAAGCAGAGACAGCCAACTGGAAAAGCTGAGGGAGGGCTTCTAAAACCTCAACGCCTGCCCTAAGTAACACACCTCCTCCAACACGCAGCTTTTAATCCTTCCCAAACAGTTCCACCAACAGGACTAATATTGAGACTGAGTATCAGACATATGAGCATATTACAGCCATTTTCATTCAAACCACAATTAGATATTTGCAGAAAGAACTAAAAGTAGATAAGTCTCCCCAGTGGTTCTGGGAGCTTTCTTTATCTCTGAGACCACTTACTCTTCACCATCCCGTGTTTTTTCCCAAGATGTCCCAGTCAACAGTGATGATGAAGTTTCACACAGGGGCCTAGTGGTCTTTTTTCATGTCCTGAAGTTAAAGTCTTTAACTCAGAAGCTAACTCATCACCATGGACTCTCACTCTCTACCATTTTCCTAAGTCCCCCACCACAGACCCTCCCATGGATATTCTGATACTGTCTGTCCTTAAACCGGCAGGCAGTTCAATCACACCAAGACTCAGTTTCCCCAGTTGAAAGATGAGCAATTTGGAAGAGCTCTTGTTTGGACCATTTCCCATAATTATCTTATTATGAACACTTTGTTAAGTTTAAATTCACTCTTGAGAGCATGTTCTCAGAGGAGCACCGAGGCTGTGATAACCCCATCAGCCTTGATGAACTGTAAGAAGTAACACTTTTCTCAAAGTTTGTGCGGGGAAGACAGAACTACTAAAATATCATCAGACCATCTGTTCTAAAATTATCAACTGGGAAACAATGTCTAGAGTGTTTCCAAATAGGTCTCCTAAGAGGTGTAACTGACAGAAACCCCATGAGTTTTGAATTGCTGGACCAGAATATGTGAGCTAGGGTTAGAGTATTAATAACTATGAGCCCTTACAAACAGTGAGCAAATGAGGAACCATTTGTTCTTGTTTTGCCTGAAATTCAGCTGCCTGTGAAGAGTGAATGCTCTTTGCTTTTCATCACAGGGAACAGGATGATGAGACAGGCTACACTATTTTGGAATGTAAGTATCTATATCCAAGCAACAACACTCTGGCAACTGGAAAACAGTGCTCAACACAAGGGAAGGTTCACTTTGGCTATCAGAATGGCTATTTTAGAAAGGCTGATTGTTCTTAATTGATGTGTGAAGTACATTGGGTGTGGTACAAAAATGTCCTGATGCATTTCAACTCAAGTGAAGCCAGAGAGCTCTGATCTGCCTCTACAATTATTTGTTGACACATTTGATAAGTTTGGAAATATGCTATCACAAAGTGATAACAAGGACTTGGAATATTTTTCACTAGTGAGAGTGTTTTTAAATAATTAACCTACCAAAAAGTATTCTTAAAATAATCTATAACTTCATTACTAAATTTATTTCTAGAAAATTGCATTATGATATATCTAAAGTTATATAGATGTTTATCTAAAAGAAAATTATGATAGTTATAAATGTAAATGTTTTAAAGAAGTTAGAGCTACAAAATAAACTAATGGCCATAGGCTTTTAAAGTTATAAATCACATTTTTTCTATCAATTTGAGCTACTTTTTAGAAATGCTTCCTATAAATTCTTTGAGAATTTCATGTAACTATCACCGTCATGCAATATATTCTGATCAAATCCATCCCTCACTTCTTCCCCTACTGTCTTCAGATCCACCATCACCTCCTAACCCCCAACTTTGTGTCCTTTTGTTTTTAATAAACTACTAAGTCCAGTTTGTGCTGTCCATACTCCTGAATTCAGGACCACCCACTGGAATGTGATTGACCTACTACAGACCTTGCTCTTGAGGAAACTTGACTCTCCCTCTCCCTCCCTCCCCAAAGGCATCAACTGTTCACTGGCCCTCAGAGGTGAGATCTTGCCTATACTAGAACATTGACTGGCTTGGTCTTGGGCAGGTAGCCACAGCTGCTGTGAATTTATGAGTACAGTGTCACATCAAGTCCAGGAGTCACATTTTCATTCTGCTTCCCTTTGACTTTTGACTCTTACAATCTTTCTTCCCTTTTTTCCAGGGTGGTCCCTGAGCCTTGACTGGGGGGTGGGGGGGAAGGGGTGCATGATAATAGATGGTCCATTTGTGGCTGAGCCTGCCACAATCACTTAATCTCTTCTCTGCATGTTGACCAGCCACAATCTGCATTAGCCACCATCACCTGCACAAAAAACTTTTCGGATGAAGTCTAAGATCTGCACAAATTGGTGGATATGGAGATACAAAGTTATAGTAATCAGTTTGATAGCTTGTCCATTGGAAAGACTAGTAGTAGTAGGCTCAAACCTGGGGCCTATGAGATCCCTAAGCCAGAGTTCTAGGCCAGATTTACAATTTGAGTCACCTGTTTCCTCCTGTGGAGCAGGCCTGAAGTCCAATCAGAAAACAATTGGTTACTCCCATATTCTTGTCACAATTGTACCCATGAGCATGTTACCACACTGGTCATTGTTATAGTTCACACAGTTCACAGATAGGGAGTCTCTTGGTTATCCCCACCACCACCATCAGCTACTATGTAGCTGCTTTTTCTTGGGCTCTCCAAAGCAATCATTTCATATAACTATCCGTAGAAAAACCAAGAAATTAACAGTAGTACAATGCCTTTGAGACAAACGTCCTGTTTAAATATTGCTAAATCTCTCTATTCAGAATCTCATTTCACAGTTGTCAAATTCTATTTTCAATACACTATGCTTAAAATATATTAGGAGAACTTTGGTTTTAAAACTCTTTTTGTGGGCACAGGGGAAGATGATTTGCATCAGAGAAAACTTACCTATGTTCTCTGTTTTCTACTGCCCCTGCCTGTGGAAGTCTCTCTCTTGAGTATGTACTGACTTACTCCCAACTACAGAAACTAATGGGATGCCATTTCATCATTGAGCTACATATGATTGTAACTTCCCCTCTTATTCATACCTCCACCACTTTCTCTCTTGCTGGCTTTGACAAAGCAAGTTGCCATACATACTAAGGAAACTACATGGTTAGCCCTGAGGGTAACCCATTGCCCAACAGACCTTGAGAAACCGAAGCTCTTCTAATAACTCAGGAAGTCAGAAATGGATCCTTCCACAGTCATCCCTTCAGATAAGACCTCTGCCTCTAGCCAACACCTTAGTTCACACTGAGACTCTGGTGCAGAGGAGTCAGCTGAGTGACCCTATGGTTCCTATTTACAGAAGTAGTGACATAACACATATGGGTTGTTTTAAGCCATTGAAGGTGTGATAATATGTAACACAGCCATCTTTTCCTTGGCACACACCTCATTCTCAGTCTTGATACGGAGCCCTATGTGGTATTTGTGGACAAGACTTAATCATTTTTAATGCAATTCCAGTTTGATTTTTTTTAGACCGAGCTGTTCAGTGACCAATGCTCACAAAGTCAGAGTTACACATCTCCCAGAGCTGTGACCCTTCCTCGGCCATGAAGACCCTGTTCATGTCTAAAGAGTCTTGTACGATCATAAGCCTCCACTTTCTCCTTTTCTGTTGGAAGAAGGTTAAAAATTAAAGAGGGGGGGTCACAGGACCAAGCACTGTGACCCCCTTTCCCATATGAATCACCGTGAGACAAGAATATGAGATTATCACCATTGCTGAAGGGTGCAAAACAAGAGGTGGCTTGGTGTCACTGTGAGTGGTCAACAAGCACATCAAGTGACTGAGGAAACCTTCCACACTGTGTAAGAGAGAGACAGGGTGCTTGCTTGGTGTCCACCTACAAGCTGAAGAAGCACACGAGTAAAGGCTTGTCTTTGCCACTGCCTCCCATTAGAAAAGAGAGAACGGAAGGAGTCAGAGTATCCCTCGCTCACTTTAGTCTGCAACTCTAACAACCAGCACTGTGACTATCTTGTCTTTATTTACAATAATCATGGTTCCAGCAGGGAAAAGATGACTCACTAAAGTTGGAGCACTGCAAATCACTGGCACAGGCAGAGTTTCCTAACACCAGCAAGGGTTAGTGCAATGGTCTGGGGCCAGGAGCTGTTAACATCTAAGCTTAAAAAGGAAAGAGGTGATTTCTGGAACTTAGGGAGAGCCATTCAGGGAAGGTTGCTGCACAGGAGCCATGGCCTGTCACAGTATGATGCACCCAATCTCTGCAACTTGGCAGATAGGAAAATGAGGTGATCGCTAGCTCTGTCCTGCATTCTGATCTCCTATGGGCGGCTTCCCTGGGGTGAGCAGAACAGAAGTCAGGGA
The DNA here is from genome assembly GCF_943737965.1 of Phodopus roborovskii. Taxonomy (NCBI): domain Eukaryota; kingdom Metazoa; phylum Chordata; class Mammalia; order Rodentia; family Cricetidae; genus Phodopus; species Phodopus roborovskii. Next base: position 29,493,279 of record NW_026126525.1, on the reverse strand, counting down.
TGTGGTCACTGCTGAAAGAGGGACAAGAGAAGAGTTGGGGCACAGGCATGTGACAACTAACTGTGGAGAAGTAAATGAGGACCAGCCAACACACAACTGTGTGCCTCCTACCCAATGAAGCCCCAACAAATGCTTGTTGAGGGAGGAAACACGACAGGCATGTGAGTAGATGGCCTAACTAATGATAGCTTAAAATCTGGTAGGAGTCTTTATAACTCAGAATCAGCAAATGCGGCCATGGCACATTTTGTGGATTGCTGTTTATATTTGTCTTGGGGGACTTTTGCAAGAGAACACAATTGAGATAGGACCAAAGTCAGTTACTCAGTTACCACCTATGGGGGGAAAAAGCAAACATAATTTCCACTCAAGTGAAAGTCACTGTCATGGATTTCTTGAGCCAGAATAAGAAATGATCTCAATATTAAGGCGTCCATACATAGATTAACTTGCTGACTTGTTTATCTCCCTCCAATACAATGTAAATTTCCACGAGGCCAAGGGTTCATTTGTATTTTATTTGCAACTGTCTCCTTAGTCTGCACATGGGGACACCCAGGCACCTGCTGAATAAGTGAGTGAAATATACAGAGAATGACTTAGGCACCACTAGGAATACAGCTGTCCCTGGCAAATGAGAAAGGAAAGCCATCACCACAGTGCTCTCCTCCCAGCTCAGGGAGCTGTGTAAGGGTGGAAGCTTCTCTGCCTCCCACACTACTTCTCCCTCAGAGCAACAAAGTCTACACAGGCTAATCCGTATTTACATTCTTCCCATATAATAGAAAAGTGTCAGCAAAAGGGATAACACGCTCACAAGCAGATTGACTTGACAACTTTAGAGTTTCACTCTTAGGACAGAAAAACTCAAGGAAATACCAACAGATAAAAACAGGTTGACCTAAGTGAGCAGGAATAACAAAAAGCCACAAAATAACTGCTGAAAGAATATCAAAGCCATGCCTTCCAACTGATGGGATGCTTATCATCTTTAGTATTTGGTACACTCACCAAGACCCATGGGATAAGAGATTAACAAATATCAAAAGCAACTTACAGCTGCGACATTACAGCTGTTTTGATTTTTGTGTATAATAAAGTGACACTAATGATAAGGATTTTCAAGTGAATGGAATAATAAGTATTATTTCTATGTTCTAGTCACATACTAGACTCCTGGAGAGAAAAGTAAATGAACTCACCACTATACTGGCTGAATGAAGTACAAGTGCTCCAGACACTGGCAGTAACATGACAAGGCATTTTCAGAAATATTTTTCACTTAGTAAAGTGCCTGCCACATATGCACAGGGACCTGAGTTCAATTCTTATAACTGGTGTTTAAAAAAAAAAAAAGGTGGGCATGATGCCCAAGTGCTTGCAATCCCAACACTGGGGAGTGAAGAAAGCAGGAGGATGCCTGGAGCTCGCTGACTGGCCAGCCTATCTACTCTACAAGCTCTAAGCCAATGACAGACAACAGACACTGTCTCCGAAAACAAGGCATCTTATTCCTGAAGAATGACATTGAGGTTGACCTCTACAAGCAAGCAATAGTACACACACACATACACACACACACACACACACACACACACACACACACACACACCTTCATTTGAGGATATTCATTTACTCTACAACTCAAACCTATAGGAATCTAGACTACTAGGGGAAATAGTCCTACATTTGAGATATGATCTTTAATCTCAAGCCATCTACACACATAAAGAATTTTTATTTCCTTGCATTGGGTATTTCTGCTGAAGCTTGGTCACAGGTCAGTACTCCTGAGAAAGACCAAATACCAATGCATTGATTTCCTAACTTTAACCTATCAATCACAAGTAAGGACCTTCCCTGAAACATAGTAGAAGATTTGAATGGGGTGATAAGAAGTCAGCATGATTTCTGGAGAATCTTATAGAAGCTAAGTCAAGGATGATATTAACACCTTCTCCGGACAGATAAAATGAGAAGCCAACTGTTTGAAGGAGGTAGAAGAAAGTGACAGTTGCCTATCAAAAGCACACCAAAATTTGGCATGTATTTCATATATCAAAAGGTCATCACATCTGATACTCTTTTAACTAACCAATATTTTCTTGCTAGCTATTTGGTATCTTTACTATTGCTGTTGTTGTTGTTTTGGTTTTTTGAGAAAGGGTTTCTGTGTAGCCCTGGCTATCCTGGAACTCACTCTGTAGACCAGATTGGCCTCAAACTCACAGAGATCCACCTGCCTCTGCTACTCGAGTGCTGGGATTAAAGGCATGTATCAACAACACCTGCCACCTGATATCTTTAAGCAACACCTTCTAACCTACAAATTTTAGAGTCATTCCAACAGTATATCAGTTAAAATTTTATAGTTTTAAATATACTTCACTGAATCCATATATCCTCCTGCCTTTCAACTAGACTGCGTAGTAGTATGTCAACACACATTTAGTGAAAGCAATCACAGTCCAAAATAAAGATCATTCAAGTCCATTCTTCCAACACAAAATGTAGTTAAATAGTATCTGCGGCCTCAGAGAATTGGGTTAGAAACTATACTGTTTATAGTCCCACTGTAATCTTTTAAAATTAAATTTTAAATGTTATTAAGTAACTATTTTCTGTAGGTTAGAAAACAAACACTTTTCCTTTATTTGAATAGTGTGGTATATAATAGATGATACAAAATAGTGAAACACAAGAAAAATATGTTTGACCTAATAATGGTTTTCTACATTTACTTTGCTAAACTTATTCTGGTTATTAAATTAGGTTGCAGTTCCCATGTACACACTAAATGACAGCAGAAGCATGGTCTAACAGCACAATTATAAAACAAAATATAATAATAAAAATAGGATAAGTCCCCAAAGAACACTTAAAAAGTAACTGTAAATTATTATTCATTATAACAGAAAATGGAAAACTCTCATATTAGTGTAGTTATCAAAGGATAAATCAGGTCAAGGGAAAAACAAATTTATCTTAAAGTGCCCTGGAAACTGTGGGCAGCGGAGTTTATGCAAGCAGTGACTGAGTTAGGATAAAGAGAATCACCATAATGAACCTAGTGGTTCCAAGACTCTGAATACACTCCCTTTCCTTGTCTTTCTGCGCATAAGCGTGAATCCACAGAGAAGTTAATCCAAAAAGATATAAGGGGAATTCCTGGAAATTAAACATAAATGAGATGAGAATCCAGCTCCAAAAAACAAACAAAAAGCACTTTGGCATTTTATGAGATTTCGTTTTAAGCAAAGGAGCACTTCATTTATTTACATAATTATTTATTTTTGAGGTCCTTCACACATAGTGTATATAGTAGAAGAACTTTTTTGGTCTCCACTTCATAAATTCTACTTGTCCTTCACAAATCACTTCATAGTCACTGCTAACATTTACTGAGCTCTTTCTAAGAGCCAGGTATGCCCCAAGCTCCATGTATCATCAAATCCTCACATGAATTATGTAATGTAAGTGTAACTATTATTTCTCTTTTGTGGATGAAGAGGCCATGACACACAGCTCCCTTAGCCTGCTTTTCCAGCCACTGCCTCAAAGGAAGAGGTCCACATCTTACTCTCCAGAACAAGGAATGTCATCTCACTTGGAGACAGGGTCTTTGTGAAGATAATTAAGGGTCTTGAGGGGAAGCTCTTATCTTAGCTTGTGTGGATGAACCCTGAGTTCAATGGCAGCATCCTTATGGAACAGAAAAGAGGAAGAGCTGCAGTCAGTCAGGGATTCTCATGATGGCAGAGGCAGGAACTGGAGAAACGCGGGCCCAAGACAAAGGAACAGAAATAATAGAAAACTAGCAAAGGGAAAAATGAATTTTCCCCTTAGAGTCCTGGAAACCAGACAACCCTACAGACTCTTGGACTTTCAGCCTTCAGAACTGTGGGAGAAGACACTTCTGTTATTTAAGCCACCCAGCAGGTGGCGATTTGTTAAAGCAACCCAAGAAAACCAATGCAACCACCAAATATGTTGCCACAGTCTGAGACACTTAAGCATCTCTTGGTGACCATTTTTTTTTCGATAGTGCAGGGCATAAGGCCAGCACTATGCCACTGACTCATATCCACAGTCCACACAAGCATCCCATAGTTTAACCCACAAGAAAGATCAAATCCTGCTTCTCTTTCTGTGTACCATGAAAGCACCTTCTGAACCTGACTGCCAAATTCTGCACACACCCACAGTCCTTTATTTCTAGGGCTCAACACTCACTGCTTCCGCTCTACCTCAAATCAGTGGCGGTGCCGCATCTTGCAATTAAAATAACAGGTGCTTGCCTGAAACATATTGTTCTTGTGTTTCACACACAATGTAAACAGTGTATAAAAGACATACTCAAATTATCATGAGTAACATGTGATGTGGTGGCACTTGAAAAACGAGATGTATTCTACTATTACTATTCTGAAAAGCTCCTAACATTTCAATTCAAAAAGTAATTGAAGTTGTATGTGAATCGGTACTTAGCACATAGGTTGAAGCTCTCCAAATACACATTGAGTACTTCACATGACCATGAGCTTCTCTGGGTTGCTCGACTGTTATGGAAAATTATTTCTGTCTTATTGAATAGTCCCTGTTTGTCCCTCCACATCTCGTCCTCCACCCCAGCACTGGGTCCTCATGTTGATGTGAAGAACCATCCAGAATGCCATTCATAATTGATTTAAATGAGATTTGGGACTTCTTAGCTGATGGTGTTTAATGAGATTTTGGATCTCATCCATCACACTGGATGCCTTTGTCCCCTGTTAGTGAGTGAATTCTCTAGCAGAGAGGATGATTGGAGAAGGGGGTTGGGGTATTTATTCCATGTCTTCTATCTCTGTCCTTTGGTCATAGCACAGCAGTCTTGTGACCCCCACCCACCCACTCACCCAAGCTATTATTTTCCAATTGCTTCGAGCCTTTTCTTCTCTTCAAGACTTTGTTAGTAGAAATACTCCCCGTCATCATGAGATCTTGGTAGTTCTCTTCTTCTAGTTGTCCTCTCCTTCTCCCATGCCTCCAGAAACAGTCTCACCAATAAACATTTCAGCTATCCCTTTGGGTACATTTTTTCCTTCTATCAGACCCTCACTGAGACAGCAATTGAGTGTCCTCCCAACAACATCAACTAATATATAGATAATTTAACTCTTCCCATAAATAAAATTTATCTGTATTTTAAAAATACATTAGTTTCAGAGACTATGACAGGTATGGGTCCTTTCTCCCCTAAAAACAACAAAAATAAAAGATAACAACAGGACGATTTGTTCCCCTTGGACACTTGTCCCTAGAATAACTTGGCTCTTATCATTGAATGATTTGGTTCCAAAGTACCTGTCATCACCATCAACGATGCACTCAGGGAAGGCGAGGCTACAGCCAAATAACAGGATATGTTGATAGCAACTGAGGCGTTGGAGGTACATAAAGAACTTGAGGAACTTCTCCACATCCATGGTTTTGACAATTGGCAAGATGGGTGCCAGGGTGCTGTGGTAGGGAAGAATCTGACACTGGCTGTGAGTAATGTTCATGCAGGCACCTGGGAAATGGAGACAGTTACATTTAGAAGTCACATAAGAAATCTATGTTTTCAAGCTTATGCATTATGACAGGTTAATGAGTCCATAATACAGCATATATTCCATATTACAGTGCAACCATAGTACAGACAACCACATAAGTATATGTGGGTATAACAATGAAATCAGTTTAGTAGTATTTATGAAGGGAGAGCTGGTGTTCACTGAGGAAATGTAGAAAACTCTCTCATAGAAAGCTGCTGTGGATCACTTACCTGAGAATAATAATATGTATCAGTGTGTTTAAATACCCATAATCGTTGACACTCCAGTATCACAGGAATTTATCTTAAGAAAATAATCATGGTTGTGAATTTAGATTTGTGTTTATGGACCATACATAGCTTGCTATTTTTCAAAGATAGAAGTCTAAGCCTTCAACAATGGAGATCAGTTTAAACTATATGAACAGGCAATGGAATATGTAATTCCAGGTATGTGAGATGCTTTAGAAGACTATTTAATCACATGGAATGATGGGCATAAGCTAGTAAGCAAAAACAGCACTTAGGAAAAGAAATCTGTCTACCTAAATACATACAATGCCACAAGGGTCTGCAGGGCAGATGACAGCATACTTTACAATCATTTCAGGGCCAACAACCTCTTATCTGTTCATAGTCAGCTCTGATAGGGAATATCACATCCATGGCCCAGCCAATTCTTCCACCCTGGAACTTGTATGCTTAGTCTAACACAAATCAAAGTATTGATATGGGTTTATGTAATGGGATTTAGGACACTTACTTTTCATTTTATTCTATACTCTTGAATTGGTTTAATAATCATACTTTTAACTTAAAGTTTGTTGTTTATGCAAGCTGTTATTTAAAGACAAACTCACAAGCTTCAGAAATACAATGAAACAGTTAACTTTCAATGGAAGAAAAGAAATGGGGGGGGGAGTTCAAAAAAATGGGAACATCTCTTCTGGGTATCAAAGAGAAATGATAATGTCCTCTCCAAATGTAAGGCTCACTCCATATTAACAAAACTAGCGTTGACAGACAATTCTGCCAGTTTAGCATGATGTCTCCACTGCCCTCTCCATCTGTAACTTGAAATGAATGTATTCTCTACTGTAGCGTTACCCACTCTTTCAGACATAGCTCAAGAGTCTACTTTGAAATCCCTCTTTATCTTCTTCCAAATACATTTCTTACCTCACTTTTCCAAACTACCCTGAAAGCTTTCCATAAACATAAACATACACACACATACATACATACATATACACACCACACACACACTCACACACACATACATACACACACCACACACATACACACACTACATACTTACACCACACACACATACACACACACTCACACACACCACAACACATACATACACATACCACAAACAGACATACACACACACACCACACACATACACACACTACATACACACACCACACACACATACATACACATACACACACACACACACACACACCACAACACATACATACCACACACAGACATACACACACACACACACACGCACACACGCACACACGCACACACACCACAACCTCAGCTCTTTCTCATAATAATCATTAGGTTCCTTAGGTAAAAGAGTCCTGTTCTCAAGAAGAGCACAATTATATCGTAAAATTCAAGTCTGTAACACTACAGCATGAATTTTCTTGTTATGACTGAAGAAGCTACAGCTTCCATAAATATGTAGTTAGAAAGACTATGGATAGACAGACAGACAAATAGGCAGACAAGTGACTTTCAGAAACATAGAAGGCCAGTAACAGGAATGAGGTTGATATCTAGGCACCCTGGCCTTTAGCAGTTTTTCACAGCACAGCAAACACTGAAGGACATTAAGGGGCTAGAACTTAATGTGTGGTGAATGAGAATAGAAGTTACAGTGGGGAAGACCCTGTTCTGATGGGGAAAACGTATATAAATTCTAGGTTGGCAGTTGGCGCCTAGGAGGGCAAGGCTGGCCGGTATGATGACCACAAGCTGCTTTACAATTGCAAGTGACATGGGAAACTGTAAAAGTTAAGGTTGGGCAAGGGCACTCAACAAACCTAGCAAAGAATCCACCCACAGCCAACAAATAGAAGAAGGAATTCTTTTCTAAGGCTACTAACTGCAACTCTTTATATGCAGACAATTGTGTTTATTTCTCATTATCCCTTCTGCCTCAACATGTGGGTCAAATATTACTTTTTCCTAGAATGCTCCATTGTCTTTGAAACACGTATTGTATGTGTACACATTCTCACCAACAGAAATTTATTTCCTAAGCCAGCAACATGCTGTGCACCATGAAAAGTCACCTCTCCTTGGGGATGAGGACCAGCCTTTTGAGAATGGATTCATTTATAGTTACTGCGACATCAAACTTGATTCTCAGAGGGTAGAGGAAAAGCAGGGGGCATTTTTCTTTCCTGAGAACTCACTCGTGCATCTCATGGAAATTAGAGGTCCCATGAGAACACATATAAAATACAGTGGATATATTTGGCCTTAGTGTTCCTTACAGATTATTATTTGATTATTATAGTTCCTCTTGAAGAATGGTTACTTCAAATGCAAAACCAGAGTGGAGAATTGGAAATGCAAACCTGAAAGAAGAAAACTGTTGCCTGATACAAGATGTTCCTGGTGAGCTGTTGGTTCTCACTGATGCCTCAATTCTAAAACATTGCTTCTAGTTAAAAATGATTCAATGACAGCTGTCAAAATTAGTCAGTTGCACTGACTAATAGAAGCATCCCATTCAAGAGGGTGCTAACTATGAAAGCACAGTGCACCTGATAGCTATCTATGTTCATGATTTGGGAGTTATACTTTCATAACCCAATACATTGGGGTTGTTCCTGATAGGATCTCATTGACTTGGATAGTAGGATTTCAGTGCTAGATTTAGAAACTAAAGATGGATAAAGACCCATGCTTGTCTTTCTGTGACTGTGTTACCTCACTCAGGATGGTTCCTTATAGTTCCATCCATTTGCCTGTGAATTTCAAGATTCCATTGTTTTTATTTCACTGAGTAGTACTTTATTGTGTAAATGTACCACATTTTCTCCATCTGTTCTTCAGTTGAGGGGCATCTAGGTTGCTTCCAGGTTCTGGCTATTACAAACAGCACTGCTATGAACATAGATGAACATAAGTCCTCATTATATGAATATGCATATTTTGGGTATATGTCCAGGAGTGGAATTGTTGGATCTTGAGGTAGACTGAGTCCCATTTTCCTGAGAAACCGCTATACTGATTTCCAAGTGGCTATACAAGTTTTCACTACCACCAGCAATGAAGGAGTGTTCCCTGTTCTCCACATCCTCTCTAGCATAGACTATCATTGCTGTTTTTTATTTTAGCCATACTGACATGAGCAAGATGGTATCTCGGAGTTGTTTTAATTCATATTTTCTTGATTACTAAGGATGTTGAACACTTTCTTAAGTGTCTTTCAGTCATTCTAGATTCCTTCATCCAGTAGCTGATGGAAGCAAAAGCAGACACCCACAACTAAACACCAAGCAGAACTCCTGGAATCCAGTTGCAGAGAGGGAGTGGGGATGAGCAAAGCAGTCAAGACCGTGCTATAGAAACTTACAGAAACAGCTGACCTGACCTAATGAGAACACACAGACCCTAATTGTAAAGCTGGGGAACCAGCATTGGATGGAAACAAGCCCTCTGATTGTGGGTTCCAGTTAGGAGGACTGGGCAGTCTATGGGACCTCTAACAGTGGAATCAGTATTTATCCCTAGTGCATGAACGGACTTTGGGAGCCCATTTCCCATGAAGGGATAATATTTTAGCCCAGATACACAGTGGAGGGCCTAGGCCCTCCCCCCAAATGATGTGACAAACTTTGATGATCCCCCAAGTAAGGCCTCACTGTCCTTGGAGAGTGGGTTGGGGGGCAGTGGGGGAAATGGGAGGGTGGGAGGGAGATAGAATGGGGGGATTGGTATGTAAGAGATGGGTCTTCCTTCCATAGGAGTTTCCCTTGTGTTCATTTGCAAAAGTGGTGCTGGGATACTTTTGTTTCTGTTTTTGGTTTCGATTTTTCAAAACAGAGTTTCTCTGTGTATCCCTGGCTATTCTGGATCACACTCCATAGACCAGGCTGGCAGAGAACTCACAAAGATCTGCCTGCCCCTGCCTCCTAAGTGCTGGGATTACGGGCATGTGACACCACTGGCCGGCATAAGTACTGTTTTATCGGGAATTAAGGAGAGTCAGAATTCTTATGTAGTTGCTTATTTTAACTGCAAAGTAAGAATAGATGGTTAACTTGTCTAAACTAGCATAGAAGAACTAAGGTTCTGTGTAAGTAGCCTTGAAATGATGATCTTCTGGGCTGGAGAGATGGCTCAGAGGTTAAGAGCATGGGCTGTTCTTCCCAAAGAACTCTAACCCCTGATGGGGTTTAAAATACCAGCACCCACATGATGGCTGCCAACTATCTGTAACTCCAGTTCCAGAGGATTCTACAACTCTTCTGTTCTCCAGAGACACCAGGTACATAGATTCAGCACAGGTATACTTGTAGTTAAAATACTCATATATATAGGATAAAAATAAATGAATCTAAAAAAATTAAGAATAAATTTTAAATGTTGATATTCATGATGTGCTTGTCTGGAAAGGAAATCTGAGAGTTTATGGGAGGGAAGAGTCCAGACTCACTTCCTAGACATCTGCCACTTGATTTTTCTATTTTAACAGTATTATTCCTTCTCATTTGAAATCATACACTGTCACATTTTAGATCAACGCAATGTGGTAATAGCGTGTCTCATTTTGACTTGCATTTATTTCAACAGTGCCTACTTTTACATAGTTCTTAATATTAAATAAAATCTGATTTTTAAATAAAAGCAAAAAGGAGACCAAACCACAGTAAATATGTAATGCTATATTGCTTGATAGGCAGCTGTTCAATTTAAAAAGAATGAAAAATCTGCTTTCTAGAAAATTTTGCTATCTGCTGTCTAATTAATACCCTACCAGGAAACCTAGGTGGAGCTTCCCATTGCCTTAATATAATCCCACATTTAATTAAAGGGCTACTAGTCTGAACTTCATCACATCAGGAGAGAAGATTGTATCAGAGACCATTGGTTTGCCCCAAATGCATTTTTAGCCATGGTTTTTGCCTAACAGGTCTCCTCTGGCAATGTGCCTGCACGTGTTTGCCCTGTCTCCAAGGCCTGCAGATCTGAAGTTAACAAACAAAGATTTTGTACACAGTCCTGCTCAGTGGCTTGGGGAGAGTCACAGCAGGATTGGCCTTGTCTCCAAAGTTTCCTTTAGCTCCTCTCAAGAAGTCTGTCTTTAATTTTGATGCTACTTCCCTTATGGTCTTCAGCCCTTTGTGTGGTGACATTGTTGTGAACATTCTCGCCTCCATTTCTGCCTGTGTATTTTTGTGGTCAGTATTGACTGAGCAACCACGGCCCTCCCAGTATTGTCCTCAGCCCATTCACAGGCATTAGTTCATTTGCTCTGCCTACAACTCATGATCTCCGATTCACAGCTGAGGAAACAAGGGAGCCGTTTCCCCGACAGCCCATAGAGCCAGTAAATTGCAAGGCTGGACTCTGACTCGATCTACCTAACCCCAGGCTCAAGCCCCATTCCATCAGCAGCTGTCTCCTAACCCAAGCATCTCCTAGCCTCATTTATATCAATTCCGCAGAGCCCCATGTTCCACGGGTCTGACTTCCACAGTGGTCTCTTTGCTCACATGATAAATCCCTATTGTATTCCTAGTGCATGCCAGGCACTTCTCTAGCCACGAATAAAATGCCAAGAAGCAAGCAAAGTCCCAGAATATAAATATAACGTGTCTGGTTTACAAGATGAGACACCCGCCCATGATCCTGATGCACAGAGGGAAACAAATAAGGAGCACACCTCACCAGGAAGAGATGCACACCTACAACCAGTCTATTCTTCTTAAGAATAAACCTAGGACTATTTATAGAATCCAAAGGAGTCTCTATATCAGTCCTAGCAATTAATTATGTAATTAATTAATCTGGGATGTTTCACATGAAGAGCTCTCATGCATTAATATCTGGCAACAGCAACCATCACAAAAGACTGTGGAGATTTGTGAAAACTTACACAAAAATACATCTGCAAGGACATCTGTCCAGAAGAAATTTCTTTAATCTTGGACTGGCTGTATCCTTATGTAGTCACCCTTGTATAGCTAATCACTGTAGTCAAAGATTATTATTACAAAATATGTAACCCCTATTTCAAACAAACGAAAAAGATTCCCCTTCTTTGGACACACATAGTTCACTATGGCAGGCATATTCCCATAGCAGGAATCTGCTATTCACAAATAAACTTAATATTTGTAGAAACTGTGATCATTATTTGAACTGACAACTTTAAAAGTAAAATTCCTCCTTTAAGAAATACATCAGGTGACTCATTGCTTAAGAGCTCTGACTGCCCTACCAGAGGACCCAGGTTCAACACCCAGGATCCACATAGCAGCTCACAACTGTCTGTAACTCCAGTTCCAAGAGACCCAACACTCTCACCCAGACATACATGCAGGCAAAATACCAATGTATATAAAGTTTTAAAATTTTTATAGGAGTTCATTTTTTAAAATAAAGAACTATACCAGAACTAAATATTCAAGTAACAAAAGTGTAAGATTCTGATCCAAAAGAAAAACTCTCTTTTTCTGTGAAGTTATATTCACATTCAAACATTTTCCTTTCTGTACACTGTCTTCATTGTTCCTATTATAACATTTAAGTGTGTCAACTCCTTGTATTTACCAAGGACTTGTAGTCATCCAATGAGATGATCAGAAGGAAGCAATTCCTTTCTTTCCACTGGCTTGATCATAGCAGCTAAACTGCTCTTGAGGGAGGAGGCACAGCAGAAGCCTGACTCAGAAAACTAACCTTTCCAGACAATGAACATCTCTCACAGGCATCCTATTAAGTGCTCCTGTGCCTTTTCATATTATGTCAATTATTATCTTCATTATAGCATCAATGGATAGAGGTATGTCTCAACATCATGAAGTTAGGTTCTGATAAATCCATTGAAAATTGCAAATATCAGCCAGGCCTGCAGGCACAGGTTGTCTCCCTAGCTACCCAGGAGACTGAAGCAAGAGAAACACAAGTTCAAGACCCACCTGGACTACAGAATGAGTTCAAGGCAAGCCTGCATAACTTAATGAGATCCTGTCTCAAAATAAGAAGTAAAAAATATAAAAAGAGGTCTCTGGAATAGTTCAGTAGTAGAGTATTTGTCTGGCATGTGTAGGGCCATAGAAATCCCTAGCAGTACAGAAAGAAAAGTAGAATCAGTTAAATGTATTCATTGTGTCTAATGTAGCAGTATGGAGCTAGCACCGGGTGTTTGCCTGTGTAATCAGATGGCTGACTGGGACTTGAGATTTTGCAACTGCCAAGAATCACAGGAGAACGTAGTACCTCTCTGCAAGACTGGAAGAGCATCAAAGTTCCAAACTCAAAGTAGAGCTTCCACTGCATGCATACAAAAGATATGGAAGCCAACCAACTATAAATTGGTTAGTAATTTATTCCCATTACCCTCCCATATGAGAGTAATAATTTTTCACTAGAATGTCACATTGAATAACCCAATAGTTATTTAATTAATACCAGATGAGACTAAATTAGACAAACCCTTGGCTTCAAAAGACTTTTAATTGATGCTGCTGACTGACAAATCTGCTGTTTTCAATAACCTGTTCCCTAGACATCTTGACAGTGTATGAGGTACCCCGTGCTGTTCCCTCCATATATCTATTTCTGCCTTCAACTACCCTCTGGACAGTAGCTCTGTGGTTGAGAAGGGAGCCACTCTCCTTCTCTCTAAAAAGCTACACTGTGATTCTTTATCATTCTCATTGTTAACATGAGACCTCCCCACAGTAAAGGGAAGAAGGAGGCTATTCTAAGCAAATTTAAAGGTGGGAGAAATATGAAATGATAAACACCATACAGTATAATGCTACAGAGTGCCTGGAGGATGATGAGGATGTGAAGGGTAGGTCTAAGTAACAACAGCAGGAGACTGTAAACTATTGGTCTCAGGCAAAAACTCGATGCTCTGGGTTTGAGAAAGAGGCCACTTACAACACTGGGAAACATCCGTCTCTTAAAACATTAGTAGTAATTACTTTTCTCTTTTCTGTGGCAGAATGTCTGATAAGAAGCAACTTGAGGAAAGAAGGGAGTGCTTGTCTAACATGTTTGAAGATCTGGGCTCAAATTTTGAGAAGAAACTGTCATCTGCAGCAACATGGATGAACCTGAAGAACACTGTGCTAAGTGAAATAAGCCAAGCACAAAGAGAAAATAAACATGATTTCACACACATGTGGAATCTAAACTTGTTAAACTATTAAGAACAGAATCATATTAGGGCTGGAGAGATGGCTCAGAGGATAAGAGCACTGTCTCCTCTTTCAGAGGACCAGATTTGACTCCTAGCATCCACATGGTGGCTAACACTTATGTGTTGTTTCTAGTCCAGAGTATCCTTCTGGCCTCCTGGGCACTAGGCACACACATGGTACACAGACATATGTGCAGACAAAACACTTTTACACACAAAATAATAATGCTTTTTTTCAATATTTTTAAAGGCCAAAGTAATACTGTAGTCACCAGGGGCTTAAGTGAGAGGAAGTGATTCCTAGGAGATGTTGGTTTTAAAGGGCATGAAATTTCAGTTAAATGGGAAGAATGAATGTGGAAGGTGTTTATTTACAACACTGTGAGTACAGGCCCTAATAATGTATTTTACACTTTGAAAATTGTTAAAAAGATACCTTGCACGTGTTCTCCTAAAAATAAACACTACCTGTCAAAAAAAGACCCAGATAATGTAACAATAACTTTTCATATAAAAGCAGTGGGATTTTGCATTGAGGAGGAAATGGGCTGAAAGTCCTCACCTATAGACCAATTAGATGGCAGGACTTAGAGTTTATTTCTGGCTGTATGACAAAGTCAGCCCAGGTCAGAAATACAGCAATTGAATGGAATGATGAAGGTCATCCTTTACACTCAATAACTTAGACGAAAGGGAACATTCTGCCAGAGTCATTTCTGAGAACAGCCAATTTGAAAGGGTTTTGTGTCCTCAGAAATTTAACAAGAGAGATGATATCTCAATTCTGAACATCTCTGACCAAAATGTAAGGGCAACTTTACTTGTAAAAGAAACATTACAAAAGTTTAAATCACATATAGAACCCCACACAATAATAGGGAGAAACTTTAATACCCTGCCTTCATTCAATGGACAGGTCATCTAGACAGAATTAAATACAGGAATAACGAAACTAACAGATGTTGTTATTCAAATGGACCTAACAGATATCTACAGAACATTTCACCTAAACACAAAAGAATATACCTTCTTCTCAGCACAGCATAGAATCTTCTTCAAAACTGATCATATACTTGGCCACAAAGCAAGTCCCAACAGATACCAAAAAAATAACTCCCTGCATTTTATCAGAGCACCATGGATTAAAGCTGGATTTCAACAATAGAAACAACAGAAAACCTACAAACTCAAGGAAAGTGAACAACTCTCTACTGAATTACTACTGGGTCAAGAAAGACATAGAGAAGTTAAAACTTCCTAGAATTCAATGACAATGAGTGCACAACATAGCCAAACTGATGGGACACAATGAAAGCAGTGCTAAGAGGGAAGTTCATAACACTATGTGCCTTCATGAAGAATTTGGAGAGACCTTATATTTGTGACTTAACAGCACACCTGAACACTTTGGAATAAAAAGAAACAGACACACGTAAGAGGAGTAGATGGCAGGAAATAATCAAATTGAGGAATAAAATCAATAAAATAGAAACAATACAAAGAATGAATGAAACTAAGAATTTGTTCTTTGAGAAAATCAATGAAAATAGATAAACCCTTACCCAAACTAATTAAAAAGCAGAGAGAAGATATCCAAATTATCAAAATCAGAAACAAAAAGAGGAACATAACTAACTGGGAGGAAATCTAGAGAATCATAAGGTCATACTTCAAAAACCTATACTTCACAAAATTGGAAAAATCTAAAAGAAATGTTTTTTTTTATTACTTAAAAAAAGCTGCATATTTATTTTACTTTCTGACTCTGTGCTTGTGCCTTCAACAGTTTCACAATAATTTTCTGCTCCTCATAAGGGAAACCCGCTTGATGCTGTCACGGACAGACATGCTCAGCACACATGGAGCCAACGTGGGCATTGCTGACATGCTTCTTTGTCTTACACAGTCTCATAAGGACTTTCATCTAACAGCACGAACCTCTCGAAGTCTGCCTGGGTACACAGGACATGCATATTTAGGTGCTTTCCCAACATTCTCGGTATAAAGATAAATAGTCTTGTTGCCAGGGGTTCAACACAACCTAGTTTTGTTAGAGGGTATATTGTAGGAAGCCTGCATGAGTATGTCAAACACTGGACCATTCTGAGTGCCTCTAAGCACCATCCCCTGAAGAGAAAAAGGAAGGGGCAAGAAATGGATTTCTTGATAGATACCACTTACTAAAATTAAGCCAAGATTAGAAAAACAGTTTAAATAGACCAACAACCCCTAAGGAAATAGAAGCAGTCATCAAAATCTCCTGACCTAAAAAAGCTGAAGACCAGATGGTTTTAATGCAGAATTCTACTAGACTTTCAAAGAAGAGCTAATACCAATACTCCTCAAATTATTCCACAAAATAGAAACAGAAGGAACATTGCCAAGTTCTTTCTATGTGGACACAGTCACCCTGATACCCAGACCACACACAAAAATTCAACAAAGGAAGAGAATCACAGACCAATTTCACTCATGAACACTAATGCAAAAATACTCAATAAAATACTGGCAAACTGAATCCAAGAACAAATAGAAAAGATCTTCCACCATGATCAAGTAGGTTTCATCCCAAAGATTCAGGGATGGTTCAACAAACAAAAATCTACCAGTGTAATTCACCATATAAACAAACTGAAAGAAAAAAACACATGATCATCTCACTAGATGCTGAAAAGGCCTTTGACAAAATCCAACACCCCTTCATAATAAAGGTCTTGGAGAGATCAGAGATACAAGGGATATACCTAAACATAATAAAGCAATATAAGGCAAGTCAATTACCAACATCAAATTAAATGGAGAGAAACTCAAGCAATTCCACTAAAATCAGGAACAAGGCAAGGTTGTCCACTTTCTCCATACCTATTTAATATAGTACTTGAAGTTCTAACTACAGCAATAAAACAACTAAAAGAAATCAAGGGGATACAAATTGGAAAGGAAGGAGTCCAAGTATCATTATTCACAGATGATGTGACAGTATACATAAGTGACCTCAAAAGTTTCACCAGGAAACTACTACAGTTGATAAACACCTTTAGACAAGTAGCTGAATATAAGATTAACTCAAAAAAAATCAGAAGCCCTTCTATATACAAACAATAAATGGGCTGGAAAAGAAATCAGAGACTCAACACCCTTTACAGTAGCCTTAAATAATATATCTTTGTGTAACTCTAACCAAATAAGTGAAAGACCTGTATTACAAGACCTTCAAGGTTTTGAAGAAATAAATTGAAGAAGATATCAAAAGATCATGATCAATGCTCATGATCAGTAGGATTAACATAGTAAAAATGATGCCTTACCCTCTTTGAGGAGTGATGGTGGGTGACTGGGGGGCTGAGGGGAGCAGGAGGAGGGGAAGGAGTGGAAACTGGTATGGGTATGTAAAATGAGAAAATATTGTTTTAAAATAAAAAAAAATGTTAAAAATTGGCCATCTTACCAAAAGCAATATTATAGATTCAATGCAGTCTGCATTAAAATCCCAACACAATTCTTTACTTCATATGGAAAAACAAAAAACCCAAGATAGCTAAAACAATCCTATACAATAAAAGAACTTTCAGAAGTATCACTATACCTAATTACAAGCTCTACTACAGAGCTACAGTAGTAAAAAGCCACATGGTATTGGCATAAAAACAGAGAGGTATATTAATGGAATTAAAGACCCACATGGAAATCCACACACCTATGGACACCTGATTTTTGACAAAGAAGTCAAAATTCAACAAATGGTGCTGGTCTAACTGGATGTCAGCATGTAGAAAAATGCAAATAGATCCATATTTATCACCCTGTACAAAGCTCAAGTCCAAGTGAATCAAAGACCTCACTCAACATAAATCCACATACACTGAACCTGATAGAAGAGAATGTGGTAAATAATATTGAACACACTAACACAAGAGACAACTTACTGAACAGAATTACAATAGCACAGGCACTAAGATCAACAATTAACAAATTGGACTTCATGAAATTGAAGTTTCTGCAAGGCAAAGGACACTGTCGATAGGACAAAACGGTAGCCTACAGAATGGGAAAAGATCTTCACCAACCCCACATTTGACAGAAAGCTGATAATCCAAAATATATAAACAACTCGAGAAACTAGATACCAGCAAACCAAATAATTCAATTAAAAAGTGGGTAAAATCTAAATAAAGACTTCTCAACAGAAGAATCCCAAATTGCCAAGAAACACTTAAGGAGATTTTCCTTAGTCATCAGGGAAATGCAAATCAAAACAACTCTGAGATTCCATCTTACAGCTGTTAGAATGCCCAAGATCAAAAACACAATTGACAGCTCATGTTGGAGAGGAGCAAGGGAAAAACACCTCCATTGCTGGTGGGGGTGCAAACTTGTACAGCCACTTAGGAAGTTAATGTGGTGGTTTCTCAGAAAACAGCTATACCACTATTAGGTATATACCCAAAGGATGTTCAACCATACCATTAGGACACTTGCTCAACTATGTTCACAGCAGCTTTATTTATAATAGAAAGGACCTGGAAACAACCTAGATGTCCATCAACCAAGGAACTGGTAAAGAAAATGTGATGTATTTACACAATGAAGTATTATCCAGCTGTTAAAAACAAGGACACCAGGACTGTCAGGCAAATGGATGAAACTAGAAAAAAAAAAAAATCATTCTTAGGTAACCCAGACTGAGAAAGACAAACATGGTGTGTACTCACTTATAAGGGGACATTAACAGTAAAATAAATGGTAGCTATGCTACAATCCACAGAGCCAAAGAGACTAGGTAACAAGGAGGGTTTATGGGGAGACACCCATATCTCCTTGGGAAAGGAGAAATAGGAGAGTAAACTGATGGTGGGTGGGGATGGGAACCTGAGCAATCAGGTTGGGCAGGTTGAAAGAGAAGAGTACTGAAAGACTATTGTAGGGTGGCGTGAGGGGCATTTCAGATCAGGGAATCTTCCAGAAAGATTCTGGGGTCAAGGAAGAGCCCGGGTTAGACTCCTAACAACAGAAGATAAGTAGCCTAAACTGGCCATCTCCTATGACCAGATTGGTGCCTTGCCCAAGTGTCATCAGAGAGATGTCATCCAGCAACTGATGGAGACAGATGCAAACCCACAGTTAAACATTTGACAGAGTTTGGGAATCCCGTAGAAGATTGGGAGAAAGGATTGTAGGAGCCAGAAAAGTCAAGGACACCACAAGAAAACCCACAAAATCAACTAACCTAGCCTCATAGGGGCTCAGAGAGACTGAACCAATAACCAATGAGCCTGCATGGGACTGATCTAGGTACTCTGCATATATGTTACAGTTGTGTAATGTCCTCTTGTGGGACTCCTAACAGTAGGAACAGGGGCTGTCTGTCTCTGACCTCTTGTGCTGTCTCTTAGGACTCTTCCTCATACTAGGTCACCTTGCACAGCCTTAATACATGGGGAGGTGCTTAGTCTTATTTCAACTTGATATGCCATACTTTGTTGATATCCATGGGAGATTGCCCTTTCCTAAACAGAAATGGAGGAGAAGCAGATTGGTGAAGACAGAGAGGGGATAGGAGAAAACTGGAAGGAGAGGAGGGAGGGGAAACTATAATAAGGATGTAAAATAGATAAATGTATTAATAAATGAATAAAAGGAAAGTTAACAAGAGTGTTCCAATAAGATGAGAGGGTTCAGGAAGCTTCCACATGCAGCCTAGTATATTAGAGTTCAATGATAGTAACTGCACAATGCTTCCTCATAAATGTCTGTTCAGATGCCCCACCAACTTAGAACCACTTAAATTTGAAGCATGTAATCAGTTCTGGATCTGTAAGGGAAGATCATAACAGAAGACATGATAAATATCACTAGGAATTTTTTTAATATCTAGTATTTTATTTATTTATTTATTATTATTATTATTATTATTATTATTATTATTATTATTAGTTTTTTGAGACCGGGTTTCTCTGTAATGCTTTGGAGGCTGTCCTGGAACTCACTATGTAGACCAGGCTGGCCTCAAACTCACAGAGATCCACCTGTCTCTGCTTCCCTAGTGCTGGGATTAAAGGCGTGTGCCTAGCTTCTAGTATTTTTAGAATACATAGGTATTACTTACTTTTACACTGCTGTGATAAAAACACTGGGCAAAAAATGTATGGGGGTAAGGGAGATACTTATTTTTAGCTAATAGTTCCAGAGCTGAATAAAACTGAAAAGTTGTCTGGGTCACATGATAAAAATAGCAGTTCTGATTTTTTTTTCCAGCAGAACTCTGATAAATGTTTAATAATTCTTGAAAGCATTTTAAATTTTAATACAGAGATTTCAGATATTTAATAAAACACATTTATGGAAGAAAAGCTTTTCCTCAAATAAACAGTGCTAACAGCAAAACATTCTTCTTGATAAGATTTATGTACCTCAATATGAATTGTAAAATGATCCTCTGAAACACTGGTTGATATGCATACTATTCTTTCCAAAGGACAGATGAAAATGATGTATCTCTTTGAGGTAACCCAGTCATAAAAAGAAGAACATGGTGTGTACTCACTCATATATGGATTTTAGACATAGAGCAAAGGACCACCAGCCTATAACTCACACCACCAGAGAAACTAGGATACAAGGAAGAATCTAAAAGATTCATAAAAAGTACCTCACAGAAGGGGAAAGGAACAAGATTGAGTCTTATTGTTCTTGGTAAGATCCCAGAATCCTAACTGCTGTGTCTGGACAAGATATTGCTGACATCTGTAGGCTCAAGTCTTCATGGAGGTTGATGGTGCTTACATATCCCCAGGCTTACCTATTTCACTGCTCTGCATGATGGGCATGGACAGGGCCCCTTGGACACTCCCTAAACCCCAGAATATGTGAGGGCTTTAGATTTCACATCTCCATTCCTTTTTCACAGAAACCTTCCTACAGAATTTGTTTCAAAACTTCATTAATACCAAGGAACACATTAAATAACATAATTACTGTGGTTTAACAGCCATCAGCTTATCAGACATCGCCTGGAGGACATTCTCCATAGCAAATGTATAAACACAAACCAAAGCAAAGTTAGCTGTCTGTGTTTGGTCACTCAATAAAGGAGTGAAGAATTAACTCTAGGGAAGAAGTGTGAAGTGCTACCTCCCCAACTTCCTAAGGTGATAACATTTCTATGTTGGCCTTCTATTTGTCATAGTTGGAAAGTAAAGTGCCTGTTCAATTGTTTGAAGACACACAAATTATAAAATTTTAAATTACTAACATAATGGTTTGTTGGAAAATTCTAAATTCTGTAGAAAAAGTATGGAGTTTGCAAGCCAAATGAATTTGGTTTGGGATGAACTGAGTATGAACTATCTATGGAGTTTCTCCTGGATGTAGACTTTCAAAGCCTATTTGGGAGCGACTCTATGAAAAGTCATAGGCAACAATGGTTTTAGCCAAGAGTTTATGTAACAGTGGCTGACAGCAGGCTGTGTAGAAATACAAAAGAAAATTAATTATTACAGAAACCCTCACAGAGACCCAACAATAAAGATGAGCATAGAAAAAAGTCCATGATAGAAAAGAATATGTTTGATGTAATTAAATATGGACACTATAGGATAGACTTTTAAACTAAAATGTATTTTATAATTGTAATTAAAACTTAATCTTGTGGAAATGGGGAGTTTATTGTAGCATTAAAATTAGATAAGATAGCAATATGTTTTTTAGTGAATTAAAGTAGATCACATTTTTCCCCTCTTTGAACCTCTGTATAATTTTTCATTTTCTTTCTCAAACTATAAGTCATACCCTTCAGGGATCAATGTAGTTTCCAGCTACTGTATGGATGGATGGGATTTCTATCATACTTAAACTTTATGGTCCATGGAGACAACCCAGAGCTAGTGCCCAACAAACAACTGCAGTTAAATAAATGCTGCACACAATGTTAAACCAAATGCTCTGGAATTGAAATAGCTCATGAAACTTGGAAGTGAACACAGGCATCAGAAGAGGGTTCCACAGCTTAACATGACTATAAACAAGGGTGCTAAGTCACTGTGTGCAAATACCAGGTAAATGATTCAGAGTAGCAGGATAAAGGAATGATACATACTAACAAGAAAGCACAGAATGATTGGCATCAAACACAGACAGATAGAAAGCTGTAGGGTTGGAAAATTCATCATCATACTCATTTCAACTACAAACTAAGTTAAAAGGCTTATTCTCCAAAGACACAGTAACAGCAAACAGATTCCCACTAAAGAGACTTTTCACTCTCAATACAAAATTGTACAAAGCCCAAATCTCCAGACAGCCAATTGAATTATTCAAGTCAAAAAAAAAAAAAATACACACAGTATCAATTTTCCTTCAGAACCACATAGGAAAGCAGATGGCTCGGTTTGGGTTGAATTTTCACTTGTTATCTGAGCCTTTGGTTTCCGAAAGATCATTTCCAGCCTTGAATTTGGCCAGGCTTGTTTTTTTGCACTGCTGATATCAATGTGCTACTGTGAGTATTCTCCCCTCTAGTTGGATCAAGGATGCTGGACTGTTCTTCCTAAAGAGGAAGTGATAATGGATTTGGAGAGGAAAATTTTGAGCCACAAACATTTTCAGCATAACTAATCTGACTCTATCTGCTGTGGGAATATTACCTTTAGGAGTACATGTTACATGGAGGATTTATTAGGATTTGCTAAGGAGAAAGGGTTGGAAGACAGTCCCAGAAATAATAATAAAAATGTTAAAAGAATGGTGTGGACACTGTTCCCCTCCCTCTTCTAAAGTCCCAGCTCTGCACATTAGATAAATTTTGCTATCCTGGAGGGGGCGTGATCCTAGTGTAGCACACAGAACACAGCTAAAGATGGGGTAAGGAGAGCAAGAAATCATTTCCTTCTCCCCACAACAGCTGTCCAGGCCTTTACCAGAAACCTTTGCAGTCAACAGCAAGCATACAACAATTACTCAGCCATTCACTTGTTCGTATCCAGATGCTTATATTAGTCACATCTAAATCTCCTAACTGTGCTTTTAGCCTGGATAATTTGGTTTAATATATAGAAGAGGGCCAACAACGGGGCATGGCCATTTGGTACCCAGTGGAACACATAAGGGCAGATGTTCATGCATCATGATGACATCAACTTTGCTGTAGGTAATCCTAAGATTTAAGGAGACAGAACACCTCACTATGTACCAGCAAACTGTTTTCCTCTGTTGTCAAGCTGCCTTCATCACAATGCAGATGTTAGCACTCTGACAAAGGATTCAGGCTGTCTACACACTTAGATAAGAGCAAGTAATGTCTCTGTCCTGCAATCTCTGACTAAAATATTTAGGTAATGAAATTACCAACATGGGAAACAAATATAGAAAAAAAACACATAAATCAAAGATGTTAACAAATCAACATGGAGATGTTACAAACATCTCAAAATAATATTTGTGATTGTCTCTGTTAGAAAATTATAGCTTCTGTCCAGTTACTAGACATCACTATTTAATACATTAATAAGTAAGCAGACATTTGACTATTTAATGGATTTTTACATTTCTAACATTTTAGTGACTGCATTTTAATATAATTCTCATTATTTTAACTCTGTGTAATCTACTTTAGGACAAAAGTATTATTCCAGTAAGGCATTTGCCTTCACCAGATTAACAAAGGAATTCTGGCCATAAAAAAAGTTAAGAAAGTATTATGACCACATATATAATTAGATATAAATCCCTGGATATTATAAAGGAAACAAAACAAAGTTAATACAATTTAAATTAATAATTATTCAATATGTTTATTGTTCTGCTAAAACAACCTGAGTACAAATTTGACTTCTGTAATATGTTACATATTCAGGAAGCTTCTACCATGCTTATCCTGGCCAAGTGGCTGAGTGGCCAGTTTTCTCTATTTGAGCTACTACAAAGGCACCCTTCAAACACATGTTCTTTAATCTTTAAAGAGAAGAAAGTCAATTTGCTTCATTCCTTTCTTATAGCTATTGAATGAGGAAGCTTTAACATGAAAAATAAAAGACCCAGAGACAGATATTGTGGATCAAACTTCAAGCTGAAGATCAGAAAAGCAGCTGGTCACTTGCTCTTACTCTACCTCAGACTGAAGGGGCTGATCCTGTTTCCAAGAGTTCTCACCAAGCCTCTACTCCTGAGACTTCAATGGCCTCCTGTCTTCAATGTGGCTGGAGAATGAGTGCCTGATACTGAGACCTTGCTCCTGTCTTATATACCTCCCTGATGCTGGGATTATAGGTATGTGATCACAGGTGCTGACATCATATTTATATGTGAGCTGTTTCTCTTTAAGGCCGGATCAATCTTGTGTAGATCTGGGTGGCCTTGAACTCAGAGAGATCTGACTACCTCTTAATCCTGAGTCCTGGGATTAAAGATGTGTACCACCACCTCCTAACTTCTGGCTGCTGGGATTAAAAGTGTGTGCCTGACTTCTATGACTTGGCTGACCTTGCTTTCTGAATCCTTAGGCAAGCTTTAATAAATCATAAATAATATATCACCACATTAAGCAGTATAGTTAAGCAGTGATATAATTACATATAGAATCTCAAAAAACAAAAACAAACAAAAAAAACTCCATGGTGGTAATTGCAAGTGATCTAGAAAAGGCTTAAATTATTTTATAACCCCTTAAAGGAAAACCTACAATTAAGAAAAATTTACATGGAATTCTTAGGTCACTCAAATGTACCCCAAGCCCAAGGCCCAAGAAATAGTCAAGAAAATGACCAAGAGCAAGATGGTGTGACAAGGATGAGAAAGATGATGATGATTATGATAATGATGATGATAGTTGGAGTCTTAAATACCACTCTTCTTAGTGGATGGAACAACTACACAGCCAACAATTAGGGAATTAGAGAAATAACACACTTCCATTCCCCTTGTAGCCCAAAGAAAATTAGAAACACATGTCCATGCCACAAATAATCACAGCAATATAATTCAAGGGCAGTAAGAAGATGGGAGCAACTCAGGTACCGGTCAGAGGAAGGCTAGACATATAAAATATTGCATATCCATTTGATAATGTATAATGTCATCATACCTGATATGGATGACCCCTGAAAGTGTATAAAAAAGAAACCTGTATGGTCTGACATTGTCCCACATATGCCCAACTTTTTGGCATTGAGACACCATGTTGTCATCTACAAAGTTCACACTGAGAACCACACAACTGAGCTACAAAAACAAAAAAAAAAATATATTTCATAAAATGCTAAATGGGGTGAACTGCAAAGATGGCCATCAATTTTCAGGCACATTCATAGATACCTTTGGCCAGATGCAGGTCATGGGCCTCAGGCTAGACACACCTTCAAGCTTCAAAATGAGCAAACTCGTGGAGAGATAATTAAATTAGTTTAGGCTAGGGACTGCATTAAAAGGGAATACAGAGCAACAGAGCATTTTTTTTTGCAGCAAAAAAAAGTAAAATTAGGTTGTAGTAATAATTGCACAACTTTGTAAATTGTATAAATACATTAAAAACTACTAAATCATACACATTGAAAAGGTGGACTTACTGTGTTGATAATACCTTTGGAATAGTTCCTTTCTTTACTGATTTATTCTTTGACAATATGATCCTTGTATAGAATGCATTCTGCTCACAGACATCCCTCCTTCTCTCTTACTCATTTTTGTACCCCACCATTACCCCCATCGAGTTCCCGTGTCACTTTCATGTCCTTTCCCTTCGGTTTTGCTTTGTAAAAGCTATAATTTTGTAATTTTTATGAAGGGAATGCATGAAAAGGAAGATGTGCTCTTATCTGAAATAGAATATCTAGAGTGACTAGCTACCAGAGATCTGAGCAGAGTACAGAACACTTCAAGTTCTCAGAACATTGATCCACCTTCAAACACTTGACCAGAGCACATAGGTTACTTTAGCATAAACCATGCTGTGTGTGATCCCAGACTTCTTATTAGCCACTTTTTCCTTTCTTTCAACATGTGTTTAAACACTTAGATATGAAGAGAAAACGTTATAAATTGAAACCCAGATATAGCATGCAACTTAAGAAAACCTCGTGCTGAAATACAGCATTAAAGTTTAGGGTGGGTCGCTTCCTTCTCTATATTGCCCTTGGAGTTCACAGAGATGGTAAGAAAACCCCAGAAGTACAGCCTATCACATCAAGGAATCTCACATTAAGAAAGGCTGGGGTGAGCTATCACGGAAATGCAAATCAAAACAACTTTGAGATACCACCTTACTCCTGCCAGAATGGCTAAAATTAGAAACATCAATGACAACTCATGCTGGAGAGGATGTGGAGAAAGAGGAGCATTCCTCCACTGCTGGTGGGAGTGCAAACTCATACAGCCATTTTGGAGATCAGTATGGTGGTTCCTCAGGAAAATGGGAATTAGTTTACCACAGGACCCAGCAATCCCCCTCTTAGGCATATACCCAAATGATTCACATCCATGCAACAAAGACATCTGCTCAACTATGTTCATAGCAGCATTATTTGTAATAGCAAGAATCTGGAAGCAATCTAGATGCCCCTCAATTGAAGAATGGATAAAGAAGATGTGGCACATCTTCACAATGGAATACTACTCTGCAGAAAAAAATAATGGAATCTTGAAATTCGAAGGCAAGTGGATGGCACTTGAAGAAACCATCCTGGATGAGGTAACCCAGTCACAAAAAGAGGAACATGGTATGTACTCACTCATATATGGATTTAAGACCTAGAGCAAAGGATCACCAGCCTATAATTCACACCACCAGAGGAATTAGGATACAAGGTGTATTCTAAAAGATTCATATAAAGTCCCTCACAGAAGGGGGAAGGGACAAGTCCCCCAGAGCTCAGGGGAAGTGGGGGGGTCAGCGAATGGAGAGAAACATAGGAGAAAGAGAGGGGGAGGACAGGAAAGCACGTGCGACTAGGAAGATTGAGTCAGGGTAGGAATAGAAGACAGGAGAGAGAGAGAGAGAGAGAGAACATAAAAGAGGGAGTCATTATTGGTTTGAAGAGAAAACTGAACCTAAAGAAAGGTCTAGAGACCTACAAGACTGCTGCCAACTAACAATTTGAGCTTCCGTGGAAAGGCTACCATAAATGCCCTCCCCGGAGAGTGAGATCAACAACTAACTTATCCATGGAGCCCTCATCTAATACCTGTTGGAAACAGAAGCAAACACCCATACCTAAACACTGAGTCGAACTAGAATCCAGATGCAGAGGGAAAGGACGAGACCAGGTTGCAGAAACACATAGAGACAGCTGACCAAGAACAAGGAGGAGCTAACACCCCCCCCCAAGACTGATAGCTGGGAATCCAACATGGGACTGACTCAGGCCCCCCTGAATATGGGCCTTAGCCAGAAGGACTGAGCAGTCTAAGGGACCTCAGACAGTGGAACCAGGATGTATCCCTGGTGCACAAAAGGACTTTGCAAACACATTTCCCATGGAGGGATAACTGCCTTAATCTAGAGACAGGAGAGAAGCCCTAGTCCCTACTTCACATGACCTGTCTGATCTACATGACCCCACCTGGATGGCATTGCCCTACATGTGGAATTGGGGTGGGGGGATGGGAGGATGGTCAGGGTGCACATGAAGGGGCAAAAAGGGTAAAAGGGAGGGAAGGAAGGAGGGAGGGAGAAGGAACTGGGAGTGACATTGTAAAATAATAAATTAAATTAAAAAAAAAGAAACCTGGGGTGCACTTGGTGAGGCGGTTATGAGGTATATTCTAGTCAAAACTTTGTAACTGCAGAATTCTCATCTCTAGCATGATATGAGGCTCCCCCAGGAGGAAGTATCTTGGAGGAAGACTATTTCTAACTACCTATGAACAAGAGCTGGCCAAGTAATCCAGGTAGAATGTCTGGTTATGGTATTTTGGGACCAAAGTACACCTAAATAGATTTCACATATGCCAGAAAAATTTATTTTAAATCTCTTAGTTGGAGAACAGTAACAAAACAGGGAAAAAGGAAAAACAGTTTTATTGCAAGATGTTAATATAAAAAGAAAACACTAAATGACACTTTAAAGTTGGTTAAACAAAATCAAGTATCAGAAGTGTGATCAGATGCCACTAAAAAGTGTGACAAGACCTCTGTTCACATTTTTTCAGTGAATATACTTCACCTATTCATTCAAGTAATCACTTTTGTATTGAAATACCATGACTATCTATCAGTAAAACCAAAGAAGACCAAAAAAAAGGCTAAAGTAGCTGAGTTGTTCTATTCTCTCAGAGATATGTGCAGTAATGATCTGAACACTGCAAAGGAAACATAAAAATTCTCTCCAGAATCATCAGAGAGCACTGACCCAGGAGTCCTGAGATCTGAGGCTTCATAGTCACCTATTTACCAAGCAAATAATACTAGACATGTCAATTTGATCTTATGCCTTAAAAATTGAAGTATGTGCCTACCCATCCTGTGACTGTCATCAGTTCATTATGGGAATCACTTCTAAATGTGCCTTGATAACCATCAAACCTTCCATGAGCTGAGACTGGCACTTTCATTAGAGTGTTTGGAAACAGAAGCTCCTGGTGGCCAATGGCTCCAGCGAATAGCCACAGTGTATGGGGAATTTCCCTGGCCAGTACCATGCATTAAGGCCCAAGAGCAACACAGATGTGCAAAGTGTCAAAGGATTCAGTGTCTATTCATGTAATCATTGTATTTTTACCTGGATTTCATCTATGTGTCAAAATAAGTTCATATCTAGTCAGGGGAAGAAAAAAAGTCAGAGTTCTATCAAAATTCCAAACTGAATAGCAAGCACCCTGTGTTTTGCTTTTTGGTTTGTTTTGGTTTTTTTTTCCATTGTTGTTGTTTTGTTTTTTTATTCTCCAAGGTATGTGTTCATCAAACTTATTTGAATCTTAATAAATGACAGACCTTCAAAACTACAGACAAAGACACTTAGAGGAGCAGAAGAACAGTGGCTGTAATTGCAACCACATTAACTGAGCTGTTTTTATGTAATGACTTCTTCACTTCTGATGGAGAATGCCATCCTTGGGAGTAATGAAGTGCTTGAGCAAAATATGATACCTCAAAATTAAACTCTTGAGAAAAGTAATTTCAATGTGACATAATTCTGCTTTGTAATATTGCTGTCTTGCTGTCATAAGCATGCCTGGATCACTGGTGAACAGTCTAAAAGATGGCTAAATGCCTGCGGGTACACTGTGAAATAGTAAAATCTAATCAGTCTGTCTTTTCAGAATTTGGAATAACAAAATAATTCTGCTTTTTCTCAAGCAATGGCAAATCCACATCTTGATAGCTAAAAGTCAACTTAAGCTTTCCCTTCCTGGTTCAGAATGAAAATAAGCACTATGGCCCAGACTAAGATGTGACTTCTTCTTGTGGGTGTGTCATGGTGAGAGAGGAAGCAATGTGATCATGGATGGATGAGTTTGATATCATTCTGAATTACATCACCTTGCTGTAAGGAATTTTTTAAAAAAAGAGGCAGAACAACTTCAGAAAAGGGTTTCATACCTCTTGTATTTTTTGAGAAGGCCTTTGCACATAAACCCATCCCACCAGGCCTTCTGGTAGTAGAGTAACTTTACTAAAGGCCTCTGCTGCTTAGGGACCAAGTCACATTCCAGAGTATGTCTCCATGTTCTCTTTTCTCTCTGGCCCAGCTCTTTTTCTGGCAATACTAACAAACTCCTCCCTTAAAATTCACCCAGCAGGCATTCAGCACTTGCCATTTTCTTGAAGGTGTGATTGTTTTCAGTCACCAAGTTGTCAAGTAACTGTCACTGCTAATAAAAGATGGAGGCAAGAGACAAAGAACATAGGCACACCTCTACAGCGAACTGGGGTAAGTTTTTAGTCATGCTGTCCTCTTCCTGTATAGATGGGGAGTCCCTCCAGCAAGTTCCTGAGAACACACTAAGTGACCGCACTTATGAACTTGATACTTCTAAATAAGTAACTTTAGCACAAGGCTCATAATGAGGCAAGCAACTCTTAGTAAGGGCTATAGCTCAGAAATGATGAGTCATTCGTGTTTCCTACCCCATCTCAGTCTTGCCTGCAGAGCTGTTGGCATTTCTGATTTAAAGGGCAGGGCACTTGGCTAGGCTTTCTGAATGGACGGCTCTCACTGTGTGACCTGTGAGTGTGACTTCTTCAGAGCATCAGTTGTCACAGATACACAAGCATTCATGTTCAGCAACTTCAGACTTACTTGTATTCCTGTGGCTCTGGTCCCCCGAGAGAGGAGGTGTCCTAGGTGTCCAGGCTGGAGTGGATCGGTTGGGGGGCATAATGGGTGCTCCTGTGCTCTCATTATATACTGTATTTACAAAGAAAACACCAGGCACTTGAACTTCACCATCAGTGACTACAGGTTCACTGCCATTTGATTTAAAATAAACCTTTTTTAATGTTCCTGAAAGACAAAATATATACATATTTATTTTAAACATTTGTCAAAGTATTTACTCATAAATTACTCATAAAAAAACATTAAGAAAATGTTAGTGCTATTTGCCCATCTATCACCCTACCCTGGAAAACAAAAAAACCAAGACAACAGCCACTAGAACCACCATCTTCATGGGGACGGTGGTGAGTGACTGTTTCTTCTCTCATGAATCAGGCAGCTTTCAAGGGAACCTCGCTTTCTCTGGTACTGCAGATGTACAGCTGTATCTGGAACAAAGCATGTGGGGCAATTCTATCCCAGCTGAGACTCTCCAGGAATAACACACAGTGAGTCCAATGGTGTTCTTTTCCCACTGTCTCAGTTTCTCCATGTCTCATGGTCCTGACCCAGGACACACACTCCACATGGCTCTCTACTGTACCTGCCACCCAAAGGCAGAAAAACCTGCTTGCTTTTAGCCGTATGTATCTCCAGGGTTTAATTAAATTTGGGGATAAGCAAAAATAACCAGACTAACTTACCACAAAATAGCACAGAAATCAAAAAGAATTAAACTCCAAATAAAGCACACAATAAATGGAGAAGGTAAATGATTATCATCTTTAATCAAAACAACATAAATATAAGAGTCAATAAACTCAGGTTATTAACTAACCTGTCACGTTCACAAAACATAAAATCACATGTAAGATTATTGATAACTCCCTTGTTTGTTTTTAGGCAGAATTTTTAAGGCATAGATGGTAGACTGTACTTTGAGAGCACAGCACTGTAGTCAAGCCAACAATGACAGCAAGCGAATGTGATATTAGTTAGCCCTTCCTTAGAAACACCCAGGGAGAGTTTTTTCTAAAAAGCACTTACAGTGAAGGATCTAATTGGACCTCGCTTTTCTACATAGTCCCATGGACCATTAAACACAAAGGAAACATAAATGCAATATTTACTATCTGTCTATGAAAAAGAAAGTTTTCTCTGCATGAGGAAAACATTAACTCAAAATCAAAATAGCAAAGCAGCTGTCCCTGGCTAACGAAGGTCAACAGCTTCAGCTGCCAAAGGATTCTAAATAAAACCTGGAAACAAAGCAAGCCTCATGATGCAGGTAACACACTCTTCAACCTTGAGTGGCTGTGAGGAAATGCCGGGTTCACATAGAGACGCAAGGAACTTATTCCACTGTTTTCAATTTTCAAATGATTCAGAATCTATCACAGATCACAAAAAATGCACATCTAAGCTTCATTATTACATAATATGCATTGCAAAAGCTCAATAATCTCACATGCGACTCTCTGTGACTACAACCAGTTAATAATCTGAGTTCATTGACTCTAACTTCATATATTTTGTCATCACTTGCAATTTTACTTCTATATTAATGACTCCATTTCTTTGCTTATTTCTGCACAGACTTTTCTGATATTTATGTTAATGTGGCTGTATAAAAAAGATCCACTAAGTGGATTCTTACCATGCTAACTCTGAATAGGCAGCAAGCGCCATCAACAGTCTTCCAGCACATGCCTATTCCTTACATCTACATGCCTGAGTAATCCTACTAAAATCGGTTCCTTGCCATATGAACTGCTTCAACAGTTGTTCTTAATATTTCTGTAATCATTAGTCTTATTAATAATCTTGCTTATATTTTTAACCTCACCGTGGTGGTGAACATGCTACTAGCATCTGAGTGGCCTAAGAAGTCCATGGAAACGATGGTGTTTGCACAAAACACTAACTTGAAAAACACATTTCTTTAAAATAACAAGCAGTTTCCTGGCCCTTAGCTCTGTGCGTCAAAGCAGTTTGTGAGAATAGAGAGAAAGATAATGTTAGACAGTTGCTGAAGTTGACATTCCCGAAGGATATTTAGGAAGAAGGGGAAAGAGAAGAAAAAGGGGAGAAGGGAAAAGAAGAGTAATGGAACAGATGTAGGGGCTGGGGGGGGGGGGCTTGAAGGATGCACTTTTAAAAGTTAGAGCTTCTTAGAAAATTTGTTTTTAAGTATCTCTGGAAACCAAACACTCCCAATGTAGCTGGTCGCCACCTAGTAAGCTTTTTTCAAAAACATAAAAATGAGACATCAACTATACTAAGTGATTTCAGCCAGGGCCGCAACAAAGAGTGCAGAGATGCTGAGCACTAGGAGCCCAGAGCACTCAGTGTGTTCTCCCAAAGTCACCCATCCTTGTGTCCGTTCTGATCTTCGGGTGCTGGAGTTAACAGTATAATGTCTGCAGCCTGCTCACCTTACACTAAAATCCCATCTATGCCACTTCTTACCGTTAGCTGGGCAAACTCTCAAGTATCATGAAATAAGGAAAAATAGAAGCACTCTAAAGTTGAGAGGCTCACTGTGAAGACTTCACTAGTCAGTGCTTGTTTATAAACACTTAAGCAGCTCTTAGCTCGTTGTCCTGTCTCAATAGCTGTT
Organism: Phodopus roborovskii; assembly: GCF_943737965.1. Taxonomy (NCBI): domain Eukaryota; kingdom Metazoa; phylum Chordata; class Mammalia; order Rodentia; family Cricetidae; genus Phodopus; species Phodopus roborovskii. Next base: position 29,460,424 of record NW_026126525.1, on the reverse strand, counting down.
AGTCATTTCTGTGCAACGACAGAATGTTTTTCTTAGTACTATTAAGATAGTTTTAAATCTCGATTTTCGATTACCATAGTGTGTTCCCCAGCATCACAAAATGGCTAAATTGTAAAGATTAAGCATTTAACACACTTTTGGAGTGAAAGCACCATGGCTCTTTCAAGCTAAATACCAGTAGATGGTAAATTACATCAAGGATGTATGGCTCTAAAACAAAAACAATTTAACAAGGTCTAAGAAGTAACTGTAGCCCTAATGATAATTGCCACTTGATAACAATGATTTAAAATTAGAAAGAGCACAGAAGTTGGCAGGATAATGCTTCCTCTGAAATGGGTACATCCGGTTCTCTGAACCTATGGCCGATGGCTTTGTACACCTTACATGACAAAGGGGCACTGAGGATGCAATTAAACTAAGGATCTAAAGTTGGAGCAATAGTCTAGATTTTTCAACAGACTCAAATATACTCACGGGGGGCCTTCTAAGCATAAAGCTGTGTGTGTCATCTATAAAATACGAGAAAGACTCCATGAGACAGTCTTAGAATTAGAAAAGGCAAAGAAATGGATTGCTCCTTAGGACTTCCAGAAGGAATTTTGTCCAGTAAATCCTAATTTGTATTTCTGACCTTCAGGACTCTAAGATAACAGAGGCATGCTGAAAGATACCAAGGGCATGATCACTTGTTCTATCTGCAGTAAGGAACTACTACTGGCTGCTAAGAGCCTTCACTAGAAGCATCAGTGAGTTGACCTTCTAGCCACCCATGAAATGAGTAAAACCATTTAAGCATTCTTCAAAGAGTATCACAGAGAAGGCAATTGAATTTTATGATGGCTAACCTTCCCAAGAGCAGGGTTAGGACACCAACATTCACACATAATACACAACTGTCACTCTGAACAATAGATAGATTTAGATGAAAGTTTCTGCCCTGCCTGGTCCCATAGCCATTTAGACCCAAATAAACACACAGAGGCTTATATCAATTATGTACTGGCTGATGGCTCAGGCTTCTTATTGGCCAGCTCTCTCTTAAATATTAATCCATTTCTATTAATCTATGTATCTCCACATGCTCTTGGCTTACCAGAGAAGGCCCAGGAATCCTGCCTTCCTGGTAGCTACATGGCATCTCTCTCTGACACCACCTACTACCTTTCTCTATCCCTGTTTGGATTTCCCACCTGGCTAATTCTGCCTGTCCATTGGGTGAAACAGCTTTTTTCATCAACCAATAAGAAAAATATATATTCACAGCATACAGAGGGACATCCCCTATCAGATATATACATATATACATACATACATACATACATACATACATGCAAAGATAGATATATAGATACTAGATAGATAGATAGATATAGATAGATGATAGATAGATAGATAGATAGATAGATAGATAGATAGATAGATAGATAGATCATTATATGCCTGAAGAATCTTCCTTTGGTGGTGTGATTTTATCTTTGTGTCTTTGGATGTGTTTAACACATTTACTTCACATTCCCCAAGTGCCAAGAATGCATAATTATTCTGTCTGAGAACATATGCTTTAGTAGCATGTTCCTGCCATCAAAATGTGCATAGATTACTTAAATAAAGCAAGCATGAAATCTAAAAAATACAAACCGTGTGCTCTGAGAACAATACGCATAGGATGGTCTGCTGGCTAAAACTGAGGGAGCAGTCATCATTCCATTTGAGAAAGTTAGAAAGCATTTCTTAGGGAAAAGCATCCTTGAAAATCTTCAAGAAGGATTAAAGATTTTCTAGGTTGGAACAAAGTATTTGTGAGGAAAAAGAGGGGTGGTAATAGGGAACAAAAGACATGGCAAGCCTTGCAGCAAGTAATTAAACATGGCTAGCTCACAGGGAACCAGGAGGAAGGCTAGAAGGCAGCAGAGGTCAGACATGAAGGCTAGCTCATGGCAAAGGTTTGGAACGCATCACATTGAGATAATGAACTATTAAGAGTCTTACAGGAATGACCACAGTGTTGGGAAGGTGATGTTTAAAGGGATCAAGCACAGAGAAGAATTAGAAGCTAATGTTACAATCTAAATGAGAAAGCTAGGCTCTGGCTCCAGGCAAAAGCAGTAAGGACAAACAGAACTTCCAGAAGCACAGTAAGAGTATGAAGGGAAGCTTTGCACATGTGAGACTGGGGAAGGACTCACACACATGGAAAGTGTGCTCGTCCCCAGTGCTGTCCATCAGACACTTCATTCTGCTCTATTTTAGTAAGAAACACGGCCATTGCAGTCTCTGGCCTCTTGGGTATAGCTTTCCAACAAGTTCAAGGCCACAAGAAAAACTAACAAGTGTTGCTTCTAAGCAGAGGCATTTAATTGCTGCTACAACAACCTCCAGACTTCTTGCACAACAGCCACAAAGTTCAGGATGACAGCTGCTCCATCAGTTCAGATCCTGGAGGAACTAAATGGTACACATTCACCCACAAACATCCCACAGATCATTTGTAGATTGAGTAAGAAATTAGCCTGTGTTGTTTTAAAACCACTAAATGTCTTGAGATTTGTTCTTGTTACATAGCAATGCATAATCAATCCTGATTGGTGAAAGGGATTATGAAGAACAAAAACTCAACCTGCAGAGGTTTAATTTGTTGTAACTGTTTTGCATATATTTGGCACTAAATCCCTGGCAATATTTAAGAGAAATGGCCAAGCAGAAGCAATGTAAAGGGCTCCTACGGAATGCCTTGCCAGGCTTCCCACAAAACGGCCCCTCCATCATGCTCTCAGAGTACATAAGCTTACACTTCAGGAAAGACGTCCATGTGGAATTGTTTGTCTCAAACCCCAGAAGAACACCCAGAACCGCTCTGGTCACCGCTGTAATTGTTGGATGTATAAATGATAAATGGAGTGATGGGAATGGGTGATGTTGCCAATAAAGGGATGAGTGTAAAATGAGAACGGAGCTTAAGGCAGACACCTTAACATTCACTGGACAAACAGAGAAAGATGAGCTTACAGGAACTAAACACAGAGAGAAGACACAAGCTCCTTGTTTCAAAATCTGGTTCAAATAACTATCAGTTCCAGATTCAGCATATTAGATAAAAAGGCTTTGGTAGCCTTGATAAGAAAGCTCCACTGGCCTACAGAAAGAGGAAGATCTATTGCAGGGAGGGGAGGATGGATAGAGGCACAGCGTCTCCGAGGGATATGATTGGTTTGGAGCCTGAGACTGCACTCTGCAGTTCAGGGTCCCCAGGAGGATGTCTTTGGTCCAAAGACTGCACTTGGAGTACAAACCCTTTGATCATTATTTCAAGAATCCTGAGGCATAGCTCTTACTTCAGCCTAAGGACTTTCTGAAGACACATGCTTGTGTTTGAAAACTCTGTGTTAGTGAATCTGTACCAGAAAGCCAAAGTTATGGAAAGAATCTAAAGATTTATATAAGCAATAAGAGATGAGGTCATGACAGGCATCAGGAACCTTATGCTTTCTGGTGTAAATAAGAACCTAAGGAGTGTTTCATTTGAAAATGATGCTCAGAAGCCAATGAATTAAGAAGCTCAGAATCTTCTAATTCCAAATTTTGTAAATGTTAGGAAATTTGCTAAGAGGAAAAAAAAATAGTTTCTACTTCAACACTCTTAATTTCAACTAGCCACTTGAGGGAAGGAATGTCACTTTTGAAGACTATTTTTCTCTTGAGTTCAAGAGAAGTGGGTGGGAAGTGTAAATCACATTTCCTGTGGTCTCTTTACCACTCTGCTTTTTCATTCTTCTTCGTCTCAAAATGCAAAAAGCCTAGCAAGCCATATCTAGAGTTTTCATAGCACAAAGAAAGCTAGAGGGGTGACCTCTGACCCCTCTCCATAAGCCTACAAATAAAACAAGAACAATTAATTGTTGACATTGATGAGTTAAAGGCTTTTGTGTACAAGCCTTCAACAGCCCAGGAAAGAAAGATTCAGCAGCCTTCCAGTGAGACTTTTAGATCACAGTGTTGCTGAAATGAAACTGGCTTGAACAATAGTTTTAAAAGTCAGCTCAAGCCAGACCCCATGACTATTAAGATTCCATGGCACATACTCAACCCATATCATCCCATTCTCCACACTGCACCAAATACAAGTGTTAACAATCCCAACCAAAGGGCAGGAGTGTGGCTTTGTAGAAAAGCAGTGGTTTAGCACAGGGAAAGCTGTACTCCAGCCCTCCACCCCATAGAAGTAAAGCGGGGTGGGGAGGGCTATCAATCATGACATCAATGCTAAGATGAACAGTAAAAAGCCCTGGCACCAAGTCCTTCAAAAGTACTATGACTTCAAATCTTATGCTCCAGTATAACCTATGCTGGTTTTTTTCTTTTCTTTTCTTTTCTTTTTTTTGGTAAAATTGTTCATTTCTATCCTTTTTCCGTGTGGATTCCCAGGTTTCCTAACACTTCTTGTTTCAGAGACCATCCTATTCTCACTGGACATTCTAAGCTCCGTTGTTGAAGACTGAGTGAGCCTACACACATAGGAGAGAAGGATCAGAGTTTGATCCCTGGTCTGCCCCACAGGTCGCCATGTCTGTTGCAATGCCAGCACCTATGTGGCTTTGATAACTCTGCCTTCCAAATTGATTTTTTAAATTGGCAAGTGTGATGGCCTCTAACTTTGGTCTTCTTGCTCAAAATTGCTCTGGTTATACTGATGTCTGTTGAGGTTCCAAGTGATTTTTTGGAGTTGTTTTCCTGCTGGAATTTGGCTAGCTACTGAATCAAAGCTAAGAACTACTTTGAGAAGTGCAGTCTCTATAACAATATTAATCTGTGGAATTGGTGAGCATAGAACATCTTCCACTCACTTCCATCTGTTTCAGTTAGTTCCTTCAGAGTTCTATAGAATTTGATGATCACGTACGCAGTCGCCTCGCTCAAGTTTGTTCCTAATCATTTATTAATATTTTTTCATGTCATGGGCATCAATGCAGCACTAAAACACAATCAATAAATGTAAAAATAGTCTAATGGTGCTACATCAAGAAAGTAGTTTTGTTCACAACAAAGGAAACAATGAGAGAAACAGGAAGATGATGGAATCTGTACCTGACAGAGGGTCAGTGTGCAAAATATGTAAGGAACTCATGCAACTCAGCAGCAACACATTCTAAAAATGAAGAACAGACTCTTCTTCAATGACGACAACAGAAATCAGTACTGAATGTTAAGTGGCATTAATATTTAGAAAAACAAAACAAACCCTCACTGAGATGTCGCCTTACTGGTGTCAGGACGGCTGTTGTGCCATTGTTTCCTCTAGATTCAAATGGTCCCACATGGATTAGAAAAGGGGGGGCTCTTGAGATAGAAAATTACAAGACCCACCAGGTACCTGTCTGTGGTTATACAGGTAGTAAACTCTTGCTGTGGGAAAGGACATCAGTAGGGCTGCTTACAAGTTGTCCTTTAAAGTCCAGGGATGCTGTTTTCATGAGTCATCATCCATGCTAGGGAGGGATTTCTGGAGATGCAGTTGCATGAGTCTCCCATGCTCCTGAAGGCAACCTGAGTACCTCACCAGTTTATGGAGGCTGACTTGAGTGGAATCATGTCTTTGGTCTGTCAACAGTGCTATATCTAAGGTTAAATAGATAATTATTCATGTCTCCCCAGGGAACATGACACAACACATTAGGCACCAAAACACAGACAAAAATAAAAGTAAAAAAAAAAACAATAAATAGAGAGACCATATAAAACTAGGAAGGTTATGAATAGCAAAGGAAACAACAAAATGAAAGTAAAGAAGAGAATATTTGCAACATGAACCCTTATAAGTACCAATATAACTGAAGATGAGTGAAACAGTGCTGTGGTCTCTGCTATGATATATACATAAGACATATAGCTATAGCTAAGGCTGGGCTATCTGAGGGTGGGGAATCCTAGAATGGCCATCTTCCTGCACTTGGTATAGGGTGGCATCATTTCTTGGAAACAGTACCCTGTGGGATTATGGGGATCCCCCTCTAAAATAACCAGTGTACTAGAGAACATATAACAGTTCTCAAAAGTAGCTTTTATAGGACAAAATAGAAAGCAAGTTAGAATAACAAATGTGTGGAGTCCGCACTAGATGGTATGACGTGTAACAGTCCTGTCTACTCAGAAAGAACATACATGCACAAGGGAGGAATAACAATGTGAAAAAGACAGATGGTTTCCTTCATACTAGCTTCCAGTAGGAAAAGTTACTGGTATTATGAGCTGCGTGGTGTGGGTGCTGGGAACCAAACTCGAGTCCCCTGCAAGGGCATCCTGTGTTCAACTGCTGAGTCCATCTCAGCCTTTAGTTTTTATAAATAAATTATTTCATCTCTCAAAAGTAAATCCTTCACTCTATGTCATATTGCCCAACAGGACTTCATAATCACCAAGGAAATAAAATCCCAACTATCATGAACTTTTTACATTTCAGTTTCTTTCAAAATCCAAAATCTTTCTTTTCTATCCACATCTTGGGGTCCATATGGACAATTCAAGCTTCTGAAAAGCTTTGAGATGCAAACCTAACCTTCACCTTGGCAGTCCCTACTAAGTGTTGTGTGAGACTCTGTATACCAGTGATCAAATACATTTGCTACAAAGAACAACTCCCACTTCAGCAGTCTTTTTACCACGCTGGCACCTGCTGAGTCAGAGTAGGAAAGATTGGAAACAGATAGTACAGCCTATTTCCCAGGATCCCTGAGCAGTCCTCATGGACACAGGAACAACAGCAAGTGTTGGGAAAGCATTGAATTATCTCCCCAAAAATTAGAACTTCTCCAAGTAAGCGGGATTTAATGAGAGTTTAGGAGCATAGATATAAAGTGGTTGTGGTGAACATTACAACAGCACACATCTCAGTTATAAAATATGAAATGTTTATGGGGAAAGATATTGCTTCACTATGAAATCATGCTGTGCAGAACATAGAAAAATGCTTTTGAAGATGTGTCAGAAGATTCCTACTTTGTAGAAGTTTCCAGTGTACAAGCAAGATATAATTCAGGGGTGGATGCAAATTAATAGTCTTCACAGTGCCACACATAAGCATACAAAATTCTTATGCTAGTCTATGCTTAAGAGAAATGAAAATGTTTATACCCACAAAAATTTACACAGGAATATTCACAGCAGAATATCAGGTAAATCAGAGACCAAAAACTGAAAGTAATTTAAATGTTCAGTTAGTCAATAAGCAAACATTGTAGTACCCATACAATGAAATATTATTCAGCCATCAAAAATGATGATGTATTTATATACATTGTTGAATAGTGAGAAGAAAGATCACAAGAGCCCAAAATGGTGGCCAGATGCCAACAACACAACTGCAGATATGAACTCACAACAGTTGTGATAGTATACAAAGACCTATGCAATTTCAAGTCAGACCAAATCCCAGCACAGGAAGGGAAGGTGGGCATAAAGTTCCTCCCCCCAGATAAAAATCTATTAGCAAATGATAGCTGCTGTGAGAGGGACAATCAGTTTTCTTTAAGATTGTAGCCCCTGGTTAGTCAATCAAGCTTCAGTGGGAAGCCACAGATCTAAGAATACTGAACTTTATCGGTAATTGAAAGAGATGGAGAAGAAGAGGGAGAGGGAGAGGGGAAGGGAGAGAGAGAGGAGATAAATATGGATGGGTAGGGAAGGAGCTGGGGAAGGGTGAGTGTAATTAAAATGTATTGTATATAAAAATTCTCAAACTAATAAAAAAAATGAAGGAAAGATAACCAGCCCTGCTTCTACAGTTCCCAAGCACAGAGGCTCTGAAACATGCACTTAAATTTCTATGAGCACGGGACCCTGAGAACACAAGGAAATATTCTTCGGTGGCCTGAGCCATTCATCATATGATGAGAAAGAGTTTTAACGGTGACAGTGCTGTGACCAAGGAAGTGCCTAGGAGACCACAGATGTGCCCAGAGATGAAAATCACCAATCTGGACAAAATGCAAGCACAGCAGCCACAGAAGGGCTCCGGAGAAGGGAGGGCAGGCAAGTCTGTTGGGAGTTGATCTTGGAAGAGCAAGGCAGTAATGAGGCTAAGAGTTCTTGACTGGCCTGAGCCTGAGCCTGGCCACAGAGGGAATGGCCACTGATGAATCCACAGGTCAATCTTCTACTCTCCTGGACTATGCTCTTCTGTCTTCCTCCTGCTTGGCCACCCTCTAGCCATGGACTTGTCACACCTTCCTCAGCATGTGAGAAACTCAGAGTTCCCAGATCCCTTCCTTTTTTTCTCTGGCCATCCATCCTCTATCTCTTCATGCCCAGTTTTCTTTATCTGAACTTGTCCTTGGCTTTTAACTAAGTATGTTTTCTCTTTGTATTTCACAAATGCCTGATTCTTCAGTTATGCCTCATACCCCCTCATCCTTCAGGGCGGCCAGGCTCCATCTCAGCATCCCTGCTAATGCCTCAGCTTCAGACCTGGGGCTATGGGTGGAGGCAAATTCAAAAGATAACCATAAAACAAATATCATATATAGCTTTAATTTCCCTTTAAATGTCCCCAAGAAGACACTGTGTCAGAATTCTTATATTACTTGATTTCTTGGCCAAGCCTGAATTTAGAGAAGACATTTGCCTAGAGGCTGTGATTCCACTGAACTCAGTTGTCTCATGTACAAATGTATTCCTAATGTACAAAATCATCTTCAAATGAGCCCTCCACCTGCCTGAATCACACTGCCCCCTGAACATGTGGACCCAAATAACCTGGCTATCAAAACTAGAAGACTACAAATCATCCTTTTTTTTTTTTTTCTTCCCTTGCCTTCAAATCCAATCCATTTGATTTCTGCTTATTTTAATGTACCAAACTCAAGTTATTTCAAACTTGAGTTAATCTTTATTTAGGTCAGAGCCAGAACCTTAAGCTTGTCTCCCTTCCTTTACTTATGCCTGGCAAGTTCAGCATCTAGCTCTGCTACCATTTGCAAATATAAACACAGTCAGATTTCTTCCATACAAAGATCCTCTAACTGTAACCCACTGCCCATCACAATGATTGTCAAACATTCTCACAGTAACAAACAATCCTTCCTCTGTATCTACGGGTTCAACTGACCACAAAGAGACAGTACTGCACATCCTTCTGTTATCAGCGGTATACTGGGTACCCAGCACATTCCTCCGTTATCAGCATGTGTGTCCCGTGTGACATTCTCTCCTCTCAGCCATGAGCATTTGTGGAAAATGGCAGGTCTAGTTGTCCCTCAGCTTTCATGGTGATCACACCTAGTAATTGTGTCCATTATAACCGTCATTGGCATTGATAGCAAGAGCAGGTCACGTGGTTACATGGCTGAAACTGCAAGTTTCCCAAGGGAAGCCAGAGCCCATCCTCTCACTGATTGGGCACTTTCAGTAAAGTGAGGGGTCAGTATAAACCATGCCCTAGAACACACTCATTGTAATTTTGACTTTGAATGACAGCATCACTCACCCACAAAGGACAACAGAATGGCCAGCAGCACGATGAGGGCGCAGATGCAGGGGATGAGCACCAGGAGGAGGAAACGCAGTAGGTGAGTGGTTGCCAGCCTCTGAGGGCAGCCCTCGCCCACACCACTGTCGGCTCTCAAGACCTGAGAGGGAGAAATGAAACACGGTTTAACATCACACAGCAGCTTCGGGGCTAGTGTGAAGTTCTACTTTACTTTCAGGGAAGTATTATTCCTAAGAGGTTTGACACTGTGTACTTGAGGACATGAAATAAGGTACTGGACAAACAGAAATGAGCAAGTGAATAACTTCATACACAAACAAATCCTTCTCTTCTCCCTCCTCCCCCAGTCAACACCCCCTCTTCCCCATCCTAACTCACCCTTCTCTTTCCCCTTTTCCTCTTCCCCTTTCTCCTCCCACTCTAGCAACTTTTCTTCCTACTTTTTTTTTTATTCTTTACTCTGAAAATTTTTTCATTAGATAAACTTTTAAAGATATTTCAGCGTGTTTTGTTTTGTTAAGCACTTATTAGTATGGCAGTATTCCAAGTGCCATGGATTACCATGGCAAGAACTTCCCGAGTCAGGTGGAAACAAGGTCAGGACTGTCTGGTGAGTAGGAATGAACAGGACACAAACTAGACTTCATTCTTATTTGCCTCCATCCCAACCCGAGTCTGCACACATTCACATTTGGATATAACAGGTTTTGAGGTGGTTAACAACTCCTCAACATTAAGTATTACTGACCAGGCATCTACTAACAAGTCCAAAGTGAGAGACTGTCGTGGGTGTCAGTGAGACAGAATAGCTCAGAGGACACCCTCTGCTGATGCCAATTCCCCCACAGCCTGTCCATAAGGGAGTGAGACAGACCACCACGACAGCTCAAAAGTTCTTGTCAGCAAATGCTTTACATTGTGCAAAGTTCAAGCTCCCGTCTAGGAATTTGTTTATTACAAATGGCTAGCTAAAGGCAGGGGCTTTCTCAGCAGATGCCTGAAATGTTACTAAATGTGCTTCAGGTTCAGACAGGCTGCTGCCCTAGTCTCCAGAGCAAGCATAGATCCTAGTTCTTGAACGCCAGCCTTGGTCTTCTGACAGCGTTGGCACTTGCCTGTTAATCGCTGTGCGATTCTTTGGACCACCATTCTCCAGTGCTGAGCTCCTTTACTTGTTATATTGTGCAGGTCCTGTCCCAGTTGCTGAGCAGCCCTAGCCCAAAATTAATTCCCTTCCCTTCCCCTACTTCCAAACTAATTCTGTCCTGGTTTCTGTATGTTGAAGAAACTCTAATAGTCTAGCCACCTCAATACCAACCACTTCTTCTCACGAACCCCTGGCACACATGGCCAGTACTCTTCCTCTATAATATGAAACCTTCAATAAAAGAACAGCTCCACTTAAAGCCTTTTATTATCTGGACTGCTCTAACAGAATGGTCCTGTAATAGTGTTAGAACTTCCTGGATGGTCCATGGTCATCTCCATACCATGCAAAGGGAATGAATCAGCAAATTTGACAGTTTCTTTCTGAGGCAGGCACAACACTCCACTTTCCCTTCATTCCCCCTGTTAAAATGGACCCTTGGTCACTGAGGTACACAGAAAGCAGCAGTCACCACAGAATGCAATGAAGTCCTCAGTCACCTGAATTCTCCATGCCACACCTTTAATCCCAGCACTCCTGAGGCAGGGACAGGGGATTTCAGTGAATTCAAGGCCAGCTGGTCTATAAAGTGAGTTCCGGACAGCCAGGGCTACACAGAGAAAGCCTATCTCAAAACAAAAACAAATAAACAAAAAAAAAAAAAAAAAGAATTCTCCATGAGAAGATACTGTTTGAAAGAAGTCATGATTTTTAACCTAAAAATGGGCTACTAACCCGTTCCTAATGCATCTGGTTCAATGCACCAGCCAAGGTGAGTTCATGTAATCACTCTACAGTTGATTTTCAGGAGGATAGAGTAATGGAGTAATAAAATAGGGGGTTGGTGACAGTACCACAATCATAGCTCTGTCACTGGACACAGGGAACCCTTTCTGGCTTGCAGATAACATTGATGTGACAGGACTGCAGGCCAACAGAGATAGTGACAGAATCAATTTACTTAATTAGGTATCGAATGCTTACAGTAAGTCTAGTGATGGTTTCAAACCAATGGTCTCTCTGAAGCTCGCATTTTACAGGAGAAATAACTGCATGGGAACTCCAGGATGGGAATACAGTTTCCTGAGGAAGGACTATAAGGAGGATGCACTTCAACCAGCACAGTTCTAAGGAAAGTAACCTTGGGAAAGTCCATTAGAGATGAAAACACATGCAGGGTGGTGAAGGACTGTGAACTCCCTCAGACTCCCCCTGCCATAACAAATGCCATCTCTTTATTAAAGTTGTCATGGGACTATTTCAGGCATAACTGTCCCAGGGTATCCTCAGGGGCCCCTTGTCATCCAGAAAGCTGTAGCAAAGCACATCCCACTCAGTATTCACAAGGAGAGAATGAGAGGTGGGGAGTTCTAGAATTCCATGGAAGGACACAGGCATAAGTGCCTAACCTCTGGAAACTACACTCCTGGTTAGTTTCAATATTTCGCCAATGGCTAGGGAACTGATGTCTTTATTTATTTATTTGTTTGTTTGTTTGTTTGTTTGTTTATTTTCTAAGGAAGATAAGGGAGAACTACTTAAAACAACTCAGTATTTTAGTACAGTCTTCTCAGTCACATGTTTTCCTGACTGCTCTCTTGGCTCCTAGACTGTGCTTAGAGAGTTGTGTTGGTTAGGAGTCTATGAGGCCCCTCTGAACATCATGAAACATAGGCCTGTATTAGTCAGGGTTCTCTAGAGGAACAGGACTGATAGAACATATACAAGAATTATTAGAGTGACTTACAACAATGGTTCTCAACCTTCCTGATCTGTTCCTCATGCTTTGATTACCCTTAAAATTATTTTTCTTGCTACTTCATAACCATAATTTTGCTACAGTTATTAATTATAATTTAATATTTGTGTTTCTGATAGTCTTGGGCAACCCCTGTAAAAGGGCCATTCGATCCCCAAAGGGTGGCGATCCACAGACTTAGAACCACTGGCTTACAGGCTGCGGTTCAGCTATTCCAACCCTGGCTGTTTCCCCACAGAAGGTGCAATAATCTAGTAGTTGCTCAGTCCACAAGGCTGGATATCTCAGCTGGTCTTTAGTATATGCCAAACTCCCAAAGAAGCAGGCTCTAATACCGGTGGAAAAAAATGAAGTTGACAGTGAATGTGAAGGCAAGCAGACAGCAAAACCTTCCTTCTTCCATGTTCTTTATATGGGCTGCCAGCAGAAGGCTCCCTCAAAAGATACAGATTTAAAGGTGGGTCTTCCCACTTCGAACAACTTAAACAAAAATTCCCCACAGGTGTATCCAGTTTCTTGGGTTTTAGTTAATTCCGGGTGCAGTCAAGCTAATAACCAAGAATGGCCATCACAACAAAAATGGGTTAATCGCTGAGACTATCCCTACCCTTCATTTCAGGAGGCTCTGAGAGCACTCTCCCAGGGGGCATTCATCTTCCAGTCTTCTAGAACTGAACCTCCTCACCTTTGGGACCATGGGAGGAGTTCAGGGAGCTGGGCATCTCATCAGAACTGCATGTGTATATTACAAAGCAATTCACCCTGATAGTTTTCTAATCTCATTGGGGAAAACTTGCTTCTTGTATCTGAAGAACAGCACTCGTATAAAGTGCTGTCATGTTTGCTTTTACAGCATAGAATGATAAACTCTTCTTAAAGGGAGTATTTTCTTAAGTCAGTTTATTTCCACTGGGGCCCTTCTCCTCCTATCTTCTGTGTTCCTAACTCTGGTGTGTTTGTCTCTTCACTTGCTATTTTAATCACCTTTGTGACAGCCATTCTCTGAATCTCTTGGGGCCCCCTAGCCAGTGAGCCCCTGAATCTTCTTCTAGTCTGCCTGCTGTCCTTTTTTTCATCCTCCCATATATCTGCTTTCAGCTGTTGAATCTTTACTGTAAAACCCATGCTGATGTTCTGAACACCTTCATTCCTCTGGGTTTCCCCCATCCCTGCCATGGTTAGAGTTTCAACAACTTAAGCTAAAATCACATGGAAAGAAGAGCTTCTATTGAAGGTCCATCCTGTAGATAAGTCTATAAGGCATTTTCTTGGTTGCTAATTGACAGAGAAAAGCTTAGCCCAGTGGAACCAGTCTGGGAAATTGGTCCCTAAGGGGAAAAAAAAAAAGCTAAATAGGGAGGGGAGAGCAAGCTAATACACAGTATGTCTCCATGGCCTCTGGTTCAGTCCCTAGTTTCAGGTTCCTATCCACTATGATATAGAAAAGTCCTTTCCCCTCTCCCCTAAGTTTCTCTTTGCCACAATCTTTATCACAGAACAGAAAGCAAATTACGACAGTCACCTGTCTTTTAAAGCCAACCCAGGTGAACATAACAGTCTTTTCTCTGGCTTTTTCCGTCTAGGTGGTAGTGTGCGTCTGTGTGTCATCTGACAGAGCTACTTGGCTGGTGAGTTCAAAGTTTGCTTTTCATACTCTCCTGTTCTGACGACAATTCCCATTTTATAAAAAATAAATAAATAAAACCATCATATGAAGGTCACCACCCTTTCCTAAATCTAAAGCTATAGACTTGCTTTGTTTCTGTACCCTAGTTCGCTACCCACAGAGAATTTGCCACCGTCCCCATCTGAGACTGACCCTTCCATTTCTGCTACAGATCCTATCACCTCATTTAGAAGTCTTTTTAAATCATCTCTAAACCTCTCTCCCCATCCCTGTCTCTCCCTCCTCCCTTCCCCCATCACCATATCCTCTATTGCTAGCTTTTTACCAAATCTAAAAGTTTAATTACATCTTGGGCTAGAGGAATAGCAAGCAACAAAGACCTGAGTTCAGAGTCTCAAAGCCCAGCCTGTGACTCCAGCCCTGGAAGACAGAGACAGGGGAGCCCTAGACAAGCAGGTCAGGAAGACTACATGTTGGCAAGCTTTCATTGAAAGACTCTGCCTCAGTGACCAAGGTGAAGAGCAATGGAGGATGTCTCCTAACATGAGCCTGGGGCCTCCTGTAAAACCTGTACACACACAGTCATACACACATGCATATCACACACATAAACATTCACATACACACACATACATAAACACACATTTACACTCACATGCATACCACACACACACATATATATACCCCCACACACAACCATGAATGTAAAAGCATACATACACAAATATGCATACCATATATACACATTAAAAATGAGGAGGGGAATAAGCTCCAGAGTCTCTAACCACTGAAGAGTCTTAATAGTTTTCAAATAAATGAGTGGTTAAATCAACCAAACAAAATTATTCTGCACTTATGCAAATGACTTCTTTTGAAATAATATGTCCCTAGATATGCACCATCTAGTCTACTCCTGAGTCATCCAAAGTCTTTGCAGTAGAAGCTGTATTTGCACAGTATTATGTTAAGTGAAATGCAGATCTTCTTATGGAAAATACCCTAAAGTTAATAAACCAAGTTTCCTAGGACTGTAAGTAGAAGGCCAGACTCACACCTCTTATTATGAATTTGAAGTCAAATAGTAAACTTTGTGTTGTAGAAAGTAAAGTATAGTAAATCTTACTATAAACAAAATCACAAACACCACCACACTGAGACTATGAAAACAAGTGGCCCTGTAATTTTACCAACTCCCAAATCAGAAATTCCTAGGCATACCTGTTCCCTAGCACTTTAAATATCTCTTTTTCATTGCGATGAGGTCAAAAAAAAGATACCTAACATTTCAGTTGATTTATTAAAGACCTTGGTCAAATGATTTATAAGCTTTCATGGCCTAAAAACTTAGCTGTCATTCAAAAGAATACTACTTTGGCATTGAAATAAGAATTCTCTCTCCATTCTCAAATAACAATTGCACACTAAATAGGATACGTTCAATAGAAAAGTAACTAAGACAGTAGTAAAAGTTGAAATAGAGGGGGTGGGGCTGAAGAGATGGATCAACAGTGAAGAGCATGCGCTATTCTTCCAGAGGACACTTTTGGTTCCAAACACTCACATCAAGTGGCTCACAACCACCTGTAAATGTAGCCCTGGGAGATTCAATACTTCTGGCCTCAAGCATCTGCATTCATGTACAAATCCCCAAATATACACATAATTAAAACAGTAAGTAACAATTTAAAAATGAAATAGAGGGTTCAAGTTTAGATTTAACAAATCAATAGCCTAATTTTTAAAAAGAATGACAATTGTATTCTCTGATCATTCCAAAGCAAATGTCACTTGTTAAGAAATGGTATTCAACCTCAGATATTGTCTACAAAGAGACATTGGTATGCTCTGTCTTATGCTATGGCATCATATATACAGATATTTCAATAATGCTATTTCCTGTATGATTTGCTGAAATTAGCAACAAATGTTATCAAGGTTTTGTGTGGTATGCATGGTAATTTCACCAGCAAAATATGTCTCTATACCATGGATGCCATTAAATATAAATACCAAAATCCTTTCATTCCTAAACACACTATGAAATTATACAGACAGTTAAATATTCAAGAGTCTGCGAATCTGAAGTGTCCAACTATTCCTAGCTAGAGGGTTACCCTAATTCTGATAGCTATCTAATGGATTTAGTTAAAATTACTGCTTGCTTCAAAGCTTATTATAGCACCTAGCTAACTTTTTTTTAGAAGTGTTATTAAAACACAATGAGAAGATGAGGTCATATTTTAAATCATGGTAGAACAGAGTGACTGTACCACAGAAGATTGAGTTAGGTTACAATACTGATTACAATTAAAAAGTCCTCCGAAATCAGTGCTACTTTTGTTTGAAAGAAATTCAGTCCTTTAGTTCTTAAGGGAGGAAGATGAGGACCTGCAAACACATTTGTACTCTTCAGGTTTAGCAAAGCATGGAACAGTCTGTGAGAATAGTAGGTCCCAGAAGCTCATGGAAACTCTGTGGGGTAGCATACTATATTCACAGGCTCAAGAGTGAAGACACTGGGGTCCCATGGGACTCTTCTCCCCTCTCTAACATCAGCCCCAAATGTGTGCTTTGAATTTGTTTTTTCAGTACTAAATAGAGACAGTCCATCTCTGCTCAGAGTGTACCAAGCATCAACAAGACAATTGCTACCCCCAAATGAAAGATGAAGAGTTGCCAGTGCTAGATGCGCCCCACTTTGTTCTCAATCAACCGTGATGCTCACATGAATCAAAAGTAGACTTGTTGAATAAGGGATCAATAATGTAGATACTTCTCAACCCAACAATCTGTCAATTCTCTGCATTAGCTTCCACTCTACCAGTGAACAAAACACTGCCAAACCATCCATCAGTGAATTCCACCCAAATGTCTTTTGTTGTGATGTTTGTTTTGAATGTTCTGGGAGGCACAGGGAAAGAGCAGCTGGTTCTCAGTAAGTCTTTTCATCCCGTTCTCTGTCATTTAATTGAAACATACGAGATTCAAATAACTCAATGCCCTCTCTCAAAATGAAATTACTGAGTTCACACCAGAACACATGGTTCTGGCAAGCCAACTCTGCCCACGGCTTCTCCTTTGAAAATTACAACAGCACCAGACAGTCCTCTCCCAAGACACATATTCACACTTCCAAGAATGGGTGTTAAATCTAGAGACTAAATACCAGCTCAGTGTTTACTCTATCCAGGAGACCAGATAATAATTATCCCATAATGCAGACAGTATGTCACATTCATATTCCTGTTTTCAAGGTGGCATTGTTCAGCTCAAGTCTGAACTATGAGAGAACATATTGGAATGTTTCAGAGGCAACTTATGCAATTGCCTCGACCACTAAGAGTTGAGGTGACCTTATAAAGCCTCTTCTTCACCCTAATCATATGCCTATAACTACAAATTAGAAACAACAAAATTAAATGTCTTGATACTACCACAAATATGCAAAAGCTAAATGAAATTATTGAAGGAAAGGGGTTTTTTTCTTACAAGTTCAAAGTTTTGAGGCCTGATTTCTCCCTAGATCAAGCAACTTGGAGGGCATACATTCCATTCAGTTCCCCAGTGGAAAGTTATCATTTTTATGTTGTTAGAGGCAACAAGATAATCCTTAAGTCCTATTTTCTTCAGAGAAAACTGGGAGAATCATATTTCTGTGGTAGTTAAAAATGTACAACAGACAACCTTATTCTGAAGAGGAGGACTAGGAGGATAAACAGGCATACACACCCAAACACACACATACACACACACACACACACACACACACAGAGACATACGCAGACATACACACACCCAAACGCACACACACAAACACACATACACACACACAAACATACACACACACAGACACACACAAACATACACACACACAAAAACACACACAAACACACATACCCAAACACACATGCACACACACATACACAAACATACACGCACAAACACACACACACAAACACACACACACCCTAACACACATACAAACATACAAATACACATACAAACACACACACCCAAACACACATACACACACACATACACACACTCAAACATGCACACATAAACACAAACACACGCACACACATCCTTTTTGGAGATGACTTTGCCCTCAATCTCAAATATTTCAATGCTATCATTTCATAGAAAACACAGCCTAAAGGGAGTGAAAGTTTTCCTGGAAGGCAGTTACATACAGAAATTCCTTCTGTGTATACATTATAGAGCCTTGAAGAGCTGTTTGGTTTTTTGTTTGTTTGTTTGTTTTTTGTTCTATCTTTATCTCTTTATTTTTATATATGCATTTTTAAAACAGTGGAAGTAAGGAAAGGAGAAAAAAGAAGGTTGAACTATCCATTCCTTGGGAAATTAAATATTTGACTTTTATTCATTTAAAATGCTTTAAATTTTTCATCCTGATTAAGTTACTACAATGCTAGAATGTGAATTTTTTTGTGTGTGAATTGTGAATGTCGTGTATATTGTGAATGGAAACAATCTCCTTTTCACATAGCCAAATGGAGAGTATAAAATGTGTCCAAGCCACAGAGATTTAATGGATGGACTCATAGATACTCTATCAGTGGAAACCCGGTGACTTCAAGATTGAAAGAGATTGGCACCAGGAGCAGACATCTAAAATATTGAATTTTTACAGCTGAAAATAATCAGGGAGAGCATACATGACCAAATGGATTTTATGCTCTACAACAATCCATTTCAAGCATCTTGACGCAGAGCAAAGCATAAACAGATGTGGAGCAGTTAACCTCCTGACCCCACCTGCTGAGAGGGACCCTGCCATGCAGAAGCGCAAGGAGGGATGGTACGTGTTAGATGAAGTGGCAGTCTCTCCCTGAATGCCTAGAGCAGACGACGAATTCCAAACGTAACATGCATTACATATTTCACCAAATATTGTGGATATATTGGAATAGTTGGAAAACAAAGAAAAATCTGTGTTGAGACCCACATAATAAATCATACCTATGTAACATGCTGATATTAATATGGCTTCTGCCAGGAATGTTTATTTGGGAACTTTTCTGGGCACAATATGATTCAGAGACACAAGGATGAGGAAAACATAGTCCCTACCCTCAGCACTTAATAGCCTCCTTCCAAGGAGATAACAGTATCACCACTCCAGTTAAACTTCAATACCCAGGGACAAGGTAATGCAGGCAAGTTATCGGAGGACTGCACTAATTAGCAACACAGCATTTTGCACCAAGATAACCATATTTCTTGACCATGCATTTCAATGACTCTCAAGGTACAAAAGTGGTGACTGATGGAGGGGTTTCTGTCTTTTATATAGATCAGTTTCTCCCCCCTGTGGGCTCTTGTGCATTTCAAGATATTTGATCTGCCTGTGCATGACCCAATAAATGCCAGTGTGAATAAACATACACACATATACCACATGCTCACCCCACCCCCAGAAGGCAATAGAGCTAAAGGCAGAAGACTGATATCTCACATAGTTTCCTCATCTGTGTTTCCAAATGCTGACACAGAGTGAATGCCTCTAGGACATTGACTAAGCACACACGAATGCACTGTGGCTGTACCCTTTGTAGTAGCAATTTGACAGCAAAACCAAAAGAAACTTCTTCTCGTTCATCAAATTTTCCTGGAAAGGTTTTTTTTTTTTTTTTTCTCATTCTTTTCGCAGTAACTTCTGCCTTTATAAAACCCCCAAACATAGAGGCAGTGAAGTCACATGCCTTTAATCCCAACACTCAGGTGGCAGAGGCAGGTTGATCTCAGATCCAGGCCAGTCTGGTCTGTAGGCCAAGTTCCAGGACACCCAGGGCTACACAGAGAAATCCTGTCTCAAAAAAAGATAACCATTGACCATTTCAATAAAGGACTCACATGTTCACTTCTCTTCAGAACATCTGAATTTCTGGCACTATTATTCATGTATTTTGGAGTCATTATTGAGGAAAGCCAGGGCTGTGCAAACACAAGCACTGCAGGACCAAGACAGCTAACTAACAACCACAGTCACGCAAGAGATTGATTCTGTATGAACATGCTGGACAAAGGAATATTTCACATCCAGCACAGGATAAAACGTGATGTCGAAAGATTTCAATATTGTGTGTTGGAAATGGCCAAGGTGGGCATAACTTTAATGTTTGTGTGTTTCAGAAACATAGTGACAGGACAACAAATTTTCTAAGGGGAAAAAAAAAAACTCTTTAAAAAAAAATGAAATGAAGGGACTGGAGAGATGGCTCAACAGTTAAGAGCACTGGCTGCTCTTCCAGAGGACCCAGGTTAAATTCCCAGCACCCACATTGCCAGCCCTGAAAAAGGCTATTTCTTCCCGGGGAGGTAAAAGGGCATGGTTGTGATTGATATCCTTTCATTTTAAACAGCTTGGAAAACAAGTTTCAAGTGTCGTGCAGAAGGCAGAATAAGAGACACCAGGGCCATACTCATCAAGGTTAGGATGTGACCACGAAAGCCAGGCTTGAGAGCAAGTGAGACTTTCCTCCTCCTAGACAGTGAACAACTTTTCTGCGGTTGCTGCCTCGAAGGGTTCCTCCAAGTCCCTACCCCATCCTTGACACTGATTACTCCAAGTGGGCAGCTGGGTGTGAGAGCTTTGCAGGGGCCTCCCCAGAACTATTTTTAATCTGGTATTCTATAGACTTTCCGCAGGGGTACCCCACGTCCGGGAAACTCAGCCAGCTGTGAAATCTGAGAACTCTGCTGGCCTGTGGCAAAAGAGGTTATTTTTAGCCCAAACGTGGGGAGCTCAGGGTTTTGTCTACTTTAGAGTGGGAGACACAAAACAGAAGAAATAAAGCTACAGGACCAGCAGCCAACCCCTAAATTCCCCAGTGATCGATGTGACTGGACAGAGAGGCCATTGTGGGTCTTTGTCAGCAATTATGTGTCTCCCTCTGCATAAAGATGTCACCCAGATCTCCTCCGGAAGGCCAGGTAGTCAGCAGCAGCAGATGGATTTTGAGCCTTGTCCTGGACACACCAAACTAGAAACTGACAGAGGGAACAACAGCCCCTGAGAACTCAGGCTCAGCGAGTGATCGCCTGCTGGGGCTTTGAACATTCATAGACTAACACTCTAAACCTACTGATTCACATAGCAGTACTTTTTTTTTTTTAATTTGGTGGACTTTAGTTTTAAATATACTTTTTAGGAACTAGGGAAATGGCTCAGTCGGTAAAATACCCTCTAAGCAAGCATGAGGACCTGAGTTTGACACCCCCCACCCTCAAGGATCACTGTAAAAGCTGGGGTCATGGTATGTATCTGTAACTTCAGGGCAGGGGTGGAGGGCGGGGGTGGAGTCAGGAGTACCTAGAACCAGAGCAACTAAGGAAGGCAACTGAAGTTGACTTGTGGCCGCCTTGTGAGCTCATGAATGCATGCACATACACACATACACACACTTCCCAACATATATACATACTCACTTTATCACACACACACGTACCACACTCAGAGTGCACACACAATTAACTAAACAAAGTACTTTCTAACTTTATCTCCAAAATTAAGCAAGGAAGAGAGCTGGTAGCTTTTTCCCACTTCCTTCTGTCTGCTATATACTGTATATAACCCACTGTGAAAAACCTTTCTTTCCTGCTTAAGTCAGTTAAGATACTAGGTAAGTTTTGCTATCAAAGGCTGCAATTGAAGGAAGAGCAGACTTCAGCCAGGGTGGATGGTGCAGTAACAGACAGGCATCATAGCTGTGGATACCCAAACCTAAGCCAAGATGAAGCACTTCAGGGGAACACATAGTGATATGTTATTTATGATTTATTAAAGCTTGCCTGAGGATTCAGAAATTGAAGTCAGCCACAAGCCATAGAACCCAGGCACACACCTTTAATCCCAGCAGCCAGAAGCAAGGAGGTGGTATTATACACCTTTAATCCTAGGACTCGGGATTAAGAGGCAGATGGATCTCTCTGAGTTCAAGGCCACCCAGGTTTACACAAGATTGAATCAGTCTAAAAAAGAATTATAGCTCATGCCTTTAATCCTAGGTCTCATGAGAGGTATGTAAGTCAGTATCCAGAATCAGTAAGGCATTCATTCTCCAGCCACACAGAGGAGAGGTTACAGTCTGAGACTTGGTGAGAGCTCATGGAGACAGGACCAGCCCATTCAGCCTAAGGGAGAGATATGAAGCTAGTGGCCAGCTGCTCTGATATTCAGTTTGAAGTTTGAACCCCAATATCAGTCTCTGGGTCTTTTACTTTTCATGTTACAGGAACACATTCGGGGGGCGGTGCTGAGGAGGATGCTAGCAGTGATGTATCACTGACATATGTGTTTCCTATTCATGAGTACAAATCACCACAAGCTTCATGGGTTAAAACAATGTTCTCTTTCCTCCTGGAAGCAGAAGCCTGAAGTCAGTCTTGTTGGACTAAGTCAAGGCTGCTTCCATTGAAGGTGTGGAGGCTAGACTTTTACCTGTCTTCTCAAGCCTGCATTCTGCAGCTTGTGGTCCCTTCTCATCCTTTCAAAACACCACTTCCCACCTACATCTATAATCATATCACTGTGTCAGAACCCTGACCCAAGGCCTCCTTCTCAGAAGACTGTTATAATTGCATCTCCCACACCCCCAGATAAGCCAGAATGGGCTGACATCTCCAAGTCACCTTCCTTCTCCATGCAAGCTGCATTCACAGGCTCTTGATTAGTTGTCAATAGCCACTGGGTAGCTCTGTGTGACTCCATGAGATACACACTAGCCATGCACACTGAGAACTTGGGATCTTGCTTATTTGAATTTACGCTAGATAGAAGAGTTGTCAAGCATAAAGATTTGTTACAAGAAAAACACAGAAAAATACTCAATAACTATATTTGCTACGCGTCAAAACTACATAATGTTGGATATTTTGAGCCCTAGAAAATAATCGCTAAGATTCAATTCATCTGAATCTCTTGCTAGTCCACCAAGACAGTATCTGTGGCCACTGTGTTTCTACTGGACAGACTTCGCATTGACTTCTGATTGCTTTTGTCTTGCTCACGAGAAAGGCTTGTCTTTGAAAGGCAACTTTTTTTTCTTTTTAATCTCCCCTTTGCAAGAACAAGTGACTCCCCTGCACCCTTTTTTCTTATCAAAAGGGATTTTGTTATAGGACACACAGCAAAATGTGCCACGTGGTGACATAACCGCAAAGGAAATGCTACATCTACCCAGCAACTCTGAGGAAGCCCTCCTTCCCAGATCCTCTCTGAAAGCCTATGATGAAAGTATTGTTTGGGGAAAGGAACTGTTAGAGGGACCCCAGCCAGCAGGCAATGAGGAAGCGAGACTTCAACAACTAGCTATGGTCCTTGATCCCAGGGCTACTTGGATGCCGGATGTCCCAGCTCAGATTGAACTAGGCTCCCTCAACTTACCAGACTGTTTTATCCCCAACCTTCCTAAATTCCGGAGGCCCCAGAATTCTCCCTCATTATCTGATAATCCAGCCCCTTTGCTATTCTGAGCATATTTTGTTTTTTCTTTCCTATTTCATAATTTTAAATGCAAGGCTATTTAAGGGGGAGCAGTTTCCTCTGGTGCTAAATCCTTCCTCAGTGGTACCCTGGAGCACACATCTCTCCTGACTTGATGCTTGGCCATGTGGTGGAAGACTTTCTGTGACTGCCCCCTTGCATGTCCTCCCACCACCCTGAGCTTCACACCCAGGCATAGTTTTAGTTCTCACCTGTAGCCAAAGTAGTGACCCTCAGAGAAACTAGGGCTGTGAGGTCTAAATGGTCTGCCAAGTTTGCTCTGACGGGGCTTCCCTGGGTGCTGAGGTTCAGGGTAATGTGCACTAGAAAACACTCACTGAGAGGAAGAGCAAGCTGAGGTCTGTGTGGACAATCCTCCTGTGGCACTCCCCACATCCACTTACCACAGAGTTCCAGAATCCTCCCTCGGAATTTCCTGAGGGATGGCAGGGATAAGGACTCCTGTTGTTCAAATGAGGTGATTCAGGATTCCTGGTGAGCCCCTAAATAACTCCAGGGTGGGGTTGGTTGCCAGAAAGACTAAACCTTGATTAGAAACTGTTGGTTCCCCAAAGCAGGGTGCTGGAAATTCAATTAACAACCAGTTTGTGCCGGTTGAATTAAACCTCTATAGAAGCCCCTGGATGCTGGGATTTGGGAAGTTTCTGAGTTGTTTAGCCAATGCATCCACATGTCAGATGGGTACACTCGAACCCTACTACTCCTCCTGGCTGTTCATTTGTACCCTTCATCATAAATCAGTATGTTTAAGGAAAATATCTTCCTGAGTTTCTGGGAGCCAGCCATTCTACCAAGTCATCACACCTGGACAATGGGCATGGGGTCTCCATGGCTTACAGCCCATCACTCAGAAGCCAGATGGCTAGAGACTGCTAGCAGCATCTGAAGGCTACATTGAGGGACAAGAGCTTTAACTCCAGGTTAAATTGTCAAAATTGAGTTGAATTGTTGGTACTGGGTTGGTGTCAGGGAGTTGGAGAAGTGGCCTTATAAAAAGCCCGTGCATCTTGTGTCAGGAGGAAAGAGCGTGCCAGCTCATCAACTGTCACAAAGGCCAAGCAGGCAGAAGAGAGTAAATGGCACTGGGTGCTGCTTAATTCCCACCACCACATCAAAAACGCAGCCCCTGGACACAGCAAAGGGGACCTGGCTTTGTAGCATCTATTTAGTGCTGAATTACCATTTCTGATCTCACTTGACTTGGACAAAAGGACGTCTTAAAGATCACAGAAATATTAAGTAAACTAATGTCACATTGACTTCCAAGCCACACAGGCATCCTGCCTACCTGCAGGATGAGGTTCTGGAAGACAAAGGTGACAATTAGGTACCCCTCAGTAAAGCACCGCACTGGAGAAGGACATAATTTTTATCATTGGATTCCACGTGCTCTTCAGGGGTGGCGTAAGACTCATCAGTGGAATTCCTAATTAGCTCATTGGCTCCAGCTCAGAGGACAAAAGAGCACATGTCACTAACACAAGACAGAACTGTGAACTGTAAGAACAGTGCACGAAAGGTTATAAAGCAGATAGCTCAATGTCATCTTGTGTTCACTGAGGTCACTGGGTGGAAGGTCAGGCAGGCTGATGTGGACTCTTCATCCGGGTCTCTCTTCCCTGCACTTCTGTTGAAGTTGATTGCTTAGTTAAAAGCTGAGCCCTCTGAATGCACAGGACTTCATTTTGTTCATCAATAAATTGTCTAGATCCATGCCTGGCATAGAAGCTCTTGTCGACTGGATAAAAGAATCTATTTCTCTCTAGGCCAAGCCGTGCCCGTGAATTCTTCAAAGGCCCAGCAGCACCTAGCTCCTGGCTCCTGGGGAGAAAGTCACACCAAACTATTCACAAAGAGATCTTTCACCATTTAGGAGGCCATGGAGCCCCCACGTAAGAGTTCCTGGTGGTGTCAGCTTCAGCACAGTGGTTCATGCCTATAATCCCAGCACTTGGGAAGTAAGGCAGGAAGATCAGGAATTCAAGGGTACTTAAGGAGTTAGTACAGCCTGTGCTGCATGAGACCCTGTTTCAGAACAGCTAAAGCAAAACCAGAAGCCTCCTGATGTTAACTTCTCTAGTAGGCTGAAGGGGTCACTCTACTTAAATGACATCTCCATGGCTTTAGAGAGTCTATGTGCCACAGAGGTAGAAGGACATTTTTTTAAAGCCCCTCCCCAAGCCCCAACCACCACCATCCCTAGCTATTGTAAACAGAAAAAACTCTTCAAATGCCATTGACCTAAAAGGTCTGTGAGCTAAGCAAGCATATGGGTGCAGTCAGAATGACCTTTACAACCCTCCTTCTAAGTCAGCCTGGTGCCTCACTATCCTTCCTTCTCCACATGCATCACCATGAGCTTTTTATAGCATCCGCACCACGGCTGATGGTGATTCATGTCGCCTCTCTAGACCTTCCACCAACCCAATCAGGAATGGGCATGCATTTGTTACCACCAATTCTAAGGGGCTAAACATAAAGAAATGTCCCACAGGAAGTTGACGGAGCAAGAGCCTACAGGATGAGAGAAAGACAAAATTTACAGGCACTAGACACCCTTCCGCAGAGCTTAGCAAATGCTAGAAATGAGACAGCATAGCCTGTGCCCCAAGGCATCATGGTTCTCTTCTCATAAGGACTAGAGAAAATGGTGGCGGGGGAAGTAGGGTGACACATGCCTTTAATCTCAGCACTTGAGAGGCAGAGGCAGGAGGATCTCTTTGAGTTCAAGGCCAACCTGGTCTACAGAGGGAGTTCCAGGACAACTGGGGCTGTTACACAGGGAAACCCTGTCTCACAAAACAAACAAGCAAAAGGACTAGAGACAATCTTGGGGTGGTAACAACCTGAAAAAGGGTTGTCAGCCATGCAGTTCAATGTTCAGAGCTTCCCACCCAGGTAGAAATCTCTCATTAAGAGAGCATCATCTCCCAACCGCACAGTGACTGGGAACAATAAACTTACGTACATTACTCAGAGTTCTCAATCTTCCTAATACTGTAACCCTATAATACAGTCCCTCAATGTTGTGGTGACCTCCATCCATAAAATCACTTAGTTGCTAATTCATAACTGTAATTTTGCTTCTGCTATGAATCATAATTTAAACGTCTGATATGTGACCCACAGGTTGAGAACCACTGCTCTAAAGCATATTCGCCAATGCAGAAAGAGAACAAACTTTTAGGAAGTAAGAAATGGAAGCAGTTAAACATAACAACACACTGAGTTGGGGTGAGTTGGCAATCCAATGTGACAGGTGTCCTGAAGACAATAGGAGAGACATGAAGAGAAGAGCTTGTGACAATGTAGGCAGAGATTGGAGTAACACATCTATAAGCCAAGGAACACTGAGGAATGCTCAGCAGAAGCTAAGAAGACTAGGGGAAAAATTCACCCATAAACTCTTCAAAGGGATCAGGAACCTAGCAACACCTTGATATCAAGTGTGTGGCCCCCAAAACTGTGAGTGCAGACATTTCTGTAGTTTTCCATTTTATCATAGCAGCCATGGGAAATGGACATGGTACCTCTCTATCTCCACTAGGTCCAGATTTACCTCTACCATTCACAAATAACTATTAGGCATCCTCTGTACACCAGGCATTCCTCTAACAACAATCAAAGACACTGTAACATCTCTGCCCTTGAAAGCTTATATTCTAGTACAGCCGAGAGTAAAGTATCCAAAGAAAAAAGAAATGAAATGCACAGTTGTCAAATGATGATACATCCAGGGATGACCCAACAGAGTGAGGTGGCGTAGCCATTTTCAACCTCCACAAACCAAGCACCCTCAGTGGATTTTGGGCCAAACATCTAATGCCTTGATTCTTATAAAAACTGGTACACCAAGTAAGGGACTGTTTGCTGGGGGAAGAGCCCCTCTGTTGAAGCAGAGTCTGTCCCAAACCCAGGAATGCCTCAGTCTTGACTGTGGCCATCAATGGAGAAAGTGATCTGTGAGCAAAGATAGATGCCAACAGGAAAGGAGCTGGTAATGAGGATGCATGTGTCGCCTTATTTATAGCTGTCAACAAATGCTGCAGCTATATAAAAGACATCAAAACCCCAGAAGTGATTCTGCTGCACAAAATCATGCAGGAAAGGAAACAGCAGGAGGTACAAGGCAGAACTTTTCACTGTCCTAGGAATGAAAGAGGAAAGAAGGCCTGTTCTATAACAAAGAGGGACTTCCAGCGCTGCTGTCTAAGCAGTAGTCACAATCACATGGGGTTACTGAGCTCAGGACACATGCTAGTGAGACTGAAAACTTGGATCTCTTTAATGGATTAATTTAAATTGAAATAATTTAAGCAGCTATTATGATATTATAAGCCTGTAGCAATCAGAGCAATCTAGTTCTAATATAAAAACAGATTTATGGGACAATGGAAAAGAACAGAGCCTAGAAGTAAACCCAAACATGGTCTTTGACAAGGGCGACAAGAATACACAACAGGGGAAAGAGAGTGTCTCCAGCATTTTGCTGGGAAAACTGGATACCCACATACAAAAGTAAACATGGACTTTTATCCAGAAAAAAGAAATAAAATAGATTAAAGGCATAAAAATAAGACCTCAAGTCATAAAACTCATGGAGGAAATGAGAAACATTTCTGCTCATAGGATGCTTGGATAATTTCTTGTCTATAATGCCGAAAGTATGGGTAACAAAGAAATGGTGACAGCTGGGATTATGACAGAACATGTGGTTTCTGTACTGAAGGGGAAATGATCAGGAAGTGATCAGGAAAGGGAAATGGTCACATCAACTCTGTGATGGAGAAAATACTCACAAATCAAATATCTTATGAATCTTTGCTATCTTCATAGGGAACTCCTATAACCCAATGGCAAAAGTCAATAAATAAAAATGACACAATTTTAAAGATAAGTAAAAGATTCATACAGACATTTTCCCAATGAAATCGCACACATGGCTACTGGATGCAAAAAAAAAAAAGTTGTTCAACTTCTTTAATTAGAGGCAAATCAAAACCACAGGAAGATAGTATCTCATTCTGGCTACATTGTCCCAAAACAGAACAAAGGGGATTAGATACAGAGAGATATGAGGAGAAATGATACAAACTGGGGTAGCCACTATAGAAAATGGTGTGAAAGAACAATATGAAAGTCCCTTATAAAATTAAAAAGACCTCCGGGCCCAGACCAGAGATCTGCCTATCCGAGTGGGACCATCCTGAGTCCCTGCCTGCTGGATCTTTGACCCCCCATGGCCAGGCCACTGCTGGAGGGCCCCTGTCTGAGGAGAGACCTCCTAGAGTGCTTGGACCACCCAGAGCTACAGACATCGAACTTCTGACCCACCTAAGCCCACCAGGGGAGTAACATAGAGTGAGAGAGACCCCACCTGCACTTACTGGAAGAAGCGATAAGAAGATGGCAATATAAGAAAACACCTAACAATAGAAAGACAAGCATGACACCACCAGAATCTAGGGACTCTATACCAACTAGAACCGAACACCCGAAATCAGATAAAGCAGAAGAGAACAACTTAAAAAAAATCTTCATAAATATGATGGAGGCCCTCAAAGATGATGTGAGAAAATCCCTTAAAGACATAGAAGACAAAACAAACAAAAAATTGAACATTGAAGAAATGAACAAATCTCTTAGAAAGTATGGAAAGCCAAGAAAAAAACAATTAAACAGGTGAAGGAAACAGTTCAAGACTTAAAAACTGAAATAGAGACAATAAAGAAAACACAAACTGAAGGGATGTTGGAAATAGAAAAACTTGGCAAACGGTCAGGAACTACAGACACAAGCATAACCAACCGAATACAAGAGATGGAAGAGAGAATCTCAGGCGCGGAAGATAAACTAGAGGAAATAGATTCATCGACCAAAGAAAATCACAAATCCAACAAATCCTTAGCACAAAACATCCAGAATATGTGGGACCCTGTGAAAAGGCCAAACCTAAGAATAATAGGCATAGAAGAAGGCAGAGAAGCCCAGCTCAAAGGATCACCAGCCTATAATTTACACAGCCAGAGGAACTAGGATACAAGGAGGATTCTAAGAGATTCATATAAGGTCCCTCACTGAAGGGGAAAGGGACAAGATCTCCTGAGCATATTGGGAGTGTGTGGGGGGGGGCAGTGATTGGAGAGTGAGCTAGCAGAAAGAGAAGGGGAGAAAAGGAAAGTATGTGGGACTAGGAAGATTGAGCCAGGGGAGGAATAGACGAGAGAAGAGAGAGAGAGAGACCATAAAAGATGGAGCCATTATAGATTTGAAGAGAAAACTGAATCTAGAGGAATGTCCAGAGACCTACAAGACTGACCCCAACTAACAATTTGAGCAATAGTGGAAAGGCTACCTACCATAAATGCCCTTCCCTGATAATGAGATCGATGCCTAACTTCAACGACTAACTTATCCACCATCATAGAGCCCTCATTTAGTAGCTGATGGAAACAGAAGCAGACACCCACAGCTAAACACTGAGCTGAACTGGAATCCAGATGCAGAGAGGGAGGACAAGATCAGGCTACAGAAACACATAGAGACAGCTGACCTGAACAAGGAGGAGCTAATGGAGACCCAGACTGATAGCTGGGAATCCAGCATGGGGCTGACTCAGACCTCCTGAACACGGGTCTCAGCTAGAAGGCCTGGGCAATCTAAGGGACCTCGGGACAGTGGAACCAGGATGTAACCCTGGTGCACAAAAGGACTTTGGGAGCACTTTCCCCATGGAGGAATACTCCCTTAACCTAGAGGCAAGAAGGAAGGCCTAGTTCCTATTCCAAATTACTTGACAGATTTAGATGACCCCTCCTGGAAGGCATCACCCTACATGTAGAGTGGGGGATTGGGTTGGAAAGGGGGGGGGGCAAGAGGGAGATAGGAAAGGGAGGGACCTGGGATCGATATGTAAAATAATAATAATAATAATAATAGAACATTCATTAAAAATTAAAAAGAGGAGTATACTGTGGCCCATCAGCCCTACTCTAAACACAAAATAAATAAATAAATTTCCCATTATTCACTAGTTCCCTCCTTATGCACCAGAGAGAGGATAGGGGCAGATGGAGATTGCAATTTGAAGGAACAAGTGAAGAAAATCTGGATTTATCTGACCTCTTAGTGGGGACCTAGAACTTTAATCAGCATCCTTAAGCCAACCAGTATGGTTTTCTGTTTGGCTAGGCAAAATGGATGGGGCAAATGAGGCATGATTGTTGATTATCTAAGGCAAAAATGATGGGATAAGTAATCCTTGCCTGTCCTGGACCTTTTGAGAAAACAGTTGGCGGCCCCAGATCTTTTTTGTCCCCAGGGAGTTCCTGTGACGTCACTGGGAGAGACACATCTTTGTGTTTTGGGACACTAGGGTAAGGGGAAGAGGACAGAGGTAATGGAGAAGCATTCCCAGGGTGGAAGTTGCGTAATGAAGGTTGGAGAGAGGAGATGATGACTCCTCCCTCTCTGCAGACACTACCCTCGGGTTTCTCTCTAACGGTAGAGGGGGTCACTCAGGCGGCCACGGTGGTACTTGCTGCTCTGCTGCTGCCTTGCCAGCTCCTCGGGTGCCAGTCAGAGAGAGACATGAACAAGTCTCAGAGGCCTGAGGATAGCTAGGAGATAACACCCCGGAACTCACTCTGTGGACCAGGCTGGCCTCAAACTCACAGAGATTCGCCTGCCTCTGCCTCCCAAGAGCTGGGATTAAAGGTGTGCACCACCAACGCCTGGCTAAAAACTACTTTTTTATCTTCACTTTGCATCTCCTTTTGCCATAAACTTTGCAGTCTGCTTCCTGCTTAGCTCTATACACAGGCACACAATTATTTAAAGAATGTCTATCTGTAAACGGTCACATGGGGGGTTGGGGGTAGGGGGTGGTGATGGTGGTGGTGGTGTTGAGTTCTAAATAAATCCGATTCTCTTGTTCCCCTTCAAGCCTGAAGCATAAGCTAACTTTTTAAGGGACATGATGGCACCGTCCTCCAACAGCTTTTATGATACCTATTCCGGACGCACCAGAGTAGCACCTCAAAATTCACAGTGGTTGCACTGAAACCTTCCAGGAATAGTGAGCCTTAGAGGGATAGCTGCCCACGGTGAGACTCAGGAGCAATGACTACACAGGAGCAGTCACCTCAGTCTAGAAACTGATGCTACCATGGATGACTTCCCTAGAGCCTTACAGCCCCCCAAACTGAGATGATAATCACCCAGACCACAGTGAGCCTAACTGCACTTATGTGTACCTCTTGCCTCTCCCTACCAGGTCCTTCCCCTGTTTAATCCTGAAGTTATGCAGTCTCCCTCTGCCCACCCCCAAACACTTTTCTTTCCAATATGGCAGATACAATAGTCCTAGTGTCCACTCTGCTGTCACTGAGATTTCTTCAACTTTAAGGGGAAAGGTTACGATGGACTCAATCCTGTGTCTTAAAAAAAAAGATTCTCAATCTTGAAAAGCATTTTTCCCTCCTCTCCTTACTCCACTGCAAGGACACTTAGGCTTTTATTTGTATTGTAACCCTATTCCACAAGGAACATTCTAGAATGTCCCCCACCCCCACCCCCCACCCCCACACACACGTTTCACAGCTTTCTCGGGTTCTGGTTTCTCCATGTTCCATGCACTCTAGAAATACTTCAAACAATAAAAACGCGTGGAGTCTACCAGTCTTAATTGCTTCGCAGAGCAGCTACGGTGGGCATTTATCAACTCCAGAACCATGGTTTTAGAAACTGATTTTGAGCAATCTCATACAAGACTAGTGGGTACCAGGAAGCCAGTGAATGTTGACGGCATTGTGACTAATATGCCTAGTTTTGTTGTTTGTTTGGGAGATTTGCCAAAAATACTGTTTGCAGCACTTCTGGCTTCAACTCTGCCAGAATGCGTCCTTGAACAACAATCAACAGTGATTCCTGGCTTGGCTCCCTTTCTGGTGGCACTCTCATATTCTTTTGCAGACTTCCATGTCCATCAGTGGAGTCCTTCAAGTCTTAAAAATGGAATAACTATGAAGCACAGATGCAGACATAAGAGACACTTGGAGCCTTGCACAGCAAGCTTCCTGGGCGCCTTATTCTGGGAAGTTTCAGTGGGAGTGCATTGCCAAGACAGCTTTCCCAATAAGGTAGAAACTGAGTCCCCAACTGGGTCCCCAAAATGGGAAGCCTCCTAGAGCGCCTACACTGCCATCCTCAGGCCTCCAAAGCGCCAGGACGGAAATCCCGGACTGAGTTCTAGCAGGACACCTAACTAGCTCTTTTCCCGCTGACACTGACTGGTCCTGGCTGCCTCTGCGCACCTGGGACCCTGACAGGAACCCGCAGATTCCGGGATGCTAATGACGCTGCAGCCAAGGGTGGCTGCAACCTAGATTGGGTTTCCTGAGTTTCGGGCCAGAGGAACCCTCTGCAGTGCCCTTCCCTTTATCTGGAGAGTGTGGCAGTAAGGCCACCCCTTTCTGAGACTGTGTGAAACCCGTCCTAAATCCTAGCAGCTCAAAGCCTGCGCTGCAATCCGCAGACAGCACCCGGAGCTTCCGGGGCCAGTACCCGCCTGAGAGAAAGTTTGCGAGCATTCGCAGCACTCTGTTCCGCAGTGCGGACACATAGGACCATCTCGGGGCGCTGACTGGGGGACGCTTCTGCAAACCGGACCTAGTCACTGTGTGCGCAGCCTGACTGAGAGCAGTAGGGGTTGCAGGCTTACGTCTGGGACAGGCGGGGCTCCGACGCAATCCTTCCAGCTGCCCAGAGCCTGGAACGGGGGCCCGAAGAGGAAGCCACCGGTCCCCGAGGGGCCGGGTCCGACGGCTCCACCTGTAGCCTCTCCCGGAATGCGTGCGCAGCCAAGCCCACTCGGTGCTTGGAAGCCAGCAGTAGAAGGGACTCTGCAGGAGAGGTAGCATCGCCCAGGACAGGAGCAGTGGGCTCTCCGCACAGAGCTGACCCGAACGCTGAATAAAACCCTGCCCATGATTGCCAGCGTTCCCGAGGCTGAGCCACCAGAGTGGAGGACCGTCCACCTAGGGACTGGCTTCAGGACAGTGAGCGCGCCACTGAGAAGTGGCACCCACGGACAGGAAGGAGGTGGCACTCACGGACAGGAGGGAGGAAGGGACAGGGGAGAAAAAGGTTGACTCTGAAGTCACCAGGACTCAGGCTACTCAACCTGTGTGCGGGAGGAGCACAGAGTGGAGTGAGGATCTTACCCTCTGTGCGGAGCTAGCTCGGCGACTGCGCTCCTCCGGAGCAGGGGCGGGGGGCCGTTTCGTGAACATATCTTTTTCCTCCATCCACTCTTATCTCGGCCGCTTTTCTCTGCTCTATGGGAAGGCACTACCGATGTCTTTCTCCTCACTCAGACTGAAGTTGTACTCAGGGGATGGGAGCTCCATATTTTGTCTGCTGGGCAGACCCCACCCGCAGACCACTCCCTCCCTTCACTCACGTCTCTTGGTCCTACCCATAACCCTTAATGACAGTTCCTCCATCCCCACCCCGCCTTCAAAAAAGTTATTCTTCTAAGGCAGATGGGAAGTCAAGAGTCTACTGCCCCCATCCTCCACACCAGGGGGAAAAAAGCAAAATCCAAACAACAACAAAACCAAAACAAAACAAAACAAACAAACAAAAAAAAAAAAAAAACCCACTACAGGACAGGAGTAGCAAAGGCCATACATAACTTAGTTATGGAATGACAGTGAAAAGGGAGTGCTCTCCTCATCACATCCCAAGACACCCATCCCTCCAAGCAGGAATCTAGTCAGCCAAGTACCAAAAGGACTGCCACAGGCAGTGATTCAATGCCACGTTTGACGTGTTGGGAAAAGATAGAAGCTTTTGAAGGCAGGCATTATTTGTAGCAAGCTAATTGCAAATCTGTCTTCTGCTACAAGTTTAGGGAGGCAACTGCTTTTGCAAGACTGACCCTGCTCAGGCTTCATGGACCCGGAGAACTCAAGCCTGGGACTGCCTGCCAAGAGCATCTACAGGCTGAAGTTAGAGGCCAGCAAATCCACACCTGTCATTCACAGGGTGCCATGTCCCTAAGGCAGCAAGGAAGGCACTAGAGGCTTTTCACTGCAGAAGTTACATTGCCACTTGAAGACCAAGGAGGGAGGGGAAAAGAACAGAAGGGACCAAGGGAAGACAAGGGATGGAGAGGGGAGAGGAGAGGGGAAGGGAGAAAGGAAGGAAATAAAAAATGAAGGAACCAAAGACTTCATTATGTTTTCTTATACATTACTTTTAATCCGATCTCAATCAAAATCTTGAAAATTTCAAGTTACTGAAGCAGTCCAACTCCATTAGAGGCCGCACAGTCAGAGGCCTGTCCCTTGAGTGTCATTGTGTGGACAAAGGCACATTTGTACAACTAGAAGGGAGTGGTAATGGATATTTTGCTTCCAGAAGACATGTGATCTGGGGACTACCATATATGTGATATGTAGTTAAAGAGGAGGGACACTGTCTTATGTTGTTCCAACATCAGTGAGTAATGCACTAACTAAAAAAATGTTTCCTAATTCACAACCCCATGTGTTCTATGTTCTAGCACGACTTTGTGATGAGCTTTTTTTTTTTTTTTTGGTTTTGTTGTGATTTTATAAACTAAAAACAATCTTATTTTATATGCCAATCCCAGTTCCCTCTCTCTCCCATGCCCCCCATCAACCACTCATCCACTCCCCAGGTAGGGTGAAATCTCCCATGGGGGATCATCAAAGTCTGTCACATCATTTGGGGCAGGGCCTATACCCTCCCCCATGTATCTCAGCTGAAAGAGTACCCTTTCACAGAGAATGGACTGGACTCCCAAAGTCCATTTGTGCACTAGGGACAAATACTGGTTCCACTGCCAGACTGCCCAGTCCTCCTAACTGGCACCCACATTCAGGCAGTCTGGGTCGGTCCTACACTGGTTTCCCAGCTGTCAGCCTGGGGTCCATGAGCTCCCCCTTGTTCAGGTCAGCTATTTCTGTGGGTTTCTCCATCACATTCTGTGGGTTTGCTTATCACTCCTTCCTCTCTACAACTGGATTCCAGGAGTTTGGCTCAGTGTTTAGCTGTGGGTGTCTGCTTTTGCTTCTATCAGCTACTGGGTGAAGGCTTTAGGATGGCATATAAGGTAGTCATCAATCTCATTATAGGGGAAGGGCATTTAAGGTAGCCTCTCCACTGTTGCTTAGATTCTTAGGGTCATCCCTGTGGATCCCTGGACATATATATATTTCACATGTGTCCTCTAGCTCAAATGAGAAGCAGCTGCCTTGACATTCCCCAGTGGCCATGGAAGGCATTTTGCAACTGCTTTCTTAACCAAGACACTACCTCACCACCACCCACAGGGCACCCATCTGGGATCCCAGAGCTCAGCAGGCACATCTGCCAGCTGCACCTTGAGGGCCAGAGTTCCTTGGTCTGTGAATGGAGAGCATCAGGTGGATCTACAACCATCCTGCCTTCACCCATGAGTCTTTCTTTTCCATGTTCTGCCCCCTGGTGGAGGTCTTGTGGGAACTATGAAACTACAAAGAACATGGTGTCTCCCTTTGCTTTCCTGCACTGTCTTCCTAAAGCTGACAGTACTGGTAAGGGAAACATGCTCCACTCCCTTCTAATAGCTCCAGTTGCCATGAGTATCAAACCAGTAGTCGGGTATTTTTTACTGCTGGGGGGGGGGGTAAAAAAAGAGGGTGAACACCTGTTTATACTTCGTAATTAACTTCTATCCCATAAGAAATCAGATGTTCCTTATATTTAAGTTAATTATGAGGACTGCTCACTGTGATCTTTAATGACAGAGACCCAACTAGCCATCTATTATCACCAAATGAAGCTTCCAGTACTGGGAATGGGTTACATCTAATTGAGTTGTTAGCCAAAGTGGTCCCATGGGAATGCTCAACAACCCAGGCCCTATTGCTGAAGATAACACATAGACAACTCACTGAACATGGAGAAGTCAAGTTTGTGCCTACATAGAGCCTTCTACGTCCTAGTCTTTGGTACAGTATGGTACTCTACACACTACCAAAAGAGAAACATACACACCAAGCTAGATACAAACCCTTTCATCTACAATGGTGTGCTGTCTGCAAGTTAACCTTGGGCAATGGTGGAATTACCAATATCTGATTTGACTGAGGCCCATTGCCCACTCCACAAGATGGAACTCATACCTGGACATTGCTGGGTGGTCAAGAATCAAACTGGATTGCCCAGAGACCTAGGACAAACACAAATACCTCTGTTCCTTTTTTTTTTTTATTGATTTTAAATTAGAAACACTCTTATTTTATATATCTCAATCCCAGTTCCCTCTCCCTCCCATTCTCCCATGTCCCCCACCAACCCGCATCCTATCCCTCTTCTGCTCCATAGAAAGGGTTAAGCCTTCTATGGGGGATCATCAAAGTCTGTCACAACATTTGGGGCAGACCCTAGG
The DNA here is from genome assembly GCF_943737965.1 of Phodopus roborovskii. Classification (NCBI taxonomy): domain Eukaryota; kingdom Metazoa; phylum Chordata; class Mammalia; order Rodentia; family Cricetidae; genus Phodopus; species Phodopus roborovskii. Next base: position 29,423,419 of record NW_026126525.1, on the reverse strand, counting down.
CCCTCCCCTGTGTGTCTAGGCTGAGAGAGTATAGCTCTATGGGGAGTGGGCTCCTAATGTCCATTCATATACTAGGTATAAATGCTGTTCTAATACCAAAATACCTGTTTTTAAGAAAAATAAAAATAGCAACAAAATGACTCATACTGACATTCTGCTATACTCATAGTGCCTTATTCAGCCATCAACAGGGACACTTCCTCCTGCAGCAGATGGGAACAGATACCACAACCAGATAATGTGCAGTGAGAGACCTTGGAACACTCAGCAATAAATGGAATGTCTCTATCAAATCCCTCCTCTCAGGGCTCAGGGAACCCTGCACAAAGGAAGCGGATAGTGTTAAGAGCCAGAAGGCTTAGAGGGCACCAAGAAAACAAGGTCCCCTAAAGCAACAGGGCCTATACACATACGAACTTGTAGAACTCACAGAAACTACACACACCTGCACCAGATGGGGTCCCCCACCCCTAATCCAGGAGAGATCTACAACTGATAACCACTTGCAAATGAAAATTTCATTTTCCAGGGGAATCTCACTACTGCATGTCCAGCAGTGGACAGATAGTGCAACAAAAAAGGAACTCAGTAACATTGGAAATTCTTCTGCCACCCCCTCCCCTTACCCTACAAGTCCTTTGTATATGCATTATAGCTTACAGTTTATGGTTTTTGTGTATTCCTGAGTGTGAATGTATCTGTTTCTTGTGCCTTCTCTAACTCTTTTCCTTGTTTCATCCTATTCCAGTGTGTTAGTTTTTATTAGCCCCTAGAAGCCTGTTTGTTTTCCAGTGAGAGATGGAAATCCAGAGGTAAATCCAGATCAGAGAGGAGGTGAGGAGGGAGTGGGAGTAGTAGAGGAAAGGACAGCATAACCAGAATATGTCTTGTGAGAAAAAAGAAATCTATCGTCAATAAAGGGGGGGGGGGAGGAATAGTGTGACTCCATTTCCAGGGTCCCTTTTGCTGTTCTGGGGAGCAAATCCATTTACTAGAGAAGCCAGCCTTAAAGGCAGAAGACTGAGTCACTCATCAACACGATGCTTCTTAAGTGTTCTATGCCAAGCACTTCACAGAAACCAAAATTCTAAAGTACATATATAATGCTTCTTTCCCAGTCTATGACGTTCTTTAGTGACAAGGCCCTAAAGTCCAAGGTTAGGTGGTCCCATTGCTGCCATTCAGAAGGTAGCTTCCACAAGACAGAAGAGGCATGTTAACTTGAGCTCCTGGGCTTAGCCATCTGCCTTACTTCCCATTCCTGGAAGCAGGAAGACTAAGAGCAGAAGTCACTGTTCTACCCTTATCTAGCCCTGGAAATGCTGGCTCCCATTGTACCTCTGGTTTTTGACACAGGGTCTTGCTGTGTAGCCAACCTGGTCTAGAACTCACAACCCTGCTATCTCAGCCTCCTGAGTGCTTGTATAATTCTCATGTACCACCATGCCCATTTACCTCAACCATGCCATGGAGACTAGAGAATTTTCCAGAGTTTCAGTAATTTTGACCATAAAAGGCCTGAAGCTGAGACAGTCACCACCACCACCACCAGCACTGAGCTTATCAAGAGGCCATTTTCCCCCAACCCCACTCCCCCACTGTATCTTAACCTAGCTCATAGCGCCTTTGTTGTCTGCTGATGTGGAGGAAACACAATAAATGATGTGCACAGCTGGGGTGGGTAGTACTAGTCACTGTACCATGGACTCAAAAAACCAAGGACTCTGTGGGCACCAAAAAAGAACATTAGAGGTGAGGTGGGAAGCTACATCAAAGATGTATTTCTTGAAAGCTCTGGACATTTGGTGCTAAAATTCTACACATTCCTACGACTTACCTGTGTTTAAAATCCCTGACATTAATAGCCCTGAAATTCAGCCAGGTGTGGTAGTGCACTCCTTTGGTCCCAGCACTCAGGAGGCAGAGGCAGGCGGATCTCTCTGAGTTAGAAGTCAGCCTGGTCTACAGAACTAGTTCCAGGACAGTCAGGGGTGCTATACAGAGAATCCCTGCCTCAGAAAACAAACAAACAAAACAAAACAAACAAACAAAAAAAAGGACAGCCACAAAACTCAAGAATTAAAAACTTCTTTACAAAGAGAGAACATATTCAGTGTTGTGCTTCAATAAAGTTCCTTTGCCAATTTCAGCAACAATGACTCCTGTTTGAGATTTAGCTTCATTTTGATATGAACAGTAAAAGCAATGAAAATACAAACACTAGGTGTTAGAGATGTTTAAACTGGGAAAAAAAATAATAAATTCCAATATAAATACTCCACAAATTTTAAAAAACATAAAACAGCATTTATGCACTGTGTTAACGTCACAAGGTAAAAGTAGAAGAGTAAGTTGAAAAACTTTACTTCTGCAATGTCTGATGACTATGGATTCACCTTCGCTTTCCTCTTTTTGCTGTCTCACTATAATCAAAAGGATAGCATTCTAGTTCAGGAATTTAGGAAAAAAGGTAACTTCACCTCGACCTAAGGTATGCAGGTCCTCTTTGCATTTCCTGCATTCTTCTCAGAAACTTTTGCAGTATCTGTATGACAATCACTGATTCACAGTTCCCAGTGCTTGAAGCCTGGACTGCTTCCTGACTGTGTCCTCTTCCCTAAACCCCACCCCTGAATCACCCCTTGCAGTCTTCATTCCTCACAGGAGCCAGCAATGTAAAGACCCAAATGAAAGTCCCTTCCTTGCCTAAAACTGTTCAATGCTGTCCACTCCAACTAGAATAAAACCCAAATCCTTAGCATGATCTTTCCCCCACCAGAACTGGCCTGAAGTATTGCCCCCTCTCGATTTACATTTAACTTAAATTCTCATTTCTCAGCTCTTCTCTCTGATCTTCAGCTAAGCCAAAAGCATCAAGTTCTTCATCGTGTTTTCTTTGGCTTATAAAGACTTATTTATTTTTTTTATGTATATGTGATTTTTCTGCAAACCACATATGTACCTAGTGCATGTGGAAGCTGGAAGAAGGCATCGGATGCCCACAGACTAGAGAACGAAGCTGGTTGTGAAATGCCACATTGATACTAGAAATCAAACCCGCGTCCTCTGAAAGAACAGTGTTCTTAGCTTTCAGCCATCTCCCCAGCCCCATTTATTTTTTTTAGCACCACTTATCACATGAAATCACACTCATTTTCTGTGAGTCTACTCTTTGTTTGCTATCTTATGCAGATTTTACAATCTTCCTTTGGAGTTATATTAAAATGTACAGTATCACTTGTAATATTACTAATATTACTGTGTTCTTGTTTCTGCAATATCACTAGAGCTTTGGCCATCAATACTAATATCTAAAATTAGGCGATCCTGAGTATTTTAAATAACAATAAATGTTCTTCATTACAAATTTGGCATGAAATTTTTTAATGAAAATACAAAATTTAAATAGCAAAACTACTTTAAATGACTTACAAATCTATGTAATTCGACTTATTATTATCAGTTTGATTTCATAAAATTGATTATTCCCAGCTATATCAAGAATTCCAGTAAAATAGAAATGAAATCAAGTACATAAATCTCACAAGCCCTGTGCTTGGCACATATTGCTCAGAAATATTAGTTTTCCTTTATTATCATCATAAAAAGATACATACAACAAGTTTTACAAAACATGCCAACTTTAGTTAAAGCTTCTTGCACAAAAAAAAAAAACAAAACAAAAAACAAAAAAACAAAAAAGAAACAGCCTCCTATAAGGAACCGAATTTGGCATTTGTTTTTATTTTCTGAGGAATTTAGTGTAAAATTTGCCTCAATGACCAATAAAATTCCTAATAAACTAATCTGGAATCTAATTATAAAGCTACGTGTTAGAATTTAAGGTTCTTTTACAGAATCACTTTTTTTAAAAAAAAAAAAAGTAAAAAGTTACATGATCAAGAAAAAGTATTCAGTAAGTGACCAGAGAAATACCCCTGCTGCTGCACATATGGCTCAGTTTTATCTGAATTCACAAAATGGATAAAGTATTGAACATGGAAATAATCAGAAGAAAAGACTAAGGAAGTACAATGCCACCAGCTATGCTCTCTGACCTCTTTTGTTAACTGCAGTCATGCTCTGACTCTAGATAGTGTCATTCACTGCCCCTGATAACTGTTCTAATTCAGATAAAGCTAAGTATCTGTTCTAACTACAGTCAGACAAGGACACAGAAAACTGTGAGCATGTACCATGTTCTACAATGCACGTTTCCTAATATCTTAAACTGAACATTCACCTAACTCCAGTCTGAGGTATATAGAAGAGTGAAGGGCTCATTAGTCCACATAGGCAATGTACCACACAAGCACTGCCACTGTAACTGCAAACCCCGGAAGGAGGTAGGACTTGTACTTCTGCCAAAGTGACAGCTCTGCTACTACTTCATCTCTCCTCTTGTTCTTCTTCCGGCGGCCCTTCAGCCTATTTTCAAAAGCTTCCAGTTCAGCCTAGAGGGAAATGGTTACATCTGCATTAAATTCAAATAATGCACTGGTTTGTAACTCTCTATTAAAATGAAAATTAAACAACTTAAGAAATGTTTTGATAGTAACAGTATAATAAATATAATAATTTGATTTAAACAACAAAAATCCTCTCATCCCCTACCGACTGTGTTGAACAAAATGTTAGAGTTTAGTTAGGTAAACAAACAGAACTGAGTGCCAATAAAATAATTCCTTCAGACTGGAAGTCTGTCTTTGATTGCAACTGATTGAATCAAAGAGAATCTAAAATGCAGACAATAGCTTTTTAAATTTAACACCATTCTATGCCTTAAGAGCACCTTCCTGAAAATGCAGAGATGCTCCACATATAATTTTAGCCTTTTTATAATGCAGGAAATATGAATTAGTGGCTTATAACACAGAAATCCAAATGAGTAGAGAAAAAAGTTGCCTCAACTAGATTCTTTTCTTTATCAAATACCCCACCCCCCCTTAAAGATACAATTAAAATTCTTAAAGGGAAAAATGCATTATGCTTAATGCCAATGATTATTTTAGGAAAAATTGAAAACTGATTGTAAAAGAAGGTAGCCCAGAGTATAAACCATTGTCAAATGTTGGGTTTTATCATCCTGGTATGCACCCACTCACAGATCCTATACAATGATATAACACTGCACACAGTATAGACTAAACAATGATGACATTAAGTAAATATGTACTACCTACACAACACAACTTAGCTGAAGAAAATGTAAATCTTCATTAACATACTCATTACTGTAGTCATAAGCTACAATTAAAGACCATCTACCAGTGCATTTATTAATATAAAATGGCATTTGTCAATAAGACAAATCAGAATATTTCAAGAGGATTTTGATATATAGAACAAATTCAATGCTGGGCTGCATTCGGTACCCTAGGCTACCCACGCTGCAGGTTGGACAACTCTGGAAGAGACAAATCTGCCCATCACTGAGGTACGTACCTGCTGTCTTCGTTTTTCTTCTTCCAGAGCAGCACAGGCTTCTGCTTCTTTAATCTATTCACATTTGAAAGTATAATTAACAACTAGGTATCACATCTTTTATAGATATCTTCCCACCCAGGCTCTACTAATCCAAAGCAACCTTTGGTAGCCTTACATTGGGAAGCTTATGAAGAAGTGTAAATATTATACTGGAAATTTACCAAGGTTTCATCCAATAGATTCAAGATGTTGAATATAATTTATATGTGTTTAATTGTTATGTTTTACATAAACATTTTCTCTTACCAGCTATATGAGACTAGATCACAATTCAAGCCATTAAGACTATAAAACACTTTTATCTTTTCCTCTTAAGTTACCATATAAAGAATCTAAAACCAATTATTAATAACACCTTTCCCTAAAGTAGAAACCAATCATTTCTTTCAAATGCCAGTCTGGAAGGCAAGAATCTAAATCAACAAAACCAATTATTTGTGAATTGGTTGTTTTGGCAGGCAGAATCAACACTAAAGACATCTCAAAGTGCAAACCATCCCCAAATCTTACATTTGCATTATTTTAGTCAAATTTTTAGGAGGCTAAATAGTATCATTAAAACAAATGGCTATGGGTCAGAGCAAATGCACTAACTGGTGTAAAAGACAAAAAGCTTAGATACATAGCAAGCAATAAAACTACCTCGGGTTCAAAACATACCTATACAAGGGGCCTTTTGTAACATAACCACAAGTGGTAGAGAAAAGGCCATGAGCCCATTACTAATAAATCTAGTGAGACATTAATCACCTCAGATGCTTTCCGCTTCATTTCCTTGCATGTTGCATCACATTCTACTGAAACCTGATTTTCACGTATTTTATTGCATGGCAATTCCTACAAATAATAGAAATTGAAAAACTTAGTCCATTTTTCTTTCAATTCACAACTGTATGCCAGCAGCTTACCCACCAGCTGAAGATTATAAGTATGCTATGTTTACTAAAACATTATGTATCTTAGTTCAAATGATTTCTCCTTTATTTTATATCATTTTTCTGACTAGGGGTAGGTGGCCATGAATGCAATGCTCAGAGGCCAAAAAGGCAACCCCTGGAGCTGGAGTTACAGGATGCTGTGTGGGATCTGACATGGGGTATCTTCCAAGATCCCCTACTCTACTTAATTAAAATAATAAAAACTATAAAATTAAAATAATCAACTTAATAATTTAATATATGCCTCTATCAACTCAGCTGAATTTTATTTTTATTCTTTCTATTTATTGCTTCTTGTTATTCTTCCAACACTTCCAGGAAATGTTCTAGAGCAGTACTGTCCAGCAGAGCTTTCTGGGATAAAGGAAATACTCTACCTGTCCACTGTCTGGCAGAACCCTATCAACCACCTATGCTGATGGTAAGCAGTGCAAAGATGAGCCAAGACTTCAACAGTGCTCCATGCTACCTCACTAAAGTACACACGTTTAGTACTGCTAGCCCAACAGCTCTCCTGAACAATTCTATAGCTTTCTTTCAACTAATCATTTTTTAATGATTCTATGAAAATTCTTCACTACCTAAGTACTAATGAGCAGGAAACTATACTTGGACAAGACATGATGAGATCTCAGAAAACTGAAGAGACATCCAGATTAAAAACAGTTTGGCAAATATCTGTGTAAATACGGTCAAGTTAAACACAAACTAAATACAAACTGAAACAGTAAGCTTATCTACTACAGGAAAGTAGAGTGAATTGTATAAAAAGAAAGGCAATGCAAGAGCCATATAAAAGCACTTGCAGTGCTCGCTTAGGCAGCACATATACTAAAATTGGAATGCTACCCAGAAGATCAGCATGGCCCCTGTGCAAGGATGACATGCAAATTCCTGAAGCGTTCCATATTTTTGACTTCCTAAAAGAGGCCTTACCCTCTCTTTGGAGCAGATGGGAGGAGGGGGGAGTAGAGGGAGTGGGAGGAAGGGGAAATGTAAAAAATAATTTTAAAAAGTGGAATTAAAAAAGGAACTTCAACAAATGTCTACTGCATGGAATAATAAAGAATAAATGCAAGGAGAAACCAATTAGCTTCAGGAAATGACCACAAGAACATAATATAACATGAGTCAACTGAAATCGCACATAGTAAACAAGTCAAATAAAACAAAATCTTTAAGGAGAGTCCACCCTGCCTGTTTGAAATCAACTGAGAACTGAGGGGGTAAAAACTGTTTTTAACTCTCTCCTACCTACTCTATACCTGCACACCTCTTCCCCAGTTTTTGGATGGCTTGGAACTCTCTCTGTAGACCAGGCTGGCCTCAAACTCAGAAATCTGCCTGCCTCTCTGCCTCCTGAGTACTGGAATTAAAGGCTGCACCACCACCAGCCTTAACACTTATAGATCTTTCTGGTCACTTTCTGGTCTTCCATTTTTTTTATCTTACAACTATTTTTTTTTCCAGGTTTCAGTGTTATTTTATGAAGCTGTGACTATAAATTCTTTTCAAGGAATTATTTTCAAAGGAGAATACTGCTAGCAAATAAAAGCCTTCATATAAAAAGGACAAGCCTAATTCCAGGCCACTTCCTAATCCAGGAACTCATTCTACCACTCTCATCAGCCCTGTGTTCAGACTTCAGTTTAGAACACAGCAGTACCATGCCAACAAAGGGCACCGAGCTTGATCCAACAGAAAACCATCTTCTCTGTAAGTTACAAAAATAGAACTGCCAGTGATGATTTTTTTTAAATGAGCATTTACAGAAATAACTAGGCTTAGTTTAAGTATAATGAAAAGATTCTAAAAAGTAAAACCTTAAAATTAAAGCCAAAAAACTACCAACACACAAAACAAGTTAAACAGAAATTCTATCATTTAAAATACTTACCCGTTTTATTCTTTTACAAGGGCATCTAAGTTTTACCTTCTGGTTACAACTAAAGGGGCATTCACCAGGATGACAAATCTCTTTGCATCTATGGCCACAAGGAAGCTAAAATTAAAGAAAAAAAAAAAAAAAAGGGACAATAATTGGTCATTTACATTTTGGTCATACTCTATCTTCCCCTTCTCCCTAATGGTTGTTTTAAAAGGCTCTCACACATACTGCCAATTAATCCTGAATGAATGAGCTGATCCTTCAGCTTTTTTAGAAAGACTATTTATTATAATTATTTACACAAATTATTTTTATTTAAAAAATTTAATATTCTTAAGCTCTACTTCAAGCATAAATGTCACTGTCATCCAACAGCCAAGTGACTAAGCCAATGGAAGGTAAGCAAGTATAAGTGATGTGTGCCTGAAAGCACGTTTTTCCCTTCTCAGAGTCCTGGGAAAGACAAACCCTGGAGCAAGAATGAAAGCAGACATGTGTGACGGAGGGCAGGGGCCTGGCTGACGTGGATTGCTGGGCAAACACATGGAGCATAGGAATACTACCTCTTCCTTAGATAAGAAAGGAAGATTTCTTGTCATTGTCACAACGGCTGAGTCTTTCACTCTAAAACATTTATCCTTAACACTAAAATAATACGTATTATTTAGATAGTTGAGATAACTCTAAGCGCCACAATGTTTAAGCTTAATTATCTTTAATTATTTACTATGTTTCTACCCCAAAAGTCTGCACATGAAACATTCTCTTCTATTCAAATCTTATACTTCAGTTTGAAATCAATGATTCTAAAGGGGAAAGGGAATAAAGGCATATTAAAAAAAAAGTGAAGGGACCATTACTCCAGCGTGGCCCTCACTCACCACTGTTCTATTCCGCCAATAGACTGGAGGTTGAAGAAAGGGTGGAAAGCATGGGCCTCGTATCAAGTCTTCCTGATACTGAAAGTCCTCATACTTCCCAGAACTCTACTGATAGCATGCAAGTCTCTTTTATTTGGCTGGATCTTCTGAGCCCAAATTATACAAGTCTTCCTCAAATCCTTCGTCAGACCTCACTATCTCATCTAAGCCTACAATGCTCTTGTCTTCCTCCAGTAAGAACTGACAGAAGTCAAGAACTAAGGGCCTACCCAGCTCCCCTATTTCTTTTATAATTATTTTTATTAGGAAATTTTAAGATTCTCAATCTCCACATCAAGAGTTGATATCATAGCTAGCTAGCTTTTCCAGCTTTCTGCCTTATGTCTGTAGCTGCCTATGTCAAGAAGAAGCCCCCAGTCCCTAGGTGAAGCAGTCAAGGAGAGGAGGCAGATCAGACAGATGTCTCATTGTGGAGGCCAGTTCCTTCAGGCAACACAGAACCTGTCTGTCCCTCCATACTCCCACTCATAACCCATGTTCATCCCCTACATTCAGTCCTCTTATATCCCTTCATACTTAGTGCTTCTCATTCTCCTTTTATAATACACAGGACCTATGTGATACTTCACTTTAAAAAAATCAAACATATACATGTGTACACATGAACCTTCTTGCTTTTGTTTTTAGTAATCTGCCTGTGGCTCACCATTGTAATCTACATTTTGAATCCTATTTTAGACAGTAAACACTGAGTCAATATTTTCTGCAGTAAAATTTATAAGCTAGCTTTAAAACTGTTCTCTTTAAAGAAGAAAAAAAAAAAAGTCACTTCTAGTCCTATACCCCTGTGGTGGTTTGAAAGAAAGTGACCCCAAAGGAAGTGGCACTATGGGAGGTATGGCCTTGTTGGAGTAGGTATGGTCTTCTTGGAAAAAGCATGTCATTGTGGAGGTGGGCTTTGAGGTCTCATTTATGCTCAAAATATCATCTAGTATCTCAGACCACTTCTGTTGCCCGAAAGATAGAGGACTCTCAGCTACTTCTCCAGCACCACATCGGCCTACACACTGCCATGTCCACCATGATGATAGTGAACTGAACCTCTGAACTGTAAGACAGCCACCACAATTAAATGTGTCCCTTTCCAAGAGTTGTGGTGGTCATAGCACAAGTCAACAGAGATATACATCCACCCTAAGCATTTTCAGACATCACATTTCTAATGAGCCCAGAAAGAACCTGAACTGAGGTAGCCAACAAGGAGAAAACCTGGAGGAGCAATAACCAAGAAACCCAATTTAAAAGACCAATTATAACTTACCTCTCTGGGGCACTGGTTTTTGCAACAACTGAGAAGGTTCTTTTCATTTATATCTGCTGTTGTTATTCTTCTAAAAATAGGAAAAATTATGATGTCCTTCAAATCAAAGTCCATTTTTTGTATGTCTTCTAAGAATTCATGAATTTAAGGGTATCCATAAAAGTATCTTAATTCATTTTTTCACAGAACATTTCAATTACATCTACAATATTATCCTCAACTCAAGGTACCACAGGGGAGCTAGAGAGATGACTCAGCAGGTAGAGGCATTTGCTGCACAAGCCTGACAATCTAGTATAATCTGCAGAATCCAATTAAGGTGGAGGAGAAACATGACTCCATCAAGTTGTCCTTTGACGTCCGCATATGTGCCATGGCATGCAAAAGTATGTATGTGTGTAAATGTACACACAAATAATATTTTTTAAAAAGTTCTAAAAGAAAGTAAAAATACTCAACAGGAAAATTAGATTTCTAAAAAAATTTTATGCAACTACTTTGAAAAGCTATTACAAAAATAAACTTGAAAAACAAGTAATTCCCAAGCAAAATAAGCAGCTCAAAAAAACCCAAAAAAAAACAAAACAAAAAAAAGAAAAACATGAGTTGTTACTGTAGTAAAAAGTTTGAAAATGATGAAAAACAGATGGAAACATGTCCAAAGAGTTGGAAAACAACTAGTCTAAAGATACTCCCAGAGCCTCTGATTTTCAGAAGTCTAAAGTAGGAGTGGCAGCTGTACGTGGTAAATTATGCTAGATCTATCAAGAAAACAATGGCAATTTCTTCCTCCACATAATATGTATGTTTTAGGTAAGGAAGATAAGACAAAGCAGATACTACTATGATAAATGCTGTAACAAGATTTTTTTAAATAATAAATATCTACCTTTTAAAAATATAAATCAAAACCTCTAATCCTAGCACTGGGGGAGGGGGCAGAGGCAGGAGGATGTCTGTGAGTTCCAGGCCAGCCTAGTTTACAAAGTAAGTTCCAGGACAGGCTCCAAAGTTAGAGACACCCTGTCTAGAAAAGGACAATAACAAACACTGTATATATGTATACATGTAGCAATCAATAAGGCAAATTTCTATGACACTATTATTTAAATGCTCTATCCAGGAGTACTCCAAATTTCTGAAAGCAATGACACAACTTTTTCCTAGACAAATCTTCTACAAAACCCCCAAACAGAATGAAATAGAACTTGGGCTGGCTGACATTAGAGTGAGGCTGCAGTCCCCATTGAAGCTCAGCTCCAGAGTCTCAGCAACACACCATGATTTCTAAGTATTATACAGGATTCTTCCAGAAACGGCACTTGATATCCTCGTAACATGAAAGCTTTCTTCTGTCTACTTACCTACATTCCACATAGAGGCTTGTGATCTTGCAGTGACATTTTAATCTAAGCATCTGAACACAAGGAGGGCATTTTCCAGGGTGACAGGGCAAAACACAAGGGTGAGGACAACCCAGAGGCCGCGGCTTAGAACATCCTTCTTCACACTGGAGGCATTCTGGGCCAGCCTGAAAATAAGAAAGGAAATAAATCACCAAACAATCTAGCATTTCCACATATTAAGATTACAAAACACAGATGCCCCACTAAAACAGAGTACTCCTTCAAGCCTCAGAAGTAAAATTAATAGGGCTCGAGACTGCTCAACAGGTACAGTGCTTGCTGCATAATCCCAGCACTCATGTAAAGAAAGGCCAGGGTTGGAGGTTTGCAAGCAGGCAAGGACAGAAGGAGCCCTGGGGCTTGATGATCAGTTTGTCTAGCTGACTGGAAAGTTCCAGGTTCAGTGAGATACCCTGTCACAAAAAAACAAAAGAAAACAAACAAACAAACAAAAAAAAAAAAAAAACCAAGGTGACAAATGACTGAAAAAGGATGTCTGATGTTGACCTCTGGCTTCTGCAGATACATATACACACAAAAATATGACACGCAACAACAACAAAACACCAAAGTAAAAAAGAAAGAATGAAAGAAATTCCATTAATAAAATGGTACCTGTTCTTGATCTTAAAAATCAACCAAGATAAAAATAACAAGATTGCCAATAGGACAGTATCATTCAGATCTTATGCCTATGAACTTCATGTCAATTCACCTCACCTTTACAATGAATCTGACCATACAAAGTATCCCTACTAAACTGTGTATTATTTCCTAAAATTAACCACAGAAGAAACATCAAATAAAACATTATCAGTGCATTCTAACCCAACAATCACTGCTCAACCATAGAAACAATATACCGTTAGATATAAAGTTAAAACATACTCATAAGTATACCTCAATGTAGCTTAACAATGCACTTCCCTCTGCTCTAATCAATTAGTAATATAACTAGGGTTAGAGTCTATCAAAGAAGATTAAAGATTGCAACTACAGTTATTATTTTCAAACGTATTTTAAACAATGTACAAAACACTATAGACATAGGCACTAAGATTTAAAGGTTAAGAATTTTGAATGGTATCCTAAATGAAGTCATGACTATAACAATATGGAAATGATTTCTAAGGCAGCTCAGTGAGTAGGAGCACTTCCTGCTATTCCAGAGGACCAGTTCTGTTTCCAGCACCCACATTAGTCAACTAACAATCTTGTATTAACTCCAGCTCCAGTGGATCTAACACTTTCTTTTGGATCTAGTGGGCATCTATACATTTATGTACATTTCCACACACAGAAACACATACACATATGCATATTTAAGAAAAATAAATCCTTTTTCAAAAAAAAATCTAAGTTATTTTTGATATTTAGAATTTTAAAAGAACATAACAAATTATAAGAGATATTCTTCTAAAAACGTTTCTTTTTTGTTTGTTTGTTTTTACGATTTCACTATGTGGACTGGGCTTGAGTTCAATCTCTAGTACTCACATAAAAAGCTTGGCATGGTAACCCATGCTTGACTCCCACCCTTGGGAAAGCATAGACAGGCAGATCTCTGGGCATCCTCTGGATAGCCAGTCAAGCCTATTTGGTAAGTTCCAGATCCTGGCTCATGAGAATGTTCTCTCAAAAAAAAAAAAAAAAGGGGGGGGGGGACAAATAGCAATCTAATGCAAATATCAAAGTATTTGTGGTATCAGGACACGGTCATTATGCTCCAATCCTAAAGACATTACCTTATTTTTGTCAGTACAGCCATCGACTTCAGTCACTTGGTGGCATTCTTTCATACATGTATGATTCTGACAGGGCAACATTCTTCCACAAAGTCTCTTGCAAGAATAGGGTCCTACAGCATGGCATGGTAGAGGACTTACCTTAAAAATAAAATAAAAAAAGCAGGCAACTAGCAAAACACACATGTCTACACAAAACTTTCTGGACTTGTATTTTACAAAATAACTAATCTGGGATCAACTTTCATGATAGTCTAAAATGTTTCCACAAATAATATTCATATCAAAACTACGTACCTATCAAGACATTCCTCTAAACATCTATCACTGAAAGGAAAACTGAGTATAATGATTCTATATGAACACACAGAGGCTAATTCCCACATAAAGCAGCATATATTTTTTTAAATTACTACCCCTGGGCAGTCTTTGTAACTCCGAAGCAGTAAGTTATTTCTAACAACTCTAGGACAAAGTGATAGAGACTACAAGCTAAACCTAAAGATCACACTATAACTCACCTCATGCTTCCCCAGACATTCCCTGTAAGAAAAAAAAATAAAATGAAAACATTAGAGATTCTTGGAGAAGGGTATCTGAAACAAATACGCTAACTACACTACTTTTATTAAGTAAGAAAAATAAATGAATAAACACTTGGAAATAAGCAGTAGTAATTGAATATAAAGTTGACATACACAGGCCAATTCTTTGTAAAAGGCTAGCAGTGAGTAATTGGGGAATGAAACTTATTTACACTGGCATACACAAAAATAAAATAAATCTAAGTGAATAGCTAAATGACATGATAAAAATAACTACAAAATGCTAAGGAGAAAACTTAAGGGTTTAAATAGAGATTTCATGTTTAAAAACAGGAAGGAATATACTTCAATATTAGGATAAGTCTTTTTTCTCAATTTCGTCTATATTCAACACAATTCCAAGACCTTCTCCAAAGCCAAGCACAATAGTACACCACTGTAACTCCAGCATTCAGGTACAAAGACAGCATGAGGTTAGCCTGAACTCAATAGTGTACAAGGAAAGGCCAAGGCCAGCCTGAACTCTATAGTGAGTTCCTACAAAACAAGGTCAAGGCCAGCCTGGGCTGCACAGCACCTTGGCTCAAAAGCCAAAACAAACAAAATTCTAGTATCTCGTCTAAAGTCTGTATGGAAAACACCAAAAGACATGTAACAGCCAACACAGAGCTAATGAAGAGCAAAGCAGAAGGACTAAAATCCACTGACCCAAGACTCACTACAAAGCTGTATTGTTCAGACTATGATACTGTGAAAGGAAAGAAAATTAATTACCCAAAACAAAGAGCCCAGAATTAGGCCTACACAAATAAAATCGGCTGATCTCTGACCAAAGAAAAGGCAAGTTACAGGAGGAATATTCTTTTCAACAAACGTTAGTGTTGAAACAGATTTATATCAACTTTTTAAAAAGACAAGTGTTACACCTTTCACAATTAACTCAAAATGAATCACAGACCTAAATACAAAACACAGGTAAGACCTAAATAATCCTGAGTTTCATGATTACTTTTTAGACATATTGCCAAAAGCATGACCCATAAAAGGAAGTGAGTTTTAACTTACTAAACTAAAAATGTCTATTCAACAAAGAATACTTTACAGAAGAAGAGACAAGACATAAATGAATAAACTACATTTGAAAAATATATCTGGTAATCAATACAAACTCTTATGCTAACAACAGACAAAAAGCAAAACCCAATCTAAGAATGGGCAAAAGACCTGAACAAAGGATAAATCTTATCAAAACAACTGACAGATGCTGAACAGACATTCGAAAAGCCACCTGGCACCAGGTCATTAGAAAGCTGTAAATTAGCAGGCATGCACCTAACAAAATGACTAAAATGCTGGCAATGCCTGGGCTAACGGGATGCAGAGCAGGAAGACCACCACACTAATGTTGATGAGAATGCAAAGTGGTATGGCATGTTGGTGCCCATCTGACAGCTTTTTAAACAGCTAAACATAAATTTGCCATACGATCCAGCAGTTCTTATCCAAATGAGCTAAAAAGTTATACATACACAAATATTTGCACATAGACATCTGTGCAGTTTTATTTTTCATTAAAAACAACCAAAATGTCCTTCAGTAGGTAAATGGGTAGGATCACCCATGAGTCCACATAAACTGGCCTCAGTGAGTTAGTCAAGGAAAAAGACGCACAAAGTGAGAGTGGCTGGGAAGGTGGAGATGGATCTGGTAAGAGCCGGGAAAGGAATGGGAGGAGAATATCATCAAACTACAGAGCACAAAACTCTCAAAGAACTAATAAAATATTATATTAACATAAAAACCTGTCAACTAGAGGATGTCCAGGCAGTGAAATAATGTTATTCAGCAATAAAAAGAAGTGAGGTATCAAACCATGAGAAAAAGAAAGTGGAGCCAAAATGCGTAAGTCAAGTGAAAAAGGCCAGTAAGGGACAGCATCACACTGCATGACTCCCAGTGACTGTGTTTGAAGCTCTGGAACAGACAAAATCAACCACAGGAAAGAAAGCCCAGGATGAGAAGCTTCCGTTCTAACAAACATTTAAAATCCTTAAAGAGAAAAATATTTCCCCACTTTTTCAGTGAATCTAGTATTTCCATAATTATAAAGTCAGAAAGAAAAAAAAAACACCATGAGAATACGAGCTAATACTGAATACTGATATTACAAAATTATTGGGGATTTTTTACTTTTTTCTTAAAAAAAAACAAACAAACAGGGCTTCACTTTGGCACCCTCTCACCCAGCCTATCCTGGAGCCCAACTCACTATACAGCCCAGGTGACCTTAAACTTGTGATAATCTTCCTGCCTCTGCCTCTTGAATGCTGAGATCACAGGCATGCTTATCACACTTAGATTTTTTTTAAGTCATTAATAAATAATTATCTCTTCAATTATTATGTGTATGCGTGTTTTTGCACAAATCTACATGTGTATCATGTGTGTCCCTGGTGCCCACAGAGGCCAAAAGAAGGCATCAGATTCCCTCAAGGCTATTGTAAGCTGTGGGTCCTGGGCATCAAACCCAGATCCTCTGGAAGAGCAGAACTGCTCTTAATCACTGAGATATGTCTCTAACCTGTTCAAAGTTAACATACTAGGAAACTGACTCCAGCAACATGTAAAAGGGATTATGTACCATGACACACTAGAAGGGAATTTGCAGAAGAAAAATGAGACTTTTAGAAATGAATAAAACCAGAATTCTGTCTCGGAAACATCAGCATCAATTATTGCTGGAACCTTAGCTGTTGCTAACAGCCCCCTTTCTAATCCTTGTTGCTCCTCACAACTGTTTCCTTTTCTTCTGTAATCTACAACCTCTGCTGAAAGTGGGAAATATTAAAGGGTTCCCCATCCTTCCAGGTTCAGCTCCTTAAAACTAATCTCCACCATCTCCTGATCCACCCAGGAAGCTTTCCTTGGATTTCCAATGGCTCCTTCACACATTTGCCTTCAAGTTTACCATCTAAACCTAGCTGTCCTCAGAAACACTGCACTTTAGCATGGGAATCACAAGGAAAAGTAACAAATCATAAGCATAACTTAACTGTCGGTACCTGTTGCTATGGAAAGGTAAGGCTAGTTGCATGCTAGCTAAAGGAAAACACATAAAAAAAGACATGCATAGGAAGTTTAGCATCACAGCAACATGGGTAAGAAAGAATAAACTAGAACTCATGGGCTAGTTTCATAAACTTAAAAAGTGAAGAAGGTGAAATTCATACTATGTCAAAAACATTTTTCAAGGTTAAAACTCTGGCTCTTACACAGGGATGGGAACTTGACACGGAGGACAAGGTAATGCAGTCTGAATAAACGCTGGCTCCGCTGGCTGTTCCCAAGGGCCAATAGGCTGATGCTAAGAGTAAAATGCAAAAGATAGTAAAGTCAGAAGGACTATCCCATGCAGCCTTCCTAAGAAACCAGGGAAACAGTTCCTATGGCTCTTCTGCTCACACAGGCTGAACTACATCCAAGTGTTCAACAAAATGTGCTTAGTTAAATAGTTTATTCCACCTGCATTGTAAAGATTACTCCTCTCCACACACTCAATACCAAAAACTGAGGCAGATGTCAGTTTAAAGGCTGGAACTAAGACAGCATAGCTTCCTTAACCTCTTGTAAGACAAAAACAAATGAGAAAACTTAAACTTCAGTATCCACCAACTGAATGCAATGTGTCATATGTTCCTCATCACCTAGAACTCGACACACAGCCAGGGCTCAATAAATACTGAATAAATAAGTGATGTAGTAAATTGAGAAATACCTATACCCCTAGCTATATTTGAAGGAAAACTAGTAAGTTAAATATCATGATTGTCATACTATATTTACAAATATTTATTAGTCAACCCCCTATCTTCCTCCCAGTACTAAAGAATGAACCCAGGTCCATGAAGATACTGGGGGAAGTCACCACTGAGCAATACACCAGCAGTCTTTTTCAGTTTCTTAAGATCAAGTCTTGTTTTCATTAACCCCCGGGTCCAAGCAGAATGCTCAGTGCTCTAAAGACACCTGTATCACTGCTTGTTAAGTAATCAATGAAGGAAACACACCCACAGCAAGTATACCTCTTTAACAATACTGTTCTTACCCTGCCAGTCTGCTTCACCAGTGCCTGATCATGACACGAAGCAGGGCACAAGTGCCCACATTTCTCCAAAACTTTTTGGCAAGGTTGATGACACGGTGGGCACGAGCCAAAGTGACAGCGGTGTTTTTCTTGACTTGTATGATGACATGTTGGTGGTTGACTAAATAAGAAAGTTTTAAGTTACTTTTGACAATTGAACAATACACCTAAAATGCAATTATTTATATGCCTTCTGAAATCATAAGAAAGGATTATACTATGAGTATGTCTTGAACACTAACATACAATAAAATTAGAATACTATCAAAAGTCAGGCAGTGGAGGTGCACACCTTCAGTCCCAGCACTTGGGGGGTAGATGTAGGTGGATCTCTGTGAGTTCAAGGCCAGCCTGGTCTACAGAGTGAGTTCCAGGACAGCCAGAGCTACACAGAGAGACCCTGTCTCCAAAAATCATATAAAAGAATACTATCAAAAAATCAGTATGAATTTAAATGTTAAAACATCAGATGTTGGGCTGTGGAAACTTCACACCAACCTGCACAGCTCTTTGCACTTGGGTGGCCTTGTGGTCCGCTCTCGCCCACATGGTACCGTGATCTTTGCGTTACCACAGCTGCACTTCACTTCTATAGTTTCTGGGCACGGATAGCAACTGCCTGAGGAAAAAATTCAATATGTTAAAAGATATTGACCGACTTACCAAAATGCCCATCAACAGTTAACCAATAAACTTAGAGGATTGGTTCAATGTACACCAGGATAGCTCACCATTAGAAAGCATCGGTAATATCAACGATGCTTAGCAAATTAGGCAAAAGAGGTATACACAAAGACTATGTGCTTCAGAGTTTGGTTCCACATAAACAGAGGAAATAGGAAAAACTGACTTTCATTGTTCAAAATCAAGAGAGTAATTCAGGAGGATACACGCTTTGAGAAATAGTGGTAGAATTCTGTTTAATAATCTGGATTATGTATACCAGAACCTCAGTAAACTTTTAGAATGTCCTTCTTTCTAAAAGTTCTGTTCTAAATAACAAATTGAACATGCTACTCATTCAAAACTACAAGAAGACATACATCTACTACTACCAAGTGATTAACCTGGTTTAAAAATTTTTTTAAAAATAATTTTTTTAATAAAAAGTTAAAAAATTACTACTCTAAAAAAAGAGGGGGGAACTGTGGTTGGTATGTAAAATGAATAAAAAATTTAAAATAAAAAAATTCTTGGTTATATACTTTTAAACATTTTTTTAAAAAAGAAAAGTAGAGATGGGTTATGAAAAATCATGTAGCCAAATGCTTTCACTTATAGTGAACATATTATTTTCTAATAAAGAAATAAAATGAAAGAATTTGAAGAACTAATACACAGTTAAAATTGTTAACACACTTAAAAAGTCTTCTCCCTACAGGGTCAATGGAAAATCCATTAAAGGAAATGGTTAATATTTCCTCAATATATTTTGAAATTGAGTTATTATTTCCCAATTGTAATGAAGACACAAAGTTATCAAGGAAAATAAAGTTTCTTTGTATTTGTTTGTTTGTTTTGTTTTGTTTTTTTTTAGACAGGGTTTCTCTCTGTATTGCTTTGGAGCCTGTCCTGGAACTTGCTCTGCAGACCATGCTAGCTTCGGACTCACAAGAAATCCACATGCCTCTGCCTCCCAAGTGCTGGAATTAAAGTTATATGTCACCAACACCTGGCTTTTTTCATTTTTTAATATAATAAAAATTAATTAATTTTTAAAAATCCAAACAAATTAACAATTTGATTCAACTAATAAGAAAACAAAAGGAAAAGCACATTAAAGGGAAAGCTTCATACTTCAGTGTTTTGTTAAATATAATTCAATGAAATTTCAATCTTGATAATAAAATGATCTAGGTTATAGTGATCTACTTAACCAGGTTACATTTTGATATTTCCAAAAGAATGTTTGTTATACTTTTCAAATTAGTAGGGACATTTAAGTCATTCTCACTTAGCATATCCACACTCAACAGTAAGAGAGTAACTTATCAAAGAACTTTCTGGCATGACAAAATTACTTTTTTAAAAAATTAGCCTTGAAAACAATAAAAAATAATTTACCTGAACAGTCTTTATCCTGATCAAAAGAATTTGTTAAAGAGACTGGTATGGAGGCCAAATTAAGTATCAGCAATAATCGGCTCAAAATTAAAAAGCAACACGTAAAGAATAGTGACCAGTGGCTAACAGCCAAACGGGAAGGCTTCCAATAACCACAGAACCATACATAGATGACCCTGAATACCTCTAACCCTTACTACATCTAAGTCCATAAGAGTATATAAAATTCATACCACAACCAAATCCTTAAAAAAAATCAAAGGCTCCATGGAGAGGGTTAAGAAAAATCCTCACACTATTAAAGGATACGACTTACCATCAGACTTAGGTTTGAATTTTGCCACACCACTCCTTGGGCATTTCCCTAAGGGATTTTTAACTGCCTTGTTCAAAACTAGGAATATAGTAACTTTCCCACCTTCTCCAGAGTGTTAGAAGGGCCAGATAAGACTATGAACTGATAGCTCTCCACTGACCCTAAAAAACTAAGGAAATGCAAACATAATAACATCTACTGTGAAATTTTACCTCTGTGGCAGACAGACGGACATTTGTGGTTTCTACATCCTAAAGTCCGTCCACAATTTTGATCACAAGGTAGACAGTTTCCAGGGCAACACTAAAGAGAAAATAATACATAAAGAGTAATCAGAAACCCTACACATAGCATGTTAGTCCCAGTCACTTATAGAATTTTAGAAAGCAGAAAGTTTATTTTCACTCTAAGGATAAAATTATTCAAGAGTATCAACATTATTCTAATAATAACACTATGTTAAGAACTTAAAACCATGATAAATTTCCTTGCCTATTAATTAATTACTCTATGACATATTTCATCACAAAATTTCACTAACCCAAGAATTTGATCAAATCCAGTCCTATTTTCAAACAATAAACCTGGCTAATTTAGCTTTAAATTAAAACTGGCTGAATGTGTAGACTATTAGTTATTTTCAAAACATAGGATGAGAACAACTAAGAAAGAAACAAACATGCACTGCTTAACCTGTCACTTCCTTCATTTCTAATCTCTGACAAATATACATATGACCTATGTGAATTTTTCATTCATAATTTCAGGCAACTATTTAGAAACTATAATGTCATTAACTCTTTCCATGACTTTTCTCAAACCCAGGTTTGTAAAAGGAAACACAGGCTATGACTGTCTTAAAGAAACTTAAGGGCTGTAAATTAAAGAACAAGTTTCCCTACTCAAAAATATATTATCACTGAAAAGCAATTAATCAATTAGCCAAACTTTTCACTCAATTAGACAGATATTTGCTGAGTAACAACAGTAGTGAATGGATTATATGGTCCATGACTTGAGAAAGCTAACTGGCATTTCTATGCAGGATAAAGTAATATTGATCACAATTACCCTGTGTCCAAACATCTAGAAACCCTGACAACAGACTGGGAGTTACAGATTTTGGAGGTTAGTCAGGCAACCCAAGACAATAATCACTGAGAAGGAAAGCACAAAAGGCGGCCCCACAATGACATTAGCTTCCAGGATATATGACAAGATCAATCACAAGCAGAATCTGGAGTTCACAGCTCATGCAGGCCAGTATGATACAACTTAGAGAAAGTACTAGCGTAGAGAAATCTCTGGGAAACTCCAGAACAGATCCATCCCTTCAAGTCTTTGCTTGAACATGTGAAAAGTAACTTCAAACCCTAAAGAAGCACTAAAGAAGGAAAACAGAACAATTTCTAGAGTTCACAGGGCCAGGAATAGTTTGTGCTCCTAGTCAGTGTGGAAGAACTTCCTGGCACAGACATCAAGCTGGGTAGTAAGAGGTATTATTGTATCAGCACTGAGACCATAGCAGCCAAAGAAGACAAAGGGATCCTAACAGTGTGAGGCTCAGAAAGAACCAAGGATTTCCAAGTGACTTCTGTGTTCCAAAGCAACTCTTTAAAAGTATTTAAAGGAAAAGAAGAGAGAGACACCTAAAGAGAAAAGCATGTAAAAATGTCTACAATATCTAAAAAGTAATAGAAAATTTCCTTAACAGGATAGGAAGCACGAAAATATAATAATAAAAAGAATAACAGAAAATATAAATCAATCAAAAGACCCAGAAATGTGAACTGATACAACTAGTAGACATGAACACTAAAGTAGGCATCCACATGTAATAAGGAGCAGGCATACAATGCAGAAACATTCAAGCTACCCTACCCCAAAGTCCCATTGACTCCTAAAAATGAAAATACATACCTAAAACAAAAACACATAGGATGAAAGATTAGCAATTGCAGAAGCAACCGGTGAAGCTGAGGACAAAACTATATAACCTATCCAGTATACTATAAAGAAACACAAAAAACTAAAGCATTTTGAGCTGAGGGACTTCAAGGAGCACACATGTCATGAAGAACTGAGGAAAATGGGACAACAGGGGAAAAAAAAAAAATCAAAGTTTAAAACTTCCATAAATGTAATAAGAACTATAAACTTTCAATCCCAGGAACTAATTCAATGAAAATCAAGCTAAGGAAACATGAAAACAGCTAGGCGTTGGTGGCGGACACCTTTGGTCTCAGCACTTGGGAGACAGAGACAGGCAGCTATCTGAGTTCGAGGCCAGCCTGGTCTGCAACTCAAGTTTCAGGACAGGCTCCAAAGCTATAGAGGAACCCTGTCTCAGAAAAAAAAAAAAAAAAAAAAAAAAAAAAAAAAAACAAAGAACATGAAAACCCTATGCTTAGAAACATCAGAAAACAATTACTAAAAACTGATAAAATAAAGAAAAATCTTGAAAACCAACTAGCAAGCAAGAGAGTGAACATGAGAATGCAAGAGATTCAATACCCAGGAGAAAGTAAGTCACACGCTCTTGTTAGGAAAAGGTAAGCTAAGGGGCAGTAGAGCAACACTCTTAAGTTCAAGGCACACAACTGTAACTGTGCCACCAGCAGAAACTGACACCATTCTAAAGTCACCAGTTAGATGAAAAGTCAGCTAATCAACCTTTATTGAGGCTAGCCATTCCAGGAGGAGGAGGAAGGGGAGGAGAATGAGAAGAGGAAGAGAAGTTCTACAGTAAAATTTTTCAAAAAGGTAAAGGGGCAAGGCAGTGGTCTTTAATCCCAGTACTTGAGAGGCTGAGGCAGGTGGATCTCTGTGAGTTCAAGGCCAGCCTGGTCTACAAAGCAAGTTCCAAGACAGCCAGAGCTATATAGTGAGACCCTGTCTCAAAATAAAAATGATGAATAGACTTAATCGTTACATTAAATGTAGGTGATATGTAGCCAAATTAAATGACAAATACTGTCACCATGGGTTAAATGAAATCTAAATGCTTTCTGTAAGGAATGCACTTTAAATGTAAAGACATGAGTAGGCTTAAAGTCTAAAAAAATGAGAAGCGATATACATTAACAGTAAATGAAAAAATTGAAATTATTCACATTTTGATGAATTTAAGAACCAGGAGTCTTGCCAAAAAAAAAAAAAAAAAAAAAAAAAAAAAAAAAATATATTTTATAAAGAAAGAAAAAAATAAAAGAACTACTACTCTACATACCCAACAAATAATAGTCGGATTCACTCCAAGCCAGGAATTCATCTAATTTCTATCTGTGGCAGTTTGAATGCAATTGCTTCTCATGATCTCACAGAGAGTGGCACTATTAGGTGTGGCTTTATTGGAGTGGTTATGGCTTTGTTGAAGGAAGACGAAGTTTCCTATGCTCAGGTTTCCTAATGCCCAGTGTCACAGTTGACTTCCTGTTGCCTGCAAGATGTAGGACTCTCAGCTACTCCTCCAGCACCATATAGTTTCTGCACACTGCCATGTTCCCCACCATGATGATAATGGACTGAGCCTCTGAAACTGTAAGGTGCCACCCCATTAAATGTGTTCTTTTTAAGAGTTGTCATGGTCACGGTGTCTCTTCACAACAACAGAAACCCTAAGACACCACCTAATCTTTGTTAGGCATCGACCACCAAAATAGTCATCTTCAATCAGAAAACCAAACAGCCCTAAAACCAAGCTGAGAATCAGTGTGTGAGACAAGAAGACTACCTACCTTTGATGTTTTGTTTTTGTTTTTTGTTTTGTGGCAAAGTCATGCTATATTAAATCAGACTGTCCTCAAATTAAAGACCCTTCTGCCTCAGACTCCTGAGTGATAGACCCATGTGTGCCACCCCATTCAAAAACTGGCATGATTTCCCACTAATAAAAACAACTGTAATCTAGGATATTTATTATTATTTGATATAGAAAACAAAGACTATGAGTGAATACTTGAGGAGCAAATTGTAAAGTCGTTATCAGATGCCCAAAGGGAACCCCACAACTTTAAACCAGTTCTGCGTGTTTACTGCACAGACCTACCTTCCTCCTACACTGATGCTTCTGGCAGTCCCGCACTTTCACACACTTAGTTTCACAAAGGTAAGGTTTGTGACACGGCATTCGCTTTGTATGCTTTCCACAGCGACACTGTTTTTCCACTTCCTAGGCCAAGCACCAAGAAGCATCATTAAATTGACTAATGATAATGTTTTTTCTCCATGCCGCAATTTCTGTGACTGCTAAAAGGACAAAAATCTTAGTAACTAATTTGTAATAAAAACTAACTAAACCAAAACGGCCAGTGGGCTCTCACAGTGTGTCCTAGCTGGCTTGTTGGAGCAGGCTTGACAACAGTCACCTTACTCCAAATAGGACCTCATATGAATTAATTATGAAATTTAGTAGAAATCTGGCATCAAACAGTAATACTAACAAACACAAGTTATAGGACACTTTATAGGTGGTTACAACCATAACATCTCCATCTCATCTCAGTACAAGACAAATGGAGTGTTTAGTAACCTAGCTGGTTAACAGAGTGGTACAGTTTAAATCAAAGAATGTACATATTTAAGTTTAAATCTCAAATTGAGATGTCTGTTTCCACTGCCACTAGGCTGAATTCAACAGAGCTGTAAATAAGTTCTGGTAGCAAACAGCCCCACACTGAACTACACAAATGAGAACACGATAAGTTGTACCAAAGAACAATAAAGGGTCATGTTCAGATTTGATTTCCTGATCAATACTATAAACATTAGATAACACAGGCAATGACACAAATGTGTATTAAAATAATAAAAATACACATCAGTTTTTTTCTGACATATTTTGATGCATAGCTCTAGGAAGGAAGTATATAGGACACAACTAACTTGTCTGCATGTTTCACAAGGCCCTCGGTGGCAGCGCTGTGAACACCTATGGATCCCACACTCAAGAACTTTGTCACAGCTGTCTCCACAAGTTGGTACATCTTCTGTACAAGGCAAAGAAAACTCTGAAAACAAACAAAATATCAACATTAAATAAGATAAAGCATTAACAAAGATCCCTGTTCTTCAGTTCCTGAAGAATGACAGCTCTTTTGAACCATAAAAGTGTTATAACCACATAATATTAGAAAAAAAACTAACTTCAATAAAAATAATTCCTAATATTTCTGCAGGCTAAACCTAAATTCACAATTCTCCTGCCTATACCTCCCAACCGTTACCAACACTGGCAAGCTTTTCTTTCTTTCTTTCTTTTCTTTCTTTCTTTCTTTAAATAGAGACTCTCTATTATGTAGCCCTGGCTATCCTAGAACTCATTATGTAGACCTCAAACTCAAAGATCCACTTGCCTCTGCCTCCCACTTGCTGGTATCAATGGCAACAAATGACAAGCTTACATTTCTTTCAAAGGAATCTGACATACAAGTTACTATCAACATGCATTTTTATGAGCAAACTGCTTCAGAAATTATTAGCTAGAGAAATGAGAATGAGAACATAAAACTGAGGGATTTCTACATATGCAGAATTTTCTTTTGAAATTTGTTCAATCTCACAGGATGGAAAAAAATACAAGCTTTAAAACACTATAAATAAAACTCACCTTAACAATCACATTATGACAAGTAATGAAAACAATCTTACAAATGGCTCCTACTGTAGGAGTCAGGAAAGCACACTCAAACTGCTATACTGCTCCCTAATAATCACAACTAAGTTCACAGAGGAAGTTCATACCCACAGACAACAACAGCACAGCCTCCTTCAGAACCAATGTACACCAAGAGACAGACAGAATGTTACAAATAACAGCCTTTCATGATAATCACTCAAAAGTCCTGCTAATGTGAAGGCTCACTCCATGTGGTTACTTTATGGCTATGGACAGAAGTTCGGTAACTGGTACTTAACATCTCACAGAGCAGTTTCAGCACCGTAAACCCTCTACGCCCCAGCTCTCGGTCCTCCGTCTCCCTAACCCTCATTTTTGTCAGTTCCCTTTTTCTAGAAAGTCGTGTAGTTTAGTTCCTACAGGACACATCTTTTTCAAATTAGCTTGTTTCATTTAGTAATATAAATGACCATATCTTCCACATCTTCTCATTGTTCAATAGCTCATTCCCTTCAAAACAAGTCTTACTTGATTTCTGACATGGACAGGACCTCTTCCCGGAGCGAGGACACTCTCCACAAGCACCAACATGACAAACTTGCTCACATGTATGGTTACCACATGGCAGTGTCTTTCCACAGACCTAAAATAAAAGAGATTACAACCACACAAAGAGCAGGGTGAAACATAACCCACTGTGCTTACAACTTCACTATGCCCTTTGCATTACTGTGCTTTACGTCTAACACAGGTGCCATACATGTATGTGAACACATTTACATATGAATACTTTTTCCTGTGTATCATAAAAACATAAGAAAGGACAGATGTGACCTCAGCCGTGTATGAGCATCCACCAGACTTCTAGTCAGCACTACACTGGTTCCAATCTCAGGAAAAGCAACCCACAAACACAATTCTACTTTCTCAATGGCATTATCCCAAATGGAGAATAGCAGAAGCTAAAGAACAATGGAGAAAAGTGTGGGGTTAAAAACAACACACTTAACTAAGAATTCAGCAATTATGTTGAGGGAAAAATTTTTTCTCCAGTAGTTAAGATATTGAATTGAGAAGTAGAGATAACTTTTATTCAACTAACTTAACAAGTATTTGTGCTTTCCAGCCATCTGTTTGTACTCCTACACCCACCCTCAGAGGGCACCAACACTTACTTGGTCACAGTGCCACACTGGGCTCGCACAACTTCTTTCTGTTTCTTTTTTGCCACACACACATTTTTGTCTACTAACTCTCGGACAAGGCTGACAGTTTCCTAAAAGTACAATCACAAATTAGTACACAAATACTAAAAGCAACAAAGACAACCTTGACTCCTTTTAAAGTTAGGGTTTCCCACATGCGGTCTTTTACCTGCATGACAAGGATTCTCACACCTATGTTGCCCACAGAGTAGCTTGCGCCCACACGGCATCTGGCAAGACCACTGCTTGGCACTGCACCTGCGAGGGATAGGTTTTGCTTTCTTACAGTAACAAGTAGTTGTGACCATCTTTGGACAAGGAGGGCAGGGACCTGGAATGCAACAAAGGAGGAGGGATGGAGCAATTAAAAAGTCAGTAACCAAAACTTCTTAGATTTACATTTTCCAGAAATTTCTATCATTTCCTTCATTGCTACTTTAAAGGGTAATTCTTTCTCACAGCAAACTTCAATTCAACTTGGATAATTTTGTTTGCTTGAACACTGAGAAGAAACAACCAGGCAAAAACAACTATATATAAAATATGAAACTCACCTGGATGGCAGAGCAGTAAACATCTATGGCCACAAGGTGGCTTAAATTCTCTCTCACAAACTTGGCCACATGAATGAGGTACAAGCCATGGATCTAAGGGTGGATCTTCTACTTTCCCACAATAGCAAAAATATCTAGCAGGTGTTTCTGATCTTTTGTATTCAAATCTACATTTTGGACTAAAAAAAATGAAATATTAATTCCAATACTAAAAGCAACATAAGAGACAATAATAACAAGACTGTACTTTGTTAGGTAAAAAAAGTAAATTCTTACTATAATCTCTGCATGATATAACTTCCTAAAATATGGAAATACTTTATGCACACACTCTCCAATACAAGAGCCAACGGCCAAATATGGCACATGAGATGAGGCTATGCATAAAACTTACCAACCTTTTTTCATATTATACTTCTAAAACCTGACTTAGCCACATGCAGTTAGTTGCTATGCATTAAACACTGATATCCAAAGTACAACCACAAAGAAAAAGAAACATCGGCTTTCTAGTAGCCAAGACTTTTAACAAATTACATTTTTGCAATATTCATCTAGATTTATATAAGGCTCAACTTTCTTAAAGTTTGGTTATATAATCTACAAATAAACAATTACCAAAAGAAAAAAAATTTAGCCTATGTTATACATAGGCTAAATCTGGCAAAAAGAAACATAACAAAGTCCTGGAATTAAGAAGCACCAGGTAGAATCCAACCTGGTCTAAAGATCAAGTTCCAGGACACCCAAAGCTACACAGAGAAACCCTGTCTCGAAAAAGGAAGAAAGGAAAGGGGGAAAAAAAAAAAAAAAAAAAAAAAAAACCTTGAATGTAAACAAATAATTTCCTAATTTTTCCTTTTTTAAAGTGCATTTATTTTTTTATTTTATGAATATTTTGCCTGCATGTACATATGGACCACATACATGCCTGCTGCTTACAAAGAACCAAAGAAGGTATCAGATGCCCTGATACTACATTGCAGATAGTTGTGAACCACCCTATGAGTGCTAGAACCGAATCTGAGTCCTCTGTAAGAGCTATACATCGTACATCCTCTTAACAATTAGCCATATCTCCAGCTCTGAGAATGTCCTAATGTTCCATCTCTAAAACAAAAAAAAATACACATATTTCAAGTTCACTTAAGTCAAGAGAAAGCTTAAATCTAATTTTATATTCTCTGTTAAAGCAGAATGAGTTATACATTACAATGTCAAAGTAAATTTGGGTTCTATGAATAACAACCTTCAACTCCACCAAAACTTCATTTTGAGGTCATCATAAATCATTCCTAAAAGAGGCTTTAAGCCTTGTTCCTTCCCAAACAAGTGAGTACAGTCAGTGTGCTGCCCCAGGCTATTTGCGCAGCACCGCTTAAATTTGTTTTGTATGAAAGTTGATGTATTTTCATTGCCATGAGAACATGCTGTACTTCCAAATAAACACCATACAAATGTTCAGAACAATCAAAACACATTTATGCTCATAACTAATTTCAAAAACAAGGTATGGAGAGATGGCTCGACCGCTCTTATACAGGACCTGAGTTCAGCTCCCAGATCAGAATCATGTGGCTGAGAATAGCATATAACCCAGCTCCAGGAAATGCCATTACCACTGACCTCTGCAGAGGCACCAGCACTTATACCCATTGAGACAGACAATACTCACACATGCACACTTAAACAGAATGATTTTTAAAGTAAAATTGAAAACTAATGCCACACCTCATATTTATAAATAATTGACATTTTGTTGAAAGAGCTCATTTCCCTTTATTAAAGGAAAATGACTTTTTTATGGCTGTTATAAAGAGGGATATATTTGGATGGGTAACAGGCACTATGTGCTACAGCACTGATACAGAGCTACTTTGGGAGGGGTGATGTGTACAAATGCACAGTTCCACTTTAAAAATGATGGAATATCAACAAAGGCCTTATCCCGATACTCAAAAGGTACTTATCCTAGAAGCACAAATGTTACCGTTCATTTCAATAATTTGTTATAATTTCAATACTTTGTTATAATTTTTACCAGGTTCTAGTTACATCTTGACAAGAAGTAAACAAAGTGGGTTCTTAAATAGCCACTTATTTTCATTTATTGTATTTACAACATCCTTAAGGAATAATATGTAGAACATTACACTTTCATCCTTTCAGGCCTAGGAGAAAAGTAGCGATTCATTATTCTGGCATCTGACATTTCATTCCTCTATGGAAAAATTACTACTTAAAACAGAAGTGAACAGAGCAAAAGTAGAGAGAGTAAAGCTCAAATCTCTAAAACCAGTGACACTGGATAACTGGCTCCCTGCTGCACCCAACACTAAAATCCCTCTGCCATAACCAAGCACAGACTCCAAATTTAAACTCTTTCAAAGCAGCATAGGCTGGAAGAGAAAGAGTCCTCCACACTAAATTCGATCAACAGTTAAAAGAGTAAATCCCAGGTTCCAACTCCAGCTCTGTCTCTCAGCAGTGAGAGGATGTGAGCTCACTGCTGCTGTCAGCAAATTTCCACATCCTCAGGTGTAACAGGCAAAATCTCAGGACTGCCAGAATTATTTACAAAGAAATGTCCATGTCTAAAATGTTTTTTAAAATTATACACAATTTTACAAATATCTCTGTACTTATGATAATTAAGAAGATATGACTCAAAACCAGATCTTATTAGGCTTAAAGCAATACAACTTGGGAGGTATTAGGAAAAAAAGAACACTACCTTATACATTTTTTTAAAAATCAGTTACAGAAAATTGTGATATAAACATACAATGCTCCCTAAGCTGACGTTTAATTTGTGTTAACAATGAATATACCTATCTAGTAGGGCTAGCAAAACAAAGTATTTTACTTTTCTACTTTTTCTCAAAAAAAAAAAAAAAAAAAAAAAATAGAAGAAGCCAAGGTCCAATAATCAATAACAAACAAAGCTGGTAAAATAAATGTGGATAAGTAATATTTCATAATATACAAATGTAATGTTGAGATTGAAGATATTAACTGGAAACCATATCATCAAAGTACATTAGATGACAAGCATATACAGTATGACACTAATGTACACTAACAGGAATTAAAGTGAGATAACAAATTTGGGATGACTCTTATTCAGCCTCACAGACAAGTCCTTGAAAGCATAACTGAGGCCAGGTGTAAGGAAAACTACCGGGTTGCAGCTGGCTGGCTCCAAAATGTTGGCAAGTAACCTCAATCTGCCCTTTGTCTTCAGCACCTTTTGTTTAGCATATGTGAATAGTGATGAGTGTTTCCCAAGTGCACAAAACCCATGCAAAACTTGCTTGGGAAAAATAATGTGATATTCCTTAATTTGCACATGGCATTGTGCTTAGTTAGGATGTTTTGGGAATATGGAAATCAACGTGCCAAAGGTGTAAATTGGAGAAAGTAAAAAAGTCCTGGGCAAAGGGAGCTGAGAGAGGCTGAGTCCCTCTATAACTAGCTGCAAGGCTAAAATCACCCTTAAAGTGCCAAGTGTCTTCTTCCACAGACCCATGTGAACCTACACCAGTTCTACAATACACAGGAAAAGTAGTCTGATGACTTGTTAGTTACTAAAAGATATAAGTATTCACATAAAAACTGCAAGAACATTACCAAGGTCTTTTATCTTTACAAACCAGATAAGTAATGGAAAGCAAACAAACTGAAACTTCTAGAACATAATTTCTGATCCATAATGTTCATTTATTCCACAACTTAAATCCAATGAACAATAAAACAATTACCATGGCCAAGGATAATCTTTCTTTCCAAAATCCTCATCTGTCACAGAAGATACAAGAAACTGGCTGTCTTTAGCCCACTTCTGAATACATGGCATGTGGAATATACAGAAACATCCTGAGCAGCTCCAAACCTAAGACAAAGATGTCAAAATGCATTCCATATGATTTTTCTTTGTTAACTATA
Organism: Phodopus roborovskii; assembly: GCF_943737965.1. NCBI lineage: Eukaryota > Metazoa > Chordata > Mammalia > Rodentia > Cricetidae > Phodopus > Phodopus roborovskii. The sequence goes on along the minus strand of NW_026126525.1, from coordinate 29,391,363 downwards.
CAACACTTTAAAATGATTGTCATACACTGAATTATTTTCAAAACTTACCTAAAGATTGAAAAACAAAACAAACTCCTTCTAATATCATAGAAGACATGACCTTTACAAAACTGTATTTAGGGGTATAACATTTGAAAGAAAAATATTCATCACCCAGATTCAATTAGCAAGAAAAACTAAAACTAACAATATGAATGATGTCCAATTTTATTATATATGCGTGTGTGTGTGTATGTATATCTATACACATATATGTATACATATATTCATATATTCACATATACATACTGGTACTGACTGATAGTAACACCTTTTTAAAACATGATATAAATATTTATCCTTGTCAAATATAGCTATACAGATTATATATAGATTTCTGTACTATAATTTCATCAATTTCTTATTGCTAGACATGTTATTCCCAATTATAAAGAATACGACAAAAGAATCCTAGTCATAAACTTTGTGTGTGTATAAATAACCTGTTTTGTTACAGAAACCCAGTAAGTCTAGCATTTACACAAAACTCAAAAACTGAGCAAAAAAAAATGAAAATATATACAACATAAAAGCTTAAGAAAAAGCCAGTAAGATGGTTCAACAGTTAAAGGCACTTATTGTGCAAGTGTGGAGTCCTGAGTTACATCCCCAGAACCCACATAAAGAGAAAAGAGAAAAAACCCACAAAGTTGCCCTCTGACTTCCAAATCCACTGTAGCACACATGTATTCACACATGTAACAAATTCTTAAGGCTTAAGAAGTAATACCAAATTAATAAATTAATCTTTAAGTCTACTAATATTTTAACATAGTAGAAAATGTGGTTGTGGTTTCCTTATTACAACTATTTGGGGAGAAAAAATCAGATGTACCATAAAGCAGGCAGCAGCATTTCATAAAAAGAAACAGCTAATTCCTTAGTTTGATTCCCCAAAAGCCTTCCTAAAATGGGAACTTAGAAGTGTGAGTGGACAGGATGAGGAAGAAGAAATACCAAATAATGGTATTTTGTAGAAGTCATTACTACTAAGACAGCAACAGTTTGATACTGCAGTAAGCCCTTTAAAAAACTATAAAGCATGCTGTTCTAACTCTAAGTAGCACCCTAACAAATTGGGACATTCACCAATTTTCTGGAGGAAGTTGTTCCAGGAGACATGAACTCTCAGTACTGCATTTAACCTATTTATTGGCTGAGTCAATTCCCAAGGTGGACAAACAACCTTGAAAAGAAAGAGGGAGCAGCCTACACAGAGACCGAGCATTGGTATAGATACACTACTCAGGAACTGATATCACAGAAGCTAAGGAGATGTGACTCTGAAACCCATTGAAAATATGGAGCTCAGCAGGAGATCATTTGCCTAGCATGCACTAGGCTCTGGTTAGATCATAGCACCACATAGTAACATTTTGTATTTGTAGGAATCTCTAAACAAATGCTAAAATTACTTTACTAAAACAACATGCATTAGAATTAGAATACTTGTTTCAGATACTAACAGTGCTTAAACTTACTTAGAAATAATTCTTTAAATTTTTTAGATTTACAAAACAGATGAATTCACATATAAAATTGTCAAATGAATTTTTAAACAAACATAAGTGAAAATACAATAAGTGGCTAAATATATAAATGTGATATATGATACTTGTGGAGAGAGATGTCATAAGGGAGAACTTACTGCTTGGTTTCTCTTCACTGAAGCAATACAAATTAGGCACGTCATAGCCCCTGTCTGAAAAGCTTCATTCAAATACTGTTTTGTTCGCTCTAATTCATGTATATCGCCATCTTAAAATGTAAAAATTGAAAACATCACAGTAAACAAACCTAGAAACAACACATCTTCACTAACAGTCATGTTATGTGACAAATGCCAAGCAATTTTACTGCAGAAAATACAACAAAAACCTCAAAGCTTAGCAGAAGAAAATACTCAACAAACTGACAAGAGTGTACCAAGTCCGTGAATTAATAGCACTTCATTACTCACTGGCTTGCTTTCTGCTTAAAATCCCTAACAGTTTTGGTGAAGGCAGAACCACTGGCAAGACCATGAAATATGGCAAGTAATAAAGTATCAAAAAACTCAATAAAGTATGAAGGAAAATGAAAAGCTAAACCCTTAGGGGAGGGGCTAGGACATAACTTGGTCATATTAAAATTTTGTGAATGAGAAGATGCTGAGGTTTCTATACAACAACCACATTTCATTATATGCACACAGCCGAACAAGCATTTTTAGGAAAAGAATACCAGACAGTATTTCCTTTATGCAAGTATTATTTCTTTCGAAGCACTAAAAATATGGCCATAGGATAAACTATTATTACCTCAGCATTATATACCAGAAATCTGAGACACAGAAGTCAGTGACCTGTTTGACTAAGTGAGTTCTCAATTCCTATCCTGTGCTTTCATGGAAAAAAAGGTCTAAGAAAAAGAAGTTAGTAAGAAAATGACAGAGCAGCACTCTAAAATACAAATGACACCAAACTGGAGGTAATTCAAGTCATGTTGGTGTGAGAAAAATGAACTTACATGCCTTTAATGTAACCAAATGATTCAACACAGACTGAATTTCCAAGAAAAGTAGGTCAATAATATATGTTTATATAAGGACAGAATTCACCATGCAATATCTAATTCAAACCAAAACTTGCTGCCGAAAAAGAACTAAATAAGAATCTTAGTTGTTCATTTTCTAAAATCATCTAACTAAATACAGAACTTAACAAAAGTGTGCCCTATCATGACATAAAGAGAAATGTTATTTACACTGTTAAAAAAACAAATGTAACAAAATTACTAAAGATAAATACTTTATTTTACATTTAAGTTTTAAAAATATCCTCAAACAGAATAATTATATTCAATGTTTATTTTGCTCATATAAAACTTTGATTTAAAAAAAAATATTTTAAATTCCATCAGTTTATACATACATAATTCATAAAATTTAAATTTAAGAATATGATGGTATAGTCTTACAAATTAAAGTCTGAGTTTATCTCTATGAAATTCAGGTAACATTTCTTTGAAAGCTGTAATTTAATTTAGCTACAGCAATAAAGTGCAATGCTGCATTGCCTGGCATGTCACAGTGAACACAGCATACACCGGATGTCCTATTCTAAAATGACCACAGTGGCAAGTAAGGAAACATGAGTTTGAAGAGGTCAATACTGGAATGAGCAGAAAGTGGCAGTTAAAGGCAGTTAGTGGAAAGTTACATGTGTCTGTTTTCTCTTCTGGCAAATGCTCACAGTAGTCATAAAGGCCTGCAATAGGTAAAGCCAGTGTGCAGGGAGAAAGGGGATAATTAAGAAGTCAAGCAATATGGAGGCTGAGTTGAAGAGGAGGTAAACATGGACAAACAGCAGTCCTAGACCAGACAGAGCTACAGGGTAAGACCCTGTTTCAAAAATAAAAGTTACCAAGTAAAATCTAGGAGGCTTTGGTGACAACCATCTTGTGGTTTAATTTGTGCCATGTATAGACCACCTCTGCTCGTGTATTTCTGACTTAGAAGACTGACATGCTACTAGATTGAGAAAACTAAAGAATGTAGTGAGATAGTCCTTCTGGCACTGACCATGCCCATTGGGGGGTGGAGCCATGGGCGGAAGTCTTTCTGTGGCACTGACCACGCCCGTTGGGGGGTGGAGCCATGGGCGGAAGTGACCTGTGGAAGGAGGTCCTAGGAAGAGCTGGGAAAAGCCCTCTTGGACTCGGACAAGAGAACATAGGGTGAAATTTCCTGATGTTCATCTGTCTAGGTTGTAAGTTATTTCTCCCTGAATAAACATCTATTCGGCCTATTTGTTTATCCTGATCCTTATTTAACAGTGATAAAAGAAGTCATCTTTTCTAACGTGAGATATCCATGGGTGAAGATGACATACTCTTTAGAATAAAGCCATGAAAGTTTGAAGTCCAGAGAATGCAAAGGCAGAGACCAAAAAAATTGGAGGGGTTCTTGGTAATGTACTAGTGTTCAACTCAACAGTGTGGAGGAGACCATCTTATTACTCTGGCATTTATTAAATTAAAACACTTAACCAGTCCAGTTTCCTTAATGTATTACATGCATAGTGTAGAACATTCAGGAATGAGAATCAAAGCACTAATATATTTGAAACAAAAATTACTTGAGATAAAAATATGCTAAAAACTCATAAAGCATGCAAATGATAGTCATTTCTTAGTATCTACACTAAGAGATAGCTGTGTTAATTACTATGTGCCATATTTAAAGGTAAAACCTGCCAGCCAGGTGGTTGTTTTTCTTCTCCCTTTTAAGCTACAGCTATCCTACTAGTCAGCAACTGCAACTCTGCCACTACCAGCAGCAGGTAGGCTACAAGCTCTGAAGGCTAAAGAAATCGTGTTCCCTCAGGCACCAACTCTTTCAAAGCTACTAAAGAAACTTATTTAAATCTGTCCTGCTAAAGAACTCAAGATTCACAGGTTAAGGCAGAACTCTAACCCTGCTTCCCAGAGAGGCTAAAGAGCAAGCAGCTCACCTAGCTCACCCCGGAGTCTCCCAAGTGCTCTTTCTCACCCCTTCTTATAAACCCTTCTTCACTTGCCTCTTCCCTACAGCTTCCTGTCAGCTAGTTGCTGACCTAGCCTCCTGACTACAGGTGAATTTTATAGTTAATCCACATCTTTGCATTATTAAACAAATGTCCCAGAGCATAAACAAAACTAACATACCTTAAAATAATATTCCACAACATGTGGCAGTGGCTCATAACTTTAATCCCAGCACTCAGGAGGCAGAGGCAGGCGGATCTCTTTGAGCTCGAGGCAGCCTGGTCTATAATGATCCAGGACAGCATCCAAAGCTACAGAGAAACTCTGTCTCAAAAAACAAATAAAAAAAAAAAAAAAAAAAAAAAAAGTAAAACCGTAAAGTTGCTTTCATCAGCTTTTATTTTGCTAGGCTTGACATTTCAGCTGAATTTCCTTCATTACTCAGGAGATGTGGTAAGTTTCTTAAGAGAATGCATACAAACCTTTGCAGCTTCATCAATCAGTACATGTAGATAACACACAAAGCACCAAAAGGATGATGGACTTACTCTCATGCTGCTATCTTTATTCTAGCTAACACACAAACTCCACTCTGCTTGACCATGTTGTCCCAGCAATGCTATTCTCAGTAAAGCACTGTGCAATAACTAAGGAACAAATCAGTAACAAATACAAGAGAGCTGATGTGGAATTATGACAGAAGGCCTATACCTAAAGGAAGACAGGGTCTTTTAAGTGGAAAAAATCTTTTAAAAGACAAAGACAGAAAGGAAATCAGCTATGGTAGAAAATCTCTAAGACTCAAGCTTACAACACATGTCAGACATTTCAGTAGACAACACATACTATCTGAAAAAGCAGTATTACTTCACTCCAACAACTCCATATTTACTATTACCGGACTCATTTCACGTAACAGAGACCCTGAGCCAATGTGAACATGCCCAATCCTAAGTCTTAGCAGCTTGGCTTGTGAGTCTTTTTAACCAGTATACTGATTTCCCCACAATAGACAGGTTCAAGAGCTGCTAGCTGTCTTGTCTACTTCAGCTGTCAAGCTGCTTTTACCCAGAAAATACCATGAGCCAAATAAAAGTTCAAAAGCTGAGCAAATCAGATGGAATGGAAGCCAACTCTGCCATTCACTAATTGTGTCATATTAGGAGAGTCTTCTGTCCTATGAAGAGTCATTTCCTAGGAAAACGTTTTTTCTAGTTCTAACGTAATTTTAAAGCAAAAAACAAAAAAAAAACCTAAAATGAGAATATAAGCATGTATAACATAAGACTATATAAATAGCATGAAATACATCTATAAAAATGCTGAGAAATGTTAATGTTTCTAATGACCTAAGTATAAAATTTGGAAAACTTAAGAGTAGAGATACTAATCTTTGAAATAATCTATTTTTATTAAATGTCCTGTTTCACATTAAGTAAAAGGAGGGAGAGATTGTTTTAAGCACAATCCAAACATATACAACAACTAATGAATATGCATGTCAGACCTGTAATTTTTAAAAACAGTATGAAAACCAAATATAAGATTAAAAACTCCAGTAATAAATTCCAGATACAAAATGGACTTTGAAGCAACTTTAACGTGATTATAAAGGAGAAGAAAATGGAGACTACACTGGAAGGGGTCCCCCCACAGTCCTGTGGCCTAAGAGCATCATCACCAGCAACTACCTACCCTACCTGTTTCTCTGGGAGTTAGGGCTGTAAAGAGCACTTACCATACAATCTACTTTATACAAAGATTACAATTAATAACATATAATTTAAATAGCAAAATGTATTCAAATTCACAAGATGTCCACACTGAACATGAAAACCTATTCTGTATAGTAATTTAAACTGTAACTACACAATATCAGAAATACACTTCTACTTATATTGAAGAGGTCAAAATTGGTAAGCTAGTACCTGTGTGAGTAGTGTATGATACGAATGTATTAGCGACGATTTTGCCCTGTTTTCCTTCCAAGTCTTCATCACCTTCTTCTTCAGAGGAGGAGCTGCAGTTCTCCTCCACAAGCTTCCTGGCTGCAGCTTCATTGGCCTTCTTGATCTCCTCAAATTTCCTCTGAGACGTTAGCTCTGCTTGCAAAGCAGAAAAAAGAGAAGTTTCACTTCTGCAAGTCAGTGTCTTCACAAAGCATGCACGATGGAGGATCACACCTCTTTTATTTTTCAAGTCAGTGAGATTCCAGTTTGACTATTGTTTCAGCTTGAAACACACATTTGAAAGCGACCTTTCTTCTTACCTATCTTCTTACCATATGTGAGAAAAAACAATCTAATTTCTTACCACAGAACCAGAGGAAACAACACGACAAACACTAACTTTAGAAGAACCCTACCAAAGTAATCAAGAGCCATAGACAACAGAGACTAACAAACTAATGAGAAATTCTAAAGTATAGTAACAATGTCGAACACCTCCTGAGGAGTCTCAAGAAATTTAAATGGAAATGAAATGTTAAATACACTACATAAGGCAGGTGTGATGGCAAGTACCTCTACTCCCAGCACTCAGGAGGCATAAATAGGTGGACCTCTGTGAGTTCAAGGTCAGCCTGGTCTCCACAGTGAGCGCCAGGACAGCCAAGAATACATAATAGATGACTCTGTCTCAAAAAAAAAAGACATGTAGAAGTCAGGTGTGGTAACACACAGTACATCTTTTACCCTAGCACGTAGGAGACCAAAGTAGGATTCCTGAGTTCAAGGCCAGCCACCAATAACTACATAGAAGACACTGTCTCAAAAATAAGCAAATACTAAATAAAGATCACTAAAATACATTATACATCATGATTTTAAAGAAATGGGGGAACATACTCAGTGAAGACAATATCAGAATGACAGGAGGTGGTGCTTCTTCCAACCAGTCTCAGGAACCGTCCAGCCCACAGATTAACAGAGTTTACCTACTCTATTAGCTGCTTCTTATAAAGCTCCAAATCTTCCAGCCTTCACGGTTAACTTGACATTTTTGTCATCACACAAAACGTTAACATGAAAACATGCTTCTAACAATTTCACTCCAAAAACTGTTAGACAGGACTGAATTGTTCTACTACTACTATCCAGAGAAAGGATGTTAAATAACGCTTGAACCAGATCTTCTCATTTCCAGAGCACTCTCTGTACTCCCCGTTGTTACTTAATTACACAGTAATACAAAAACAGAACCAGATAATTTTCCAAGCACCTGTTCCCAATAAGAGTTAAGGACCTGGGAACTGTACTTGAACAAACATGCTCTATCCTCTATGGACACCAAAGGTGCTTTAAGAAAAGACTCTTGGGCTGAATGGGTGCTCATAGTAAAAGGATTTTAAATTTACTATTCTAAATCACCAACTAAAAACGCATCATATATCAGGCTGAGGAACCACTATCAGAATAAATCTTCTTACTTTAGGTAGTCTATTTGTACTCAGGAAATGTGTTCCTTTTGTTATTGAAGCTAATTTGATTAACCACTGTTTTGAGTAAAAATAGAAGAAAATGTACTCGGGATGCTTTAGGAATGTTTTTAGGAATCTCAGTAACTGCTGTAGGACATACATGGCAAAATAAGAAGGATGTCGTTACTCTTAGGAGTGGGCAAAAAACCCAAATCAGGAAGATATAACAGAAACACTAAGACTCTGGTAAGTATATGTTACCCTAAGTTAGGTAACAACATCTGGAGGAAGTCACAGACAAGGTGACCAAGCAGTCTTCTCACAAGTTATTCCTAATGGTGAACTGTCAACTATTCAGACAGAAAACACCTGCTTTCCTCCTACCCACAAAATCCAAGCAAGCTTACCCATCTGCTCAAGGGACTCCAAACTGTACCCTTCTTCATCTCTATGATAAAACTGGCCAATTGCAAGGAAAACCAACACTAACTTTCAAGTTATCCTAAAAGAAACCCCACTCAGAGGTTCCATTTCGCTCTTAAAGGGAAGAAATTATGAAATTATGTTATGATCTCAGAAATAAAAAAGTTAAAAAAAAAAAAAGTCTTCTGAAAAATACATCCCAAACACAAAATGATTTCCGGAGGGATCGTTCAATTTTTTCCATGCACAGTTACATGTAAGTGATCTCAACACTTTGACAAATCCATGGTAGCAACACTAGATACACCCAAGGAAAGACATGAAACTTATAAACAGGAATCAGTGGAAAACACCGCCAACAACCGAAGCCTTTGGAGGGTCTAAAGCAATCAGTCAAAAATGTCAGGTGGCCTGGTAAAGATGGTTATCAATGAATAGTGCTCAAAGTACAGTTAATATAGGATGCAGTTCCCAGTCTGTACGTAAATAGGATTCTGAGACCTTAGCCTAGCTTGCTGTTACCATTCACTGAGATACGAAGGCACAAGATCTTACTCAACAACAACAAAAGTTAAACATTTTAGATTTTAAAAGAAAACAAACACTAGCGATCAATTTACTGGTAAGCAAGCCCTGAGTTGGCCAAACAAACCAGATCTGCTAGACACAATTTAAATCTTAAGGTCTAGGGATTCAGGTAAGTAAAAAGCAGTGATTGGAAGAATCTGGGCAGAGAAGAAACAACCACAATAACAATTACAATGAAGATCAAAGAGATGATACGGAAATCTGCCTGAGTCTGAGAAGGTCCTGATACTAAACTCCCTGAGCAATATTTTTTTTTAAAGTGAATGAGACTACGAGGGCACTGGAAACCACAGGTATGATGGGGAGCTTGGAAGGGACGGGGACTCGAGTCATCCTCACCAGTAGCCCTTGGGGTCTGCGGGGCTTCGCCTCCCGCTGATCGCTGCCTGCGACCTGCAACGGCCAGGGTCGCTGCTCCGCCGGGGCTGGGGACCGAAGACCCCGCGCTCCCGGACCCTTTGGCTCGCCCTCCTCCTGCACCGCCAAGAGGGACTCCATTTCCTGAGGAGGGGACCGCGGCGGCCCGTCCTCGGGCTCGGCCTCGGCCAGCGGCCACCTGGCGCCAAGAAGCGTCCATCCCTGCAGAGGAGAAAGGAGAAGGCGCGTGAGAGGGGGTGGGCTGCGGGCAGCTGCCGAGGAGCCGTCAGGTCGGGCCTGGGTGCAGACGGACGGACCCCGCGACTCGGAGACCCCGTCTGGGGAGGTCGCGGCCCTGTGTCTCCCGAGGGCGAGTCCCTGCCGAACCCGAGCTGGAGCGACGGGCGAAGGGGAAGAGGGCTGGGAGCAGAAATGAACCGTGGAGCCACCAGGACCCCCACCCGGACAGGAAGCGCCTAGGCCACGGGAAATCCTCCTCAGCCTCAGGACAAGTGCGGTGGGCAGAGAAGCGAAGACTGACCCTGCGGCCCCGGGCGGGAACCAACTGCTGGGGTGGACCACGCCGAAAGCTACGTCTCCTTACCGACGGCGCCCACCGCCAGCGACTACAACTCCCAGAAACCTCCGCCCGCGGACCGCAGAATGCGTGGCAGCGCCGCCGCTTTCTTATCCGGAAGCGGCTACGGAATTCTTAGCACGCATGCGCTCACGGGGTTCTTCCCAGTCTTTGGGATCTTTATTTCCCAGCGCGCTCTGGGGCTCGTGAAAGGCGAACACCTTCACTGGTGGGCGCGCCGGAGTGTTCTCTTAATCTATCCATTAGCAAACGCTCCCCGGAAATCCGTGGCGTGTCGAGATTCAGTCAGAGAGGGCTCATTTGACCTAAAGCTGTCTTTGCCATAGTCTTGCTGTTTGCAGGTGGCCTTAAGATTATCATCCTGGAAGTTCTTACAAAGAAAATGCTATGGACACCGTGGGAAACTGGGTCAGGAAAGCTACTGGAGCATTGCAGGAAAGTTGCTTGATTTGAGAAAGCTGCCTTCTGAACTCCCAAAGGAACCCAACCCCTATTATTGCGGTCTCCCCTGGAGACGTCTTATTTTACCTCCAAAACTACTCCGTCGTATGTTTCCTTAAGAAAAATAACTGAGAGCCAAGAGCTAATCTTTAGACTGTACTGAGTGTATGCAATAACATGTATAAATTACAGAAATTCGTTTAGTCATCTGTCTGGGACCAAGCAGAATTTTGGTTGATATTTGGGATTTAAAGACTGTATAGTCTTTAAATTACCCTCCAACTTAATTAATTCCCCAGTGTTTACCACATCCATCAAATAGGTGCCATTTAATGGGTCCAGTAGTGTACAAAATATTTAACATATGTTGCATTTGCATATGTGTGTATTTATGCACATTTAAATTTTTCGTATATAGCATGTCGAGATGAATCACAAGGCTATATTTAAAAGTATTATTAAAGTCTATTACAGTAGTTGCAGTTCCATTTTTATGAACTTGTTGAACAAGTGTGAGAAGGCAGATTAGTGCTCACATCTGTGAAGATTAGTTATGCTGGGTGTGGAAATGTTTTGTAGTGATAAAAGCAACAGTTTCACAGGCATGTATGGACATGATAATTCATCAGTTAAATATTTGTGGCTTGCACCATTCACTATATGTGCTTCATTCCTCAATTTTTAAAAACCATTCCAAACTAAGTCTAGAGAAATAATATACCTTGCTATGCCTGTTGTCCAGCCATTTGACAATGCAATCTAATTGTCATAATGACACGTCTTTATTTGGATTGGTTTTGCCAGAGTTCTATACTCTTCAAATGTTCTTATATTTTACATATACATCTTTACTTAAACACTCCCAGTTATGAATGTATTGCCTGCCCCTTCACAGTCCAGTATATATGTCTATAACCCTGACTCCTTTAAGCATCCTGAATAGAAAGTGCTAGAGAAACATTGCAGGGATAAAGTGAATCCCTGGTGTTATTTATGGATATAGCCCAGCAACAGATCAGTCACCTGCAGCTCTGCCTGGCCTGACCTTTAACAACGAAACTGGCTGGAAGTCCTTCTGTTCATGTTCACACCTGATCCACCAGTCACTTTACTACTGATGTTTACACCTGACTCTGTGCTTGGTACCAGATCCACTGCAGATCAGGCACAGGCGACTGGGTTCTATGGCACTCAGCATTCTCACTCCCCGAATTGCTATCACCTGCCTTTGTTGGCACTCCAAAAGCTTACTTGCTGCTTGCCCTGTAGACTGGCTCTGTACAGAACAGACCACCCATCTCCTCTGTTATCCCTTGTGCAGAACTATACTGTTATGATTTGGCACTGGTGGGACCTTTGCAGGAAGGTATACATAGGATGAGGCAGACAGAGGTTACTTGGGAAGTTTTATTGGAGGAAAGAAAGGGTTTGGGGAAGGGGAGGGAGAGGGGAGAGAAAGTAGGGACTGGAGGCAAAGGCCTTGCCTCTTCTGAGCAACAGTGGGAAAGAAAGAGCAGGAGTGGGTGGAGCTTGTCTCTTAAAAGGAACTTTTGTGCCTGTATAGGGACATAGGGTACTGCCTGCCATACATGCAGGTACGATACATTCAGCCAGGTCTGCAAGCGACCAAGGTGTGCCAGGATGCTAACATATACCATTTGTGATAAGATCTGGATTCCATTGTTGGAAAGGGGCACTTTGTGTTTCCATTGGTAGTCTCCATCAGCCTTCCAGTACAATATACAGCATCTGGAGAAGTGTAACAACTCAGTGATAGAGTATCTCCCTAGTTTACAGGAGGCCTTATACTGATAAGACCACCAGCACCAGAATAAAACAAGAAAGCAAAATAAACCAACTTCCTTATGATAAATTCTTTGTATTAAACCCACTATGTGTTTTCTAGTCCCATTTGCGTCTACAATGATAAAGACACTATATGCATAGTTTCAATGTGTTACCAGCCAGGCAAACACAAACCTGGCCCAGCCCCTTGGGGACCTAGCATGCATGGCAGGCAGTATCCTGGCTCTGTAAGCAGGTGCAAAGGTCTCTCTTTCATTTCTCTCAGGAGGCAGATCACTGACTCTCTTTCTCTCTCCCCTCTTCTTCCCTTTTCTAATTCCCTTTCCCCAATAAATATTCCACATAAGTCTTACCTGATGACTCATTTGTCTCTCACCTGCCATGGGACTGGCTAAAGGTCCTACCTCATGTTATATTCATAACACAGTGTCCTTTCAATATCCAATGCAGCCCAATGAAACTAGGGGCAGAGAAGAAAGTGTTATGAAGTAAATAAATGATAAATGTGTGTCTCAGTTATTATTCTTAATTGTGGCTGTGAAGAGAGACTGTGACCAAGGCAACTCTCATAAGAGAAAGCATTAAATTGGGGGCTTGCTTACAGTTTCAGGGGCTTAGTTCATTATCATCATGGCAGGAGTATGGCATCATGCAGGCAGGAACTGGAGCAGTAGCTGAGAGCTACATCCTCATCTCTAGGCCAAGTGGCTGAAAGAGATAAAAGCCTGAGGCTGAGATGGGCTTCTGAACCCTCAAAGTCTACCCACAATGATATACTTCCTCCAACAAGGCCACCTCTATTCTAACAAGGCCACACCTCCTAATCCTATAATTCTTTCCATACTTCCACTCCCTGATGACTAAGCATTCAAATTTATGAGCCTGTGGGGCCATTCTCATTCAAACACTGAAATATGCAATGCAAATTCTCCATTCAAGAAAACATTAAAAACAGTTCACCCATAGATGGGGCAGAGAATAATTAGAAACATTAAGTAGCCAGGTTGATTTTTCTGATCAGGTAACTTTGGGAAATGACTTGTTGTACTTGGTAATGCTCAAAATTAGGGTTTTCAAAGCATTATAATGTGAATGTTATGGAAATAAAATAATGTTAACAAAACAACTAACATTTTACTGTTTCTTTAAAGAATCTCATATCAGAAATATACCAAAATTTCATCATATTTTGAGGAAACTTCCTGATTCCATTTTGTTTGCAGGTAGGAGCCAGTATGCTGTATTTCGGGGGGGAAAAAAGTTTCTATTTATTGTGAGAGTTGAGTAGCTTTCTGTTTCCTGGAACCTGATCTTCTGAAACCCATGACCTTTATTTGTTTTGGTGAATACCCTTACCGTTCCTGACACTCCCTGATTCCTCCCTAAAGGCAATGTAGGTGGCCAAACGATTTTTTTAGTTTTTTTAAATTCCCTTATTGCCCCATTGTCCCCCTTCTGTAAAGCTATTGTGATTTTACTTCTTAAAAGGGGCCCAAGAGGTGGATAATAACACAAATAATAAAACCCCAGAGACTGATATTGGAATTCAAGCTGAAGATCAGAGAAGCAAAGCAGCCAGCCACTAGCTCAAACCTCTACCTCAGACTGAAATGAGTGATCCTGTCTCCCAAATCCTCAAAGTGTGATGATTTCCCTGTCTGGAAACTGAATTCCACATGAGACCCTTTGCTTCTTTTATCCCTCCCTACTGCTGGGATTAAAAGTGTGAGCTCTGTTATTCTTTTTGGTTGATTCCCTCTCCTGTAGTCCAGGGTGGTCTTGAACTCACATAGATCCATCTGCCTCTGTCTCCTGAGTCCTGGAATTAAAGGTATGTACCACCACCACCTGGCCTGTATGGCTAGCCAGTATGGCTGCTGGGGTTAAAGGCATGTATCACCACTGCCTGGCTCTATGGATATGGCTAGGTTTGCATTTTGATCCGCAGGTAATAATAAACAATTTATCATCATGGTGGATTCCAGACTGCTCTCTTTAACCTAATTTAGGTAGTCCCTGGCCAGCTCTTGGGTGTACCCCAATAAAAATCAAGCTTGCTTCAAATTTGGGACAAATTGTTGAAGTAGTCTTACTCTTGCCTTTAGAATTAACATTTAATGTAATTTTGTTTCAAACATTCATCTAATTGACATTTCAAGCACTCAGTGAGTCTAATGGCCAGCCCACATTGTCAGGCACTGATCCTGCAACCTACTCAGAGACAGGAAGAAATCTCTGCAAGTACCAGGAGAAACTGAGAATGGAGATAGAGTGAAGAGTCTGAGAAATGGGAAGAGTAAGGTTTTAACAGGAGGCAAGAGAGATTTTGAGTACTGAACAGTGTGAGAAAATGATAGAATAAGAATAAATCTGACAGTTCTTGGGTGGAGCTCTGGCTATTAGGTGACACAATTAATATAAAAGTTATTGGTAACTGTTCTGGTAGAAGCTTCACCCCAGCTCCTGGCATCCATATACCCAAAGAATCTGGAATATTATGGTGGAAGTTCCACCCAAGCTGCCTTTCCCATCTCCCTCCAAACCCTGCTGCATCTCAGAAAGCCCAACAAATGATGACCCCCTCCTCCAGAGATGCTCAAGGCCACTCCTACAGGGTATTTAAACTGCCTCTCAGAAAACAAACAGACAGGTGGTTTTCTGATCTCTTCTTTCCCATCTCCTCTCTGGGGGGAAGGGGTGCTGGAAGGCCATCCAGAAGCATTGTATCCATTAAATGTGGGCTTTGTCCAATTTAGTTTAATTTGGTCTGAATGAGAAGGAAGTCTGGAGGAGTGATAGTAAAGCTTAATTGTGTAATATCTTATTGAAGAAAGAACAATAAGAGAGGAACTCTAAAAGACTGAACTTTATCAGTCTTCCAGTAAAAGGGAGCAGAGCAATGGAGCTTATCTAGAAAGCATTGGCATTTCTTTAATATTTGAGAATATCTAAGCCATTAATCACTAGGAAGGACCATTCCATACACATGTTCTAAAGAGTGTCTTAGTTAAGGTGTCTATCGCTGTGATTAAAATTAAAAAAAAAAAAAAAAAAAAAAAGACCAAGAACAACCTTGGAAAGAAAGGGTTTATTTTGCTTATGATTTTATATTGTAGTCCAGTATCTAAGGAAGTCAGAGCAGGAGCTCAAGACAGGAGCTGAAGACGAAGCCATGAAGAAGTGTTTCCTACTGGTTTGCTCTAATGGCTTGTCAGCCACCTTTCATATACACCCCAGGAATATCATTCCAAGACTGTCATGACACACAGTAATCTGGGCCTTCCCACATCCATCATCAATTAAGAAAATGCACCACAGGCTTGCCCATAGGCCAGTCTGGTAGGGGCATTTACTCTTCCCAAATGAGTCTGGATTGTGTGACATTGACATGAAACCAGACAGCACAGAGGAGAATGATCAATAGTTGGTCAAAGCAAAGCTCTCGAGTCCAAGAAATTATAAGAGAATCTGCACTACCAGAGGATAGAAACATTAGGCAGGAACTCAGTCTGTACTTTGCAACAGACTTAGTCCAGGCAATGTTCAGATCTGTCCCCATCCTGGGCACTACAATGAAAAGTCCCTAACTTCTAATGCAGTGATCTCTAATGGTCCCAAAGACCTAACACAATGCACAGGTCTCCCTCTGGTTATGGTTACCTGAGAGCAGAGAACAGCAATATGCAGGTGCTCTGACTCTCCTCAGAGCTGTCTTAAAGGTGTGACATCAATGGGGACTGTAACTAAGGTTGAACCACCATCAACCCATTTCAAACGGTGCTTGAACAACCAAAGAAGGAGCAGACAATTCAGTCTTCTCGCCTAGAGTTCGAATGTAGCAGAAACATCTACCTTCTTCTTTTACTACTAAATCCCCAAATCTATGTGGGCATTAATTCATATAGAGTTGTACATATGTAATAAATCGCAGAATAAAGACTATATTGAACCTGCTTCTTTTGCTGATAGGTCTTACTGTACAATTACATTTTGATGAGTAAAATAAGTAGGTGAAAGGTCTTATGACTGTTGAAATGTGCCCTGAGAAGACTGAAGAATGTCCTTGCTTCATTCCTCCTTCTTTGTGGGAAGCTGTCTCTGCAGGGCTGCAATCAGAACCAGCCCAGCTGCCCAGGATCGGTTACTGAGTCAGGGAGTGTGGATGATGGAAAGGCTAGCTAATAAAATTAAGAGATGGAAACACAGGATAGTCATCAGGAGAGCAGATTCAGTCCATACTGAATGCCCCGTTTATTTCAGGCCTCTCAGAGGACTCCTGTTATTATGAATAAAGGGCAAGTAGCAATAACTTCCCCTATTCCAGAGGAGGCACTCCCTAACTGCACTTACTCTCTGCCTTCAGGATGAATGTAAACCTGTCTGGGCCCAAGCCTATTGTTATTTAGATAAGAGCCATTCACCACACAGACCCTGTCATCCTGTAACCAGTAAACTAAAATGTCTTAAGGACAATAGAAATGCTCTGAGCTCTCTGAACCTGTGGCAAGATGGAATGGATTCCATATATGGTGTTAGTGAAACAAAAAATACATTTTTTCACTTCCTGACTAGTCAGGAAGACAAACGCCAGATGGAAATACAGTTCTAGAAAATATCATCTCAAATCCACTCTTGACAAGCCTAAGGTTGAAACATGGAGATGAGGGCTACATTGTCACTAAGCAGAAGTCCATAAACATAAACACAGTCTGCTGAGGAAGCAGTCAACTCCAACTGCAAAGACACACAAACACTGAACCTGTTGAACCTGTGTCAAAAGTCCAGGCTCAGACAATAAAATATCTATGCTGATTTATAAATAATTCTCCCATTAGTTTTCTCTTCTTTCAACATAATTCACCTACACTAATCATGAGAGTGATTGCCACAGAGCTGTACCTAACTGTCAAAACTCAGCATTACTATTCATTGGCTTCAGATTTTCTCTCTTTTCTTTCTTTCTTTCTATTTTTTACATACCAATCCCAGTTCATATTTTTTTTTTTTCAAAGATATGAAGCAGCCCATACAGTTTGTCACCTTCTGTCCTCTGTTCCCAATAGAAGAAGTAGCCACCACTCTGGTTTCTGGTGTCTACTACACCTTTGGCTATCACTAAACTTTAAGGTCATATGTATAAATATATGTGCATAATATAGTATGCATAATAAACAAAAATTCATATTGTGTTTGCAAACTTATACAGACAGCATTGTGTGTTCATGGAAAAGTATTGATCTATATGAAGTGGTATGGTGGTTTGAAAAATAAAGGCCTCCCAAGGGAAGTGGCACTATTAGGAGGTGTGGCTGTAAGACCTTCAGAATGAGGAGTCTCCCAGTTTCGGTCGGTACCCCCAAGAACTCAATTTCCAGTCCAGTTGCTGCAACATGCAAGAAGTTTTAATGAACAGGAAACGGGCTCCTCCAGCACACAGGCTAGAGAGAAGCCCCCTCCCCCTGGCACAGGTGTTTTTAAAGGCAAACCCACAAGCTTAGGGAGGGGGTGGGACCCTCTGTCCATTGAGTACGTGACCCTTGGAGGCCGATGGTCTGCTATTAGGGTCAACAGACCTTAGGGCCTCAGGGTATGCTAATTAATTTTCTCTGGGCAAACCTTAGTTGCAGCTATCTCTTTATTTCCTAAGGACACTATTCACCACCTGCTGACTCACAGGAAAGGAGGGGCAGTGTGAATTCTTCTTATCTCAGGGCCTTGTGAGAGGAAGTTAGCAAATTCCAAGGAACAGATATTGGTTTCCAGGTTAGTCCTTCATTTCAAGTGGGGGGTTTCTTTAACTTTACTTTTTTTGTCTTTCATGCCTTGTTGGAGGAAGTGTGCCTTTGTGGGGTAAAATTTGGAGGTTTCCTATGTTCTGAATACTGCCCATGTTCCTGTCAGTCAACTTCCTGTCTGCTGAGTACTGGGATTAAAGGTGTGCACCACCATTACTCAGCATGAACATAAATAAAACACTTTTGTTGTTGTTGTTTTTATTTTTTGTTTTTTGAGACAGGGTTTCTCTGAGTATCTTTAGAGCCTGCCGTGGAACTCACTCTGTAGAACAAGCTAGACTCAGACTCACAGAAATCCACCTGGCTCCCAAGTGCTAGGATTAAATATGTATACTACCACTGCTCAGCATAAGTAAATATTTTTAAACCCTACCAGAAGATCAGATATTTATTTTTTAAAGATATGTTTATTATGTATACAGGGTTCTACGTGCATGTATTTTTGTGCACCAGAAGAAGGCACCAGATCTCATTATAGATGATTGTGAGCCACTTTGTGGTTACTGGAAATTGAACTCATGACCTCTGGAAGAGCAGCCAATGTTCTTAATCTCTGAGCCATCTCTAGAGTCCAAGACCAGATATTTTTGACACACTAATAAAATAGCTATCTGAGAGTGTGGTGGTTTGCATGAAAACTGCCCCCATAGGATCATAGGGAGTGATTCTATTAGGAGGTATGGCCTTATTGGCATAAGCGGAGCTTTGTTGAAGGAACTGTGTCACTGGAGATAGGCTTGCAGGGTTTGGAAGCTTGAGCCAGGTCCAATCTGGATTTAGAACTCTTAGCTCTCCATCACCATGTCTGCCTGTGCACTGCCATGCTTCCCAACATGATGACAATGGACTACTCTGAATTGTAAGCAACCCCAGTTAAACATTTTCCTTTATAAGTGTTGCTGTTATCATGGTGTCTCTTCACAGCAATAAAATCCTAAAACAGGGAGTTTTAAGTACTTAATAATGATGGATGACTCTCTGCTGGATCACATGATACAAGAAACCAGCACCACCACTTGGATTAAGAAGCCCAGTCCTCTGTTCTCTCTTCTTCTTCCAAAGGTGAAGGAAGCCAGAAGCCTGGACTGTCCATAGACCTCATCATCACTCCCCAATAAAGCATTTGCCTCATTTTTGCCTTGTGCTCCATAGTTTTGCCATAATCTTTATAGTTAAAGTTTGCATCATATGTCCTAGGGAGGATTATTATTGCTGTAATGAAGCACCATAACCAAAGCAACTTAGGGAGAAAAGGATTTATTTGGCCTTTTCTTCCACATCCCTGTTCATTATGTAATGGTTCTCAACCTGTGGGTTTTGACCCTTTGGGGGGGTTGCATATAAGCTATTGACATTACAATTCATAACAATAGCAAAATTGCAGTTTTGAAGTAATAAATAATCTTATGGTGTCACCAGAGCACAAGGAACTGCATTAAAGGGTCATGGTGTTAAGAAGGTTGATAACCACTGGTTATCAATGACATTATTAAAGGAAGTCAGGATAGGAATTCAAGCAGGGCAGGAACCTGGAAGCAGGAACTGCTGCAAAGGCCACAGAGGGATGCTTTTTACTTGCTTGCTCATCATGGCTTGCTCAGTCTGCTTTCTTATGGAACCTAGGACCACCAGTCCAGGGATAACACCACCCATAATAGCTGGATGCTCCCATCAATTACAATTAAGAAGATGCCCTACAAGCCTGCTTATAACCTAATCTTATGAAGGTATTTTCTCAACTGAGGTTTCTTCCTCTCAGATTGCTACATCTGTGTCAAGTTTACATAAAATTAGCCAGTACATCATCCTTAAATACTGTCTACCATCACAGGTTAAACACACCCATTGCACTATCTTTGACATTTCACAGAAAGGTGTATGCATAGCATCAACTCTGCTTTCCATGTTTATTGAACATCCTTCACATGCAGGGCACTTAACTCAGTTAAGGCTATGATGTAGTTGTGTTGATATCTTGTTAATATAAATAAAGCCTGTCTGAGAACGGAGCTTGCCACTAGCTAACCATAGCCGTCTTAAGGTCTGTACAGGCAGGAGTGAGGTAGCTTGTCAGAAACAGGAAATCGCGCTCTGGTATGCTGAGATGGTAAGAAGGTAAGGTGTGCCATGGCTTGCTCCTTCTCTCTGATCTCTCAGCATTTCCCTCTGTGTTTGTACAGACCTCCAGACCTATATGGTTAGCTAGTGGCAAGTGCCATTCTCTGACCCTCAGACAGGCTTTATTTGTACAAGTAAGATATCACCACACGTAGTCTCTCAGCAAAGCATTTGTAACATGACTAGGAAAGACAGCTAAGCAATGATCATTAGGAAACAATTAGTGTGGGATGAGACAATATGGAAAATTAAAGCTAGACCATTGAAAATGTGAACCAGCGGCATTGTGTTTCAGTACGGTTTGCAGATCTTCCAGCTAGTACTTACTTCCAGTTTTTTAATGATTTATTTTTTAATGATTTATTTTTATTTATGTATGTATGTATGTGTATGCCCGCATGAGTTTATGTGCACCACATGCATGCAGGTGCCCACAAAGGTCAGAAGGTGTCAGATACCCTGGAACTGGAGTTACAGTTATAAGCTCCTGATTTGGGTCCTAGGAATTGAACCTAGGTCCTCTGCAAGAACAACAAGTACTCTTAAACCACTGAGCCATCTTTGCATATTTATCATTGCCAGGTTTTTAGAGGAAAACCTGGATATCGTATGTACAGAGGCTGTGGCTGCATAATGGAAAGGCGTCTCAGTGTGTTTCCTTTATGACTATTTTGTTTTTCTTTTATTTTTAGTTGTTTTGTAAGTTGCATGTACTACGTTATTTCTAAGCCAAGATCTCATCAGTACAGCTGAGGCAAATGGGGAAGCTGTGACAGTTTTCTTCATTTCCTTTTTATTTAATTTGTAGTCAATTATTTCATTTTTATTTGCTGATTCTTTCAGTTATCATGATCATGGCAATGTTGATATTACAAGACATAGAATCTATAAGTTATGATGATTTAAAAAAAATCACAAAGTATTTTCTAAGACTTTGAGTAGCCATGGAAGCTTATCTTGGCCTACCAGACAAAACTAAGAGATGTTGACAAGTAGGGTAACATCTTATACTTGGCTTTCTGAACAAAATTCAGGTCTACGAAGTAAAAGCAGACTAGCATAGTGGGTTCTGACACTTTTGGTCCCCAACCATGGCTGAAGGAATGGCTTCTTAGTGATTCCTCTCCTGACTTCTGTGTAAACATGATTTGCATGCATTAATAAGGAACCTAGGAACCTAGCTTTTTGCAGATAAATTGTCCTTCGTTTATATAAACTTTCTATGGTTTTTAAAATATGAAGTAACTTGTGAAGGTATGAGTTATTGTTTGACATCAATAGATCAAAGTTGGAGTGCTATTTGGATGAGATGTCCCCCATAGTGTTAGGTATTTGAATACTTGGTCTCCAATTGGTAGCACTGTTTGGGATGCTTGGGGAGGTACAGCCTTGCTGGAGGAAATGTGTTACTGGAGGCAGGCTTCAAGGTTTCAAAAGTCTGGTGACATTCCTGGTTTGCTCTCTCAGCTTCTTGTTTGTGGTTTGAGCTTTTAGCTGGTTGTGCTACCATGCCTGTCTGCTGCCCTACTCTCCTGTTGTGATGTTGAGGGACTCTTATACCTCTGGAACTATGAGCCCAAATAAACCCTTCCTTCAAAAAGTTGCCATGATCATTGTCATGACCTACGTTGCTTAGGGATTGACCTAACTGGGGCAAGAGGGAATGAGGAAAAGAGACTTCATACAGAAAAGCTGGGATTGAATAAACTGTTCACTCTGATGGAAATGCACCAGCAGCAACCCAAAAAAACACAATGCATTTCTTTTATACATCTGAATTGAGAAGGTGGTTCATTGTGTATAGCTGAACAAGGAGGCAGGCTTAGCTAGTCTCTGTAGCAAATCTCTGTAGGGGAGCAGTCTCAGCTATGAACATTGCATAGGAGGAAGCAATGCAATGTGGTCTCATTTTCTGTCCATACTCTCAACATCCACCAAGGGAAGGCCTTGCCATTTCCCTGACCCAGGGAAGGTTTTGCCATTCCTGTGAGTCTGAGATATTGTTACTCCTGATATGGCTGAACTTATGTCAACAACACACATTCTCTCGAGACTTCATCTGCCCCTTCACACTCACTCGGGACTTCCTGCACTCCACACACTCATGGTGTTTTATCACAGCAATAAAATATAACTAATAAGCCATCTTAGTTATAGTTTATATTGCTGTGCTAAAACACCATGACCCTTAGCAACTTGTGGGGTGGGGATGGGGTGTTATTTCACAGCTTCTAAGTCCTCACTGAGGGAAGCCAGGACAAGAACTCGGGCAGGAACCTGGAGGCAGAAAATGGAATAGAAGTCATGAAGGGATACTGTTTACTGACATGCTCCTCTTGGCTTGTTCAATCTGCTGTTTTGGGCACCCAGGACCACCAGCCTATGAATGGAATTTCTCATGGTGATCTGTGCCCTCCTACATTAATTATCAATCAAGAAAATGTCCCAATGCTTGTTGACAGGCCAGTCTGATAGGGGCATTTTTCTCAGCTGAAATTCCCTCTCCCCAAATGACTCTAACTGTGTCAAGTTGACATGAAACTAGTGAATACGACAGGAATGAACCATACTCTAAATAATTTATAAAAGCAAGAACATGCCCCAAATAACACACAGAGATGCATAATGCTGTTGGCCTGTTACTAGCATTTCTTATCGGCTAGCTCTATCTTAAATATTAACCCATTTCTATTAATCTAAGTATTTCCACGTGGTCTCATCTTACCGGAGAGAGGGCCCGGAGTTCTGCTCCCTCCATCTTACATCTTGAATCTTCCACTACCTCCTCCCCTCGAATTCTCCTTGTCTCCTAGTCCCGCCTATCTAGCTTTCCTATTGGCCAACAGTGCTTTATTAACCAATACGAGAAACATATTTACAGAATGACATCTCCCATCACAAAAGAAAGCAGGAAAAGAAAGAAGAAAAAAATCTCTTTGTGGAAGCTGTGGTGTGACCCAGGGAGTCACACTCACATTTTACCTTTCAGTCCTTTCATCTTCATTTACAAGTGTTCATTGCCAGGAATCATCTGCCTGATTCGAGACCTCCATCCTCTGTCACACCAACAACGGGATCTAACTGGGACTTACCAAGGACCTCACTGTGTCACGGAGATCCTGCAGTTTTGGATCTGTAGGTTTGTTCCTTTTGATGCTCTACCAGTTCATAGATGAGGTGGATTTTTGGGGTGGGCCTTCTCACAGCCCCGTACCTGTGTGTCAGATGGTTACCCTGCCAGCTTTCCCTCATTATTACCCCCTCCCCTATGATGCTCTCCTGGCACTGCCTCAGCCATCCATCCAACACAGCCTGTTCTGCTTCCAGGACCTCGGTCCATCTCACTAACACTCAGAATCCTCTCTCCTAACTGTTGTAGGGGGCATATAAAGGGTGGTGGGGGGATCAGATCTCCTGTTCTCACACCCTCCAGGCTGGCTCACCTGCGCCCCCTGACAACAGAGAACTACCCCTGATCCTCACTAACTGCAGCACATGGAAAGCTGGCCCCACATCCCACCTGGGCAGTACACTAGAGCTGACTCTGTTGTAGGTGAGTCAACCCTGAGGGCATGAGAGTAGGAGAGCTGGCCTGCCCACCTCATCTGCCATGTGATGGTATGGGTGAGGGAAAGGTGCCCTCTCCCTCTATTCCTTGCTACCTGTGGCAGGTGAGAGTAAAACTAGAGTAAAACTAGTCCTGCCCCTCACCAGCTGTAGCACACAGGAGAGTGGACCCTGCACCCCACCAGGCCACCACACTACAGCTATCTTGTCTTTTCACTCCCAGATGAAGCTGAAGCCTAGCCTTGAACCTCTATGTTGACATCCTTTCACTTGTATAACCTGAACCATCACCAGCATCTTAGCTCAACAGAGCCCTCTCCCTAGAGGAGTCATAAGAAAGGAATTGTGTAATTCCTTACCTCAAGCTGTTAAACTGTTGACCAAACATTCATCAGCAGTCCAAAGGAAGCATCAGCTTGAGATTGGAGGTAGCCAAAAAGAAACTTTGGAGTTAACTAGCCCAGATAAGACTCAAAGCATCCTTTCACCCTGGTGTTGACAGTGCTCCACATGAAGAGGAGGAGGAGCAGGAGGAGGAGGAAGAAGAGGAGGAGAAGTAGAAAGAGGATGATGGGGAGGAGTAGGAAAAAGAGGAGGAGGAGGAAGATGGAGAGGATGGAGAGGAGGAGGAAGAGAGGAATGGTGATGACTTGTTTCAGGCAGAACCCTGGTTACACATATTACATATGTACTATGTACCTACTTGAGGATCAAGACATTTCCTCTATTGTGAAGAAACATATGCTGGCTGAATCTTAAGGGGCAAGCAAAATTAAAAGGGAAATGTAGAATTGCAAATGTACACTGTATAGCTTAAAGGGTTGGCTTCTCCTCCTCCCCCCTCCCCCCACCCCCTCCTCTCCCTCTTCTCACCTCCCCTCTCTAATGGTAGCAGTAGAACCCAGGGCCTTGTACTCACTAAACAAGCATTCCGGCACTGAGGTAAAGCCTTGCTATCCTGCATTTCCAAGAAGCTTCTTACTGGCCCATGAACATTCAGGTCTCCTTTTCTGACATGACCCTTGTCCTGGTTAATCATCCAACAGTATTGCATTTGTCTATTTTTCTTATTTAGTTGGACAGAAAAGGAAGATAGCAGTCACTGTTGTCATGGCTTAATACTCTGAGGACTCCTTAAGTGTAACATTAAGATTCCTAAACATTGTAATACTTGTGTGCACATATATTTTCTTATCATAAAATTTAATTTATTATGCTTCTATCAGTAAGAAGTTTCCTTCAATCACCCTTCCAGACTTATAGTCCCACAAAGTCAAATATCCTTAAAGTGACCCAAAGCTCTGCAAGACGCTGCTTAGTCACTAAAGAAAGCATATTTACTCTGGTTTTGTGATCAATTTCACTTTATTGCATTTTAATTCTCCATAAAACTTATCTCAAACACAGTGTATACAGTTACACTGAATACATGTGACTCCTCGACAATGCAAGTGGCTTGAAAGTGAGACATACTGATTCACTTTTACAAAGATTATTACAGAAAAGAAGCATCTGTGGAGGGGAAAAAAAACAAGACAGATCCTGACACAGACACAGTAATCAGTTCATGTCCTTGCACATGACCATTGTGGGGAAAAAAAAAAAAAAAAACAGGGTTAGGTGTTTCTTTAACTGTGGTACTGCACAATGGATTTACATCATCCACCCACACACATTTTCCCTATTGAAAAATTCCCCACATGAAACCTTTTTCTTCTGGTTTTCAATTGTCTCTGGTCGAGTGCTCAAGAAGATTCTGAGATGTGCACGTTTCCGCTGATGTCCAGCTTTTCAGTCCCGTGAAGACTCTATGGGCTCACTCTCTCCTCCAGGTTCCTCAAGAGCTGAAAATTCTGTTTCAATAAGTGGTTTCAGAAATTTCTCCACCTTGGTTAATCTTTGCTTGAGTTTCTGCTGCATCGACTCATATTCAGCCAAGATACGAGCAAATCGTGTTTGCAGGAGGTCAACTGACCCCTCCATTCGTGTGACCTTCTCTTCCAGGTCTTTAGGGTCACTGCCCAGATTTGCAATGTTTACATCCAGTAGACCATCTTTCATTAAGATCTGCCTCCCTTTCTCCTCCAGCATAGTTTTGGCATCTGGGTACTCTGTAAGAGCTTCCATTAAGTCGTCTTTTGAGAGGCAGAATAGGTCTGAGTAGCCAATGCTTTTAATATTGGCTGTTCTGCGGTTGCCAGCCTTGCTTCCTTTGATATTGAGAATGCTGATCTCACCGAAGTAGCTGCCATCACTCAATACCACAAACTGTGTGATCCCATCATCTGCTACCACAGCAAGTTTGCCTTCTTTGATGATGTACATCTCTCGCCCAATGTCCCCTTTCTTGCATATGTAATCTCCAGGACTGTACACCTGGGGTTGTAGTTTCAACACCAACTCCACCAACAGACCAGCCTCGCAGTCAGCAAAGATGCGGACCTTTTTTAAGGTGTCTAAGTGAACGTTGATGGCAATTTCTGCCCTTAGTTTGTCAGGCAGATATCTTAAGACCTCCTTCTCATCGACTGTTTTTTTGTTGGTCCACAAGTAGTCAAACCATTTAATAACCCTTTTTTCCATATCTTTGCTCACATTTCGGAAATTCATGTATTGTTTGATAGCATCAACTCTTGCTTGAAACTCTGCTCTGGCTGCATTCATATTGGAAATCATGGAACCTATATTACCAACAATGGTGGCAAAAATCAAAACTCCAATTAAGAAGTCAACCACCACAAAGACATACTCAGAATCCAGCACAGGAGGTGGGGTTTCACCAATGGTTGTCAGAGTCAATGTAGACCAATAAAGGCTGTAGACATATTTTCTAGCCAAACGGCCAAACTCGGGATCATTAACATCAGGGTAGACCCATGTGTCATTCCCAAATCCAATAGCCTTTGAGATGGAGTAGTACACACAAGCATTCCAGTGAATAATAATGACAATGTACATGACGAGGTTGGAAATCCTAAAGATGTTTGGATAGTTGGTCCTTGTTTCTGTCCGCTGGAAGAACTCAAACATTCGAGAGATCCTTAACAGCCGGTTTAACCTAATTTCTGGATAATTCCACCCCATCTTGAAATACAGCAGATCAGTTGGTACCACTGACAGAACATCAAGTTTAAACTGCAAGTCTGCTTTATACTTCTCTATGAGTTTTATCTTGTCCTTCACCACCAACCCTTGTTCCAGATAACCTACAATAAAAGAGAGAAAAGCCAGACTGACTGTGTTTGCTATGCCATTGTGGTTTTTGTTTTTGTTTTGTTTTGTTTTGTTTTTTCCTATAGTAACGCTTGGCTTTATTTAGGGCAAAATATGAATACTTTTCAATAAGTATATCTTTAGTTATACAATCTTTAGTTATACAATCTTTAGTTATACAACCACACACCAATCCTGTGTGTGGTTACAGAAGAGTCTGTTTGTAGAAATAGAAAAGTGACACTTTTTAGTGTAAAGGCAATATACAGATAGATAGGTACATATCTAAATGTATAAACTGATTAATATATCATAAAATTATTTCTTTGATGAATTGCATTCATATCCTATAGTATAATTATAAGTTACACATATGATTCCTGTCCTCAATTTCTGGTTCAGCACTGTTAAAATCCTTATGATTTCCTGAGAAACCAAAGTGCTAGCTGTATCTTTTGTTCTGATATTTGGTCTTGGCCTCAACTTCCAATGCAGAACTCCAGAGTGCTTTGAGTTATTTGGTTAGTAAGAGTGTCTTTGTTCTATGAGGCAACTTTTTGTAGGATCCTAGAGGAGGCTGATCACCAAAAACATTATGTTTACAAGCTTGACATTTTCAACCTCCATCCCCACTTCCTCTAGGAGAAGAGGTGCTGGAGAGGAACTTAATATTCTGTTACCACTATATGATAAAGTCTTCCATAAAAAATCATTGACTCTGGTGGTGAGAGAGCATCCAAGTGAGGGAACAAATATAGGGTATTAGAAGGATGCCATAACACAACTCCATGAGGATAAAAGTTCCTGCTCTCAAGCCCTTCCACACTTGCCCTCCATACCTCTGCATCTACCTGTTCATCTACACCTTTTATTGTATCCTTTACTAATCAGAATAAACTATCAAATGTGGCTTTATGGGTTCTGTGAGCCATGCTAGCCAATAGCTGGTCCTAACAAGGGATCATAGGAGCCCTAATATATAGCTATTTGGTCAGAAACTCAAGTTGAGTCATGTACCTGGCATTTGAAGTCAGAAAGAGCCTTATCAGCCCTTAACCTGCAGGATCTCTCTAACTCTAGTTAGCTTTAGGACTGATGAAATTATAGCCGGTGTTGAAGATGCTTAATAACTCAGGCTACTCCTTGGCAGACTCCCAGGCCTGCTCTCAAAAGTGTGGGCACCTGCCCTATCATCTCACCATTAGCGTGCTTTCCACCTTCAGTGTGAAATATGAGCGTCTCTTTGGACTGCCTTTTCACTTCTTACTCTTGTCCTCCAGGCTGCCCTTCATCACCTAGGATCTTCTCTTCTGGGCTGTTACTGTGAGCCTTGTGTGTGGAAGCCTTGGATGAAGAAGAGTTTTGTTTCTTCTCCTACAGTGGCTATCAAAGCTGCTAACACACTCTGATAACTGAGCACTGCCTGACATTTGGAGAGCGATGTAGTCAGACTTTCTCTGTCCTGCCAGCCAGCTCCTAAATAACTACATGGAGACTTCTTATTAATTATAAATGATCAGCCAATAGCTTAGGCTTGCTACTGACTACTTTGACAACTTAAATTAACCAATTTTTTTTAAATCAATCTACATGTTTGCCATATGCCTCATGGCATTTACCTGCCCTCTTGCATGCCTTGCTCCCTCTCTGGCTGGTGACTCTGCCCTTCTTCTTCCCAGAGTTCTGGCTGGCTGGCTCTCCCACCTGTACCTCCTCCTGCCTAACTATTGGTCATTTAGCTCTTTATTAAACCAATGAGAGCAACACATCTTCACAGTGTACAAAAAGATTATTCCACAGTAGAGCAAACTTTTAGTGACTCTTATAGGCATCTGTGCTGTGTATAATGGTAGCATTTACAGTGCAGAGCAGTGTAGAAACAATAAGCTTTATACCTGCCTAGTAAATACACTGTAAGTAGAGAAGTGCTGGATGGTGCTCCCTAGTTAGTGATACACCACCGAGAACTACAAAGTTTATGTTTCCTGTAAAAAGCTCTGTTAAGACTCTCCTGAAAAACAATGGCACTTTACACTTTTTAAAGTACCTTTATGTATGGCAACAATTGCTCTTTAACCACTGAGATTGACTAAATATTTCGGTTCTTTATTCTTCTGCCTGGTATAAACCCAATGACTAGGATAATGGAGAAAAACCACTAATCCACACTCAGAAGGCTGCTCTTCCCGAGGACCTGAGTTCAATCCCCAGCACCCACATGGCAGCTTATAACAGTCTGTAACTCCAGGCCTACGGGATCTTAAACCCTCTTCTGGCCTGCTCAGATACTGCGTGCACATGGTACACATACACACGGGCACAACACCCACATACATAAAACAAAAATAATGGTAAAAAAATTAAGATATCCTAGCAGCAAGTGGGAATATGTCACTGATGCATTCAACTGAGGTTGTGAGTTTGCCTTAAAGAACAGTTAGGTATGGAAATTCCATTATATGGTAGAGATAAAAGAGAAGACACAAAGCAGAGCATGCCTACCTGTCCTTGTTCGTACGAACATATCAGCAAGGTAGACTATGTCTGATACATAATCACAAATGAGCCAGTATTCTAGGTAATCAGACTGGAGTTCATCAAAGCATGCTCTGTAAAAGAAAACAATGTATAAATAAAATTACTAGTTGAAATAAAAGACCCCTTTGTGTATATTTTTTCTTGGTGAGATATACAACATGCTAAAGAAGGGTCTAAAAACACACTCAATCACAGTTTTCCAAAATCCTTCCTTTGATGGTTATAATTTGTTTCCTCACACTTCTCAATTTTAACATCTTTTCCATCAATACTTGTTGGGTTTGTATAGACATCAGATAAGAATTAACTGGGCATGGTTGCTCATGCCTTTAACCCTAGCACTTGAGAAGTAGAGGAGGACCACTAAGTTCAAGGCCAGCCTGATTTACAGACAGAATTCCAGGACAGCCAGAGCTACACAGAGAAATCCTGAGTAGACAACAACAACAAATAATAAATTGTTTCAGCTGGGAAGATACACCCATTGGTAAGGTGTTTGCTTTGCAAACATGAGGATCTGATTTCAATCCTCAGAACCTGTGTTAACGACAGCAACATCAACAACAAAACTGCCGTGTTGGCAGATGCTTGTCATCCTAGCTCTAGAGGAGCAGAGAGGAGCATACCCCTATGTTTCACTGTCCAGCCAGTCTATTCATATTGGCAAGTTCCAGGTCAATGAGAGATCCTATCTCAAAAAACAAGGTACATAGCACCCTGAGGACATACATGGCTGACTTCTAGTCTCATACACATATGTATACATGTGTCTGTGCACCCTCACACACATACCCCACATATATGCATAAAATAATAAATGGCTTAAAGCTAAAGTCAAATCTCATTGGGTGAAACTCATTGATCACAAAGTTTGTATTCTCTATCTGTAGCCAAAAAGTTTCAGGAAAAATGTCCCTACCCTTAAACAACTGAGATGTTTCTAAAAGAATCCCAGATCTTTCATTGTTTTACATATGGACAATATTTTTCTTCTGATAAGCCAAGAATTATAGTCTACCTCAATGTCTGCATTCCATGACGAAACAATCAGAAGTTTGAAAGAACCCTTGTACTCTCAGCCACAACCCATCCCAGGAATGTATGTCCAAGCACATTGAGAATCAAAGACATCCTGACCTCAGGAAAGCATACTGAAAATTAGTCATCCACTTTTTCCAACATGTTACAAGGAAAAGAAGTTTTCCCCAAAGAGTCCTAGGTCAAAGTATGTTACCATTAGACTTCTATGTGTTTTGATATCCACAGAAAATATGTATATAAACCTTGCAATAATCATCGTCCAGTTGTACATCACAGGTAAAGTAATGCAAAACAGCCAATTGTAGTATATGTTTCCTGAAGGATCAATAACCACGACTTCTTTCTTCTCCCTAGCAACAGTTAGAAATAAAGAGGAAAATCACTAACAAACAAGAATATTTGTATTTACTATATCAGACATGGTTATATCCATCACCTATGATTAATGTAATAGAAAATAGATCCCCTTGTCTTAGGAAGATTAGCTCAATAATTATATTCACCATAAAAAAAAAACTGGTTGGTTAGTGAGGGGTGAATAGCTAAATCCCCAGTCCTACACTGAACCATATGTTAGAATTTTATTAAAGACATATTTACTACAATGTTGCTGTCAGTTCTACACCTAACCACTGAGTGCAAATAATGACACAAATCACTGGAAACTATAGATTTTCCCACAATCCTTTGTAAGGTTAAGGTTGGTAGAATGGTGACTTTGCCATCAATTCCCTTCCTCTATTGAGAAGCAAAATGCCCATGAACTGTTTGGGGAAGGGGTGTGACTCAATGATTCATCTGTAGAGAAAGACTGGCACTGCAACACAATTTAGTATAGTGTGCACTGATTACTTAGGAATGATCTTTGAGAGAGGTTGGAGAGGGCATAAAGAATAAAGAGAGCTGGGCGGTGGTGGCACACACCTTTAATCCCAGCACTCGGGAGGCAGAGGCAGGCAGATCTCTGTGAGTT
This sequence comes from Phodopus roborovskii, assembly GCF_943737965.1. Taxonomy (NCBI): domain Eukaryota; kingdom Metazoa; phylum Chordata; class Mammalia; order Rodentia; family Cricetidae; genus Phodopus; species Phodopus roborovskii. Next base: position 29,359,942 of record NW_026126525.1, on the reverse strand, counting down.
TGAGGCCAGCCTGGCCTACAGAGGGAGTTCCAGGACAACCAGGACTACAGAGAAACCTTGTCTCAAAAAACCAAACAAAACCAAACCAAAACAAAACAAAACAAAATAAAAACAATCAAACAAAAAGAATAAAGGGATAGAATACATAATCAAATAGAATTTTTTAAATGTTCTGATGCCAAGCCTATATCTTTCAGGATTTTTTTTCCTTACATACACTCCAGCAATTTTTGAAACAGGCACAAAAAGTTGAATGATTATTTGATAGGTTGTTTTGTTTAAATAAGTTCAGAGAACAAGTTCTCTTTGGTAAGTTTTTTTTTTCTTTAATAGCTTTGCAAATATGACTGTGCCTAACTCTTGGGAAATTCTAGATTTCAGTTGTCTGCTTGAAAAGGAATTCCTCAAGAGCCAGCATTTAGATACACTGTGCTGTTGTCAAAAGCATCGTGGCTTTGGGGCACTTGTCAGACAGTAGTGACTACTCCAAATGAGATTACAAAGCTTTAATTTTGGTCTTTGCAGACTGATGTGCTCCTAGGTACTCAGGGATCATTAACCTGAATATTTAGTGGGAAGTTTCTCCTCAGCGATGCTTGTGAGAGAAAATTAGCCAACACAGCAAAAATTCTTAATTAGAAAGTTCATATTTACTAATTTTAGGGAACCTAAAAGCCATTTCTTATTAATCTCCTTTGATAGCAGTTTGTTCAAAATGTTTGTTCTTAAGCTCTTTGCTACAAAGATTGTTCTATGCTTTGAGAAATATTAACTACATCTAAAACCCACTACAAGTTCATGCCTGTTTTAAATGCCAGTTAAGAAAAAATATTTACTCTTCTTTCTTATCTTTGCTTTTCTCTTCCTTCTTTTTCTTATCTTTTTCCTTTTCCTTCTTCTTTTTCTTCTCTGGGTCCTTCTTATTTTCATTTTTATCATCTGCCTTGCTGGAAAAGTTGAGTATGTATTGTTACCATATGCAAATAATACGAGGCAGAGAAACATATGGGGCATTCATGCAAAGTCTGGCTTACCTCTTCTTTTCCTTTTTCTTTTTCTTTTTTTCTTTTGCGTCTCTAAAGAAAAACAGCATCTGTCACAAAATCACGTTACTTCAACCCCGGTTTCTTTCTACTTTCTTCTCCATTGAGCAAAGATTCTCAGCCTTGCACACAAACTTCTATCACAACACTCGGAAAACAAAAGGGTGGCCAAAATCAAACAGGCACCCAGACAGATAAGCCAAACATGCCCAGGTTAACAGAAAACAAAAGCGAAAAAGGACAGAGTAAGTCAATTATGTAAAGGAATTCACTAACTTAAGAAATAATGGTCTCTGAATGAGCATACTTCCAGACTTCTGATATATAAAAGTAATGTTTTTGTTTTTACTTTAAGCTTTTGATACTGTTCACACATATTCTTGAAATATCAAGAATCTCAAGAAAATGTCATGAATTCTTTTTTCAAGGAAATAATCCTGATAACAGCATTTTTTCATGAGTAGTAATAAGGCGTGTGGTCTTTCAATCAGGTCATTCAATGAGGTTGGACAATAATCTAGAATATGATCAAATAGTAGAGCTTGAGGTGCAACATGAACCATGGGGAACAAGCAAGCTGCTGAGAAGGTGGATAAACATATCATCCCACCCCATGCCACTTACCACTATTTTATCAGCAGCCACCCCTCATGGCCTACCTAGTTATATATGGAAATATTTTTGGGAGTAGCTGTTGGAACATAGATCATAGATAGGTTGGATTGGCAACACTAAGAGGCTATGTCTATACCGTAAAACCATCTATAGGTGACCTTGATATACAATAGTGGGGTTAATCTCTCCAGTGGCATAGCTTCAAGTGCTATTCAGTCACTCACTTTCTATGAAAATAATATGGCTAACTTAATATGTAAAAACTTGCAAAGGCCTTAACTGATTGGTTAAGGATCTACATGGGGAAAAAAAACCTCAATGATCAGGCAGAGTAGTTCTAGTGGAAAGGCAGACTAATAGACTCATGGGCACAACATTTGAAAATCTTTGTATCCTATGTCAGAGAACAACCAAACAAGCCTGAATGATTCAGCTAGTTGATAAATCCCACCTCCATTGTGGCATCCTGAGTGCTGGCACAATATGGGTATGAACGCAGCTTCCATGGCAACAACAACAACAAAAAAAGCTATGTTTGACCACACATGATCTCCAGCTCACTGTGACTGGTATTGCACACATGGCCTCCACCTTACTGTCGCTAGTACTAACTATCCAGCCTTCCAGTTACAGAGTGTTTGAATTATGTAGGTAGCAATGCCATTATAATGTAAGTCCCATGCTTATCTCTTAAGGGAAATAGTCACTGATGGCAAATTAACTTCCTTGCCAACAGAGAAGGACATCAAATATCTTGATACTAACTGTGTTATATTTTGGTATATATTGCTTTTTTGCTGCAAACTTGACCAGTAGCATTATCTAGGGGTTCATAAAGTATGACCCACCTATAGAGAATACTATGCAGTATCACTTTGGGTATACTTTATAGAAAAAAGAAATGTGGCATTGGATACTGCCTTAGTTAGGGTTACTATTGCTATGATGAAACACCATGACCAAAAGCAAGACAGGGAGGAAAGAGTTTATTTGGTTATACCTCCATATCACTATTTTTCATCAAACAGAATCAGGACAGGAACTCAAGCAGGGCAGGAACCTGGAGGCAGGATTTGATTCAGAAGTCATAGAGGGGTGCTGCTTACTGGCTTGCTTCCCATGGCTCATTCAGCCTGCTATCTTATAGAGCCCAGGATCACAAACCCAGTAATGGCACCACCCACAATGGACTCACAACCCCCCCCCCAACACACACACAGAACACACCAATCACTAAATAAGAAAATACCCTATAGGCCAATTTTATGAAGGCAGTTTCTCAACTAAGGCTCCCTTCTTTCCAGTGACTATAGCTTGTGTCAAGACATAAAAATAGCCAGCACAGATACTAAGCTTGGAATCCAATGGACCTATCATATGCTGCTCCTCTCAGAAGTTTCTGACAGTTACAGGTGGGGAATGAGCTTCAAAAGGCACCACTGAAATGCTGCCACGGAGTGCAGATTCCTTGCACATGAGTGACTATAACCCAGGCTACTGTATGCATGAGAAAAGAATGGTCATTAGGTGGTGCTCTATGCCTGTGCATGAGTGGAATGCACAGGTCTCGGAACTAAGGTATTTAATTAGGGGTACTTTACATAGGGAAAGTACACTTCCCCTCCCTGCACATCTAGGTTTTGTGGTTCTAGAGGTCCTCGTTTGGTGAGAGAGTATCTACACTTCTGCCAAAGAGCACAGTTACAGTCCCGTTAAACATTAATCTATGACTACTCCCTGGCCACTTTCGACTCCTCATTCCAAGAGACCAATTGGCAGAGAAGAATCACCAGACTGGAAAGTTTATGATGCTGTTTATCAAAAGTAGGCAGTGCTGCTGTTATGCAATGAAAAGGTTGAAAAACATCTGACAGGCACATGATCTATTGCTGTATCTTTTGGAATTCCCTAGCTCTGAAGGAAACCACTATTTTAAAACTTATCTTCCAGCTCCCTGGGCTGTTCTTATTTGTAACTGCAAAGGCCTGCTTCTGTTAGCTGAGTATGACACAAATGTGAAAGCACATCTATGCTCCAAAACTCCCATAAGAAATCACCATCTCCCTCTGCATGATTAATTCTGCCACCACTAACTCCCTTCAGGTGTCACTCCAAAGGGCACATCCCATAAATAACTGCACACAGACATCTATCTCAGAGGCAGCCTCCTGACGAATATGGCCCAATGTACATTAGTTCATTGTTTCATGACTTTTGCTATCCATTCTGTCTTAAGGAAGAGAAATTGCATATATAACATAGACCTTTAAAAAAAGCATATTCAAGTAAGTGAGCAAAATATATACATGTTATTTTTAATAGGAAGCAGCTGAATTTTAGCAAACAATAAGATGTAATTTCTATTAAATCTGTTCAAGTGCTAAGTATTAACTATATCTCAAATTTAGACACTGCTAGTTTTTTACTTGCTTTCATTTTCTTTCACAGATGTACTTACTGGTCTTTGTTGCTGCTGTTGTTAACATTAAAAAGAGCCATAGTACCTGGCAAGTACTGCTCCCTGGAAAAAGAAAAACATACAGTGAAGTGTGATGGTCACCATGCTCAGGGTTAGCAGACTGTCTTAAAAAACAAAGGACTTAAAGTTTTCTACTCCCTACATAACATTGTCCAGATTACTATTTCAAAAGTACAGAACTTCTGTGAAGCACAGCTTGCCATAAAAACTAGCCCACTGAACCAAAGTGGTTAGTAAATAACTATTGGTCAAGATGCATACCAAAACTTAGTCTCATCTTTGGCCTTGAGTAAACCAAGACAGATGGCACTGACTTCCACCAAAAGACCCAAGATAGTCAGAGAAGACAAAAAGAGGGGGAATGAATACTTTAAAGAAATACAGTGGAAAGGTATGGTTAGTCACAGGAAGAAATAAAAAGGGGAAAAGATAACAAAAAGTAAAATACATTGCATAGGATCAGAACCATACTATACCACACTCCTTCAACCTTCAACGGCTTCGGGTCTGTACTGAACATGACATCTTTAGTTCCCCTATGCACATTATACTTCCTAATCTCACATTATATTTCCTGGGAGTAGGCTCTACCAGATATAGCAGTTTAGAGGATGATAGCCCACCCTCTCATATGTAGTTACTCCAGGACCCTGAAGGATGAATTCAAAAGAAACAGGAAATCAAGGAAGTGTGGGGAGCCAGACCCACCCAAGACTTTCTAAGAAGCTCTGATGAAAAGACAAAAGGGACTTTAGTTCTCTGTTATTGTCCAGGAACAGACTTGGCAAGACAAGCCCAAGACTGGAGCCAGTGCCTCAGAGGAGTCAAGACTGTAATGTCCGAAGACCCAACTCTTCCCTCTGGGTTGAGTCCTGAGACAGCTGTGTCTGTATCCTGTGTTCCTTGCAAACAATGTCTGATTTAGCTCTCTGCTGTCCTTGGCCATTTTCTTCCTGAAAATAGTATATATAATGCTGTACCTCTCAATAAACTTGCTTGGCATAAGCCATCAGCTTATTCACGAGCACCTGGTCCCAGTTATTGCTTTTGTCATCTCTACTTCTCATCTTTATTTCCCATCGCTGGTCCTCCTACTTGATGTCTCAGTGTCCCAGACCCTTATTCTTGTGGGTTCAGGTCAAAGAAAGTAATTGGGCAAGTTTCTGAGGAACAGGCATTAGTCTCAGGGAGTGTGATGGGGCATATTTATGACTGGAAACCCCGTGACTATAAATAATTAAACATCAGCAGTTTTCCAAGAGAGGGCAAAGGTAAGGGAAGAAATAGCAAGGTACTCATGAGATCTTGCAAAGTATCTCATTGACAAGAGCATTTGTCAAGACGGTCTTTAGAAGGAACAGAAGTTTTTCATTCCAGTGATATTTCAAAGACACGTTCCAGGGGGTAGATGATCCTGCTCACCTCTGGGATGGTCCTTGCCTTCTGTGTGAGTTGTTCCTAAAGAAAGAGTCCTCACTCTCTGCTTCAGACAGAGAAGCATTGTCGTCATCAGAAAAGGAGCTGCCATCCAAAGGGAAGCAGAGGTGAATAGGATTCATATTTTAACCAGCTCAGAGGAAGGCCACCGCTCACCAAAGTGAGCCTTCACTCCATCACTTTCCACCCCTCTCCAGACCAACCCACATGCTTAATTAGAATAAGGTAGAAGCATCATGTTCTACTGAGTGTGGACCCTCTGAAGGCTAGGAATATACATACTCTAGATCATCAACTTCACGGTTGTTTGATGCACTGGTCGATGTCAATGTTTATCCAATAGGAAGTGTAGTATCCAATTTTAGGTTATTATATGCGTGTGAATGAACTGCCACTTCCTGATATTTCCTTTCATTAAAAGGAAATTCCATCACACATATTCTATTCACTTATGCATAACTATTTTAAATCATATTATTATATTTCATATTCTATATACCTTTTTATGTATAGCAATGTCATCTATTTGGATTTCATATTTCCCATGGGAAAGGCCCAATTTATGAGTAAATATTTGTCATAGTCACAGGTGCTTCAATAAACTATCCATCTTATTGTTCATGTGATAGACAAGTTATGCTGTCCCATTGTATAAATTCACTAAATTAAATAGATTATGAATCTGAAGGATATAAATCACAAAGCTAAATTGAAATCAAGCCTAGATAAGTTTTAAAAACGCATGAGAAGGTGCATAGATCCACCTGCATGCTCCATTTTCCATGTGCCGGATTTCTTTTTCCATAGCTGGTACAATCGCACTGGGGATATTTACGAAGGAGTGCCACGTACTAATAATGCTCGTCTTCATGGTTAGTTTAATATCTGAGAAGAAACAAAACTTGTTAATGAGAAGACCTTTGTATGTTTGCATGTATAATCCCAATTCACACGACAGGGGCTGTGCTGTGACAACAGACCTCTACTGAGGAAGAAAAAGTGGTCAAGCTGTGGTTCTTCAGCTGAGTCACCCCATTCCACAACTGTGCTTTTGCATATGCACCCCTGTGACTGAGTCTAGGTAGGTGCTACCCCTCTCTCAGGTCCAATGTGAGGACTCCTTACCCTTAAGAAAACTAATCACATTCCTGCTTCTCTGCGACAGCAGTGTGCACACATTGAAATACTCTCCCATCTGCTAAACCACCATGAATTCCATCTTCACAGCTACACAATATAACCTTTGACACAATGGCAGGTGACATGTTCTTGTACAATAAGCTCCAGTAGCAACTTGTCACTAACCTCTTAGATGAAAGAGAGACAAGCTCCTCTGTGGGCCACAGCTGGGATGCTGTTTAGGAACCATGCTTGGAATTTGTCTAGAAACTATTACCCCAAGCTTTGCAATGACCATGAGGTCCTTGTAATGATATATTGTTTATGATCTAATAAAGCTTTTCTGAGTATCAGAATGCAAAACTAGCCACAGCCATAGAGGCCAGGAGGTAGCAGTACACACTTTTAATTCCATCAGCCACAATAGTTAACCATAGAATCTGGGCATTGGCAGTGCACACCTTTGATCACAGCACTAGAGAATAATATAAGACAGGAGCTTAGGGTCTCAGTCTGTATTCAGTCTTCAGTCATGCTGAAGACATCATCACCCCAGTCTTAGCAGAGGTAAGAATTCTCTAATGGTTAGCTACTTTGCTTTTCTGATCTTTAGCCTGAACCCCAATATCTATCCCTGGGTTTTTATTATTCATGCTACATATTGGCACCCAATATAGGATTTGAACCCATGACCCTGAGATTAAGAGTCTCATGCTCTACCAACTGAGCTAGCCAGGCCAGAATGGGTAATTCTGGTGGCATTTGGAGCTCAGGTGCTTCTGGAGTTTGGGTGGCACCTGGAGACTGTTTTAGAGAGGCTACAACAGGAAAATCCCAAACTCACTCAGGGGCTTGGGGAAAAAAAAAAAAAAACCTAGCCTGCTGGGGTGGTGACTCTTGTGGGAGCCCCACATACAGCTATGACCTGTGCTGGTGGCTGCAAAGCCACAGGATTTTTCGTGATTTTGTACCTTAAAGTTGAGTGATTTATAGCTAAAAAGTAGAGGAGGGAAAGGGGGGGCAGGCAAGAGTTGGTGTGCCACCTAGTTTTTGGAAATGAGTAAATTCTTTTCTCAACTGTTGGTACACAGAACGCTGTAAAAACATTGTCAAAATGAGAGGAAGGAAGGAGATTAGATGGCAAGAATATCAAAGGAAAACAAGAAGAAAGTTTAGTAGAAAACTTTGCAGTAAATTATGGAAAACAATATCCACATCTTTAAACTGCAGCAGGTAAGTTTGGCTATTAACATTCTATTTTATTATGTCTGTGTATGTGGTGTGTATATGTGTGTTTATATTAGTACATTGATATCCATGTGTATATGCCTGAGGTAACATGTATATGGAAGACAAAGGTTGATTCCAAGTTTCTTTCTTGATCCCTCTCCACCTTATCTATCAAGTCAGAGTCCCTCCCCTGAACCCAGAGTTCATTAATTTGGCCAGGATATCAACTTGAGGGGCATGGGAGAGTTTCAAAGGAAGGTAACTGGAAGGGGCTGGAGAGAGGAAGTGATATAATTCTATTTCAAATAAACATGTTTTAAAAGTTTAAAGATGTTGAAAGGCATGCCTTTGCATGTATGTCTGCATGAGTTTATGTACAGCATGTATATGTGTATGCCTGCGGAATCCAAAGGTCATCCAACTCCTTATAACAGGAGCCACAAGTGAGCTGCCTCATGTGGTTCTGAGAACCAAACCTGGATCCTCTGCAGGAACAGCAAGTGCACTTTACTGCTGAGCCATCCCTCTAATCTCTATATTTAGTTCAGAAATGGTACCACTTGCTATGACAGGATTATCTTGAATACTCATTAAGAAGCTAAAAACATAAAGGAGTAATTTGGGGTGATAAATAAACAAGGACTTTGTCCTGGAACTTAGTGCTATGATGGTGAAACCTGACCCCCAACAGATCTTAACAGCTCCATGCCTCGGCCAGTATTCTGGGACAGCTTAATTTTTAAAAGAAACACTTGCTCCATGTCTAACAGAATTAAAATCTAGCTGGCATCACTAGTGGCTTGTGTTCTTAGCCCATAAGCCTACCTTGGCATTAGGCAATCTGCAATAATGTGGCACTACCCACATTCTGTGTTGCTTTGATCTTGAGCTGTAGGCTGGGGTGTGGTACAGATTGGTAGCCTTTGTGGCTACCAATACAGGTGTGTCATACAAGAACCTAAAGCAGTTCCACCCATGGTAACTAACTGTTCCCAGAGTAAGGCAGATCTTAGAGTGCCAGATCACAAGAAAGTAACAATGAACACAGTATCTAGAGTTGCTCTGGTCCCTGAGGGTGGCTATGGCAATAGATTGTTCTTTCTAGGTATTCTTTTCATTCTTCCTAAACACAAAAGCCAAGCCTAGCACAGAGCTAAGTATAGAAGCCCAGGGTAAGCAAACCTCTAAGTTCAAAGTATGCAATCAAGAACCTTGACTTCACTTACTGAAGTGCCAGAAACTAACCAGATAATAGCACGGGGGACTCTCAGAAGGAGAATTAAAAATAACCACTTTAAAAGAAATTCCATTAGTTTGAAGCCAACATTGAAAAATAATATTCCAATATCCTGAGAAAATTAAGAGATGGAAACATTTTTTAAAAATAAAATTTTTGAGTTGCAAAATTTATGGTGTTGAAATTAAAATTGCAACCAAAATACCCATAAGAGGTGGATTAGCTCCTTTCCTCATTGTTGTGATAAAACAGCTGACATGAAGCAATTTAAGGAGGGATTTGTTTATCTGTGGACGACAGGCTGGTCTTTCTCAGGATGCAGAGCAAGACCAACGCTAGTGCACAAATAGCTTTCTCATTTCATTCAGCCTGAGACTCCAGTCTATGGGGTGTGCTTCTCATATTCAGATTGTGTCTTCTCTCCCTACTGTGTAAATACTGGTTGAAGCTGTTACACACACACACACACACACACACACACACACACACACACACACCATTAATCCCAGCATGTGGGAAGCAGAGGCAGGTGGATCTCTGAGTTAGAGGCCAGCCTGTTTTACAGAGTGAGTTACAGGGTTTCCCCACCAGCCTGGTCCCACAGCCGCATCAGCCCAAAATAACATGCAGAGATGCTGTATTAGATATAAAGCTGTTGGCCTGTTGTTACTAGTGTTTCTTATTGGCTAGCTCTGTCTTAAATATTAACCCATTTCTATTGATACAAATATTTCTGCATGGTCTTATCTTACCAGAGAGAGAGTCTGAAGTTCTTCTCTCTTTGTCTTACATGTTGATTCTCCCCTACTACCTATTCCCAAATCCTCTGTATCTCCTAGTCCTGCCTATCTTGGTTTCCTGTTGGCCAACAGTACTTTATTCATTAACCAATACAAGAAACCTATTTACCGAATGACATCTCCCATCACCAGCCTGTTTTACAGATTGAGTTCCAGGACAGCCTGGGCTGTTACACAAAGAAACCCTGACCTGAGAAACAAAAACAAAAACAAAATATCTGCTGAAAAGATTCATAGAGGTGTGTCTCCATGGTGATTTTGAATCCTACTTACATTAACAATGACAATGATCTATCATGGGCAGCTAGATAAAACTGAAGAATTTGTGACCTCAAAGACAGGCTCTAAAATATACATACAGTTGGAGGAGAAAAGAATAAGAGGAAATGAATAAAGCTTATGAGTTCTTTTAGAGTTGTATTAAAAGAGCAGTTATTTGGACTATTGAGGTTCAAGGACTTATCTTATTAAAAGAAATACTAACAGAACTTTTCTTACCCATAGGTACAGGCATCAGGGCTGTCAGCCAAATCTACACCAGGATATATGATAATCAAGCTGTTACCAGTGAAAGATAAAAAGAAGATTCTCAGGTCTGCAAAGGAAGATACAAGACCACATGCAGGACTGCCCTAGATTAGCTGACAGCACACTTCTCCACAGGAACTTTATAGGCCAGGAAAGTGTAGGATGAGGTTTCATAGTACTAAAAGAAAAATTCAGATTTGAAGCGAATAGTAATGTGCCTAGAGTAAGAGATTCCAATGCAATGATACTGTTATGTAATACAATAATCATTACACACAACTATAACAGTTGTATATAAAAGGAGACTACACAAGACAATAATAACTATAATAGACAAATCACAAAAGGCAACCGAGAAATAGCAGCATTAAATTGTATCCTAAACAGGCCATCAGCAAAGACATAGTAAAGTTCAATTTTACCCTAGACCCTAACTTCTAGCTTTCACAGTGTCCAAAGACTGCTACACAAGCTCCCAAGGAATAAAACTAATCATCTCTACTCACCTGTGAAGTCTATAGATCACAACAATAACAGGCACAGCAAGGTATACTCAATGGTTCAATAGTGGCACTTTTATCTTGGGGTAACCAACAACTTTCTAATTGTCTAATTGTGCTTAAAGCCCACACAATAGTAGGGAGTTCCAGCCTGATACTATGAACCAAAACAACATGGCTAGAGAGGTCATAGATTCTAGAGAAGAACCTGTTATTGTCATTTTCTTAAACCAATATAATTTTGAACTATATTCTAAATTTATATCCTTATTCCTTTAGATAAACATAGCTTTATCTCTCATCAAAGCCCCCTTAGCTATAGGTTCCAATCCCACTTGAGGGCAGGCAACACAACTGAATGGTGGGGGTTACAAAGTTTTTGGCAACACTGAAAAGATTTTCAGTGTGAGACAAAAAGTTAGTCCAGAATCCAAAGTGTGATGAATGTGAGGAATTTCTGGCACCCCAGTTGCCTTCTGAGACTTCACTGAAGCCCTGGTTCCTAATACACACCATGTACATACAGTCTGCCTAGCACAAACCATTGCATCACATGGCACCAACACACAGCTCAGATCCAAGACTACTGTTTGCTTTGAATCGCAGTGTTTTTACTATACATACAAAGTTTTCTGCTTTATATAATGGTTTAGCTACAGGAAAAGAAATATTTTTGTACAGTCCTTCTTCAGCATGTATTAAATTAGCCTATCTTTAGATTGTGTTACATCAGAATACTTATTTGGGTGTTTTGAATTTGTTTGGTGGTTTTCTGTTGGTGTTGTTTTTGTTTTTTATAATTCCTGCTGCCATTTCTGACTTCAGTTGCATTTTATTAAAAAAATAAAATAAACTTCTGGCTTTGAATTAGAACAGGATTTCCAACAATTTCTCACATAGCCCAAAACATACTTGTTCCATTTTCTGTTACCTATTTATAGAAAGTAATATTCTCAACATCAACAATCATAAAATCAAAATATTGATTAACTCTAAAAAACACATTGTAGCAAATATTCAGTTTGGATTTAATTCTATATGTAAAATAAATAAGTGCAACCATATCATTAGTATGCAAATTTGCTTTTTTAGATTTTTATAGATAGTAAAAGTGTATGTATGCCAAAGAATTGATTGAAAATTAATTTCCTCATGACATTATTTCTTAATGCTTGATTTGCACATCCATTTTATATACCTATATATTTAGAGGGAGTCACATGAAATGTTCTCAGGGCCTTAAGTAGAAATGTTGAAGAAGCCCTGGCTTCAATGTATAAGGCCCAGGAGCCCTTATACATTGCTAATGAGCATAAATGGGTGCAGCCACTATAGCAATCAGTTTGGTGCCTTCTCAGAAAAAGACAAATAGAACTACCATGTGACCCAGATATTCCACTCCTGGAAAATACCCAAAGGACTCTACATCCCGTTTCACAAACACTTGTGGATCCACAATGACTGATGCTGTGTTCACAATAGCTAGGAAATAGAATGATTCTAAGTGTCCATCAGCTGACAATGGACAATGGAAATGTAACACATATACACAGTGGGATTTTATTCAGTTCTAAAGGAAACTAGATGATGAAATATGGGAGAAAACTGATGGAGCTGGAAAACATACTGAATATGGTAGCCTAGGCTACAAAAGTTAAATGCCTCATACTAGCTCTCATATGTAGGTTAGACCTTTTAATATTTAAATTTCCATGTTTATCTTGGGATGTTTGCAGAGATCTGAAATCTAGACAGAAGCCAGGATGGGTTGGGAAGGTTTTCAGAGAAGTGAGAATAGTAGAACACATGTGCTTTGAAAGTAGAAGGAGGGAATACTGCGGTGGCAAAGTTAAAGCAGGCATGTGGGGGTAGAAGAATGGGCTGGAAAAATATTAGAGGGAAGGATATCCAAAACTAAGAGCTATGAAGAAGCCATATTGAAACCTGTTACTTTAGAAGCTAATTAAAAATATACTTTTTAAAAGAGTTTGAACAGAAGTGCCCTACTGAGTGAATAATGTTCCTCCTGGAAGCCATGTTATTTAATGAAAGCAGCAATGCCAGGTTTAGGTAACTTCCCTTTGAGCTATGGCCAAAGAGGCCCCAAAACGATAGTTTATTGACACCGCTCTTTGTGAACCACAAGAACTGGACCACAAAATCTTTACCTGAAGATAACACATACTTTGGATTTGAACATAGAAAGCTCATGCTAAAGCTGAACTGGAAGCTGTTCCCCTGCTCTCCAGCTTTCACAGTGGTAGAAGTTGCTATGCAAGCAACCAAGGAAGAAAAGGAGAAAGTCATCAGTGGTCTTCCCAGCTGTGGGCCTTGCCTGATCCAACACCAACTTGCCAGTCATGATGCGTTCATTGTTATAAATGATTTTTCTGGGGGTAACTAACTTCATTCTGTTTGGATATGAAGTCCATTCTAGAGGAGAAAGGTCATGCCTGATGCTGTGGATCTGGCCATAGGCTCATGGCTGTGGAGATGGTAGACCTTAGAGTAAATCTATTGCTTCTGTTTTGCTAGATGACTATGTTGTTAAACTGCTCCCTAAAATTGAAGGGTAGTGCCACCTTCAGATTTGTCAGGGAAACTAACAACGGTTAGTGGTTAACACAAAGATTCAGGACTGGTAAGATGCTGAGGGTAAGTGACAGCTGAGTGCCAGACCTTAAACTGGGCATCCATATCACCCTTCTAAGGGTCAGGGAACAGAAGAAGAGACAGGAAGAAGCTAAGTGGTAGATAGTAGAGAAGAAGGACATAAAATGTTGCCTTCTGGAAATGATATGGTTGCTGCACTCATAAACTCACAGTAGCTGCTGTTGCCTGCACAGGGCCTGCACAAGACTGGACCAGTCAACATTCAGTTATGGATGAGGGAGGGGATTATGCAGTCCCAGCACTGGCCAGGGAGATATTGGCAACTAATGGCTGCTAGAAGATGGGGAGTCCTTGTTTTTAGTAGTATATTCACCCATGAATTGCCCATGCTCCAAATGTGTAGCTCCATACTCATTCGCATATGGATGGCCTTGGTTAAACACAGCAAGCCACAAAGTGAAAACAAAAAGATACAGCAATATGAGGGGGGCTTGCTGGTAAAGGAACAGTTGGAGATGGAAGAGGTATAAAAGAGGGTGTGGGTGAGTGTGACCCAGAATACATGTATGAGACTGTCAAAAAGTAAACTGACTTTTAATATAAAAAGATTAAGATAAAAAATGAGAAAAACCATGCCCCATACCAAAAGGACCATATAGACTTCGATGGATGTTCTCTTCAATAGCTGCAAAATACACATTTTCCTCATCAGCACATAGAACATTCTCCATGAAAAGCCACAGAACAATCAGAACAAACCTTTGAAAATTCAAGCTATACTGAATGTGTTTTCAGACCACAGTACAATAAAAGTAGAAATCATTTACAAGAAGATCTTTGGAAGGTATTTAAATATACAGAAATTATACAACGTACTTTGGAACAACCAATAGCTGAAAGAAGACATTTAGTAGGAAATTTCCATTTTTCTTTGAACAAATAAAAGTGCAGATACAAACCTGCTGAGATCTGTGGGACATGGGAAAGGTAAAGCTAACAGGGGAGCTCCCACAGTCATTGTATTTCAGAGAACAACTTTTCACAGCATCTAGGAGACAGGCAGTGCAAGACAAATCCAAAATTAATAAAAGGAAAGAAGCAGGAAAAAAAACCAAGTAAATGAAACGAAACAGCGACTAAAAATTACAGAGGACAACAAAAGAATTTGTTGGAGAAAAAAAAAAAAAAAGAAGCAAACTTGACAAAGAGGAGAACCTTCAATAAATAAGATCAATTATGAAAAGAAGGCATTATAATTGTTACTATAGAAATGCAAAAGATCTGAAAGATTATAACAAATATGCATAGTAACAAATTTGACAACCTAGATGTGATGGAAAATCCATAGATATACACATCTTATCAAGATTAAGTCATGAATAAATGAAAAAAATAAAAAGATACCAATATCAAGTACTGAGATGTAATCAATAATAAAAAGAATAACATCAAAGAAAAGCAAAAGCCTAGACCAAATGAATTAGACCAATCATTCAAGAATTGGTGTTGGTCCTCTTGAAGTTATCCAAAAACAAAAGAGGAAGGAATTCTTCCAAACACTTTCTAGAAGGCTAGCATTAATCTGGTACCCAAATCAGATAAGAACACAACATAAAGAACATGACAGGCCAGTACCACTGATAAACAGAGAAGCAACAACCCTGAACAAAGCCACAGCATACTGAATTCAGAAGACATCAGGAAATCTGTTCACAGTAACCATCCCAGTGAAGATTTTTGCAGGGCTGCAGAGGTGGTTCAATATTCTCAAACCAAGAACCTATTGATGGATATGGGAGATTTGAAACAGCTTGAAATTCACATTCATCAGATGAGATTATGTTTTTAACTATTTGGCACATAGCATTGACCTTTTAATCCTGAAAACTTGATAAATTTATTTATTTGTTCTAATTTTGGAGATTCTTTAGGCTTCTCATATACTATTTTGTCATTTGCAAATAAGAGAGTTTTATTTTTTCTTTTATACTTAGGATTCCTTTTCTTTCTTTTCCCATTATTACAGTTTCTCGTACCTCTAATATAGTATAAAGTAATGCTAGAACACTGTTTCTTTGTTTTTGAAACCTGGGGAAACTTGGGTCTTCCATCATGTTCTTCCATCAGAGTGAGCCCTTGGCCCTTCTCCATTCTGTACAATTCTAGCTATTGACTGAGCCTACTCTTGTTATGTTGAGGTACCTTGTCTTATGTTAGTAGTATACTAATTGTATAGACTGCTATGTTTTATTTAGCAAGTTTTCAGGATTAAAATGTCAATGCTAAAAGTAAAGTTTAAAGCTGTATACTAAAGAGTTAAAAACATAATCTCATCTGATCGATGTGAATTTCAAGTTGTTTCAAGCTCCCATGTTTATCAATAGGTTATGGGATCAACAGAGAAAATGGTGAAAGTAAGAGGAAAATGATGGACACAAGTAGGTGAGATTTTTCAAGTGGGAATGGGAACTCATAAATAAAAACAAAGCTGTAAGAGGAATCTGGAACATGGAAATTAATCTGATTTAATTTCCATACCCAGAAAGATACTGAAGGACAGATCTGTGATACTAAAGGAACTTTGTTAAGATTGGGGCTCATTTTTCTTCCTGAAGAAAAAGAGGAATCTTTGAAGATTTTGAGGAAAGAGAAAGACACCATCCCACATGAACTTTAGAAAAGCCAATCTGGTAGCCAAAGTAGATTATATGCATCATTAATTCTTGCTACTGAATCTCAACTTGATCTTTAATATTTCCCATCCATCCTCTTCCCACATGTATAGAAGGTGTTATCCTAGACTTCACTTCCATGTCCATTCCCAAGAAATCATTAAACTTGAACCACACTGATGTCCTCACTGACAGAATATTCAGGCATTAGTCAGAACCCTACAAAGCCTGGTGTAGTCATTTGTGCATGAACATGGGAATGTCACTGACTTGGAGATGTGGACAATAAGGCATTATTAGGAAATGGCCTTAGTTTGCTTTTGATTGCTGTGCTAAAACACCACGAACAAAAGAAGCTTAGATAGGAAAGGTTTTATCTTACAGTATGTAGTCTGTTGTAGGATATTAGTTTAAGATGTGTTACATTCATTTATGTTGTGGAATATTTGTTTAATAATACAAAGATGTGTTACATTCTTCTATGTTGCATTTGTTTAACTCTGTAAAGCTGTGTTACTGGGTCTGTCTAAAACACCTGATTGGACTAATAAAGAGACGGACAGTCAATAACTAGACAGGAAAGAGAAACTTGTGGGGCTGGTAGGCAGAGAATAAGTAGGAGAAGAAATCTAGGGAGGAGAGTGAGGGCAAGGATCAAGAAAAGGAGGAGAGGTGTAGTGACATATTACTTATGATTTAGTAAAGCGTGTCTGAGGATTCAGAAAAGTAAAGTCAGCCACAAGCCTTAGAAGTCAGGAACACCCCTTTAATCCTAGCAGCCAGAAGCTAGGAGGTGGTGGTACACATCTTTCATCCTAAGACTCAGGATTAAGAAGTAGATGGATCTCTGTGAGTTCAAGGCCACCCAGATCTACACAAGAGTGAATCAGTCTGGAAGAGACTTATAGCTCACACCTTTAATCCCAACATTAGGGAAATACATGACAGAAGCAAGGTCTCAGAGAGTCACTCATTCTCTAGCTACACTGATGAGAGACCACAGTTTTGTGAAGAGCTCATGCCTGAATCAGCCCTTTCAGCCTGAGATAGAGATGAGAGATCATGGATGGCTCCTTTGTTTTTCTGATATTCAACTTGAAACTTGAATCCCAATATAAGTCTCTGGCTCATTTATTTATTCATGTTACAGAGAGGAGGGTGCCAGGGCCAGCCCCCCAGCCACACAACCAGCCATGGTGTAAAAAAAGGAAAGAAAGATGTATAGAATAAAGAAAGATTAAAAAGCCCAGGAACAAAATGTAGCTAAAGAAAAACAGGATAATTTGATTAGAAAAGATGGAAGTCACACTAAGGCCAGGCATTCATAACTAAGAATAAGCTCCTGTAAATATTTGGGAGCTGGGTGGTGGGCCCCCAAAGAGTAAAACACCAACTACAATAGTCTCATCATTCCAGGAAGTCAGGCCTAGAACACAAGTCAGGAACCTGGAGGCAGGAACTGGTACATGGAGGAGTGCTGCCTATTGGCTGATTCTCACAGCTTGCTCAGGCTGCTTTCTTATACCATCCAGGACCACCCGTCTAGGGATGGCACTGCCCACAGTGTGCTGGGCCTTCCCACATCAATCAGCAGTCACAAAAATGTCCCACAGACATGGTTTGCCAGTGTGATAGAGACAACTCATTGGTTGATATTCCCTATTCCCAGATATGTCTAAGTTGATAAAAACCAGTCAGCACAGGAAATGATTCAGGAACAGTGACTTAATTTGAAGCCCATAGATAACACAAGCCCAGCCCTCAGAAAGGCCTATCCAAAGCACTCATTACCCTGATTCACCACCTGTCCCTTTCTCCTCACACAGAGTTTCTGCTGGAATTCTGCACTGCACGACCCAGAGGTCATGTAGACACAACTGGTGAAGGCAGCATTCACCTGAAGAGAACACACAAGAAAACAGATGGAAGCAACACAGAGGAGCGACAGAGTCATGCCCACACAGAGGCGGTTCAGACCAGAGATGCTACAGGAGCCAAGAAGAGATACGTCCACTCCTCTTAGGGGAATTTGAGGTAAAATTCCCTGGAAAGACAAAGAAAGTCCAGAGCATTCTTGGACAGAGATCTCAACACTGATCCAAACAGGGTTCTAGGTAGGAACCTTAGTAGGTACAAAAAAGTCACACTATGTAAAGAAAAAAAATAAGGTTGCATTTAGAAAACCACAGCAGGTGCACAAGATGGTAGAGAGTTGTGCATGGGAGTAAATGGAGAGAGAGAGAGAGAGGAAAAAGAGAGAGAAAGGGGATCATTGATATATTGAGCATTCTATTTTCTGGAAGAAGATGAGGGTTGGAGGTTTCTAAATGAGACACTGCCAATTTTGCAATGTAACAATAACTTATAGAGAGATGAAAGTACACAAAAGCTTCCATAGGCAAAGGGAGATGACTAAAGTAGTAAACAATGGAAGGATAAGACAGCACTAGGTACCAAACAATGAAGATGGAGCAGGCAGTGCTGTGATGTTATGGCCTTTGTCTCACAGCACAGATTGGTTCCCATGGAAAAGAGAGGAGAAAGGCCCATGGTGGGAAAATTCTAGGATGCACATCCACCCTGAGATGTTGTAGGTGGGATGGCTGGAATGGAAATACAAGCATGCAAACAGGATAAGGAGACTGTAAGATACTTAACTGGAAAATGGCATGTTTTAGACTTTGAGCAGAAAATAAAAACATAATAGAAAAGTAGAAGTCAAGGGGACAAATCTGTCAACAAGTTTGAAGGACAAATCTAATGAGAAGAGCAGAGCTACAAGATGGAAGCTAGGAACCGGGAGTTCTTAGTGACCATGTGACTGTGAAGAGTCTTCAAGTCTAGGACTTGGGTGACCATGGTGGAAATGAAGGAAAGGTCTCCAGAGTGGAGAAAGACACTAACATTGCACAGCGATGAAGACTACCCAGAATGGCGGGGGCACTCAGCAGGAAGGACATCAGTGTCCCATGTGTCAAACAATTTGGTGAGTATGGAGCACCACCAAGGAGTTCAGTGGTCATGCAGGACCAGGAGTCCTCATGAGAAAATGTAAGGATGTGGTAGGAGATTGAGTCATGGGGGTTGAAATAGACTGAGCAATCTGGGGCAGGAAGCACTGGTCTTTGTAAGTAGTTCAGTACCTTCAGTCTGTGTATTATCAATTCTTCAGGCTTGAAGAAAGATATCTATAATTGCTTCAGGGAATGCCTTTGGGAATCATTAAGGTTTTTAAAGATTGCAGTAGACAGTATGAGGACCAACACATGAGAAAGAACTAGACGTTGCCTTTTACCTTTGTATTTTAAGGCTGAGGGATGGACAAAATAAGGAAAGAAATAAGAGCTGAAGCATTCTGAGGTAGATTGCATAGTCCCTCTGAAGACTGAAAACTACACATACCTGTGGACATAAGGATACATATTTAGAATGCGTTTAGAAATTACACTTAAAACAGGCATGGTGGCACATGCCTTTCATCCCAGCACTCAGGATCTCTGTGAGTTCTAGGCCAGCCTGGTCCACAGAGCCAGTTCCAGGACAGCCTGGTCAACAAAGCAAGTTCAAGGACAATCAGGATTACACAGAGTTACCCTGTCTCAAAACCCAAAGAAAAGAAATTGCACTGGTTTGGAAAAGTAGCAGGGGCAGGTTCCCCGCCACCCCCCATCCACTCTCTGCCTCTCTTTTCCTCTTTCTCACTGCTCCTGTCCCCAGAGGCCACACACACACACACACACACACACACACACACACACACACACACACACCCTTTTTACAACCCCTTTCCCCTAATAAAAAAAAATTCCTCTGCTTGAACTCTGTCCCATGGTGTTTTTCTCTCTGGATCAGCTTTTTCAAATGACAATGGCAAATATTTACACAGACATGACCTATAAAACACAGGTGTACATTTATATTTCTACCACCACAATATAGTAACTGGAAACTTTTCTTAAATTAGCTCCCAGACCTTCTATGGCATGTAAAAAAAATAATATGTCTACAAAACTTTTAACAAAGAGCAGACACCCCCTTACCCCCAAGTCCTATTCTCATTTTCACTCTCTCCTTCCTCCCTAGATGCAGCCACTACTATAAACCAACTAACTGTGTGTCTCCAGGTCTCTCTGATGTTTAAAAACATACATAAGCAACCATGGCCAATGCACAGTCTATGGCATGGATCTTCAGTTTACAAAATAGTGTCTGTTGTGAAATACTAGTTGAAAATGTGTTACATTTGTCCATGCTGTGGAATATTTGATGATACAAAGATGTGCTGCATTCTTTTATGTAAAGCTGTGTTACATTGCCTGTCTAAAACACCTGATTGGTCTAATAAAGAGCTGAACAGCCAATAGCTAGGCAGGAGAAAGGATAGGCGGGGCTGGCAGACAGAGAATAAAGAGGAGGAGAAATCTAGGAAAAGAGATCAAGGAATGAGAAAAAGAGAAGCAAAGATGATGGCCAACCACCCAGGTACACGGCAGGTCATGGAGTAGGAAGAAGGGTATATAGAATAGAGAATGATAAAAGCCCAGAAGCAAACGGTATATGGGATAATTTAATTTAAGACAAGCTGGCTAGAGACAAGCCAAGCTAAGGCCAGGCATTCATAACAAAGAATAAGCTTCCATGTTATTATTTGGGAGCTGGACAGGTGGGGCCAGGGGCAAAGAGCAAAGAGTTAAAAACAAAAACAAAAAAACTACAAGTATCTTCCTCTCCCTCTCTACATAATTTTTCAACTTGCCTTTTTCCTACTTGAAATTGTGCTTTGAAAATTACCTATACCAATATACATAGCTCAGCTGATATAGTACTTGCCTTGCTCTGTAAATGAGTGGCTCACATCTGTAACCCCAGCACGCTGGACCTAGAAGGTGGAGGATCAGGAATTCATAGTCACCCAATACATCAAGGTAACAAGTAAAACTCAGGCTAACTTAAAAAGAGAGTGAGAGATACAGGTCACTGCTCCAAATCCTCGGCACATATATAATAGCTTTTAGTCTAGTGTTTTCATAGGACTCTCAAGTGTGTGAATGAGGAGGTCTCTGATTCTTGTGCCTACTTTGAGGTTCTTTTCTTCTGTTGGTTCGCCTTGTCCAACTTTGATGTGATGGTTTTTTAGGTTTTTGTTTGTTTGTTTTTGTTTTTTCTTTTATCTTGTTATATTTTATTTTCTTGTGTTCTGTTGTTCTCTCTTAGAAGCCTGTTCTTTTCTAATGAGAGAAAGAAAGGGAGTGGACCTTGATGGGAAGGAAGATAGAGAAGAGCTAGAACCTGTAATCAGGATATAATGCATGAGAGGAAAATACATTTTTCAGTCAAAGGAAGCAAAAAGATACAGACCACTGATAACTTGGAAGAGCCTAGAATCAAATGGCTTTGTACTACTTGAATTTTAAAATAAAAGAATACATTTACTTATGGAGCAATTTTTAACAATATGAATGTATATATTATTAGGTAGAAAAAAGCAGACTTTAGAGCAATATTTGTAGTAATAGCATTTTATTAAAATTATATGCATGTACACAGAAAGGATAAACACTTCAATATTAACTCCTGTTAATATTAACTCATGGAGTCCTCAGTATTTTTTCTTTATTCTTTATGTTTGTTCATATTTTGTCCTAATATATTTTTGTTTGGTGGGGAAAAGAATATTTCATAAATGAGATTCTGTTTAACAGCAAAAGGTACTTGTGTAAGCACTTTTGCTTCATTTTATGTTTTTAATTTGTAGCAGGAATCTATTTGACCTAAATAATAAAACCCCAAAGTCAGATATTAGGGGTTGAAAGTTGAAAAATCATAGAAGTAAAGCAGCCAGCCACTAGCTCTTACCTCTACAAAATCCTCAAACAGAAAGGGGAGAGCTCCTGTCTTCTGCTGAATATTCCTCTCTGCCTGGCCATATCACTCACTTCCTATCTCCACCGCCCTAGTGCTGAGATCAAAGGCATGAGCTCTGTTTCTCTTTTAGACTGGTAAATCTCATATAGCCCATTGTGGACTTGAACTTCTCATCTTCCTGCTTCCACCTTCTAAGTGCTGAGACTAAAGGTATATGCTACCACTGCCTGGCCTCTATGGTTAACTAGTGTGGCTAGCTCCACACTCTGATCTTCAGGCAAGCTTTATTTGTTAGGACACAAACAAAATATCACATTTCCCCTTTTTTGTAAATTAAAAAGAGATGGTTATAACTAACATAGAAAAATTATATGCAATAAGTACAATAACTATATGTAAATATATAAAGGCAGTAGTTACATTAATAATGTCTAGTCCAATAGCATTTGACAAATGGGTGGTTGCTGGCATCTCTCAGACTGAGCCCTTCTTTTCCTGCATCTCTGCTTGGATATTCCACCTGACTCTATCCTGCCTGGCTATAGACAAAGCAGCTTTATATATAAACAAATGAGATCAACACAAAGTCACAGTGCACAGAAAGACATCACACATCATTCATTAATTTTTATGTGTAAGAGTTTTTCAAGTACAGGTATGTCAATGCATCACATACCACATACATGGGGGGCCTGTGGACACCAGCAGGGGGTGTTAGATACCCTTGAACTGGAGTTAACAAATGGTTGTGAGCCACCACATAGGTGCTTGGAATCAAACCTGGTTCTTCTGGAAGACTGGTCAGTGATCTTAACCTCTGAGCCACCCTTCCAGCCCAGCACTTTCACTTTAAAATAATGAGGGTTCTTTTTTTCTTTTCCCCACTAATGCAAAAGATGCTTGTTGGAGAAAATGAAAAGATGTGGATTCCTTCCAGACTAATGTGGTTTGATCAAGCCAGACCGCCTGAAACAGAGTACCAGGTGATCCTACATTCAAAACAGCTGGACAAAGCAGCCTGACAGACTACAGCCAGGATTTCTGAATCTTCTTCGAGTCCCCCATGACAGCGCCCCTTACCAGCAGGAAGTAGTTTGGAAAGAACAACGCCCAAATTCCCAAATATTATCTATAAATGTTTGTTTTCATTTAAATGGACTTGGTTATATTAAAAAAAAAAAAAAGATGCTTGTTGGCCAGAAAGAGTGAAGTCCCACTGAGACAAGAGCTCGCTCTGGCATATATGGCAGGATAAATAGCCCAACAACCAACCAAGCATGTTTTCCAGTCTTGCCCAATCTCACTTAATTGCAGGGCTTAATTTGTTTCTTTACCATACAGCAATATTCAAGGCTTGTTACTGTCTAGAACCAGAGCAGGTTTTGCCTGCTCTGCAGCAAAAAGGAACCCAGCACCTGAAACAGCAATCGCCTGCTTATCAAGGATGTGGTTTCTAAGCACAGACTTCAGAGAATTGCTATGAAGCCTCAACTGAGATCTCTGAGGTCTGGGCTCCTCCTCTTCTGTCAAACAGGAGTGATGCCTCCATGTGTATTGTAATGACTGTCGAAAGCCAATGAAAAGAACATAAAGCTATACAAAAGTGTAACCAAAGTCACACTAAAACACATGGATAATATCATTATGTAATCCAAGTTTAGATAAACAGACAATGCTAAACTAGATGTGGTGGCTTACACCTTTGCCCCTAGCACTCATGAGGCAGAGGGAGGAGAATCACCATGGGTTAGAAGCCAGCCTGGCCTAGAAAATGAAAACCTGTCTCAAAATGAAATGATGAAAATAATCCTCCAGTCTTGCCCATGAATCATCACTCTAAGAAGTCAAAATTGTCAAGGGAACTATTAAGAAAATAATAATTATCATCACAGGATGAGAAGCAAGCTGTAATTCCCTTGAAAAATCATTGCAGAGCCAACACTGATAGTATGTGTGCCTCTCAAAAACAGATGGCTGCCACGCTCACTAAGCCAACTGCTGGCACTGTCAGAAGAAACCCCCAATATTTTCTTGGGAAGAAATAGTTTTAAGAAGGAAATTATAATTATAATAAATATTAGCACCATCTTCACAGTTCACAGATAATGCATAAAGTACCATCACAAGATAAAAATCTCAATGGCGAAACTAACAAAAGCATCAAATGTACTCCTTTTAAGCCAGCATATATAATAAAAGCAAACTTATATAACTATTAAATATCAGAAAAAGTAATAATAGTATCTTTTAGTGTTTAGTATATTTATCATTTAAATACATGCTAGTCATCCTTCTGTTACTATTACAGATAATACCTGAGATAATCAACTTATAGGAGAACAGGTTTACTTTGGTTCATGGCTCCAGTCCATAACAAGGTTGAGCCATTGCTTTGAAGTCTCTGGTGAAAGTAGCAGATGGTAAAATGTGGGAGCGTAGGGCAGAGCAAAATTACTTAACCCAGGCCAAGACTCCAAAGATAAGAAAAAGAATAAGTCAGAATTGGCCATCTCCACCAACACTCCAGTGATCTAAAACCTGCCCAGGAGGTCCCTTCTCCTAAAGGTTCCCCCATTTCCCAACAGTCCCACCCAAGGGTTCAGTCCCTCAAAACATGGGCCTTTGGGAGCATTTAAGATCCAAACTATAGCATATAAGTTATGGTTCTGGAGCATCACAAGATCTTGCATCACTAAACAGTTTTCATCAAAATCTGTATAGTTTTCTAATCACAAGCAAACGCACAAACTACACAGCACTGGGAGACCATATCTCTTCTCTTCCCATCCCCCACAATGAGAAAGAACTCAGAACCTTGAACGTGTGACCCTTGACCTCCAGAGTCATGAGACCACATGTCTACTGCTTATAAACAATGCAGTCTGTTGTGTTAGTCTGTTATTGTAGCAGCAGAAAAGCAGAGACAAGCCCTAAGTACCCACTTTCTGTTACACATATCTATGTTTATAGGCAAATTGCCCATTGTCTTAATATTCTGTAAGCCTATGAGGAGCCAGGAGTTTATTTTCTCTTCCTTCCTTTATTACTCTCACATTTTATGGTACTAATAAAGGTAAGTCAACACTTCAGCCAAATACTTAGGATGCAGTGCATGAAGTCCGCTGGACAATAATTGCACAGGCTTTGTCAGTCACAGTGAGTAGTCAACACTTAGTAACTGTCTTCTTTTGTTAAGTCTATACCTATCTCCAAATGATCACATTTGGCTGGAGATAACCTGAAAACAGAACACAATCCAACAGTTTTTGCTTCTCAGCCTTCACTGACTGTTTGCTCTCTCAAAACAACACCATGTAGGTTGCTGGGAAAGTGGTGATGAAAAGGTGAAATGCAGACTAGAACATGTTCTAGAAGGCCAGTGAGAGAGTCCAAGAGGGAAAGGTACATGCTACCAAGCCTGACTACCTAAATCCCATGCTATACACATATTAATTGCAATATATGTTTTAAAGAAAGAAAGTATCGTGTGTACATAGGCCAGTACTGCTAAACCTGGGAGAATCAAAACAACCAAACAAACAAAAAACAAAACAACAAACAAACTCCCCAAATTATGAGATTTGTAACTTTAGGAGTTTTCTATACACGATGGAAATGAATTTTTGTGGCAGAGGACAAGCATAAAGCAAAACCAAAATTAAAAAGTTAACTAATAAAGAAAAAGTCAAATGTTTCTCACTCCCCCTCACCTCCCCCTTGTTTGTGTTGTGTGTGTATATAGTTTTGAATCAGGGTCTCACCCTGAGCCCAGGCTGGACTGGAATTCACTATGAAGCCCAGGCTAGTCTTGGGTTTGTGGTAATCGTCCTGCCTCAGCCTCCTCAGTGCTGGAATCACAAGCATGAACCACTATCCCGGGCTTGCATATCTTTAACAGCTGGTTTCATGAACTGAAATGTATACTTTTAAATTTCTTATATGGAAGCACTATCCCCTAGTCCCCCCGGATTTGGGGACAGAGCCTTTGAGGATGTGGTTAGTGAAGAGAAGGACAGATCTGCCCAATCCAATTTAATAGGTGTCCTTGTGGGATGAAGTAGAGGACGCGCAGAAATGGGAGAGAGGCACATGAGAGGGGTGACCATGTGAGGAATAGCGCCACAAGATGGATTCCTGCCAGAAAGACAGCAGCTACAGAAGAAGCTGGAACTTGCAGACACCTTGATCTTGGAGCAACCCCCAGAGCCATGAGAAGTGTGTTCTGTGTGTCAGCTGCCCAGCCTGTGAGCCTAACTGACTCATTTCTTCCCTGGTACCTGAAGTCACCTGAGCATTATTTACAATGCCTACTAGAGTGCAAACAGTGGCACACTGCATTGTCTAGGGCGTAATGACCAAAGTATCTATGTGCTCAACAGAGACACAAATTTTGAATACTTTTGCTTTGTGGCTGGTTGGCTCTGGCTGCGTTTTACTGTGGTTGTACGATATAGTTGGGTGTAGGATACCAGATATTGCTGTCTCCTGTGCATCATGGTTTGAAGAACTTACCATCAATGCAGAGTCATTATGTTACAGTGGTTCTTATATGAGAGCCCCTCTCCCACCAGACTTGAAAATAAGCTTCAATGAGCTCCCATTTTTTTTTAATGTCTTTATAACAGTGGTTCTCAAACTTCTTAATGCTTTGACCCTTTCATGCAGTTACTCATGTTGTGGAGACCCCAACCATAAAAGTATTTTATTTATACTTCACAACTGTAATTGTGTTACTGTATGTATCATAAAGTAAATATTTGGATATGTAGGATGGTCTTGGGTGACCTCTGTGAAAAGGTCATTCAATCCTAAAGGGGTCATGACCCAAAGTTTGAGAACCACTGCTTTATATCTTATGTAGAGTCAAGCCCGAACTTTTTCTTTTACTTTTTGTCATTTCTTTATTGTACAAACATTACACGTGAGTCCAGTATAATAGGCATTGGTTCTCAGCACCCCTTTAGAGGCTGTGCTTGGATGGTCATGACTGTTCTCTGTGTGTAAAACATATGTGCTTATTGCTCACTGATGTCCTTAAGGTAAGCTGATCCTGGGAAAACTTGGAGTGTTTCAAAAGAGGTTTTATTAAATTTGTAAGCTGATTTTAGAAGAATCTACATGTTAAGATATCAGGTTTTGTCACCCTACAAGAGAGAACGTCTTCATAAAAATCTGCTTTGTACTTTTGGGAATTTTCATCCATATATATTGTATAATACAATTTGTATTTTTGTTTTATTTTGTTTTGTTTGTTTGTTTGTTTTTCTCTATAGCTTCAAAGCCTGTCCTGGAACTTGCTCTGCAGACCAGGATGGTCTCGAACTCATAGAGATGCACCTGCCTCTGCCTCCCAAGTGCTGGAATTAAAGGCATGCGCCATCACTGCCCAGTTTACAATTTGCATTTTTATAAGATCTTCCATCACTTTATCTAGAGGGTCTAAACAAAAGTTAACAATTTTATTTTATTTTATGATCTATCATCTTACTAACCTGATTACTTTTTATGGTTTTTAAATTAATTCATTGGAGATTTAGGGCCCATAATCATATTATCCATATATAATATTTTCAAAAATTAATCTCACGTAGAAGCAGAGTGGCATATACTTTTTATTCCAGAATTCAGGGGACATAGGCAGGCAAATCTCTGTGAGTCACAGTCCAGCCTGATCTGCAGAATGACATAGTGAGCTTGAGGCTACCCGGGACTGAATAGTGAGACCCTGTCTCAAGAACTGAAAAGAAAGAATCTAAGAATCTTAATCTTTAATCTTCTTGTTTTGTTACATTGAATAAAACAACATTAAATAATAAATAGTATATTTGGAACTCTTTTAGTATGTAGAATTTTTTCTTATTATTGTCCATTAACTTCAAATACATTTTCATATTGCATTAAGTTTCTTTCCTTACAAGTTTACCATTTTATCAGGAATAAATGTTGTATTTTTATCAGTTACTTTCTTATCAACTGCAAAAACATTGCCAAAGCTCAAGCTGATTAACACTTGGACATTTGGAAACTGTCAGGAAAAACAAGGAGCATTTTATCCCCAAAGTATAGAATTCCCTGATTATCATCACTCAGAATTGTGGCAGAGGTTATCAACTGCTGAGCAAGTACAATGCATTTCTCCTCTGAGGGGTCATAAAGAAGGGCCTGTTGAGAAAGCAGAGTTAGGGCCACAGCCAACGTTAAGTTATTATGGCCTGTTTGTCACATACTATCACTCTAGGGAAATAAAGAGCCCTGGCACTACACAGACCATCGTTTGACCTATTGACTGGGAAGTACGGTAGGGAGCAAAGGAAAGTCTCTATTTAGCATTAAATCGACATTTGTAGAATAATCTAACAATTAGAGAATATGTATGTGTGTGTGGCTGCAGTAACTTTTTGAAGGTAGTTCTTGGACATTTATTTTAAGTTTTTCCATTTTAATTGTTAGCCAGATGAACTTTTGATTCTTACTTTGAATTCATGCATTAGTTCTTCTAAAAAATAATTATGTCACTTGGATTTTTTTATCTTAGTACAACAACTTCACAACTTAAAAAAATTACTTCTAGCCAGGCATTGGTGGTGCACGCCTTTAATCCCAGCACTCGGGAGGCAGAGGCAGGTGGAGCTCCGTGAGTTTGAGGCCAGCCTGGTCTACAGAGTGAGTTCCAGGACAGCCTCCAAAACCACAGAGAAACTCTGTCTCCAAAAAAAAAAAAAAAAAATTACTTCCAAGAAAAGTAGCCATATGGGTGACCTCTGAATTCAGAGAGTAAGGTGAAAGAGCAGTAGAGGATGACTCTTGACTTCAACCTCAGTCCTTCATATACACGTGGACACACATGCACAACACACACACACAAAGGCACACACCACATAATACATATGCACATATACACACGCACACATGTACAACATACACATACACAATACAAACACAAAGGCACACACCACATAATACATATGAACACAATCACACACACATACACATATACACACATAACACACACAGGCATGCACCACACACACATATACAGACATACACACATATACACAGGCACTAATCACATACATACACAGGCACAACACACACATACACTGGTCAAAGAGAGTAGAAAAAAAGAAGATGGCATGGTGAAATTCTGTTCCTCCCTGAAGAGAAAGTGGTGCCTTAGTGAGTCCCTTCCTCCTCACAGACCATATCTTCATCTCTGAAGGAATGACCAGGTTGTCATAAAAATACTTGTAAAAACATCAAACACTTGGAAGTTTTCAGCAATTTGGAATTTGTATTTTCACAGTTAGTCCTTTGTTACCATTCATGTGAGTTTGATGTCCAATCTTCAAATATTGCAAAGGGAAAGAGAAATTAGTATTTACTACTTTCTTTAGGAAAACGCACACCTGTCATGATCACTGCATTTGACTTCTAAAAACAAATTTTAAATTCACAAAAACCCAGTGGTATTTACTGGGCTATAATACAGTGTAAGAGCTTTATTTGTTGCTATTTTAACTAAACTTGCATGTTAATTCACAAATCTGAGTCAAAAATGCAGAATCTTGAATTCAGTTATTAGCTGTTTCTATAAACCCTGTGTCATAGGAACCAACACAAAAGCGGGGATAGTTGTAAATAAAAACACATGTCAGCATAAATAAAAATATAATTGAAACTACCATTGGGTTCCTACCTGTGCTTGTTAAAATGAGATGCCTGTCTCCCAGCAGTGCCGATCAGTGGTGAATCCAAAACGGACTCGGAAATACAGCTAATTGTGTCATTGTCCAAATCCAGATACAATGTTTCATAAGTAATAAATATGATGTCGTTTTTCCTCTCCTTAAGTAGCACAAATGGCTCGTTTTATTAATTATTCCTCAGAAAAGTTAAGTTCCATGGCATTGGCAGGGAGGATGTTAGTGGCTCAGTACTGGATTTGCGGATTTGTGTGCAGATGAAAATAACAGCACCCAAGCCATCATTATCCTTAGGTTGAACCTGAGCTCATTAATATGTATGAAACTGATAAATAAAAAAGGCCTTTCTCAAAGCGTTGTCTCTTAAAATGTTTGAAAGTAAACAAAAAAAGTTACCACCTAATGGATTTTATTAAAATTTTATTGCTAATTTTCCCCAGGGTTATAATACTACAAGTATTAAAACAAGGCACTACTGTGTGGATATTTGTGAAAGTCCTCAAATGCTGGACAGCTTGTTACTATAACGTTTCACAGACAAGTAGAAGGGAAAACTTTATGTTACAGTAATTACTTGTGTTCTTACAAACTCGCCTGATTCCTATTAGAAGCTGAGTATACTTTTTTTTTTTTTTTCTGGTTTAAAACGTGCATCTCTGGGATTAGTGTAGAGCAGTCTTTTTCTAGTCCTACTTCACACATGAAAGATGTAACTAAGATAAATACAACGGATGCCCTCATCCAGCATGATGTTCACATTCTCACAATTTCCTGTCATATGACACTTTAAAGTTGACTGTGATGAGCTAAAGGAGCTGGCAGGAGCAGCCACTCCTGAGAGCCAGTGATGGACAGGGAAGCTGTTCTGGGGTCTGAGAGAGCACACAAGTCCCATCTTCAGAGTCCGTGCTGGGGATCGAGACAATTAAGGCATATTGTGTTATTGACCTGAGGGACCATAAGTATTTGAGAAGGAAGGGCAACCAGAAACCTCTGGGGAAGGGTGTATTTTTTGCTGAAATTAAAGGTACATAGAAATTTTGTCTGGAGATATGAAACATACAATAAGACATTTCCCCAACTGACTCGTTTAAAGGGCTAAGAATACTATGATGCTTTATTTTCCCCTCCATAGCATTTAGCTTGACCCAGTCTACCTATGGCTGTTTCTTTTCCTGGGACCTGCAGTAACCTTGACTAACTGAAAGAACATAGCCACACGGATTATCTACTTAATAGGCTACTTTCAACCTGGCTCTCTGTCCTGCTTTGTCAGCTTTCTCTAAATCTTTATAATCCTATTTAAAGGGTCTGTAACTATAGATGCTCATTTGCATAAAGTTGATTATGTATTTTCATTGTTGAAAAATGTGATTTGAAAAATCCTGGTTCTTATTGCAGTTAAATAAGGTGCTATTTGCTATTAAGTATTTGATAATCTGTCTCCCAACCCACTAAGCCCTTCAGCCAGCTCAGGGCATTAATAACATCTCCACTTTTATGATCACAATTAAAGTTTGTGTAATTAATTGATTGACAACTAAATGATTGTCTTCCCCATAAGAACTATAAACCCTCTGCGTTTAGGACTGTGGCCATTATTTGTTACTCTACATGTAGTGTGTGGCTCACCACAATGCATAATTATCCATCAAGTACCTATGAAATACCAGGCTCTCTTCTAAGCACTAGGAAGTCAATAGCTAACAAGAGTAAATTTCTACCCTCATGAAGAAGCATTCTGATGAGGAGGGTATCCCCTTCTGGTTTCCACAGATACACAGGCATGTGCACCCGAATACACATATGTGCACATGTGCGCAAACAAGAAAAAAATTCACCTCAAAGGGACATTTTCAGCTTCTTTCAAGTGAAGATAAGAAACATAAAGCAGAGAATGACAACACTTATCATGACAGCTTTAGTATGAATTAAACAGATTTTTATAAATTGCTTAGGATAGTTTTAGCCACATACTAACTGATGTTTGTTAAAGTAGTACAGACCTGTCCTAAGTATTTGATAATGATTTATTATCATTGCCAATCTGTGATGAAGACAAAACTTCAACTCTGATGTCCAAAGAAAGCATTTACATAGATGTCTAGTTCACAAGGCATTCCCTAACCAAAACTGTCTTAAATCAGCCCTGACACTTTCATTTGTTCCTGTCCCCACCCTATTGCTTTTCCACCAGTCATACTTACGCAAAAAGCATGCACCTTATTATTGACTAATTTGAATTTAAGTCTTGTCTCATAAGCCTGGAAACAAGAAAAGCAAGCTGGATCTCTGCAGTGAAACTCTTAGGCAATGAAGTTAATAGCTGCTCAAGAACACCTAGAGTAAAAGGGAGGAGAGCAGGTAGGAGTGCAGTGTTTAAGGGCCAGAACACAAAAGCACCCCACAAGCATGCCCAGTCCTGGCTCTCCTGCTGGGCTTCCGCGGGAAGTGTTCCCATTTCTCGAGGGCTATATAAATACCTCGTGTCTGGGTTACTCCACCTCACTCTTTACCTTGAATCCCTCATCAGCAAACCGGAGTTAGTAAACTGCGCAATGTAATAAGTCGATTCATATATGTGCCTGTAGACTATGTAACATACAGCTAGAATATCACAAACCTCGGTGTGGGAATAGATCTTCTCAGTTTGGGTATGGCTGCTCCCTGAAAAGATTATTTCATATATCTATATGACTGGGCGTGGGGGTAAGGGAGTTGGGTGGATGGAGAGGGACATGCCTCCTGGCTGAAAACCAGTAGATGTGAAGGACAATGGAGGTACATAAGAGTACCAGAAGCCGGTTCGAAAATTCCCAGAATAAACTTTAGCATGTACTCAGAGCACAAGTTCAGTACACAGAGCCCTGTGCCACAAAAGCCAGGGATGGAACACTCCCACAGTGGGTAGGACCAGCCAGCCAGCACATCATCAGCTCCGGGACAGCCAGAAGGGGACCTCAGCACAGACTCTATTCCCGTAAATTCCCCGAGAGGTTTCGGCCTCATCCACGCTGTGACCTCATCGCCTTCTGGAACAGGTGTTTCTGGACTGCACACCCGCGTAGCCCCTGGTCTACCCTACAGACGTGTAGGACACCAAAGAAGCCACAGCAGCGGCTATCAATGGGCGGAGAACTATCCTCCAACCACCCGGTCAGGGGCGTGGCTCGCTCCGATGCCACACCCAGACACTCTCATTGGCTGAGGCTGCCACGGGACGGAGACAGCGCACACCCTTTGTGGACTCCGAAGCTCGGCTGTGGGTCCCGGGACACAGGTGTGTAAGAAACTAGAGCCAGCGCTGAGGAAGTCCGGTCCCCAGGCCATGGGGGGACAGCTGAGGCTGCCGCCCGGAGAGAGCTGCCGAGAAGGTGAGTGTCAGCCTGGGTGGCGGGAGAGTGGGGATCTGTCATTTAGGTAGCTGGGAGCATAGGTGCGCAGCCTCGAGACAGCAACTAGACCCGCGAAAAATGTGCGGAATCTTAACGCAGTCCCCTAGTCATTCAGTGTTCCCTCCGTTCAGTCGGCTGTCCCACCATCCGAACAGTAAATACTGAGCTGTGCCCATCACACTCCACGCTCTGTGGGGATGCCCAAACCCGAGCAGGACAGACGAGATGCCCACTTGGTCTCCAGGCGGGCCGGTGTCAGTTATGTAGTGCTGAATGTGCGACGGGGTAATTAGGGATGCTAAGGACAAATTCCCGGGTTTGCTCGAGGAGGAAGTTTCCTCTGACTCAGCCTCAATTCCAGAGTCCGTGGTCCACGCCTGGCAGAGGGCGTGCCAGGGATCCCACGGGCCTCCCATGCCGCTGAGCCCTTCGCGGACTGAGCCTGGGTCACAGAGCGCAGGGCTAGAGAGCGCTGGGCTAGTGCTCGCCGCCCACGTGGCTACTCTGCCTTCGGAAAGAAACATCTCCCACAGAGCTAGCAGTATGACTTGTGGAGCAGTCCCTGCAATAGGGCGACTACTCAAACAGGGAAATGGGTGTGCCCTTTTGCAAATTCTTCCTGTGGACCAGGCTGGGGTTTACAGCCCCCACCTTGTTCTATAAAATCCTTGGGTCCTGCCCTTGCCCGCTGCCAGATGTTCACCACATCCACTGAGACACATCCTGCAGTCTCAGCACAGGAGAGTGACCTGGGATGAAAGCAAGGGAAGGAGTGGGACTGTCTTGGGAACTGTGCATTGCAAATGAAATTATCATTTTTTACAGCGTCAGGGCAAAGGTCATTTCTAATCTACTTGCCAATGACTCAAAGAAAAAGAGGGTAGAGCGTCGTCTAGTGAAAACTGCACCTTTTCAGACGTTTCTGCCAACATCCTTCCTGTCCTTTCTTTCCCCTTGGCTTCTCAGGTGGCTTATACCTTAATAAGGGAGTAGAAAGACAAGGAAGGGGAGAGAGAAGAGAGGGGAGGGAGGAACTCATCCAAACACAGCTAGTAGGAAAGGGGAGAGACATATAAAAGACAATGCTGCAACAATTCACAAACGCTCCCCAAATTGGGATTGGTCTCGAGTTATTTCCTAGACAGCCATGCTGTAGTTAGTTCTCTTCCTAAATAATTCTGAAGCCACAAGTCATTTCGGCACTAATGCACCCTGCCCTTGTTTGTTCAGGGATCTGTAAGTAGATTGCACCCAGTCATTTGACCTCTGGATATTTTTCCTGCTTTACTCATGCATTTAGTAACAAGAAATATTGGAGCTCTGTTTCACCTCTATGATTAATTGTGCAGGAAGTTACTGGGAAAGGAGAGAGATGTTAATCTGTGTTTTCAAGAGTAGGAGGAGACTAGGCTTCAGCCAGAGTCCTCTGGGCTCTCTGTCTTTTCAAAAGTGGCAAGAAATGTTATTGTTGACAGTCAGAGTAGGTGCAGGTGTGATACCACAGGAAACCCACAGGGCAGTGCCTGAAGGGGCTTAGACCAGTCTTGCTTCTCACTGATTGATTTGAGGTGACAAACATAAGTTCTGGGAACCAAGCACTGACCTAGGTCCTAGGAAAAGTTGTCATCAGTCCTGGGTGGCACTATGTTACTCTAGCTGGGAACAAATGACAAGCCAATCATGGAATCTGAAAAAAAAAAGTTAAAGTAGCATTTTGATTTCAATTTTTAAAACAATGCCTGAATACTTCAAAAGACCTTAGAACCCCAAATTATCAAAAAAAAGAAAAAAAAAAGACAGCCAATAGGGTTTTATTAACAATGAACATGTGGCCCCATCAAAATAGAATGGGAAAATCACAGTCAACTGCAGAAACATTTTGTGTCAGGGACCATAGAGGTGATGTTATAATGGCCCAGAGGATAGAAACACTTGGCTGCCAAAAGGATATTTATACATTCTCAGATCTGAGGAGCTCTTGGCTGACTTGGGGTTGAAAAAGCAAGCTTCAGGAAAACAGAAATCCAGGGTTTTCAAAGTTTTCTTTCCTGGAGTGAGCCTCTTTTCCAGGCTTACAGCTAGACAACAAGGGAAAAAGACCATGCTTCTGTCTTCCTGTCCTGAATAGCTTTGGCTTTAAGAGGAGAGAATCAGGAGCTAGAGAGACGGCTCAGTGGTCAGGTCCACTGACCGCTTTTTCCGAGGACCTGTGTTTGACTGTAGCATCTACAAGGCAGTTTACATTCATCCATAACTCCAGTTTCTTCAGAGAACCTAACACCCTCTTCTGACCCCTGAGGCCACCAGGCATGCATGTAGTGCACACATACATACTTGTGATAAAAATATCTTTAAAATTTTTTTAGAGTAGGCAACTGAGGAATTGTGACTCTTTGAGAATGGGCCATGTCTTCCTCTTCTGATTCCATATTGATGTATATTGTGTCATCTTGAAAACTCAGAACACTCATATAAAACCCTCATGCATAAATAATTTCTGTAGTTTCATTTTCCGTCTTACAGATTACGAAACTGAATTAGAGAATTTAATATGGCGTCAGCATTAGTGTTCAAACTAAACATGGTATTGTTTGGGCTGTATTTCACTTGAAAATGAATGCATCCTCCCTGGATTCACATTGCAGCTCTTATTCCGATGTGGCAGAATTGAGGAATGGGGCTGCTGGGAGATAAACTGGTCCTAAGGACCAAGGCCCCCATTCAGGAGATTACAGACAGAGTATGCCTCATTCAAAATGCTTAGGGCCAGAAGTATTTCAGATTTCAGATGTTTGGGGATTGGAGAAATATTTACACATACATAATGAGATATCTTGGGAATAAGACCCAAGTCTACACAGTAAGTTCACACACATTCCATATAAAAATTACACATTTTCCAAAGGTAATTTTATACAATATTTTTAAATAATTTTTTAAAGATAAAACTGAGTTTTCTGGTGTAGAATTTTCCACTTATGTCCTATTAATGCTCCAAAGCTTCGTGTTTTGTAGTGTTTGAGATTTTTGGATGATGGATGTCTAATTTGTAATTCTTGAAATCTTATCCCACAGGGAAGAGGAGGCCAAGCTGACTCCAGACTTTCAGCCTCCAGAGCTGTAGGAAATAACAGCTGTTTAGAGATCAACATAGGCACTACCTGGTTATTCCAGCTGGAACTAACACATTCCATGGCCTCTGAAACAGGATGTGATTTTAGAATTTCAATATATCACTCTTTCAAAAAAAGAAAAAAAAAATACACGTGCTAGGCATTTCTCAGAATCTATCATGTGATCAGTTTTTATTAAGACAACTTGATTTTCTGTATAAAATATAACTACTTTTCAAATGCTCTGAAAGAAATTCCCTCCATATCTCAATAAGAAAACTAAGACAAGGTTTTTCCTAAGTCTTGAAGATATCCTAAGGGCCAAAATTAAGCACTATTTAAAAACAAAATAAAACTCTCAACTAAAAGTTGTTCAAAATGTCCATTGTTGAGCCTAATATTTAGTATGAACTATAAATGATTGCTTTAAAAATCCTTAAGATGCACGCAAGGCAATGTTCCTCAAGTTCCTTTCCTGCATTTTCATTTCAAATTATTTATTCATTACTAGTGTTTTGGAGATAAGATCTCACTACATAGTTTTGGGGAGGCTTGAAACTTACAGTGTGGACCAGGCTGACCTTGAGTTTAGAGATTCACCTGCCTCTGCCCCGGACCCTAAGGTTAAAGGTGTGCAGCACCACACCTGGCTGTCCCCCCACCCAGTCTCCCCACTGCCCCCAAGAGGATTTAACCCTTAGCAATTGAGTGACCTTTCTTACTGATGGTAAAGTGTGAGAACAGAGGCAGCTCGTTATGAAATGCCAGGATTAGCAGTCTTGTGACACTGCCTTTTGAAGAAGACCTTATTTAAAGATAGAGGTTTTAAACCAGGGTGTCTTCTCACCTCCATTTTGAAGCAATACCTAGTGCTTTGGTTTTTTTCGTTGCAATTTATTTTTGAAGTGCTTAGGGAGTAAACCTAAGGCCTCCTCATGCCAGGCAAGCATGTGCCTCTGAGCTCCACCCTCTTCGCTCAATCCTGTTTTGATAGTTGAAATAATGGGCATCTTACCCAGCTGCATGAGAGTTTACATAAACATCTGTCCACTGGGAAATGATGTCCAAATTTATGCTGTGATTGTTCGTTCTGTTCCAAATTTGTTCTATTTTTTTTCTAACCCTCGTTCAGTTCCAGATTAGTCTAAATGATTTTTCCTTCCTGTCCTGCCGCCTCTATTTATTCTTGTTTGCTTGTGTTCTTGTTTAACTCATCTGCTCCAACGGAGAAGCAGCCTGTTCGCCTGTCTTGTTGACTTACCTCACCAGTTCACAGAGGAATAAATAAACAGCTAGCTTGGCATCTTGGGTGGTATGGGTTCAACAGCTGTTTGGTTGAGCAAATCCATAACTGTATGGATATGCAAATATTATAAAAATGCAGTCTGTGAAAAGATGTATGATTGACAGGGAGCGTTAAACAGGATAATTTGCTGAGAGAGAATTGAAAGTTTCTTTTGATTAAGACTGCAGAGAAAGCCTATCTAAGTGTGTTGGGGACATGTGTACTGAACTAGTGCTCTGGCACTGAGCTATACCCGCAAACCTAGTAGGAGACATTTCCGCACCAAGAGGCAGCTGGCTATGTGGGCCAGCACTCTGGAATGGGTTAAATAGTAGCCACTGTAAAAGCTGTAAGGTGAGGAGGAATTAGGCTAAGACAACTAAGGAAGAGACAAGTAGACATAGTAAGGTTCAACAGACAGGAAGCAGGACCAC
Source organism: Phodopus roborovskii (assembly GCF_943737965.1). Lineage (NCBI taxonomy): Eukaryota > Metazoa > Chordata > Mammalia > Rodentia > Cricetidae > Phodopus > Phodopus roborovskii. Next base: position 29,321,874 of record NW_026126525.1, on the reverse strand, counting down.
AAACAAGTCTGTAAACTGTAGGGCAGGTACACTTACTCTTTCAGAATGAAAAGGAAAGTCCATGTAGAGCTTTGGAAAGAAATGCAACAGGGTGGGGCCTTCTTTCCCACAGGCTCAGTTCACCCAATCTTGTCCCAATTGCCCTGAGACCACATCTTATTCCATCTCCCTCCCATCACTCCCCCAACTGACTATACAGTCCCTTTACCCATACTTCTGTCTCCAGTTTTTGCTTTTATGTGTAGCAGAGAAGTTTTCTACCTAATCCGGTTTTCAAAATGTACATATGCACACACCTTTAATGCTTTTCTTGGCATTTAAACACATTACACAGTTCATTCCTCCATCTTTCCCCATTAGAATACAAAAGTGAGAACTGTGTTACATTCACTGCTGTCCCCTCAGCTTCTAAAAGATTCACAGCAGATAAAAGACAATAAATATTTGGATGAATGAATGAATAACTTGTGCTGGTTGAGGGATGGGTGAGAGGGAGAGTAATGCAATACAGGGTAAGAAGTGAGCAAATTCCGAAGCATGTGAAGTTTTAAAGTTTAGGCTTGGTAGGAGTTGATGCTTTATTACAATTGGGATAGAAAAGTATGCTAGAGTCAGTGAGATTGAGCGAGGAAGGTGTAACCTGGTTGACAGTGGCTGCAGTCTGAACTGTGGTGGCAGAAAGATTTCCTTCACATCTTCTATGCCAAAGAGATGGGCAGCCATACTCTATTCCTGCCAATTAGTCTGCAGGTCAGCTGAGGTTGGTCTAGACAGTGCTCCTGCTTGAGATGCATATCTTCCTGGAGCTGGTTCTCAGGTCTTCTCTGTGTTTTCTTTATAAGTGGGACCCAGGCTGAAAGGCCAGCAGCAGCTTTGAGATTTATGGATGTGTAGGAGAGTAAACTCAGGCTAAGGAGGTCGCGTCGCTCCGTTGGTGGAATGCTTACCAAGTATACACACAGCCCTGGGCTTGATTCCAAACACCACATAAAGCAGGTGTGATGGTACATGCCTGTAATCCCATTTGGAAGGTGGATATAGGAGAAGCAGAAATTCAAGGTCACTCTTGCTTACATAGCAAGTTCAAAGCCAAACGGGATTGTATGAGACCTCTGAATGAGGAAAAGATAGTGAGAGATTATAAGCAAGATGAAGCTTGAATTCATGTCACCTCTGCTGACCTCTCAATATCAGTGACAGAGATAATCAACCAAAAGAAGCAGTTCATAAAGAGGAATGATACATTTGGCCTCTTAATTTTGGGCGTTCCAGTCCAGGACCTTTTATCCCATTGCTTTGGGGCTGTAGTGGGGCAGCACACCACAGTAGGAGTGTACAGCAGGAGAAAACTACCCACTTCATCGTGGGAGGTGGGAAAAGAATGAAAGAGGAGCCCCATAATAGAGCACACCTCCAATGACTCAAAGACCACCCCCCCCCCAGACCCTGCCTCTTAGCAATGCCACTATCCCAATAGTACTACCCTGGGAAATAAGACCTTTCCTGAACATTTAACATCCAAATTACATCCAGGGAAGAACCATCTGCCAACAATAGCAAAGGGGACTAATCAACACAGAAGACTAGACGGTGAGACGATGTTGTCTTCAACCTGGGAATGCATTTGCTATGATTCTCAAGTTAAAACGTGGCCTTATCCAACCATAGACTTCCTAGAAATCAGACATCTTGTCATAAGCTGAACAATTAAATGATTCTCTATAGGTATAAATAGTTTTGAGAGATGAAAGCATTTCACCTGTGTATGAACATAAAGATTTTTTTTTTACTGGCTTTACTTATATGTAATGTTTATAATTTTCAGAAATAAAAAGACTGCCTTGGGTTACTTAGCTGAACCATTTGCAATGACACAACTTTGACACATAGCAAGGAAATCACCATTTTAAGGAGAGAAATGTTGAGGAGAGCCCAGGGTAGGTGTCACCTATAAGGAGTAATGTCTTATTTCTTAGAGTGTGTGGCTGATACATGACATACTTTGGGTGTTATTCTTTTTTTTTACTAATGACACATATATCTTATTTTTTTACTTAATTAATATTTTAAAAAACATCAAAGAAGTTGAGCAGACTCTCTGGTGGTAGGAATATATATCTGTAGTCACTTTCAAAGTGACTGGCAGTGTCTATTACAACTTTCAAATGACTATTATAGACTTACAATGTTGTGTAAAGTCTAGATTCAACTCCTTGAGTAATGACTTTGCTTCCTGAGATCTTGAGATGCCTACTTTGATTAGAGATAGCTTTGAGTCCTCTAACATCCTCCAGGGTCTCTGCCCACACATTGTGCCCCACCCATCTCTTCCCTGTGCCCTGGGCACCTCCACACCCTCATTCTCCCTCCCTCCTTCAGTCACAGCCTCTGCAGGCTTTTCTCCCTGAATCCACTCCCAAAGCACAAAATGATTGAAGTTCTAAGGTCAATAACCAAGACAGATTTTTATTATGTCTCCTGCCATAAAACTCCCAACCTTCGAGTCTGCCACTTAAACAGAGAAGGTGGAAATGCAACCAAGATTATTTGCATTCCCTTGGCTCCGCTGTCGTCCCTCCCTCCCCCCCCACCCTCCCACCCCCCCCACCCCCCCCCCCCGAAGTGTAGGAAATGTTTTTGCTCCATCAGCTACTTAGAAGGCATATTGTTTTCCTGGAATGAGGTCCGCCCACCCTGATCTCATAGATGAAGTTCTGGAATGGTTATGTTAACTGCACAGTGGAGGACAGGAATGCATTCATTGGGAAGTTCCATGCTTTCTCAGGAGTGAATGTAATCAGAACTGTAACTAGCAAAACCATTCTGGCTCACTTTCCATTTGTTTGTTTTTGTTTGTTGTTGTTTTGTTTTGATTTGTTTGCTGTCTCCTCCTGTAATCCTGGCTGGCCTCAAAATTGTGCGATGAACTCCCAAGTGTCTGAATGACAGGACAGTGCCACCACCACTCCCAGCTCACATCTTGGGTTTAAGGAGATGCCCACAGGTTTAAGGAAGGTTTAAGGAGGAGCACAAAGTCCTGGGCTATAACAAACATTTGCAGTTGTTCTTTTAAAACAATATCTTAGAATATTTCTCAATGTTATTGTTTCTCTATAAATCCCTTAAACAATGTAATTTCCTTGAAATACTTAAATTTTGACTCAGAATCTGTTCAAGTGACAGACTATTAGAAGTTTCTGATATGGTGCAAAATGTTTCCATTTCAAGTTTTAGGGCTTAGACTAAAAACTCCAACGCACAGAATGAATGGGTCTGTTCCAGTGGGCTTATATTCTTACTTGAATCTTATTCTTTATAGAGCCTACTGATGTTTAATTCATTTTTTCCACAAAATTCTATTTATCCAGGAGCAAGTTAATTAGTTAAACTGAAATATGATTTTCTTTGGTCAAAGTGGCATGCAAAATTAAACTTTAATGCATTTTCTGGAATGCACAGTTCATAACCCACAATGGGTCAGCTAAATTTCTTATAATAGGGTAGTTTATAGGCCAGTGGCATCGCCATCGCCTCTTCCATACTCGTATGCCACAAGCCCTGTTTTCTGACAGACAGACTGGTCATGAGAAGGAGTGAGGTGGGTGGGGGCTGGGGTGGGCTGTGATGAACTGTGGAGCACATTCCTAGCAGGCTGCTTCCTTACTAGAACCAAGATCCATGTGCTGCCAGGTCATTCAGTTGATCAGAGGATCCTGGATTTCGTGTGAAATCTGTCACCTTTGAGTAATGACAAGACAACTAAGCAGTTTTTAAATCATTTTAAGAATGTGAGCAAGCTCAATTGAAAGTGCCTCTAGGGCTGAGCAGTGCTGGGCTCATACTTGTAATCCCAGCACTAATCCTACACTAGGGAGGCAGAAGTCTCAGAGTTCTAGGCCAGTCTGATCTAGAGAGTGGGTTCCAGGACAGCCAGGATTAAACAGAGAAAACCTGTCTTGAAAGAAAGAAGAAAAAAGAAGGCGTCAATAGGCCTGTGGACTACCTTTTAGGGAGTTCCCCACTTACAATAAAAATGTGTTTCCAATTACTCAAGTCTCTCATTGTGGGAAGGAATAAGCCTTTACACAGCATACTTGCATTTTTAACATCTCCTCTTTCTTTTTACCAGGTTATGTGCTGTCTCTAGTCTGTTCGAACTCTTCCCAGGCTTTATGTGAGATCACAAATGTGTCACAGCTGCTGCCTTATCCTGTGCTCTACACAAACCTGAATTCCACTATAACCAATTCCAGCATCTCAGCAAATGTAGAAAACAAATACAGTCTTTATGCGGGCTTGGCATTGGCCATAAGCTCCAGCATTTTTATTGGTTCAAGTTTCATACTCAAAAAGAAGGGTCTCTTGCAACTGGCCGACAAGGGCATCACTAGAGCAGGTAAGAAACTCATTCAACAGGCAAAGTCTTCACTTGAGTTCTTGAGATAGAGCAAGTTCCTTTCTACTCCAAGAGCTTTTGACTTTGCCTAGAACTCTCTCCCCCTGCCCTTCATCTTGCTGACTCAAGGCTCTGAATTCTACCATAGCCTACCTCCCTAGAATGGCCTCCTTTACCATCCTCACTCAATTTCTTCCATTCAACTAGTTTCATTCATTGCCTCTAAGATATTGCATGCATCATTTATTTTAGTCATCTGGTTTACTTGTTTATTGATAGTAGACTCATAAACCATGCACTCAGCAGTGGTTAGAAACCACCAAATATTTGTTGAGTCAATGAATGAATAGAGGTAGAATTATACTGCTATTTATAGTGACATTTCAGATGCCAAGTAGCCTGTTTGATTGCATGAGCCACACATTTACATTCGTTTTCATGAACTATAACAGCACAAGAAACTTAAATATTTTTCTTGGGTCAATATGGAAAAATAAATGATTATAAATTATATAAACAAGTTTCTGAAGGAGTAGTGAGAGAGGAGCTTTGTTCCATCAGAAAATATACTATATTTTAGTCTTAATGAAAGCAATTTGGTACTGGAATTAAAACAAATAGTAAGGGATTATTGAAGATATCCAAGTAGAACAGATTGCATATAAAAGCTAATACATAACTTTTAAAAGTTATTGAGACAAATTGGGGAAAGGTAGAGGTAAAAAAAATGTGAGAGTCTTACTTTTTACCATTCTTCAAAATACACTCCAGGTTCTTTGAATTTGAAATATTTTTTAATGCCAAAAAACTCTTTTTTAAGTATGAGTCTATCTGAGTAAAGGAAGACTATTCTATGTAATCTAAGAGATTCTCTGGGTGGGTGGATAAAATAGGTCACACACAGACATCCTATTTGTAAATAACTTACTTGAAACTAAACAATCGGATGATATGGGAGTGCTATTAATTATATGACACAGTGTTATAAAATTCCTGATATACAAATAAAAATTGCAGACTATAAGAAAATGTATATCCTAATGTCTTAGTTAGGTTTTCATTGCTGTGAAGAGACACCATGATCACAGCAACTCTTACAAAGAAAGTGTTCCATTGGGGTGGCTTGCTTACAGTTTCAGAGGTTCAGTCCATTCTGATCATGGCAGGACGCATGGCAGCCTGCCTGCAGATGTGGTGCTGGAGCCGAGAGTGATGCATCTTGCAGGCAACAGGAAGTCAATTAACAGTCACACTGAAGAAAGCTTGTAAAATACCCTCTAAGCCCATCCCCACAGTGACACACTTCCTCCAACAAGGCCACAGCTATTTCAACAAGCCACATTCTAACAGTGCCACTCCCTTTGAGGACCATTTTCTTTCAAATCACCACACTAACAAAATAGGCCAATCAATCAAGCAAAAAGCTCAGATGAGAGGTACAAACATCTAGTGTGATGAGATGATTGTTGTTGAGTCACTAGTACATTTTATAAAGAGAAAATACTAAAGAAGCATAATAAGCTACTTTTCAAGATTATCTTTATTGCTTATATCTCCTCTTAGTGTAATTATAACAAAATTATTGAGGCCAAAGTCAGGAAGTGTTAGAATTGAGAAAATTCCATCTTCTATAGCTAACATGTGACCAGTGACTCAGGTCATTGATGACAGTCATGGTGAGATGACTCCAGGAAGCTTCAAAAAAGCCTTTTGTCCTTCAGGATAAGCAGAGTCCATCAGTCCAATGCTTGCCGTTCTTTAATTGACTCATCCAAAGTCTTAAAATCTCCTGTATCAAATATTTTCTTCCCTCTAAGACCAGTGTTGCTTGCAAGTTATGGTTTGGGTTTTCATTCTAATCATGGCTGAAACAAAGAATTCAGAATTTATAATACCCATGCCTATATTGGGGACTGACACCAACCTGATGATTAAATAAAATGTCATACAAATCAAAGGGACTTTCTGGCGAGTCACAGGTGACAGAAAGCTTGAAAAGACCTTGGGAAGGACAGAGTACATGTCCTCAGAGAGGATAATTGCTGAGATGACTGGAAGCCTTGCCTCCTCCAGCATGCTCAACACCTCTCCTGGGAGTTGGTTCTGTACTTGTCTCCCAAGGTGAGGACCTGATTTTATTTTCTGGTATTTCCCAGGGCAAGGTGGCCATTCTTACCTGAAGGAATGGGTGTGGTGGGCAGGACTGCTGTCAAGTAAGTATGAAATTGTGTATTTTTAGACAGTTACTCTCCCCTCCTGTGGAGAATGGAGCTGTTGCAATTTTAAAAAGTGACATTCGAGAGAAAGATGCCATGGGACAGAGCTTGGGTGGAAGGGTTTTTTACTGGAGGAAAGTGAATGGGAAAGGGGGGGAGGGGAGAGGAGAGACCAGCCTCTGGGGACCGGAATGGGAGAGAGAAGGAGAGTTAGAGAGACAGGCATAGAGAGAAATATAAGAGCTGGGCAGGGCCTTGCATAGGTGGTGCTCTTAGTGGCTGCAGCTGAGGCCTTATCCTGTCAGAACTCCAAGGGCAGGCTAGTACGGATGTGCATGTAGTGCATGACGAGGCCAGAAGAGGGCATTATATCCAAAGAACTGGAGTTATAATTATGAGCCTGTACGAGGGTGCTGGAATTGAACCTAGGTCCTCTGGTGGTCTCTCTGGAAGAGCAGCCAGTAGTGCTCTTCCTCTGAGCCTTCTCTGCAGCCCTCTTCTGAGTTCTTAATTTGATTTTGTGGCTATCCTGGCTTCACACACTTGGAAATATGTGCATCTTCCTTATCAGGACCAAACATGGGTAAATTAAAGCACTCTTTGGCTGTTGATACTGGGGTGATATGGGGAGGCATGAAGTTGTCAGCACTTTCTTCCTCCAGCACTCAGTTTCAGGACTTAGCAGAGCGTGTAGGCTGGAAGCACTTCCTAAATGCTAATATCATGTCCTCATAGGAGGCAGGTACTCTGCTCTGCCACTCTCCCTACCTCCTATAAACGTTCTTCAGTGCCCAATCAGAGGCTTTCAAAGGAAGGGTATCATGAAAGTAGCTTCACAGGTTCACAGCCCAGCTCCCTCTGTAGCCAGAGTCTTAAAGCAGTTAAGTTTCAAACCTGGAACAAAAGGCTGAGGTGCCTATATGATGTATCAAAGTGGACCTGGCTGCCAGGTTCCCAGCATCCCTCAGTCTCTCCCTGTTACAAGGTCCTCCTGTAACAGGGTATGTACCCCTACCCTGAATTCTCCAGTCCAGGGAGCTGGGTTGCCCTTCTCTATATAATCCAGACATTTGCCTATCTGCTCCTTTTGTATCTTTGCCCTTTTGGCTGTGGCACCTGGTTCCCCACCACACACACTCACACTCACACACACACCACACACACCACACACACACACACACACACACACATACCACACACACACACACACCACACACACATACACTACACACACACACTCACACACACACACCACACACACATACACCACACACTCACACACACAGACTCACAAACATATACCACACACATACACACACACACTCACACATACACATACACCGCACACACACACATACACCACACACTCACACACACAGACTCACAAACATATACCATACACATTCACTACACACACACACTCACACACACACATATACCGCACACACACACATACACCACACACACACACATATACCACACACTCACACACATATACCATACACACACACACACACTCATACACATATACCACACACTCACACACACACACACACACACACACGACTCAGAATCATGACCACCCTAGACTCTCCCAGATGTGTCTCCTCTGGCTCTGCTCTCCCCTTTATGTACAATACACTTTCTCCTCCACCACACCTAAGAGCAATCATGATCTTTCATGATCTTTTTTTCTTCCCCCCCTTGTTGTTGTTATTCAAAAGCTGCCCTGTTTTCCATAGCCAAGTAACTTATTTCAGCATTTGAGAAATCTTATGATAAGACAGAACTTGAGGCTGGAGAGATGGTTCAACAGCTAAGACCACTTGATGCTCTTGCAGAGAACCCAGATGTGGGTCCCAGCACCCACGGGTCAGCTCACAACCATAACTACTGTTCTAGGGGATCCAACACCTGACTACCACAGGTTTAGCTGGGTGGCTAAGTGGCTGGCCCCGGTGACTAGTCTCTCTGTCTCTCTCCTATTTTTTCCTCTTCTCCTGATCCCCTTTTTCACCAGCCTAGATTTCTCCTCCTATTCATTCTCTCTGCCTGTCAACCTCACCTGTCCCTCTGTGCCTAGCTATTGACTTGTCTGTTCTTTATTAGAGCAATCAGGTGCCTTAGCCTGGCAAGTTAAAACAAAAGCAACACATCCTTACATAATTAAACACACATCCTTACATCATTAAACAAATGCAGCATAAACAAATGTAACACATCTTTACATAGTTAAAGTAATTTCCATAACAATTTAATTTTTTATGGTGTTCTAACTCTGGGTAGTCCTGTAGTTTGGGTGTGGTAGCAAAGTAGACAAAAGAAGATTATATGCTGCTGTTTTCTCTCTCCACTATGTGTTTTCCTGGTACAGCTGGACAGTGTGAAATGCTATAACTTCTGGAGAAATATCCCACTGCAGTCTCTGAGAATAAGCTGGCGTCCACACAAAAGCCAGCTCTTGGGGGAATTTCCCCCACTCTGGGAGTTATTTGCAACATACTGCCTGGTTCAGATTTCAAGTTTTGAAGAAAACATTACATTCAGACGTCCATCTTTAGGACTTTCAAACAGCTCCTTGGATCTTGAACTCCTGAGACGTCATCACACGCTTATAGTTCATCCCCAATTCGGAGATTCTTGCAGTGGGCCTGTGGTGGGGATTCCTGGATACCTGCCACCCAGACACCAGATCCCTATAAGCCCTTCTCATTTTATAAGATGCCTGATGTCACTGCTGTGTTTAAATTGCAAATTCGGCCATTCTCATTTTACTCCAAAGCTACATCTACTAGATTCCATTAGACATAATATGTTTTCAACATACAAGTAGCTCATCTCAATTGAAAACCATGTAAAATGTATATTCATCCCTCTGCGCTGTTACATTGTTGTCTCCAGGCTATATATGCCATGATTGCAATCCTTTCCCACAGGCTGCAAGAAGTTAAATCATTGATTTTAGGTAGGTCTTAGTGTCTTTGAGATAGAAGTCTGCTGCTATCATGAGTCATTTGCTTATCTTCTATGGAGATATTATCCCATCTACTCATATCTCTACTTGCTTTCCAGTGGGAGCTGGAGAGGCAGCGAACTTTGCAGCTTATGCCTTTGCACCTGCCACCTTGATCACGCCCCTGGGGGCACTGAGTGTTCTAGTAAGGTAGGTGAACAACAGAGAGCTTGGCTCCTGTGGCTAGTTCATTAGCATCAGCACACTTAAACCACGAGAAATGTCCTACTAAAAAAAAAATCACAGCATGCACACACACACACACACACACACACACACAGAGAGAGACAGAGAGAGAGAGAGAGAGAGAGAGAGAGAGAGAGAGAGAGAGAGATGCAACCTGAGCTCTCAAAGCCTCAAAGACAGCCTCCAATAATGTCTGGGACTCTTGAGAACTTAAAGACAAGTCGATTATAATAAAGGCATAAAAGATTATTTCTTGGACTAAAAATTGCTAACATGAAAAAGGCCTTGAGTTTGATCTCTAACAAAGAAAAGAAAAACTAATCTTGCCTCTGGAAGAAAATAATTTGAGAAAGCTACAAAAAATAGCAAGAGAAATAGGAACTACATTGCATTGTTGTTAATAACAAACAAGTAAAACAAAAGGAAAAGAGAGGAGAAAAAAAAAAACCCTGACAGGAGAGCTTGACTCACTACCAACAAGGTAATTGCCTTTTATATTTGTGGTGATTCAGGGAAGCCTAGCCAGAAGTTTTTGGTGTGTTTTATACCTCTCACCTGAGTAAATTGTGAAATTGAATTTTTCTTGTTGCCATAGAGATTAATGACAACAGCTATCAGAAGGCTTTAAAGGTATATAGTGTTTAAGATACATTTCGGTTCTTGATAAAATCCCATCCTTTCTTGCTGGGCATCTATGTTGGATATCCTGTGGTAGGACTTCCTGCTTTATACTATATGGATGTCCTAGTTTGGTTTTTGTTGCTGTGATAAACAACTTCACCAAAATCAGCCTAGGAGAGGAGAGCCTGTCATTGAGGCAGTCCAAGGCTGGAGCTCAAGGCAGGAGCTGAGAGCAGAAACCATGAAGGGACAGTGCTTACTGGCTTGTTCCCCATGACTCACTCAGCTTGTTTTCTTATACAACCAACCCAGGAGTACTTGTTCAGGGTTGCAACACTCTTAGTAGGCTGGGTCCTCCTACATCAATCATGAGTCCAAAAAAAAAAAAAAGCCCAGTTCAGTTTGATGGAGACAACTTATCTACTGAGGCTGCCTCTCTCCCCAGGTGACTCTAGTTTGTGACAAGTTAACAAAACCAACCAGCACAGTGGGTCTCAAAGTGAAGTCATACTAAACAACAGAACTCATATAGAAGGTTATGAAAAGAGGAGAGAGAAGGGGCAGAAAAGGGGGCAGAGAGGGGGCAGAAACTGGTCCCTGGAGACAAAATTGGTGGAAGAGAGAGAAAAAGGAGAGGGAGAGATGGAGGGGGAAGAGAGAAAGGTAGGAGATGGGCAGGGCCCTTTTAAAAGGGAAAGTAGTGTGCACAGGTGGTGCTCTTAGTGACTACAGCTAAGGGTGTATCCTGTCAGAACCCCAAGGGCAGGCCAGTATTGATGCCTGAATACTAAGAGGTCTGATTTTCTGAGTTGGTTTGTATCAAGATTTGGGTGAATGTGTTTGATGAGCTGTGAACTCTTTGTGTGCCTTGGCTACCATTTTGTTGTCTGTCTTTTTAGAGTCTATAAATTATCAGTATCTAGTAGACAGCGTCTGACTAGGCCTATCTACTTTTCCTTTCTGTCTTTATAGAACTGAGAGAATTAAATGAGTTAATGTGTATAAAGCTGTCTGAAGACTGTGGGCTGCAGTCCCACAATGACCACAAGAGGGCAACTCTGAGAAAGCACTTCGTAAATGCCCACAGTCTTGGGGTCAAATGGCACCATTTATTGAGAATGGTAAGAGAGAAGGCTGGTAGGCAGAAGCCTCAGAGAGCTGCTTGGTGTAGCAGCAGGATGTCCTACTCTGGTGTCTATGGCAGTGCCAACCTTGAGCACTTTGAAAGCAAGCCATGACAAGCAAAGAATTGGGGGCTTTAGATAGGCAAAAATATCCAGGCAGGAGTGGACAGAAGAGTGTTTTACTGTTTGGCAATCTGTATGTTTGTACAGGTGTGTGTTAGTTATCAACTCTGAACAGAGTGCCTGCTAGCTAGATATATATCTTTCTATCGTTCGTGTGTGTGTGTGTGTGTGTGTGTGTGTGTGTGTGTAATGAAGGCCAAAGAACAGCCTCGGGTGTGCATCTTTTTATGTTGAGACAAGGTCTCTCACTGGCCTGGAGCTTGACAAATAGGTTAGCTGGACAGCAAACTCCCAAACCTTCCCAGCACTGGGGTTTTAAAACTATGCACAACCACACTGGCTTTTCCCAAGAGTCCTAGTCATGAGACTCAGGTATTCATTCTTGTGCCATAGACTGAATGGCCCATCTCCCCAGCCTAGGATGTATATCTTTGAAACACCATAGTTGCTTATATTCTAAATGTACAGGTTGAACGTCCCTAACTCAAAACTCAAGGCACAGGTGATCCTAAACTGGAACCATTTGGAGCCTGGATAGGACACCAGAAGTGAAAAATTCCTTACCTGACTTCAGGTGACAGACTGCAGTCAAAACATGAGCACATCAAAGAGATTGTGTCAACTTTTCCTCCGGAGAGTCTGTCAAGTCTGTATGACTTGAAGATAAAGCTTCAGTTTAAACTCAGGTTTCCTCCCTAAGAGTGCTCTCTCCCTCGTACATGCAAATAAGCCACACCTAAAACACCTCCAATGGAAGCATTTCAGGAGCTAAACATTCCAGATAAGGATGCTCTCTTTTGCCAGTGAGCTATATAGTATTTTTCATGGCAGTTACTTGACAGGAGATGACGAGAAGCTAATTAAGCCCTAAGAGGCAATGGAGAGACAACAGGAACATGGCATGTCTATGATATCTCCTGAACTATAAAAGTAGTAAATTAAGGATACTTAACCATCATTTCTGAACTATTTATTTAAGGCTTTTCAGTGTCACATAGCATATTCTAGTCAGCTCTGTGGGAAGCAGAGCAGCACGTATAACCGCCTGACCTCTAACCGTGGTGATTTTATTTCTCTCTCTCTCTCTCAACAGTGCAATATTGTCTTCCTATTTTTTAAATGAGCACTTGAACATTCATGGGAAAATAGGCTGCATATTAAGCATATTGGGGTCAACTGTGATGGTTATCCATGCCCCCCAAGAGGAAGAAGTCACTTCTTTGCAGGAAATGGAAATGAAATTGAGAGATCCAGGTGAGTGATTCAGCTTTTAAAACAAAAGCAAAAGCAAAAAAGAAGAAATAAAACTCACTGAAGTCACTTTCTTTTTTCCCTCATCAGGGGAGGTCGGTATGCTTGTTTTCAGCTTGGTTTGGTTTGGTTTGCTTTATTGAAGTAGGACCTCACTATATAGCCCAGGATGACCTTGAACTTACGGTTCTTTGTCAGTCCCCTGAGTACTGACATGACCCATGTGCCACATGCCCCTCACCAATGGAAATTTGTGACGACAAAATGATGGGATCCTACAAAGCCTATCATGGGTTTTGAGTCACAGTGAGATTTGTTCATTATAACTTTTTCAAAGAAGTTAACAATTTGTTTTTGTGTTTGTGTATCCTTGCTACACACCAACAGGAAGAGATGAAGAAAGCAGAAACATAAGATTTCTAATGAACTCAAATTCCTGCCCCTTCTTCCTTAAGTAAAAATATAAAACATTACGCCTAGCTTGCCTCATTGTGATATTGTGGAGATTCAAACAATATGTTTGTGAATTGCTCTCTGAATCACTAAGGAGCTGAATGGTGTTAGTTACTTTCACTTGCTCGAAGTTCTGTTCTCTCAAATTGATGACGAACAGTACTTTGGGAAGGTTTTGTCCTGTTAGCATCTCCTGAGCCTGATTCTTTCTCCTCCTAACAGGATTCATTTCCTTTGCTGTGATCGTCTCTGTGATCTCCTTGGTGCTGATGGTACTTGTGGCACCGAAGAAAGGACAGACTAATATATTGGTCTACATTGCCATCTGTTCTTTGATTGGAGCCTTTTCAGTTTCTTCTGCCAAGGGCTTGGGAATTGCCATCAAGGAACTACTGGAGTGGAAGCCTGTTTACAAGAATCCCCTGGTCTTTATACTGTTGGCTGTGCTTATACTTTCAGTAATGACACAGATTAACTATCTCAACAAAGCCTTGGACACTTTCAACACATCTCTGGTGACTCCCATTTATTATGTGTTCTTCACATCCATGGTGGTGACATGTTCTGCCATCTTGTTCCAGGAGTGGTATGGCATGAAAGCCAGAGATATCATTGGTACCCTGAGTGGGTTCTTTACCATCATCAATGGCATCTTCCTTCTACATGCTTTTAAAAACACTGACATCACCTGGAGTGAGCTCACATCCACTGCTAAGACGGAAGTCCTTTCTCCAAATGGCAGTCAGAACAGTTATGTTTTATTAGAGAATGCAGACTGTTCAGTCTTGGGGTATGATGACGACGTCACCCTGTTTAGCAGGACTGATGATGACCAAAGTCTCCATAAACTTTGAACTACAACCAAGACAACTGGAGAGAAACAATATTTACTCTTGGAAGGTCTGTTTGTATGGCATGTTAGCATATTTAATATGGTATGAACACTATGGATGGGACGCCAAGGAAAAAGCCTTTGCTCTGACCACCAAATTGGAAAATCAAGTTTGATCTTCTTTTAGAAAACTCGTGCCTTTCTATAATGTTTTCAAAAGCATTGAAACAGTCCCTGAGCACACAAGAAGTCAAAGACTTTTGTTCATCTCTGGAAAATTCCTGGTCATTAGATTTATTTGGCACTGCTGGGTGGGGCATCATTTCCTCTCTGCCTAGTCTTGGACTCAGGGTGATTGACAGATCAGGTTAACTGGCTTCTGACTGAGTGGTCTCTGATGAGTCATACTCTGAAGCTATTAAAACTACAGAATAGAAAGACTGGTGCTTTGTCCTCTCATCTGCAAACTCTTCTTTTACAACTAGACAACAGATGGGCAAAATATAAAAGAACATAGTGGCCTAAAATGTATGTAACACACACATTTTTTTTCTTTTCCCCAAACACACACAAATGATTATATGAGCATAGATATGGCTAAAATTAGCAAAAGTGTGTTTTCTGGAAGACCCAAGTGAATTTAGTTATTTTGAGCTGGGTGTTGGTGGCGCATGCCTTTAATCCAATACCGGGGAGACAGAGGTAAGCAGATCTCTGTGAGTTCAAGGCCAGCCTGGTCTTCAAGAGCTAGTTCCAGGACAGCTTCCAAAGCCACAGAGAAAACCATGTCTTGAAAAACCAAAAAAAAAAAAAAAAGTCATTTTGTTCCCTTTTCTTTTTCTTTTTTGGTGCTTTGGAGTTTGGATGTTTGCTTTGGGTTTGTCCTCTTGTTTGGTTATTGTTGAGGCAAGCACTCTCGCTGTGTGACACAGGCTGCCCCAGCTTAGCACAACCCTGAGGACTGGGGTTACAGTGTGCACCACCACGACAGCATCTCCTTGAAAAATATTGTTCCATAGATTTCTTCTCATTGACATAGCAGTTTCTGTAAAGCAATCACTACACAATGTGACATTTAATAGCATGCATCGGTTTTCCCCAAATGTCTTATCCCTAAAAGGTGGGTCTTCCCAAACTGAAAGCAGCTAACAGACTCTTTGTGAAGTCCAGATGTTCTTTCACCCTTATAAGGGAATTATGAACACTTTCTAAATTTTCAGAATTGGCACAGCCCACTGTTGTTTTGAGTTATGGATGCATTTTTTCCTATCGAATCCTCTTGGACAGGCTTTCTAATTCAGCTCATTGATAAGTGTGTAGCAGAAGAGACATTCCTAAGAACAAAAGTGTTAAGAACCCAGATATACTCCAGGAAGTGTCTTTTGCTCGTTGCAACTTTGCATTTGATATCTCTGACTCATTCTAGATTCCTGCTCCTAGGATCTCCAGCAGAGTTAGTACAGAATGAGTGCAGTTAACTTCACTGAA
Organism: Phodopus roborovskii; assembly: GCF_943737965.1. NCBI lineage: Eukaryota > Metazoa > Chordata > Mammalia > Rodentia > Cricetidae > Phodopus > Phodopus roborovskii. Next base: position 29,306,171 of record NW_026126525.1, on the reverse strand, counting down.
TGCTTGTGGAAGCTGATAAGCCATGGGCATTCCATGAGTTGATACCTCAAGTCAAATACATGTTTACTATCCATCTCTGACTCACTTTGTGTATCAGATATATAAGCTGTGAACACGAGTTTGTGAAAAAGAAAAAAATCATCTGAAAGGTTAGTGTGTTTGAAATGTGTACACATTCTTTGACTGGTTTTCCTTCTTAGCTTTGAGGACTCTGCTGGGTTCCCCAGGGCATCTTCTTGGGAAGGGTGTTAGCCGTCTCTCTTGATGTCTTTCCTCGGGTTGGGACAGTTCTCCATTCTAGTGATCTTAACTTTTAGACATTTATTAGATGTTACTTGTTACTTGACACCTTGGCTGTCAAGTTTTGCCCTTGGTACCCTGTGCATAGGTCAAAGGTTCCTGGAACACAAGAATGGATGTGTTCTAGGTTGGAAAATGAACTGGCATTGACACATACAGCCAGGAGGAAGTCTGAGAGACTTAATGAGTTGTCAAATGTGGAGAAACAGTGAAATATTGATTGGTAAAACTCCCCGGAAATTAACATGGTATAATCAATCTAATGCCAGAACCGAACCTTTTTCTGCTGAAGGAAGGGAAGGGTCAGCTGCTCTGTTCCTATATTCACTCTGTGCCATTGGAACTGCTTGTCCCATGCTCTGCATTTGAATGTATGCCTTGTCATCACATAGACACCTCATGATTTCTTTAGTGAATATTGATACATATGTAAAGAAAACAGTTTTCTTTTTAATTTATAATTTCACTGTTAGGTCAATGCTTAATGATTCTATTTTTAATCCAGAGAAAAAAGATATTCATAAAATTCTTTAGATTTAGCTACATTGGATTAAATAACATTTGTTTCTGAGAAAGGAAAACCCTAGTTCACATACATAGGAAGCTTCCTATATCATGCCCAGCGAATTCACTGACGTTAATTCTCACTGAATCAACATTCTAACCCTGACATCCTCCTAGAAAGAGGAGGACCACAGAGCACAAGATGAAAGGAATCCCTCATCTTTCCTCAATTACGGTCATAGTATTCATTTTAGACATTTCCAGTGAAGGCAAACTCTTCATCGTCCACCCTCAGCCACTATATAAAACCATTCCAATGAAAACCTTTTTCTTAGAGAGGGGGCACATACGTAGCTCAGCAGCACAGTGCTTCATCAGCGTGCACACAAGGCATTGGGTTTGATCCTCACATGGGGGGGGGTGATAAAACCAGTGAAGCCAAAGTAGATGTCACTTTCACCTTCAGAAGCTTTTGGTGTTTGTGTGTGTGTGTGTGTGTGTGTGTGTGTGTGTGTGTGTAATCATATGTATATGCTGAATGTTCTCAAATATTTTTTTTTGATAAACTGTGTTCACGAGCGTTTATGTTTTTCAACTGCTTGTAAATTCTATTCATTTTAGATAGCTTATAAATTTGTAATGTTTCTGTCTGTTTCCAATAAAATAATGTGCTTGTGCTGTGCCTTTTGGTGCTGAGTTTGTAGGCATTAAGAGTTGTTCCTATTTTGTTTTGAGGTTTAAAAGACAACTCTGAAGTTTAGGAACAACACTGCACAGGAACTCACATGGCCTTTTTTTTTTTTTTTTTTAAAGAATTGAAATCTGTTTGGCGAAGGCTCTGCACCAAACCATCTGCCAGAGCAGACTTGGAACCTGGACAAAAGAAACTGTCTTAGCCTTCAACAATTTTATTAAATAAAACAGAAATTCAAAGCAGTTAGTATCTGAAATCTCCAGCTCAGTAACTTAAAAAGAGAAAAGGGAGTCAGGCAAGGTGGCACATGCCTGTAATTCCAGCACTTGGGAGGCAGAGACAGGCAGATCTCTGAGTTTGAGGCTAGTGTGATCTACAGAGAAAGTTCTAGGACAGCCAGGGCTATGCAGAGAAACCCTGTCTTGAAAGCAGACTTACAGACAGACAGACAGACAAACAGACAGACAGAGAAAGAAGAGGCAGAAGTTGTCCATCCGTGTCTGTGACAGCATTGGCTGCAGGTCACCTCTGTGGCAGCTCAAGTTCCTTACCTACATGTGTCCTCCTGTGTACCTGGACGTCTCCTAGCAGTTAATATCCAAGTCAGTGTAACAGTTATGGCCTCAAACTGAGGCTGGAGAACAACTCCTTCAGTTGTTTTTAATTAAAATAAAAGAATTGTCTAGGTATAAAACAAAGCCTCTCTCTTACCTGTGTCACATCCCCTTATTCCCTCTATTTCATAAATAAAAAGGTGTAATGTGCTTTGCCTGACTCGCCCAGTCCGGGCCAGAATAAGTTTCCTGGCATGCAAGCTTCCCAACGAGGTACTAAGTGCCCCGTCTGAGAAATGTCAATCTGTGAGAGAGCTGGGCAGTGGTGTCTGTGTACTGGACCACAGCATGTCTACATTGATGCTACACAGACCTCAGCCTTCCCAAATGGAGCCATCAAGAGGCCGATACCAAGGCTGATGGGATAGCTTTGTCAGTAAAGTGTGTGCTGTACAATCTCAAGGACTTGTTTGGATTGCTAAGATTCATGGGGAAAAAGCCAGCCTAGTGACACACCTGGAATCCTAGCCCTGAGAAAGCCCATGGATTACAGGCTCTCCAGTCTAGCCAAGCCAGCAACTGTCTCAAAAAGTAAGGAAGAAACCTGCCATCAGCCTCCAGACATACAAATGTACCACACACACTCCACACTCATGCACCACACATACACATGCACCACACACATATACCACACTCATGTGCACATACACATACATGTCACCATCCACATACATGCACCACACACACACACATGCACCACACATACACACATGTACTATACTCTCACACACACTTGCACCACACATACCCACATGTATTATGCTCTCTCTCTCTCTCTCTCTCTTACACACACACACACACACACACACACACACACCACAAAGAGGTACTTATGAAGACTCTCAAAGTTTTTTAATAAATGAACCACATATTTTTCCCAATTGAAAACTAGTATTTGAGACTGCTGACTATAGCCACCTTGTCTTTTTTGATGACAACCCATGGAATAGCTTTCTCCTTCAGTGAGAAACTGGATCTCCATCTAAACACGGTTAGTGATGGAGAAAACTTGGTCAGAGCACCAGCACAGTCTTCACAGGCAGATGGCCTAGGGCAGTGGAGGAGTGAGGGCATTCCCAGATCTCTGTGAGCAAAACCCTTCTCAGGGGCTATTTCATCATCTGACTAGGAGCATTTGGTTCCCACCAGACTCGGTTGTATGTCCTGGGCTGAGGAGACCAGGTCTCAAGCCAGCTTTATCCTGAGGCCATGCAGTAGGCCACAGAAAGTTCTATTTTTCACCCTGATATCTGTAGGCCCTAACCCTGCTTTACTCAGCAAGTTAGGCAAGTAAAGGTGATAATAATGGACAGAAGGGAGTCATATTCTGATCTCTGTGTACCCAGAAGTTTCTAACACATACTCCTTCCCCAAACTAGTTAGTAACTTCCAATTGGGAACATCTTAGCTTCATTTTGTTGCTGTGATAAAATACCCTGGCAAAAAGCAGTCTTTGATAGAAAGGGTTTATTTTAGATCCCAACTCCATGTTCTGGATCATCATGGTGGGGAAATATGGACTGCAGGAATGGAAACCATCTAGTTACATCATGACCAAGAGCAGAGAGAGATGACTGCATACATGGTCAGGATTCATGAGTTACTTCTCTCTACTCTGATTTGGTCCTAGGCCCCAAACTAGGAAATGGTGCTGCCTACTGAGTCTTCCCAGATTAAGGATGGTGTGATTTATAGTCCCTACAGACATGTCATGTGTGAAATGATCTAGCCAACCCTGTGCCAAGACTCTCTTTCTGAGTGACCTTACATTGAGTCTAGTTGACAAAGCTATCACAGCTAGTTAGCTATGATGTATGTATGCATCTAAACCTGGCCCCAAACTTGTAGACTGCTTGGAGAATGCTTTCCCAGGGGGGTGGGAGTGGGGCTACCTACCATAGACACCAACACAGAACCCCAGTCAATTAGTCTATGCAGAAAATCTAGAAGCTTCCAAGTAGCCCCTACATCTTGAAAGGCGGCCCCTCCTTGTGCTAATATATGGCATCCAAAAAGTAAAGTCACCAATGACCTACAGCCTATCCCTTACCAAACAACTTGATACCACAGACTTTAGAGTAGCCATTCAGTTCAGGACTCTGTCTCTCAACTAGCTTTTGCCATTTGTCTTCACTACTAAAATCTCACCATATTCCTAAAAGAGTTTTAAATGAGTTGCCACTTCAATTCATTTCAATAAAAGATTCTTCTAAGCCAGGTGACAGCAGCACACACACTTAATCCCAGCACTCAGGAGGCAGAGAGGCAGATGGATCTCTTCCAGTTTAAGGCCAGTCTGGTCTACAGAGGGACCAGAGCTACACAGACAAACCCTGTCTCACAACAACAACAAAAGGATTCTTCTCAGGCTGGGGAGATGGCTCAGTGGTTAAGACACTTGTTGCTTTGTCATAGATCCTCAGTCCAGGTCCCAGAATCTATACTTGATGACTCTGACACCTCTTCTGACCCCTGTGAGCCACCTGATCCCACATTCACATGCAATCAAATAAAAATAAATAAATAAATCTTTTATTAAAAAAAGAAATTTCTCATCCCTTAACCATGGAACTGGCGCCATCAGTGAATTATAATGAACAAGACTTGAAGCAGACTATATAAATTCCTCTGGGCACAATGAAACAGGGTTTTATTTCTCCATGGTTACATAGATGGAACTAAATTCCTTCCAAGCAATGTTGTGTGCACACCCACAAAAAGAGGACAAAGCTTCCTAGCATTTGGGGGAGTGTGCTTTCCAAGACCACAGGACATACACCTCCACAGCGCAGCAATCCTGTCTCCTCTACAAGTACTGAGATAGAATGTTCAGCCGAGACAGGTCACAGTGCAGAGGTCCCCTGAGTCATGGGCAAGGCAGGCATCAGCTACAAGATGATGTTGTCTCACCACTGTGGAAACAAAACTGGCATAGAAGCAGCCAGGGCTTAGGGAGCTTGATATGATTCAAGTTGTGCACCAGAGTTGCATTACAGGGTAGCACCTGTTGATTGAAGATTAGCCTGCAGCAAAAAGGAGAAAGAAAAGAGCATGGAGAACTGGTCCAACTAGATCAAGTGCTACAATGTATACCCACAAGGTGGACCTGTGACCGACTGTCACAGCAGCTGAGCAATTCCCAGCCTACTACTTCCAACGCATCACAACTGTGTGTCTATTGTCTTCAAAGGGGATAATTTAAATAGATCAAAGGGGATTGCTAAGAAGAACCATGTACAAAAGAAAATTAGAATGACTAGCTAAAAATAAATTCACTTGATTTTCACTTCTCAGATCCACTGGTAGACTCCACAAACTAACAAGTCTTCTTTAAAAATATTGGAACTTAAGCAGGATGGTGGTGTTGCACTTTAATCCCAGCACTCAGAAGGCAGAAGCAGGTGAATCTCTGAGTCTGAGATCACCCCAATCTACAGAGTGAGTTCCAAGACAGTCAGGGGCTACACAGAGAAACCCAGTCTTGAAAAACCAAAAGAAAAAAAAAAAAGTAAGGAAGGAAGGAACTTCTGGCTTTCCCTTAAGGTTTCATACAATTCTACATGTAGTGTGCCCTCTAATGAGAATCCTGCTGGCCTCTCCATCTTGCCAGTGTTTGAGAGACTGCAACATCCTGCCTAGGTCCGTGGCTCTTAGTATTTTCCTGCATTGCCTGAGCAGTGACCCCCTAGCTATTCTGGCTTCTGATGCCTGCTTTAGTTCTTGTCCATCAGTGGAACAGCAGGATGATTGGCGTGTCAGGCACATATTGTGGACTATTCTTTTACACTGTGTGAAGGACTATTGCTGTGATTGGTTTAATAAAAAGTTAAATGGCCAATAGCTAGGTAAGAGGTATAGGTGAGACTTCTGGACAGAGAGAGCTCTGGGAAGAAGAAAGGCAGAGTTGCCAGCCATGGCAGAATAACCAGAATGGGCAAAATGGAGACGAGGTACGGAGCATGTGGAAGAATGTCAGTTAAAAATATGAGTAAATTTAAGTTATAAGAGCTGGTTAGAAACAAGCCTAATCTAAGGCTGAGCTTTCATAATTAGTAAGAAGTCTCTGAGTCATTATTTGGGAGCTGGCTGGTGGGACAGAGAAAGACTCATTACAGGAACACGATGAGTCACGGGGCACTGGAGGAATACTCTTTTTCTTTCATTCTGTCTTTTAAAAGCTTCACAAGAATTCTCAATACAGAGTAAATATATGCTCACAGGGCTTTATCCACTACCATGACTGTGGTCTGCATTACCTCTACCTGAAGAGGTATTGCTTGGTGTTTTGTTTTGTTTTGTTTTTGTGTGAGGGGGGTGGGGTGGCAGTTAAAGGGTTTGTTTGTGTAGCCTTGGCTATCCTAGAGCTAGCTCTATAGACTAGGTTGGCCTTGAACTCACAGAGATAAACCTGCCCCTGCCTCCCAAGTGCTGAGATTATAGGCATATGCTACCACATACAGGCTAGATCTTGTTTTTATTTTATTGCTTAGTTTTGTAGCACCACTATGCATCAAATAACAGAACGTCTAAGCTGAGAGTCAAAGCCCAGAGCCAGAGTACATACGCAGTGAGTTGTATCAAGTATTTTTTCAAAGTTGACCTGTTAGATTGCTTGTTGTAGGCTGTTTGTGGCCCCCTCTTTCCTCCAAGTCATGTATCAAAGCCCTCACTCTCCAGTTGGTTGTTTTCTGGCAGCAGAATATTTGGAGAGAATTAAGATTAAATGAGTTCTTGATGGAGGAGCCCTCCTAATGGGATCAGCAGTCTTATTAAAAAAAAAAAAAAAAAAAAAAAAGACACCAGGAATCTTGTTCTGGCTTCCTCTTTTATGTAAGACATTGCAAGAACTTGGTTCTCTACATGCCAGGAAGAGAGCATCCCCAGGTCCACCATACTGGAACCCTAAGCATGAACCTCTCACCTCCACGAAGTCTACTTCCTCTCACTCTGAACAATCATCCTTACTCAAGTCTAGTGACTCTGGGAGATCTGGGCTGTTCCCATTTTACAGAGATCTGGGCTGCTGTCCCCAGTACAGAGTTGGAGGATCACTGGGCCCAAACCACTGGAAGCTAGTACATAGCAAGCCGGGGGTACTGGTTCCAACCCTCAATGCTGAGATAAATACCCAGCAACAGCAGCTTAAAGGCGGAAGTGTTTGTTTTGGCATATGCTTTGATGACAAGAAGATGGCAGGACCATTTGGTGATTGGTCACATTCTCGCCAAAGTCAGGAAGCAGAGTGGCAGATGCTGGTCCTTTGCTCTTTCCTATTTTTATTGTCTGGACCTCCACCCCCATGGGATGACACCACCTACATTCAGGGTGCCCTTTCCTCATCAACTAAACATCTCTGGAGATGCACCCCCCCCAAAGACATACCCAGAGGTTTGTACCCTAGATGATTCTAAAACCCATCAAGTTGACAGTCAAGATTAGCCACCCCAATTGAACTGGACCACTAACAGTCCTTGGTGTTGGTGACAATCATCTTATTAGTACCATCAATACAGTGAAGAGTGTGATGAAAATTTCTAGGCAGACATGTACTGAACAATAACTAACATGCAAAAAGTCAACAGAGATGTATCATCTATTAGTTGAATTAACTCTGGGTAATTAAATGTGAAACTAATGTTTAAAGAACTAGCGGCTCATTTATCTCCTGCAACAATCCTGCAGCTCAGCATGTCTTGGAGAAATTCAAGCTCTTCCGACACTGTGGAGGTTTGAGTGGGAATGGCCTCCAGAGAGCATAGGTTTGAATGCTGGGTCACCAGGAAGTGGCACTATTTGAAAGGATTGGGAGGTGTGGCCTTCTTGGAGGAAGTGTGTCACAAGAGGTGGGCTTTGAGGGTCTCAAAAGTACAAGGCAGGCCCAATGTCTCTCTCTTCCTGCTGCCTGTGGATCCAGATGAAGACCTCTCAGCTACTTCTGCCTGGATGCTACCATGCTCCCTGCCATGCAAATAATGGACAAACCTCTGAAACTGTAAGCAAGTCTCCATTGAATGCTTTCTTTTCTAAGAGTTACCATGGTGTCTCCAGAGCAATAGAACTCTAAGACACATATAGTGAATAGTTGTATGATACATAACAGAAGTACATTAGGCCTAGATAATGTTTTAGGCTCAGCCTGTCACCTGCTGTATTTATGCTAATTAGGAAGCAGACTCCAATTTTTATGGTTGCCAGCAGCTTCTGAGTCCAGCCACTTCCCCATTCTCTTCTGTCTCGCACCTGGGCAGGATGCTGAGAAAGCCTGGATGCTGTTTTCTTTGCTGCTGGTTCGAACCTCAAATCCACAAACCTCAGACCCTTGAGCAAACCCAGAGGAAGTCTTTTTGTTCTCTTTCTCAAGTTATTTTCAGACCTGATCTCTCAGAAATCCTTCTCGTTAAGCCACAGACCTTGTCTGATGTAAACTGCTGTTGTAGAGATGGTATCAACAGTCTCAACATCTGAACTGCATTTGGCACAAGAGGCTGTCTGGTTGGAATCTGGCTTGCCCTTTAAGGGTTCATGTTGGGAACTTGGTCTCCAGAATGGTGATGTAGAGAAGTGATATGCCACCTAGTAGACAGTGTTGGGATCATTGGAATACAACCCTTGCAAGGAATTAGCAGAGTTCTTGGGAGAATTCAGTTCCCAGAAAGTGTTGCTATAAAAGCATGTGAATGGCTCCCAGCCTCTCCCTATCATGTCACCTTTGCAAAGCAACTTGGCCAATGGAGTCTCAGCAGAGGCTAAATCAAAGGGAGAAACTAATCTTTGACTTTCAGCTTCTAAAACTATGAATGAAATAAACATTTGTTTTTGTTTTTAATAAAACATTCTGCCTTGCTATTTTGTTATATCAGACAAAGGACCAATAGAAGCATGTATGAATTTTAGGATGTAACAAAACTATATTTACACTAAAATGACTTGTTTTTTTCTGAAATAAAATCTGTTGTTGCTGTTTTGAGACAGGGTCTCACTTCGTAGCTATCGTTTGCCTGGAACTCACTATGTAGAGCTTGCTAGTATTAACTCACAGAGATCCACCTGCCTCTGAGATATAAAGAGTGTGCCACCAAGCCTGACCTTCTGAATTTCTTATCTGCTCAACAGATCATATTTTATTTGGCAATCTTACATCTATGTCTTTACCTTCATCTGCCTCCTTGTAGTCCTCAAGGGGAACTAGACCTCAGTAACTCAAAGTCCTGTCCCAGGCAGGAAGAGCACCCACTAATAGAAAGGGTTTCTTTTAGTGAGCCATGGCTTTTTATTTGAGATGTCCTCCCCAGGAACTTCTAGATGTGTTGTTTTGTGGGGCAGTTTCAGGTGCATACCGTGATGCGAGAGAATCCAGGAAATGCTTTGTTGCAGTCTTTCGTAACAGACAGAACATTTTCCAACAGATTTTTGAAAGCTAAATCCAGTATCTGCTAGGATACTGTAACTACAAAATGTTTTGTGGGAGTGGGTGGAAAGAGGCTGCATATGCCTTTGTGGCAGCCATAGGTCAATGTCGGTTTTCTTCCTCAACTGTGTCTCCATTTTATCTGTTAAGACAAGGTATTTCATTGAACCTGGAACTCACCCATTTGGCTACACTGGCTGGCCAGCAAGTCCCCAAATCCTCCCATCTTGCCCCTGGCACTGGCATTACAGACACACACACACACACACACACACACACACACACACACACACACACCTGACTTTCATGCCTGTGCAAGGGATCTGAGCACAGGTCCTCCTGCTTATGAGGAAAACGTTTTTCTCACAGACTCTTCTCCCCTCCCCAGCCCCAGATATGTTTTTAAAACCTTCATTTATGTATAAGCCAGCATTCCTCTCCCAACATCCTGCTAGCTGAGTCTGTAGAGGAGGAATGTAGCAGTGGGAAGGATGCCAGGGTCCAAGACTAGCACCTTTGCCACCATTTGGCAGCAAGTTAGAAACTCAGGATCTCAGGCCCCACTCCACACCTTCTGAGTCAGACTTGGCATCTCTTTACATATGCCCATGTGCATACTAAAGTTTAAGAAGATGTAACTTAAAATATCCTGGCTTTCACATTTAGATGCTATTAGAATAACCTAGGGAGCCTGAAAAGTATAAGTAACTACCTCGGGGATTTGGATTGGCTCAGGCTGTGGTATGGCCTGAGAGTTGGGCTTTTTCAAAGTTCCCCTAAATGATTCTACTCATCAGTGAATGACGTGCCTAAGATGTGCCTCTCATCCCTGATGTTCGCAGAAAGCCGGCAGGGACCAGGGTTCTAAAATGGCAACGTTTGGCAACCACTTAGAGAAGTTTAATCAGGACTAAAAGGTGGGCTAGAATACGAAGAGGCTTTTGGTTACTTTTGAGAAGCTCTAAGATGCATCTCTTGAGAAAGAACCACACCAGGAAGAGGAAATTAAAGGCCCATGTCCTCTGGCACAGTGGCTTGTGGGTACATGAAGGACCATGGTCTTTGATGTGTTGAATACCAGGCAGAGTTAGGAGGGCTGGGCTGAGAGGGAAGAGACTTGCACTGTGATTTCAGTGTGGATTCCTGGGGTGGGGGTGGGGGTAGATCACCTCACAGTCACTGTTGGAAACTGGAAGGTGGCCACAAGCAGCTACAGTGAGTTAAGCTCTAAGCATAGGCTGATGGAACCCGAGGTTGTAGCAGCAGCCCGAATGTGAGTTTTCTGTTTCAGTGTTCTGAGCAAAGTCAGTACCCAAGTGGTATGCACAGAACCCAGACCTTCCTGTCTGTGTGCAGTATGGGCCCCTTGAGCAACTGAGCAACGAGGCTGGGACACCTTGAGCAAAAGGGCTGGGACACCATTCAAGGGTGCGGTGACCTACAGTCTCCAGAAAACCTGTGGTGGTGATGTGTTGCCATTCAGAAAGAACTTCTTATTGCCTGGCCAGGTCAGAAGCGACCAGCCTGTGCCAGTCACCAACTACCCGAGGGCAATCAGGGTGATAAGAATGTTGTTGTGAGCCTGAAGGTGCCAGTGGACACTGGTCCCATACAAATTTCCCTTCCACTTCTCACCAGTGCGAGGTCACCTACCAATCAGGAGCTGATAGCCACACTCTGCTGCTGCCGGGCAAACAGCATTCTTTCAATCTGTGCCTATGCCAAATCAGCTTAAGTGTTTTCAAATGATCTGGGTTAATGCCACACCTGACCCTTCTACACCTATATTATGCTTTGGGCAGGGACAGAGGGAAGGGGAGGAAAACCAGAGACACTGCCCACTTTACCTAAGGAGAGCATTAAGTTAGAGGTTAAAACATGTTAAGTTTCCCAGCCCTACCAGCCAGTATGGTCCATGAGGAAAACAAGAGCAGTTACACATAGAATAAAGAAGGTATGGGTTGTCTGCACATCTAAGAAAAGAGTGAAAGTTCCATCCCCACTGAGCATGTAATGATAACCTGCTTCCTCTACGTTCAAACTACGCAATCATAATTCTGTGGACAAATCAACTGGCGCTTGTTAATTAATCTGACCTCAGTTCCTAATACAATACTTTCTCTCCATTGCTTCTCTGATCAGATGGGCCCAGATAGTACAGGAGCCCACAACTGTACATAAAAATAGTGAGTTAGTCCAGAGTCCTCAGAGGAAAGACGTTTGCCAGCCCAGCTCCCCTTTCTGGAAGATGAGGATTTGAATGATCCCATTAGTATTGTTTCTCTGGTATTTGCCCATGAATGTTTCTTTCCTCCGCTTTATTCTGGGCTCTCTGATGCAGGTGAATAGACAAAAATCCCTACTCTTCCCAGTGTTATAGTTGCAGGAGCAGAGAGTGAATAACAGACAAAAGGAACACCCCCATGAAAAAGTAAAAAGATGGAGTTTGTTTATATGCTGTGCAATAAAGGAAAAGAGTAGCTATCCATATAGAGCTATGATTTAAAGCAGTGTAGAGAAAGTCAAGGGAGGGCTATGATTGGCCAGAGTGTCAAATCTATGCTGATAATGACCCTATATCTATTGTTCTGGTTCTCTGGCCCTCCCAACAGCTTTTAGATCCTGTTTTCAAGATGAATGGATTTCTATGTGAGTGGACTTCATTCCTGACTCTTAGGGGAATGTGTGGCCAAGGTTAAGCCAGACAAAAGCACTCCACCCCCCCATCCCCATCCCCCCACTTCCTATCCCCACCCCCACCCCCACTACCCCGTTTACACAGCTGTGCTCCAGGTGGATCCATCCAGTCAGAGGAGTTCGGGACTGATGGAGGTGCTGTACCAAATATCTTCTCACCTTCAGGATGGTGTTAAGTATTGACATAAGATAGGTGTTTTAGGGTTTCTATTGCCATGAAGAGACACCAGGACCATGGCAACTCCTATAAAGGAAAACATTTCCCTGGAGCTGGCTTGCAGTTCAGAGGTTTGGTCCATGTCATCACGGCAGCATTCAAGAAGACACGGTCCTGGAGAAGGAGCTGAGAGTTCCACATCTGGATCAGCAGGAAGAGAGAGAGAGCACTGGGCCTGCTTTGAGCTTCTGAAACCTCAAAGCCCACCCCCAGTGACACACTTCCCCCAGTGAGGCCACACCTAGTCTAACAAGGCTACACTGCCTGATAGTGCTACTCCCTATGGACCTATGGTGGGCTCTCTTCTGGGAGAAGTATTTATTAATGGAGGCAGCTTGAGCAGGAATGCCTTGCCCAAACCTGAACTTCACAGGCAGAGTCTAATGTCTTTTTGACCTCGGCACCATTGACTTTCTGAGCTGTGTAGTTCTTTGTTATGTAGAAGCTATGCACTGTCACGTGTTTAAATACACCACTGCTTTTTTCCTACTACATCCAGGTGATAACAAAGAATGCCTGACTAAAATTCACTTTTGTTTCCTTCTGTTTGATGTGACTTCTTGTTCTGAAAGTAACAAGGGGGCTAGAGAGATGATACCATGGCTAAGAGCACTTGTGGCTCTTGAAAAGAACCACGTCCAGTGCCCAGCACTCCCCCTCCCCAACAAGGCAACTCACACAATCTGCAACTACAGTTCTAGGGGATCCCATGCCCTCTTCTGACCTCCATGAGCACGGCACAGCGGTGGCACACAGGATGCATACATATAGGCAACATATTCACATACATAAAATAAAATTTCTAGTTAAAAAGAAAGTAGCATGAAATCGCCCTGGCTAGCAGAGAAATATGATTTCCCTGTTCTCTCTCTCTGCCACTAGCCAGGTGTAAAGGCTTGGAGGTGACTTGACACTGACATGCCTGTCTAGAGAGAGGGCCTGAGCTGGCTGCAAAGTGCTATTGGCATCCATGTCCCTTCTCTGCTGTCAAGCACAGGGACTGTTAAGAGCCTCTCATCAACACCTAGGATCCCATCATAGGGACACAAGGCAGGGGGAATAAAGGGTGCCTATGTGGTGGCTAAAGTTGTGTTTTAATTTGAAATTACTGTGGTTAAGAGATCTAGAAAAGAAAAATGCCTTTAACCCATGCCCCACTTGCCCAAGGACAGATAACTTCCTAAAATGCTGGGACTGTTGTTAATGTAAGATAGCCAGCCACATGTTTTCACTTCTGCAAACAAGCTTGGTTGCCCCAACTGCACAGGATGCACTTAATCGAATGTAGGCAGGAAGTTCATCAGGATGTATGTTTGCCCCTGATTGGACAAAGGTAAGAAGTACATAACCTGTAGATTTGTATTTATAAGCCTCTGACTAATGCAGGTATGGACCTGGCCAGTGTCTATCATCCTGGCCAGTATTTAAGAAAGCTTGCTTCAAATTTGGCTCAAAAATTATGGTAGTGGCCTTATTTTGGCTATGGCAGAACCTGGTTATTACAGTGCTAAACTTTTGTTTTCAGCCATGTCCACCATGTGTAAAGTTGTAAGAAATGCTAGAGTTTAGGTAGAATTTATTCAGGATCTGTCTGTTGCTAAGTCAGCCCTTCTCAGCCTTGAGTAGTAAGTGCCCACTCTGCAAGGGGACAATCCACCCCTCTGTGTGTGTGGAGCTTCGGATGCATGTGCGTGCTTGTGAGTGTGTAGATGTGAGGACACAGAGGGTTGTCTTTCCTCGGGCACTATCTTGGATTTGAGAGGGAGTCTCTCACTAATAGGAGGGGCTGGAGGCCAGTGAGCCTCAGGGTCCATCCACCCCTTTCTATTCCCTCAACACCAGATTACAAGCATGAGTCATCACACTCAAGCTTTTTTCACACAGGTTCTGGACTTGAACTCTAGTCCTCTTGTTTCTCTAGTTGTTGTGTGGTATTTTGATCGCATTCTGACAATAAAGTTTGCTTTGAATCTTAGAGTGGAGCTAGCTGCCAGCTGACCAAAATGGACCATAGAGGTTTTGGAGGACTGAGGACAGATAGAGAAACAGGAAGTGGTAGGGCGGGACTTAGGTTCACTGGTTGCTTCTCTGATCATTCAGATTCTTACCCTGATATCTGACTCGTAAGTTTTTATTGATAAAGAATAATTAGACAAACGCATCATCTAGTAGCACTTTTAGCTGACGCTCCTGAAGGAGGAGCGTGGTAGACATCTCTAGGCTGAGGTAGCTGCTCCCCTTCCAATAAACTCTGCAGCCTGAAGTATGAAAACCGCTGATAGAATGCAGAGTGACAAGAACACTCGGGTCTGGATAAAGTCAGTTATTCCAAAGGAATTGGGAAATCTGTCCCTTTCCAAAATATCTCTCTCTCTCTCTCTCTCTCTCTCTCTCTCTCTCTCTCTCTCTCTCTCTCTCTCTCTCTCTCCCTCCCTCTTTTCCTTTGTCCCTATCCCCCCCCTACATCATCATCATCATCGTCACTGTTTAGGAAGTCTGGAATAGACTGTCAGCACACCTCAAGGTTGCTAGTGTTGGACAGATGTTTCCGTGGAAACTCAATTCCAGGCAGACACGGGAAAAGAATGCAAGTACATATAATACAGGCAGAGAAGCACACGCCATCATTAAAGGAAACATAAGCGTTTTTGTTTGCTTTTGCTTTCTGTGGGAATAAAAGTTTATGGCTCTCCAGGACTAGGCCCCTAACATCACACCCACATTGCCCAGGATGGAATTTAAATCAACTCAGAGCAATTAATCTGAATGTCACAAAATAAGAATGGGTATAGAGGTTGTTGCTGAGGGGTGGCAGTAGGGGTGCAGAGGACACACCAGCAAGCACCTGGCTTCCTGGGGTGAGCGGGTTATGTGATGAGTGGCCACAAAAGTTTGTCATTTGTCCCAGTTGCGGCCTGGCTTCCCTGAGCTCTTTTTCCTAAACCCAGTTAATCCTGATAAGCAAGTTTAGCAACAATTCCCCCACCTTGATATCTAATCAAATTCCTCATCACCAAACTGAATGTCAAAATTCTTATCCTAACCCTTATCTAGCCAAAAGGTTACTCTCTGCTTTCTCAACCAGTCTAGCAAGGTTGCCTTTGCCCTTGATTTCCCCTTCCAGAAACCTTGGTACCACCCACCCCTCTCCCTATCAGTCCCTATCTTTGCTGTATTCAGAGCTGCATTCAGTCTTTCTCCCCACTGCAATAATCCTAAATAAAATCTTCCTTACCATTTTAAACAAATGCCAGAGCAGTCCTTCTTATGCTAAGAATGAGAAGATGACCCCAGCCCAGGCAGAGCGGCTGAACACTGAAGAAATTGCCTTTGCAGAAAGCGGTAACTAGCTTCCATGGTGTCTGAAGCCCCTGTCAGTTTACCACCTGAGAGTAACAGAATGCTGGAGATACCTGCACCTACTCAAGAACAGTAGAATACCAGGTCTGGGACAGCTCCCTTCACCTGGCACTAAGCTCTGTTGTCCATGCAAAGTCTTATAATTCTTATTCATTATCCCCAAGGAGTCAGGCATAGCATCTTCTCACAAAAGGCATTTCTCACCAACCACAGCAAGGAAAGACAGAATGAGATTTAACTTGATTTAAAAAAAAAGTTTTATACTTTTTATATGATGCATTGGGAATCTGTACCAGTGCTCGCTCGCTCTCTCTCTCTCTCTCTCTCTCTCTCTCTCTCTCTCTGTGTGTGTGTGTGTGTGTGTGTGTGTGTGTGTGTGTGTGTGTGTGTGTTTCAGCTTCTCCAGTTCCCTCTCTGGAAAGGGAATAGAGAAATTCTTGCCCCAGGATGCCCAGGGAAATCTCCCTGCCCCCACTGTTCCATGCTTTTCCTGCTCCCTGCACTGTGGCTGATGCTCCTCTGTTAATCTCTTCTGCATCATTCATCATTTATGTTTTGATTATTTCACAAATGCAGCTGTCACCCAGATATGAAGTCTCAACTCTCTGGGATGCTGGGAAGTTAATTATCTATAGCCCAAATACTAGCAAAGGCTCTTTTTTACTCTCAAAATCTAGATAAATTAACCAAAACAGCATCTGCCCTATCATCAGCAAAGCAACCACACCACAGATATTTACCCAGAATCTTTTTCACAGTTTAGGCAGGATTCTTTTCCAGTGCAAAGGATAAAACCCAGGCCCTGGAACACACTAGCAAGTGCTCTGTGCTGAGCTATATCCAAAGCCACAATTTTTTAATGTATTCTGGAAGGTAGCAGAAAACTATGTTCTTGGGTATCCTTTTTTAAAGGATATATTTATTGTTGTGTGTGAGTGTTTACTTGCATGTGTGTATGTGAACCACATGAGCACAATGCCCACAGAGCCCAAAAGAGGGCATTGGATCCCCAGAACTAAAATTAAGGGTGATTGTGAGATGCCATATGGGTCCTGGGAACTGAACCCTGGTCCTCTGCAAGAACAACCAGCACCCTTAACTGCTGAGCCATCTCTCCAGCCCATGTTCTTGGATAGTCTTCTGCCTCTCAAGTTTCTGCATGTTCTATGTGCCATGTACAACCAGATTTGAAATACACGCCATATGCTTCCACCAGGTGCACCAAAATCCACTCCAACATTGTGCCCATGATCCCAGCAGACTCCACTGAAAACTAAAGCTATTAGGGGAAAAAAAAAAGTAACATCACAGACAGTCTAACAAAGCAGCATTGCCTTTCCCTCAGTTTTCTAGAGGCAGCAGGCACTGCCCTTCCTCCAACTATTGTGTAGCTTCTGCCCAGTGTCGTTTACTTTCTTGATTAGGCCAAGCATTGCATCAGTATCCAATGCTAACACCTAAACTTGTTCAGCCAGATCGATTGGCTTTCTCATCTAATATTTAAAAGCACCCAGGCTCCTTGCAAGGCAATTGGAGATGCAAAAGCCCATGTGAGTGATAGTGTGTGTGTGTGTGTGTGTGTGTGTGTGTACATGCGTGTGTGTATTACAGTAAAGTTAACATCTTTAGTGTCTCCAGTTTTTAAATTCTCCCTTTCTGTCATGCCTCATACCTCTACATTTTCTTTTTATAGCACCCAAAATCTATTCAGTTTTCCCCAATATTTTAAATTCCACCTGGAATATATTGCAATGGTGACAGCCAAGAGTGAGGAATAAAGATTATATTGCATCATAGCTCAACCAACAAAACCTAACATTATCCAGGCCACCTTTAAAAGTCTTTAGGCCACTTTCATAGCTAGCAGAGAATGGCCAGGTGTAGCTGTGGATGTGGAGTAAGTGAAACCTTCATATCGCGGTAAATAAGGATCAGGATAAACAAATAGGCCGAATAGATGTTTATTCAGGGAGAAATAACTTACAACCTAGACAGATGAACATCAGGAAATTTAACCCGATCCTCTCCTCTCCGAGTCATGCCAGAAAGAGAGTGCCTTTCCTGGCCCCCTCCGACCTCCTTCCACAGGTCACTCCGCCCATGCCTCCACCCCCAATGGGCGTGGTCAGTGCCACAGAACTATCTCACTACACCTTCAAACATGGCTGCTGGTAGCGTCATTGGCATCTTCATTTGGGAACATTGCTTAACACTTTCCACAGGCTAAAACTGCAAATGGCATTGGATCTGAAATTCTGTGCCTTTGGATATGCCTAACAAAAATATAGGCATATTTTCACCAAAAAGCAGCAGAAAAATCTTACCAGTTTAAAAGCTAGAGGAAATTCAAAAGAAAATAAAAAAGCATGAAACAGGTAAATGGAATGACTATATAATGCAAGACAATGCAGAAATGGAAAAATTAAATGTAATATAACTCACAGATAGACCAAAAATACATATTATTTAGTAACAGAAGCCAGGTACCGAAGAGTACTTACTATAGAACCCCATCCATATAGACATAGAGATAGCCCACCTAGTCCTTGGTGTTAGAGATCATGATAATAAAACTACTCATTGCCAGATATGGCAGCATGTGTCTTTAATCCCAGAATTCAGGAGGCAGAGGCAGGAGGATCTCTGAGTTCAAGGCCAGCCTGGTCTACATAGTGAGTTACAGGACACCTAAGACTACACAGAAAGACCCTGTCTCCAGTTTAAAAAAAAAAAAAAAAAAAGTTAAAACAACTCTTGGGCTAGTAATTTAGAAAGAGAATACAAACTGCTTGGGATTCTGGGAATATCACTTCTTGGCCTGCATCTGGCTATACTTACACCTGTATAGTAAGACTATCCACACACACTGTGTGCTTTTCTCTTTTTTAACTTTAAATTTGTTTTTAGTCAATACAGCTGCCATACCAGGCTGGAACTCATATCAGTGCATTGCTCAGCCTCATTAGAGAAGATTCTTCTTTCAGTCTGTGGAAATGATCGCAAAGGTCCATGACTGAACAATGTGCAGACAGTGAGGGACTTGGGAGCACTCAGCCCTAACTGGGCCTGTCTATATCAAACCCCTCCCCTGAAGGCTCAGGGATCTACTCATGAGGAAAGTCAGGAAGACTGTAAGATTCAGAGGTGATGGGTGACTCCAAGGAATCAGCCTCTTCCTGACACAACATGACTGATGCACATAAGAACTCACAGAGACTGTGATAGCTTGCACAAGACCTGCACAGGTTCAAGCCAAATGAGTTTCCAGCCACTAAGAAGGGGAAATGAACACTGTCTTCATTAGGGTCTTATTGCTGTGAAGAGACACCATAACCATGGCAACTCCTATAAAGGAAAACACTTAATTGGGGTTGACTTACAGGTGCAGAGGCTTAGTCCATTACAGTCATGGTGGAAAGCACAGTGGCATGCAGGAATACATGGCACTTGGGAGGTAGCTGAAAGGTCTACATCGAGTTCAACAGGCAGCAGGAAGAGAGAGACATTGGGCCTGGCTTGAGCATTTGAAACCTCAACGCCTAACCCCAGTGACACACTGCCTCCAACAAGGACACACCCACTCTAACAAGGCCACATCTCCTAATAGTGCTGTTCTCTATGGATCTATGGGGACCATTTCCATTCAAACCACCATAGACACAAACTCCCATCCCCAACCAAGAAGCTCTTTTAATAGATATCTTTTGGGAAAGAGGAATTTAATTCTCTCCAATGAAGTGTCACTGGATATATCAACCACACTCAAGAGCAGGCCCAATGCCCAAGAATATTTGGCCAACAAAAATGGACCCCATGTTTATATGTTTGTGTAATTTTTGCTTTGGGTTTTTTTTTTTTTTTTTTTTTTTTTGGTTTGGTTGGGGTTTTTTTTTTGTTTTGTTTTTTTAATTTTGTTTTTTTGTTTGTTTGTTTGTTTGTTTTTGTCTTATGGTTTTTTTGGTTTTTAGTTTGTCTGCTCTGGTTTTCATTTTTGTTGTTGTTTTCTTGTTTAATTTTAGAGGAAAAGAGATGTCATGTTGAGTGGGGGAGTAGCATCTGGGAGGAGTTGTGAGAGGGGAAAGAATATGATCAAAATATATTATCCAAAAACACTAGTAAAAGTTTTTTAAGAAAAAATGTTTGTAGCTTTCTATGGTGCTGGGAATTGAACAGAAGACTTCATACATGGTAAGTATATGCTGTTTTTCTTAGCTACACTCCCAGCTCTGTGCACTGATATGTATGAGAGTAAAGGGTGACATAGCAAGACAATACACTTTTTTTGTAAGATCTAGAACTTGCCTAGGGAGACTTTAAGTTTACTTCCTCCCAGCACCAGTTCTTTGTAAGTGACCCAAGTTAAAACAGAATTGAAATGCTGGGTTCCAGACCACACATATGTTGTGTTCGTTGAGGATCCTAAGAAGTATTAGGTAACAGAAGGATAGGAGACCAGTAAACTATCAGCCTACATGGCAAGTGGAAAACCAAGGAAGTGGAGTTCTGGCATCAAGGTGAACCCCACATGGCATGTTTCCAAGCCCAAAAATCATGCATGCTCTCTGGGTAGGTGAGAAAAAGGGTTGTTTGGTTTCATGTAAACTGGGTGGACATTCAGACACAAGGGGATATGCATACTCTAGTCTCTGGTATATATCCTTCTATAGAACAACAACAAAAACTTGGCGCTAGATTAAATGTGTCTTGTGAGTTTGTTTCAGTCTGGTGGGGGTGCAAACTCATACAACCACTATGGAAATCAGTATGGCAGTTCCTCAGAAAGTTGGGAATCAGTCTTCCTTCAAGATCCAGCTATAACATTCTTAGGGATATACACAAAGGATGCTTTATCCTACCACAAGGACACTTGTTCAAACATGTTCATTGTTGCTCTATTCATAACAGCCAGAAACTGGAAACCGCCTAGGTGTCCCTCAACTGGAGAATGGATAAAGCAAATGTGGTACATTTACACAATGGAGTATTAGTCAGCTGTTAAAAAAAAATGACATCATGAAATTTACAGTCAAATAGATGGAAACTGAAAAAAATGATCCTGAGTGAAGTAACTCAGACCCAGAAAGATAAATATGGTATGTATTCATTATATGTGGATATTAGCCATTAAATAAATGATAACCAGGCTACAATCCATTGACCCAAAGAGGTTAAGTCTAGAGGAAGAGAGTCAGGAGGACGCATGAATCTCCCTGGGAGATTTTATGGGTAGAGTGGGGACAGGTGAGTCAGGAACAGGAGAATCATGTGGGGAAGGGGAGAGGAGATGGGGTTGATGGAGAGAATACAGAGAGAGACAGTTAGAATACTGCTCCTGTGACCAAGAACCAGTGGCTAGATAGCCCAGAGACCAAGGGTAAAACCAAATATGGGAGGAGTGGAGGGAGAGGAAACTGTAATCAGGATATATTTAAAAAAATAAATAAATAAAGACAAGACCCATTAGCAACATAGAGTATAATGAAGAACATAAAGCATGTTCCTCTACAGCCACCATGCAGGATGATGGGACAGTATATAAATAATGGGCTCCTACTGAGCAAGTTCCTTGTAATCAGACTCGTGCTTTATGCAGTGTCCTTCTCGGGGTTTCTGAAGTATGTTAAAATTCAATTTCCAGTCAATTCCCATAAAGACTGTATGATAAATGAAGAGCTGTTCTGGAACTCACTCTGTAGCCCAGGCTGGCCTAGAACTTACAGGGATCCTCCTGCTTTTGCCTCATGTGCTAAGATTAAAAGCGTGGACCGCCATGCCCAGAGGTAAACTACAATTTAACCAGGATTGTTGATTGTTTCATTTGCTTCATGTCTGGACACCTTCTTGTGGCCTTCTCTTTTGGGAAGAATGAGTCATCTTACAGAAAGTGCTAGTTGTAACAAGTATGGTTTTTCTGCCTGCCACCGCTGGTCTTGTCCCGCTGCCGCGCCAGCCCCAATTAACACACAGAGACTCTGTATTTGATACAATGCTGTTAGCCAGGTAGTAGTTTCTTATTGGCTAGCTCTGTCTTAATTATTAACCCATTTCTATGTATTTCCACGTGGTCTTACCGAAAGCGGAGGAATGGCAGTTCTGTTCTCTCCAGGCCCTCCATCCTGACTCTCCTTACAACTTCCTCTTTCCTCCTTGTCTCCTAGTCCCTCCTATCTTCCTTTCCTATTGGCCAACAGTGCTTTATTCATTAACCAGTATAAGAAACATATACAGAATGACATCTCCCATCAGCTAGTGACAGTTGTTATGACAAAACCAGGCATCTTAGGTTACTCCATCTCACATATACAGAGGATGAAATATCAGAACTGAAGGTAGGCTCTGGATTTTCCTGACAACAGATAGAATTAAAAACAAAAATTTTACCAAGATATGTGGGGTTCAGATCTTCAACAGTGTTTAAAACTAGAATGCAAGAAATTATGCCCCACAATAATCAAACATGTAGACCGAAAGAGTTTATTAAATAACATATGGCAAGATTATAAAAGACACTTTCAGAATGTTCACATAGGTTCCCAAAGCTATGTTGTTTATAAATATTTATTTAGCCCCAAACATGAAATTCTGTGGGGAAGCTTCTGTGGTGGTTTGAAAGAAAATGGTCCCCAAAGGGAGTGACCAATTCTAGGAGGGGTGTCCTTGTTGAAGTAGGCGTGTCCTTGTGAGAGGAAGTGTGTCGCTGTGGGGGTGGGCATTGAGGTCTTTTGCTCAAGCTTCATTCAGTGTGCCACTCATTCTACTTCCTGTTGCCTGCGTATCCACAAGTAGCAGCTCCTTCTCCAGCACATGTCTGCCTGCACAATGCCATGCCCCCTGCTCCTGCCCCACTCCATGATAATAATGGACTAAACCTCTGAAACTGTAAGCTACCACCTTAATTAAACGTTGCCATGGTCACAGTGTCTCTTCATAGCAATAGAAACCTGTTTTAAAACAGCTTCTTCACTCCATGAGTTGGCAGAATCTAATTTTTTTCTTCACTGCATAGACCACTGAAGAGAGGAATGTCAGTCCTTGGGAAAGAGGTCTAGCCTTATGAAAAATTCAGGTCTCGTGCATACTCAAGGGTTCTGAGGATGCCTATCACGAAGAAGCCACTTGGAAGGCTGACTTTGTCTACTTCCATCACATTTGGGATGTGACAGATAGTAGAGTTCAGAAGTACCTTCCACACGTGTAAAAAACAACCTACTGTTAGAATATTTTGTATCGAAATCAGTGTGAAAAGCCTGTGACCTTTGCTTTGTTGCCAAGAGTCAACAACACTAATGGAAGATACTTGCCATCAGTGACAGCCATGATTTCACCTTGTGACAGTTTTGCAAGACAACCATGTGGACTGGCATTCCACTTCAGGTCACCAGGTTTCGGCAATCTCTGTGAGAACCTGAAGCAGTTCAGCAAATGTCGGGCGACCTTTGGGGTTCTGGAAAAGGGAAAGAGCTGGTCAGGTCAGCGTGCCTCTCACTCAGGAATTTACAGGCGGAAACTTCAACCTATGCTGGGTCTGCACAATCTAAGAACAGTGTATCTTGGCTGACACAGTGTCATGATTTGCGTGTAAATGAGGCACGGGTGAATGTGCAAGAGTATAGGACGCTGCACAGATAAAACGGCTAGAGTTCTACACACTAGTTTCATGTGGCTATTGTAAATAAATACAAAAATGAAAATTTCAACTTGTTCCTTCAATCATACTAGCTATTTTTTTAAATCCTCTATAGCCAAAGGGGGCTACTGTTTGGATAGAGCACACATTATAATATTTCTACCACAACAGAAATTTCTTCTGGAAAATGATGGGGCTTTAGAGTGTGAGGTGTCCAATTCAGCATCAGTTGTTTACTGTATTGGTCCCCTCTAGCAGGAAGGATTTCACATAGGAAGGAAAAGGCACATCTCCTGGAGAGATTTCACAGATCTTGGAGCATGGTAAACTAAACCTGTGCAAGCAGACATCAGAGTTCCTTTCTCTGTTTTGCTTTTCAATGTGGTTTGGCTGTGTCTCCCTGAGGAATAGATGTTGTGTAATATTGAACTATGTGTAGATGTTACGTTTGTTACATTTGTACATGTTGTGGGATATTATTTAACTGTGTAAAGGTGTGTTACATTTGTTTAACAATGTAAGGATGTGTGTTTACCTATGTAAAGATGTGTTACATTTGTTTCACCTTGCCTGCCTAAGGTACCTGATTGATGATCTGATAAAAAGCTGAACTTCCAACAGCTAGGCAGAGAAAGAATAGGCAGGGCTGGCAGCCAGAAAGAATAAGTAGAAAAAGAAATCTAGGCTCAAAAGAGAAGAATGAGAGAAGAGAACAGGGAGAAAGAAAGGTACACACTTTGGACCAGAAGCCAGGCAGCCACCAGCCAGCCAGACACGAGAAGCAGTTAAAGTAAGATATACAGAAGAAAAGAAAGACAAAAAGCCCTGAGGCCAAAGAGAAACAGGTTAAGTTATAAAAGAGCTATCAAGAAACAAGCCTAAGCTCTGCTGAGCATTTACAACTAGTAAGAAGTCTCCATATCATGATTTGGAAGCTGGTTAGTGGCCCAAAAGAAAAGGCCTGGTACAAAAAGACATGGCGCTGTAGGCATCTTTGGAATGTTTGGGAATTAGAGCTACTCACAGCAAGGGAATAATGAAAAGGGGGCCAGGTGGAAGACACTGTGAGCACACACCAGGATCCTTGATGAGGACCCAAGAATAAATCACGGTGCCTTTCTAGAAGGTTCGAGTTCAGCAGATGGAATCTCTGGCATGTTTATCAATGGTAACACAATCTTTTTTTGGGAGGGGGGGCAGTTAAGACAGAGTTTCTCTGTATAGCCTTGGCTGTCAGAACTAGCCATGTAGACCAGGCTGGCCTCGAACTCACAGAGATCTACCTGCCTCTGCCTCCCGAGTGCTGGGCTTAAAGGCATGTACCACCACTGCCCAACTGACAATCTTTTTTTTTAAATTAATAAAGTCACTTTATTCCAATTAACTCACAATCAAAAATACCACATAGCCAGTTTAAGGAAGCCATTCAAATATTTACTTAGCCCCAAACTCTATATATCTCAGTGAACTTCTATACAGTTAGAATGGTCATTCTCAAGCCTCAGAACTTTATTTAGGCTATTAGAATTCCACAGTTAATTACATTTCATTCACTTACTTTACACACACACACACTAAGAGATCTATGACTCTAGTCTAGATTTTGACTTCTAGTCAAAACTAGAAAAGGTAGCTTTATATTCTATTTTAATGTGTGTATGTGTATTGTTTACATAAGTTTTCTGACTGTAATTTGAGACTGAGTTCATTTACTTATTCCTCTGTGGCATCCTTTTCACCCTTTCTCTACTCTAGCTCATATTCACATAAATAATATATAAAATCGCAATGCCCTGTGTGTGTGTGTGTGTATGTGTGTGTGTTTACTAATGCTCCATGGTCACCAACCAATAAACCCATTCCAAGTTGAAAATGCCATGAGCTAAAGATGCATTTTATGCAAGTACTCTGCCAGAAATCACAGCTTAGCAACAGTCTGTCTACAGTGATCATTTGTTCACTCGTGTGATCTGTGGCTGCCTGGGAGATATGTCCCCTCCCAGCATTCCAATAGAGACTCTTATTTATATTCTTCACAAGGAAAAGATCAACATTCAATGCTCAAAATATGGTTTATAAAGTTGGAAAATTCTAAGTCAAAGCCACCATAGCCACCATGTGCTTGTTCCTAAGCTATCTACATTAAGGTGGCAAAAACATTCCTGAGGCAGCTGTTGCTACTAACAGCTTACTTAACAATCCTCTGTCTTTCAAGATTCCTTGTGGGGCAATTAATCACTGCTATTTCCATACACTGGGGATCTTCCTAAGTGAAACATTTCTCTTAGGAATATGAACAACCCCACCATTCTTGAAATACTGGCTTTTCTAGTATTTGTGGATTGGGAATTAAATGATGGGTTGTTGTTTATTGTTGTTCCTTGTCTTTCAGGCATCAGGAGACCCTCTCCCTAAGCTGTGATTTTTCTGGGCTGAGCCTGCTAACTACAGAGCAGAGCTCTTGAAAATCACAGTCTGATGAGAGCAGGAGGGCTGTGTTGAATAGCTGCCCAGAAAGGGAGAGAAGGGGACAGAAACCCACCCTTCTGGGTTGATTTTTTAATCTTGGCATTTCAACAAAAGGAACAGCTCCTAAAACATGATTTCCCAAATGGCAGTTCCCAGCACAATCTGCCTCCTGTTTCTATTCTGGTTTAGTCTCTCTATCAGGTGTCTTAAGTGTCAGAGAGAGAGAGATGAAATACATTACTTTTTAGCCTTGAAAGTGAAGGCAAGTGAAAGCCAAGTGCAGCAAATAAAACCAGAGTCTGTTTGAGTTCACCACCCAGTTCTTCAAGATGATAAATCATTGCATTTGGAGGCTTTAGAAACATCCAGTTTCTGCAAGAACCAATCTCAGCCTGATAAGGCTTGGAAACTGAGCTCCCAGATGAAAAGTCCATTGTGAAAAGCAAAATGGACTCATGACTCTGGGGTGGGAGTTTCATATGAAATGTTGCCCTGCCTCTCAGGGAGGGCCATTACCAAGGAACAGGCCGTGCTGGCTGCCATGATGCAGTCTCAGTAGTAAGAGACACCTACCTCATGCCAGCAACTGTACATAACGCCATATATGGACATGGGGGCCAGGTGAGGGCGATACAGGCGGAACCCTTTAGAAATGGCTTCCACCACTTGCAGGTTGGACCTATTTTCAAAAGGCATTTTTCCTTCTGTAAAAACTTCCCACATTAGAACTCCTGCAAAGAAAACATGCAAAAACAGCAGTCACTTAGAACTAAAACAACGTTTGGATTCAAATTGCAAGATGTTAATCTCCTCCAGCCTCAGAGTCATAATTGCCCAGAAGAATGCAGTTCTATGTGGTTGCACACCCCTGAGTTTTTAAGAGGTCTGTAACTTGAAAATAATCCCTCGGAAAAACGATGTCGCACCTTTAGTTTTGGTCTCGACATCTCCTCCAGCACAGAAGCAGCAGCATTCTTTGCTAAGTACCACTCCTGTTCCCGCCTCCTCCTGTCCCCACCCCCTCAAATCAATAGATCTGGCTGCTCTTCCATAGACAATGACATATTTGTGGGCCTCTTCTGCCTGCTGCTTCGAGAAGTGCCCTTGACCCCCACAGCCAGCAGATGGCGCACGTCTGCCTCTGTCCATGAAGAGTCTAAATTTAAACAGGAAGGCCCTACAGGATGCAGCAGGGGCTGGGATGATAGCTCAGTTGGTAAAGTTTTTGCTTATAAACAAGAAGACCTGAGGTCGATACCCAGAACCCATGCCTGGAGCCCCTGAGAGATGCTGCAGTGGTTAAAAGTACTGATGCTTCTCTTGGACGGAAGCCATTTGGTTCCCAGCACCCATGGCGGCAGTTCACAGCTGCCAATAACTCCAGCTCCAGGGGATCCAACGCTTCTGGTCTGCATGGGCACATACACTCGTGTATAACTAAAAATTATAAAGAGAAATCGTTTTATTTTCAAATGTCTGTCATGGCGATGTATTCTAATAATCCCAGCCTGGGGGTGGGGGTAGAGGAGGAGGATAGAAACAAGTAGATTTCAGGGGCTCATTGACCACCAGTCTACTTTAATTAGTGAGCTCCAAGCCAATGTGAGATCATCTAAAAAAAAAAAGTGGATGACATTCTTCTTATTATTTTTTTAAATAATTTATTTAACTTTGTTTGATGTGCATTGGTGTGAAGGTGTCAGATCCCCAGAACTGCAGTTACAGACAGTTATGAGCTGCTATGTGAGTGCTGGGAATTGAGGCTGGGTACTCTGGAAGAACATCCAGTGCTCTTAATGACTGAGCCATCTCTCCAGCCTTGGTGGATGGCATTCTTGACAATGATACCCAGGATTGCCCCCTGGCCTCCACCAAAACGAAAAGAACAAGCTCACTAGCTCACTGGTTCTATATCCAGGGGGAAGGAAATGTGAGCCTGAGTGAGTTCCAATTGCCCTGCAGCCATCTGAGGATGGTCCTTGTCTTACTATCTACCAGGTCACCAGGATACACTCACACAATCCCTCCCCAAAAAAGCTCAAACCTCACCTGCTGACACACAAGCCACTGGAGAACTAACAAGGTCAATGATACAAGCTTAACCCTATCATGCAGAATATGCTCACACACTTGTGAGGACAAGGACATCTCCCAGACTCACACACTTGTGAGGAAAAGGACATCTCCCAGACTCACACACTTGCGAGGACAAGGACATCCCTCTAAAGCTCAAAGTCATCCAGGAAGACCTAGAAGTAAACTAAGATTTGTGCTCATCAGTTGCCATGGTTGGAAAATCAACTCAGATGAACAAGCTGTATTGGGCACAGATCTACAGTGTCTCTGTCTTGGTGGAGAATGTTAGTCAATATGAACATCCATGAACAGACCCCAAGCAGCCAAGGTGCAAATCCCATCAACCCTGACAGTATTAAGTGAAGGAGGTAAGCGGGTGTTTTTCTTAGATCTAGATGTTAAGCTCAAATTGTCAAGTTGAAAAACAGTCAAGCAAGCCACTGCATAAACAGTGGAGCTTATTAAACACACTGGAAACTCCGTGAAGAAGTAGACCATTTCCTTCAAACCTCTGTGATATGGGAGCACTGGCTTCCTTTGCCTTCTAGGCCAGCAGACTGGCAACAGCTCTCCAGAGAAGGAAAGATCCCAAGAACAGAGCTGTGTGAGGGGGTGTGTGAATCCAGTTGCCAAAGAAGTTACAAGAAGGCTTTTAGGTTTATTTATCAATCATCTATGCAGTGTTCTGCCTGCATGTGTACCTGCACTCCAGAAAAGAGGGTATCAGATCTCATTATAGATTGTTGTGAGCCACCATGTGGGTGCTGGGAATTGAACTCAGACCCTCGGGAAGGGCAGCCAGTTGTTCTTAACCTCTGAGCCATCTCTCCAGCCCTCAAGAAGGCTTTTAAAGAATGCTACATTATGACAAACACACAAACAAGCAAGAGTTGAAAAGAAAAGGCAACCACTGAATTCAATCTAGCAACAGCAAATGTACTCACCAAATGACCAGACATCAGATTTGCTACTGTACTTGTTAAAATGAAACACTTCAGGTGGGGACCACTTGACTGGGAACTTAGCTCCGGAGGAACTGATGTATTCATCATCCAAAACGTACCTGCCATCATGGGATTCAAGCACACTGTATTAATATCCACCGAGGTCTAATTACTTCAAATACTTCTGTCTGCTCCGACGTGAAACCCAGCGTTTTCCCCTAGAAAACACCATGTCATCTTGATGGCAGGCAGTAAAGTCTCCCTTTATTTGGTTTCTTCTCCTAGAACCTTGTCTCCTTGATTTATATTTTCACTGGATCTCTGAAAATTACAGAACTATGTCCCAAAACTTGGGAAGCACTTATGTTCATTAAGGTCTAGTCTTAATTCTGCAAAGAAATGGACCTGTGCTCTAGCAACAAGGATAATGAAAAGGAAATAAATGGCAAATGAAAGGCCACTCATACCGTAAAAGAAGTATACAAGATTGGCTGCCATATTTTCTTTCAAGTACTTATTTTTGTATGTGTGTGTGGCATAAAAGGAGAGAAATGTCATCATACTTCTGATGTGAAAAATATTCAGTATATTATTATGTATATTTTGTACCAATTAGGAATAACTGAAGCCCTCTCTCGTTTTTAAGACTCGTACACAGGAATGTCAAAGGCATGGGAACCTAGAGAGAGGAGGAGCTGACTCTGGCCCCTTTCATCTACAGTATAATGTCTTCACACTCGCATTTCTTCCCATATATTCCATGTTATTTCACTTTAAACCCTTTTCTGTAGAGACTACATACAATGAGGCTGAAGAGATGGCTCAGTGGTTAAGAGCTCTGGCTGCTCTCCCAGAGGGCACAGGTTCAATTCCCAGCACTCACACAGTGGTTTACAATGGCCTGTAACTCCAGTTCCAGGGGATCAAGTGCCCTCTTCTGACCTCTGCAGTAATTGCATACATGTGGCACACAGACACCCAAAAACACCCACACACAGAAAACAAAAGTGAAGTCGGAAAAAGACTTAAAGACTGTAAAGCTGGATGTTCTTTAGTTTCAGCACTTGGGGGGCAGAAATGGGGGGTCTCTTTGTGAGTTTGATGCCTGAGTTTGAATTCATAGGGTAGAAGGAAAGAACTGATTCTCACATATGTGTCCTGATCTCTACACATCTGCACAGCATGGCATACCTGAGGATGCAAGACTCTCTCTCTCTCTCTCTCTCTCTCTCTCTCTCTCTCTCTCTCTCTCTCTCTCACACACACACACACACACACACACCCACACACACACACACACTAAATGTTTTTTTTTAAACATAAGCCTCCCTCTTATAAGTGGGCAAAGTAGACAGACAGAGATGCCACATACCTCGTCATCCCAAAGTCTGAGATCTTTACCACACAGGTAGAGCTGACCAAACAGTTCCGTGCTGCCTGGAGAAAGAAGAGAAGCATCGAACTTGAACCATTTCGAAGTTAAAGATTTCTACGTTCATTCCTTACTTTATTTTGGCTCCACAAAAGTGCATGAGCAGGCTCGCGAATTTCAAGGTGACACACGTTACTGATGTACCTAACTCAATGCTCTACTTGAATGCCATACATTTTAATGATTCTTCAGTGTCATAAGAAGTTAAGATCGAAAGTTAACTGTTTTAAAATTTTAATCATTTTCAACAAGTATCCTTCACAAACACGAGTTAGTTTAATCTAACAGATGATGAACTAAGTACTTGGCATAAATCACCGTAACTTTTATTTTTTACTTAAGTGATGAAAAGCTAGCTATTTGCACTGGGTACCGGGGTGCTCAGGGAGGATGGCTGAACAGTGGTCAGCTTCTACGGTGGCAGCAGCACTGTCTGGCCCTGGTGAGACAGGCACTGCTTTGTGTGCTCGCAGCTGCTGCTTCACGTAGCTGTCCCAGCAGACCCATGTGAAGATGACCTGTGGAGAACACTTTCCTCCTTACCTAGCTCTCTCAAGATCACAAAGTCAGAAAACAAAGGAAGAAAGCCTCCAAGCCAGGCTGGGGCAGCTTACAAGCTAAAGTGCATGTTGATGCCTCCATTTTGATCCGGGAGATCCTGATCTAACTGACCTGACTGGGTATTGAAGATTTTTCTCAAACCTCTCAGGTGATTCACACACAGAGAAAAGCTGAAGTGTAGTAACCTTTCCTTTATAAGTCATGTTCTTAAAACCATGCCATGTCTTGGAAGTCTAGACTTGGATAGCAAGATGTTCAGGATGCAGTATTCATGTGCAAATATAGGTAACTGAAGCTGCACCTATAAAGTGTCACCAATATGACTGCCCAAATGTGAGCTGAACAAGGATGGCACAAATGGATGCCAGAGTGGATGGTGGAAAGCCTATGAGACCTCAACCCTCTACACACAAAGAACTGTATGTAGGTAACTGAGAAATGCTGGGGTAGGGAGAGGTGGTCTTTCCCAGGGAAAAAAACACTAACTGGTTATTCTGTGCCAAATGGTCAGTTTCAAAAACATGCAAACACAGCTGGGCATTGGTGGCACATGCCTTTGGTCCCAGAACTCGGGAGGCAGAGGCAGGTGGATCTCTGTGAGTTCGAGGCCAGCCTGGTCTACAGAACTAGTTCCAGTTCCAGGACAGTCTCCAAAGCAATACAGAGAAACCCTGTCTCAAAAACAAAAACAAAAACAAAAACAACAACAAAAAATACAAACAAGCAACATTATTGTTGTGTAACAGTTTCCTTCAAGATTGAAACATTCCATTCTGCAGGAAGTTCCTTGGGCAGAAAGGTAAACAACTCAAAATAGCTTTAGGAAGTCCCTGAAACTGACCAGATTCAGTAGGGTCCTCCCTGCCAAAGTGAAAAATTAAAGCTTAAGGATCCCCCTGCATCAAAGCTGGGATACAAAGAAGACCCTGGGACTAGACAAGTTACCTGGAAGAAGCAGAAACCAGCCAAGCCACCTGGAAAAGGTTTAGACCAAAATCACTTGGAAAGGACACTCTCCAATCTGTTGAGCTGCCTGTAGGCTGTGTAGTGTGTTCCAGGTTTCCAGCTTCATGAGCTGTCACCCATGCTAGGATAGGCCTTGTTGATACAGCTATCTTTGAGTCAGTTCTGTTCCTCTAAGCAACCTGTCAGCCACATCCTGTGAGAATACTCCCCCCCAAAAAAACTCACTGGTTCACTAGGTTGGAATCTGGTGGTATCCAAACTTCGATCAGTTATGATTTCTCTGTCTGGAGTAAGTAAACACATGTGTAGCATCTCCCCAGGAAAAGTTTTGTCACACAACAATTATATGGACTGAGCAGGTTATAGCTAGGAAGATATTTGTGTATATACATATACATGTATACATGCAATAGCAATTAATGAGAAAAAGAGGCCGATATTTGATGGAGAGCAGGGAGTGGCATATGGAAGGGCTTAGAGGAAGGAAAGGGAATGGAGAAATCCTGTAGTTATAGCTTATCTTGCCTTTCCCCATCGTGTTCTGGAATTAGTGTAACTACACCTGCAGCCCCACCCCTAGATCCTCCTGTTTCAAGGATGAGTGCAGTAATAAAATCAGTCTGGGAGTTAGAGCCCAAAGCACAGGGTTATTTCTGAGAGACTGCATCAGGAGCCTACATATAATTCCCAAAATCTCCTTGGAGTTAAATTTTATATTTCTAAATGGAACACAGAAGGACAAGGAGAGAATGGTGTGAGTACCCTGAAGCAGTGTGCAGTGGGCTGACCGTGTTACTTGGGTGCAGAAGCAAGGACACGGAGCAGGCATTACACTGGGGTAAGAGAGCCCTTTTAAGCAGGCAGGCTCCCAGCGTTGCCCAGCAGAATGACTGGGCATTTCTGGTCTCCATCATGAATGCCAACCGTACTCGCGCAGTACTGTCCCAAGCAAGCCACCTATACCCAGGGCACTTTCACCCCGGGTAAGATTCACAGGGACCATTTCTCCCCAGCTGTACCTCCAGGGCCTAGATTGCTCAGCATATATGAGACACTTGGAACAAGTGTGGCTACTGGAGTTTGACATTGGTTGAAAGAAGAAGGCTGAAAGGAAGGAAAAACAAAAAAGAAGAAAAAGAGGAAAAAATCGTTGTAGTCAGTTGCTTCATTAGGTAGTTAATTAGTGAAAGGCATTTTGGAGTAATTTCCTACTTGGTTACACATTAATTGGCAATTAAAAATAAAATTACAGGTTGAAGGATGTGACTCGGCGATTGAGCACAGGCTTAACATGTGCCAGGCCTTGGTTTTAATCCCCAGCACAGCAAAATAAATAAGAAGATCCATTAACCTTTCCAAATAAAATGCATGAATTAAAAACCGCGCTGAAATGAATCTAATGGCATATTCTTCCAAGTACCAAAAGTGAAACCTGTGTCCTTCTGAATCCAGGTACATGGCGTAAGGTAGCTTGTCCCAGACTCACCAGATCCCTGTGAATATAGCAGTTCCTCTCCAGGTACGCCATTCCTTCACATATGTCCTGGCACACACTCAAGAGCAATGGCTTCTGAAGCTTGCCTTTTCTCTCCCTCAGATAGTTAAGCAGGCAGCCATTTTCCATGAACTCTGTCACTATGTAGAGGGGCTTCTGCTGTATACACACCCCATAAAGCTGAACTAGCCTCGAGTGTGACAGTTTCCTATAGGAGAAAAACACACCAGTGAACTGGATTCCTCTTGCATTTAAAGCAGTAGTATGCCATTTCTATATTGGAGATAAGATAAACATCAACCCCAACCACCAGGAAGGCACAGCATCTTCTTTCCACGTTAGGCACTGAAAACACAGGCTCGGGAGTTTGTGCCGTGCTTCCGAAGTTATCGTTATAAAATGCTGCATGCCCCATATCCAACTGGCAGCACTTTCCTTTTCACCCTGTGGTGTCATCGTGTGCGTCCTCATTATTGATTTTCCCCAGCCCAGGTTCTCAAGGCTTTGAATCCTACTCATCCTAACTACAGCCTTTAGATGGGAAATTCCAGGCAGGCAGTGGGGAAGAAAGAATGATTGATGGTCACAGGACAGAAAAGGGAATTCTAAATAGTAAAGCTATTTAAAAGCAAATGTTTAATGCTGTTTTGTACTGTTTCTTTTGTATTCACTGTAACCATCCGCTTGAAAGACAAAATGTAACCATATGGTAATTTGTATATTTCCTGAAAAGTCTGTTGGGGTATATGAGATGTAGGGGAACAAAGTATACAGCAGAAAGAAAGAACACAAGTGAACAGAGAATAAAGAGAGATTCACCAGGAAAAGAAAAAAATAGTGAATGTTTAGATACAGCTGGAGACTAAAAATGATTTGCCAGCATGAAACCATATATTGTGAAGTTGGTAATCACACAGAGTTTAAGTTTTCCATTGAAATATACTCATAATTAAAAAAAAGACATTTAGTTTTATGTGTATAGGTATTTTGCTTCACATATGTGTATGTGTACCATGTGCATGTAGCACTCATAGAGGCCAGAAGAGGGCATCAGATCTGTGGAACTGGGTCAACAAATAGTTGTTAAACCACCATGTGGCTCCTGGGGATTCTGTAGGAGCACCCGACACCCTTGACAGCTAAGCCCTCTCTCAGGCCCCATTACTTACATTTTTAAAAAAGCAACCTAGGCTTCAGAATTTATTGGGTCCCTTCTCCCCCACTATCCCCCCCTCCGCCAACCTGTGAAATATATCATTCAATGTCTAAATGCCTTTTAGGTCAATTGGGGTCACAAAGAAAAAGAAAATTTTAATTAATGTTTGCAGTTTTAAAAGATATATCATCAATTCTGTGATGTGAAATAATGTGAAAAGTTGAAAATTACCTTAGAAATGCTTTTCTTTTCAGCTAGTGTGTGTGTGTGTGTGTGTGTGTGTGTGTGTGTGTGTGTGTTCATATTTGTAAATGTGTATGATGACATGGGTATATATTATTAGACACACTTTGATTTCTTCCAAGTCCATAGAGCATATTTTCAGTTAGGAATGTGTTTTCCATGCATGCAGAATAATGTCAGGAAAGCAAGTCTCAGAATGACATACTTCCATGCCATGAGAAACCCAAGACCAAGGCTACACAGAATCATTTGAGAACTGAAACATTAACAGCCATTTGCTTATGAGGGCAACTGACAACTTGTATCTGAAATAAGACAAATATCTATTAGAAAAAAATCAAAAGCAAGTAAGTAAACTTTCATATGTGATTCAGATGAACAAACAGAACAAAACCCTCCCACAGGCAGAGAACTATGCAAGCAGAAATGTGAGTTCCTGCTTCCCGTAACGCTAGTTTTCTCTATACATATCCTTCCCCAGTTAGAGAAGTGTTGGGACTCCCTGCAGGGAGATGTATTTAAATTAGTTTTTTAAAAGTATTTTTTCAAAACGTCTACAGCCTTCTCCTGTTATCCTTTCCTAATTCCTCCTAGTCTCTTGGCAACAGATCAAGTTTCATGGTTCTCAAAGTCATCTCTGGGGACCATTCTCAAATTCATTTCCCCCAGCTTGACCTTTCTCCTGGACTCTAGCCTAGTGCATTTACCTGGCTAGTTAGTCATTGATGATCTTCTAATAGGCTTCTCAAATTCAGCACACACACACACACACACACACACCCCTCCCACCCGGAGCTCCCTGCACAGCTTTCAGTTAACTGGACTTGAGAAAATTCTTTTCCATTTTCTTATTGTTTTTGTAGCCTGTGGAGGGGTTTTTGACTCTTACAAATTCCTGGACTCCTACATTATATAAGTTTTATCAGCTTCCTAAGCCTTCTGAGCAGGGGAGTGGAGGTAGCATTCCAAGTTAGAAGAAAATAGTTATGCAAAAGTCTAACTCATGAGTTCCTCGATGTGGATGCCTCTTTCAAGAAGCCCCTCATCTCATGGTCAGAAAAGATCCTGAAATTTTTAATTAATGCTGAGTTACATGAGTCCCATTCATAGTGTGTCACATTAATCCAAACACATGCTACTACCCTTCAGATGCAGAACTCCCTGATCAGAGAGTATATAGGTCAGCAAACAGGTGTTTCAGGTACATTGTAAGGACAACATCACTGGGAAGCTGATATCCCTGGAAAATCATGTTCATTATAATTACATCCAGATTCCTTCTCTCGTAAGTGGATAGAAAAGATATTTTGGTAGCATCAGTGGGATATGAGCTTGAAAACTCTGAGTCCTAACTTCTCTGTCTTCCCCAGAGAAGGCTCTAGCTAATCACTTCCGGTTACTATCTAATCTCTGCTCATTTTGTTTCCCTTTGGGACCTGCAAGTTTGGCACACAACTCCATTGCTCTGGACAGTAGCACAGCTGAAATGGAACACTTAGGCTTTTGTTTTTGTTGTTGTTTTTCCTCTGATGTGTTAGTATTCTTCGAAATAAATACTGAGCAAATGTTTAGAGAATGTTGGTTTGCACTATCCTGGTCCAAGCTCAGGTTACAAATTATTCAGCACCTATCACAGAGCTTACAATTATATACTTCCCTTGTCTTTTCCACTAATCATTTCAATAAATCACACCCTGGTCCAGTGCCATATGTACTGTTATTCCCAATTTTATAGGCAAGGACTTTGGAGAGTGGAAAGTGACATAGTTCATGCACATCCCATGGAGGTTAAACAATTGGCCTGGGTTACACAACTAGCTTGGGCAGAGTTGCGACACAGTTGCAAGTGTGTCTGAATCCAAAGTCCAGGATCTGTCCAAGACCTTGAGGTGTTGGGTCATGTTTGTGTGGGTGGGGCTCACACTTACATCATCACTTTGGCTTCTTCAATGAAATCCTCTTCAGACATGAAGCCTTCATTGATGGCCTTGATGGCGACCCGGATGTGTGCTCTCCATTTTCCTAAGTGGACCACACCAAACTGACCACTTCCAATCTCCTTGACAAAAGCCAGCTCAGACGGGTCTATCTCCCACTTCTCTGGAAAGGCAAATGACTCATGTTACAAAAGAGAGAGAATGCTAACTTTTTTCAGAGAAAACATTTTGGAATTATCTAGGCATTGCCGCTTGCATCACATAGAAGTTAAAGATATTGTGGCCTTATGTATAATTCATAACATCAAGTATTAAGAGTCACCTGCTTAGAGACAGGAATATATAACAAATTGTGACTATAAAAACATTGTATAAACATATCAGTGTACTTTACTAGACAAAGCTAGACCTGGGGCCTAAAACATGGATGTTCCTACCCTGGTTTTGTTATGGTGCGAAATGTGTAAATGTATAAACCACAGGAAGTTGGTGTTACTTCCTCTTCCTTTTTCAGTTCTCACTGTTCTCACTGCTAAAGAACCTCCCTGCCTCCTGTCTCATAATCTACTATATATATATATATTGCCAGAGTGCTAACCAACATATATATGTGTATCATATATATATATATATGTGTGTGTGTGTGTGTGTGTGTGTGTGTGTGTGTGTGTATCATATACATATATATATATATATATGTAATTTGAGGTGAAATTTGTGTTACAGTACATTTCTTATAAGCAAATCAGGAAGGAGGAAGAGGAAGAAAACTTTTCAAAATAATGCCCTTGAAACTGATAAGCTTTACTTTTTAGCACCTAATTTTTTATATACCAACACTACCATCTGCTGGAACTTTAGGGTAATGCACCTAGCAGAATTTTTAAGGGTGATAAGCCCCCCTAGTACCAGTGCTGGGAAATAGTCATCAACCCAGTAGTGAAATGCTGTTGTAAAAGTAACATGAGAAAATGGATTTACAGCTTTGATGATGGCATAGAATTGCTTAATAAAATATGATCACAGAGGGAAATATTAATAAATTGCAACTCAAAATTTTGTCTGTTCGTATGGAGAGATGACTCAGTGGTTAACAGCACCTGCTCTTGCAGAGAACTGGAGTTCAATTTCCAGCACCCACATGATGGCTGAAAACTTTTCTTAGCTCCAGTTCAAGGGGACCCAACGTTCTCCTTCTTCTGGCCTCTGCAGGCAACAACCACTAATGAAGGGCACTTACAAAACACTCATACATGTAAAATAAAGAGAAATCTTTAGAAGAAAGTGTTAAGAATAAATCAACCACTAGGCAGTGGTAGTGTATGCCTTTAGTCCCAGCACTTGGAAGGCAGGGGCAGGTGGATCCTTGTGAGTTCGAGGCCAGTCTCGTTTGCAGAGCTAGTTCCAGGACAGTTAAGGCTACACAGAGAAACCCTGTCTCAAAAAGACAAGAGAAAAAAAAAAACAAAAGCAAAAACAAACAAACAAACAAAAAACCAAAAACACAAAGAAATAAATCAATCAGGAAAAAAGCATAAACTCTGATTTAAGGGTAAAGATGATGAATATTTGATCATTAAAGAAAATATCCAAGTGGTCTCTACATCTATTAAAAGGTGGCCAAAGTCATGAGGGGTCAAAAGTAAACCATTGTACACTTATCAGACTGGCTGAAATTAAAAAGAAATTCTAAATATTGGTAAGGGTCCAAGAGTGGCACTGGCATTCTTAGGTAGGTGTGGAATTTGGAATAAACTTTTTGGAAAATTGGTTCTGCCTAGTAAATCTCAAATTGTGCATAGTCCATGGCCCAACAAACCTAATCTAAAGTATACATGTAGTGCAGCATAAATGAACATTTATCATCTAAACACAAATAAGAACTTTCATAGCAATAGTATTTGTAACGAAGGCAGTAATCCTAACATTGTAGCACTACATCACAATGAAAATGAGTCAGCCACACCCAATACCATAGATGAAATTCAAAGATGTAGTGAGAACAGGAAGAGGTCAGACACAAGCGTGTGTAGTCCCTCATTCTATTAACTGAAGTACTCAAAATTTGGTAAAACTATATCATGGGAGAGTTGTGGCTTATGTTTCATTTTGTTAAAAAAAAATTGAACTTTTTCTAAGAAATTGAAGAGCATGATATTCAGGCCAGGCAGTGGTAGTGCATGCCTTTAATCCCAGCACTAGGGAAGCAGAGGCAAGTGGATCTCAGTAAGTTCGAGGCCAACCTGGTCTACAAAGTGAGTTCCAGGACAGCCAGGACTGTTACACAGAGAAACCCTGTCTCAACAGGGGGGTGGGGGACACAAACAAACAAAAACAGAACATGAACATGATATTCAACCAAATTGTTAATAACAGAAGTTCTTACATACAGGAATGACAAAGGTATCAATTAACCATGAAGTCAGTCTTCCAACATGCTTAAATGGAGACCCTGAAGCATAGTCATTTTTATACACTATAACTGTCACTGTTACACCCCCCACCTGCAGATAATCTGAGTCCTACAAAAGAGAAATTCAAGGGAACAAAATTTTGAACAAGTCAAGTCTGAAAGCAAGGTTCCCTGGCTCACATTTATTCTCCCAGACTTGAACATATCACACTTGAGACTGAGGGTACCAGTTCCTTTCGAACAAAGGTGAAGTGATGTTCAACAGCTCTTCTTGATAGCATCTCTTAGAAACAATCATTTCCAAGCCATCCTTGTAGCCAGAAAACAACAGCCTCAATCCAGAGAATAGAAGTTATTTATCAAAATGGGAAAGATGACAGCTCTTCATAAGCTGTAATGAAATATGAAATAAACCAAAACATTGCTACTGAGTTTAAACTGCCCTAGGAGATGGATTATTTAAACATCTCCAGCAAGGAATTTAAATTTTTTAAAGAAACATAAGTAGGTAAACATTTCAAATGAACTGAGAATTTAAAGAATCTGTAGGGTGGTTCCTGGATGGGTGGGTGGATGGATGGATGGATGGATGGATGGATGGACGGACGGACAGACAGACAGACAGACAGTTGGACAATGGATAGATGTCTTCCCTCAGCATATGTCTATACTTTACCATAGCTAAAACCAGCGGTGGCTGGTAAGCAGCTTCCCAGAAACCCAACTGGATATCGGAGACGGGACATGAGGCCTAAGGAGAAAAAAAAAAAAAAAAAAAAAAATGAGCATATCAAGACTCTACTAGTTACAGAAGGAAGAACTAGATATAGTAGAATTTAGCACTTGTCTTTAAATAATGAGGCAGAACAGTGTGCACAGATGAATTGTTAGCACTTTGGTGAAAAACTTGGCAAAACTCTTAAATAATTGGAAACATGTGTGAATTAAATACATTATACAAAAATACCAATGTTTTATTATAAATTTTCATACCAAGCATGTAGTTTATATATACAACTATAAGTAGACTCTAAAATATTTCTGAGATCTCACTACTATAAAATATGCTATATTTTCTTGAACATGGTCTTGTATGAATTCTCTCAAATTTTCCTCTTATAAAATGGGATATTTGATCAAATTGTTTCCAAAAGTGCTAGAAAAAATTCACTTAACCATCAAATTGAACATCTTTTGGAAATAGTTTTTTGTGGGATTTTTTTGTTGGTGTTCTGTTTTGTTTGAAGGTAGCACAGTAGAATGAGTAAGACTTCATTTGACTAGGTCAACATGAATTCTAAATGATCAGTTCCAATTTATCAATAAACATTCATTATTTGTTTCTTCAATTGCTACAGTCTGTTTGCATCACATTTCATCTTGACATTAGGAGACAGTGTTAAATGAGATGCTGATGGCCTCTGTTCTCACAGACCCCATTTTGTATCAGGGATGGGAAATAAACCAGTGTGTGTACTCACAAGAAATGCAGACAGTAAACACAAGACAGAGTGGATAAACATAGTCATCTGAGAAGGGGTGATCTAGGAAGGTCTTTCAGACAAGATGATGGGGATGATGACACTGACTGACACAGGGCCATTCACAAAGATCAGCAGGAGAAGCCCAAGCCAATGAATAGTATGGGCAAAGCCTGGGAAGCAGAGACAAGCTTGGCTGGTAGAAAACCAGAAGGAATTAAGGCCTAAAATATACAGGATTCTCTTCCAGGTGAATCCCCAAGACCTCAACAGATCCAAAGACAATTAAGATGATTCTTCCTCCAGGAAGCTCTCCCTCAGTGAGGAAGCACAAGAAGAGACAGACCATTCTAATTTAAATGACGAAGATCACACAGGCCAGCTGGGACACAGACCAAGTACGCCAAGCACACGGGTTTGCCCGAAGGTGGACACTTAACCAAGAGTGGGAGTAACAAGAGGCAAAAAGTTATACTCAAGAAGTATTCTGGTATTATCTGGTTATGATGGGTCTTGTGAGCCCTATCAGAGAGCACTGCCTTTTACAGCAAAGGGAAGGAGGAAGAGATGGCATGCAGGAGATGGGGGTGGGTGTCAATCTCAAACAAGAAAGTGAAATCTTCCTATTTCCACTTGTGTTAGATCACTGGCAGTAGCACTGAAGTGGACTGAAGGGAAATGAACTTTGGAGACAAAGCATTAAGAAGCTGCTGGAAATTGTTACAGGAGGAATGATTAATTAGGGCAGCCCTGATACTAGGGAGAGACAAGGATCTAAATGAACATGTTTAGGACGTAAAAGTGATTGCATTTGCGACTTAGCTAAGAGTATTTATGTGGTGAACAGTTTATCATTCTTAACTC
Source organism: Phodopus roborovskii (assembly GCF_943737965.1). Lineage (NCBI taxonomy): Eukaryota > Metazoa > Chordata > Mammalia > Rodentia > Cricetidae > Phodopus > Phodopus roborovskii. The sequence goes on along the minus strand of NW_026126525.1, from coordinate 29,264,713 downwards.
TTAATGTTGTCACATCCTGATCTTTGATTATTTTGTAACCATACCACATAATACTCTTTCTTAAGTGTTTCTTTAAAGGAAGGAGAAAGAGGAAGGATTGATGAGAAAGCAAACTCAGAACCAGCCTGCTGGTGTGGGTGTGTGTGTGGGTGGATTGTATCTCCAGTCTGATCCTTGACCTCCGGGCCTCTCCCCTATACCTCTCTCTAACTAAGCTGCTGCTGATCCTAGGAAATGCACGTGGATTCATCCTGTAAGTGGGAACACATGTCCTGGAATTTGTTCTTGATGTGCAAAACCAGTGTTAAGGAAAAGTATTCTCTTTTCAAATAAGTTGTTTTGTTTTGTTTTGTTTGGGTTTGGGTTTGTTTTTGGTCAACACAACTTTTCGTGAATGGAACATTCAAAAGAAACACATGGTAAAAAGGTAGGATAAGTTACAGTGGATGGATTCCAAGTTCCACAATGCTGAGGTACAAGCCTTTGCCTCTGGTTCCGAGTGGCTTGGCACAGACTGGCTGAGGGATGAAGACCAGTGCTGTGTCTGTGATTATGGTAGAACTTTCTGAGATCTCTTCTAGAAATGATAGGTTTGTATAAGAAGAGCTGGAGGAGAGGGATCAGTATTCTGCTATATATTAGCTATATTTGACCTATATTTACGTCAAAGTGTAACTGTGAAAGCCTGGGTTCTGTATTACTTTGTATTTTCTCAAAATAAGAAAGAATAGAGAATGTGAGGCTTAAAGATAATTCTTCATTGTAATTATCTCAACAAGAGAGCAGATTTGTGGGAGCCAAGGAAAGGAGCTCGTCATTTGGGATTTGAAGCTGTATTACATTTAACCCTACTTAACCTTCCAGAATACATACTAAATCCCATTGGCTTCTCTGTCATCTACCATCTTTCTAATCTGATAGACATCAAAAACTGCAACTCAAGTCTTGCTCCTTGACCAGAAAAAACAAAACAAAACAAAAAAAGACACATTGATGAAAACAACCATTGCCCAAGGGACTTTTGTTGTGGAATATTTAAGACCATGCATGCCTTCCCTGCCAAGGGACTGGCCCCAGCCCTTCTTACCACACCTGACTCCTCACTGCTGTGGAATAATCCTTTTGTACACTGTGAAGATGTTTTGCTCTTATTGGTTTAATAAAGAGCCAACTGGCCAATCACTAGACAGAAAGAGGTTAGGCGGGGGAGCCAGAAAAGGAACCTTGGTAAGGAGGGTGAAGTCTCTAGCCAGGTGCAGAGGAAGCAGATGAACAAGCCTAGCTGAAAAAGGGTAATGCCCTGTAGTCAAGCATAGATAGGAAATACCAGTTAAGTTGAAAATACTAGTCAGTAAAAAGCCTAAGCTATCGACCAAGCTTTTATATAATTAATAATAGATCTCTGTGTGGTTATTTGGGGTGCTGGTGGTCCCAACAATAAACTCCACCTACACCTCACTTACCAGCTGCATTGTACTGGTGATACTGGATCAGCTCGGGAACTGATGGAAAGAGATGTCTTTCGGTGACATACCATTGTCCTGAGTCATTCTTTTTAATCTGATAATGTTTTATGGAAGACTGTGCATGTCTGTAATCAATAAAATGTCAGTTACCAGAGAAACAAAAGGCTGTTTAGAATCAAGTCAGTGTGTTAAGCAGAGGGACCCCAGTACTCAAGCTTTCTTCCTGGCAACACTACACACCAATGAGAGGACAGATGGGCTCCACTAATGCCTGCTCATCCCAGGAAAAGCTCTCACATGTCTTACTGGCACCTCGTATTCAACATAACTTCAGAAGACAAGCCCCATGCACAATAAAGTGATGCTCATCGTAAAGCCCACATAAACTAAACAAATGAGAAATTGCATCGTGAAGGATTAGAAAGGTGAGATTAGAGAGGGACAGTCGATACGGGCAACCCTGCCAAGCAGGTTAACGGCTGTGTGCAGCTAGGCCTTCATTATTAAACTGCAGACAAGCTGAGGTAGTCACTCCTCAGCCGCTTCCCTCACTAAGGGAGGGATGTTCCTGAGGTGCTGCCTCTCAGGCATCTCTACCTCATCACAAGTTCCCATAGTCAGAGAACACCCTAGACCTAAAGGCACAGGAAGCTTGGCCCTCTGTGCAGCCCAACCCTAGAGGAGGCTGAGGGGTCTGAGGAACATGCCACAACTAGTCTAACTTGATTGGGAGGGCTGGTTGGGAAAAGGAAGAGAAAGAAAGCCATGTTATCACATTGCACAACACATTGCATGTCATGCAATAGATATGTCCAAGATACAATGTGAACTGGGTAGTTGTTCCAGTTTCCAGGCCAGCAGTCTCCTCCCTAAGCTGAGTCCTTTCTTAAAGTCCCTATGTGATGGTATCTGCATAAGAGCAAACTGTCCCAAGAACTATATCTAAAGTAGTCAAAAATCACAGATGCTTACTTTCCAGCTCTTGTAAACACAGAAATTGTATAGGACCCCAAATGTCTTGAATCTCTCACAATAAACGCACCTTCTTTAGCCTGCAAAAAACAAAATGCAGTCATTACACAAATGTATTCCTACTTAGAAAAACAAACCAAGACATCACTGATAAAAACAAAACCTAGATAGACTTACTTATAAGTAAGTAACATATATAAAAAATAAGTTATTTCTATATTCTTACTATTAAAGAGTGAGATTGCATTTGGAAGTGCATACTACCTTATCTCTTTCACAGGTTTAGCAATCATATGTTTAAGAGAAGGTAAATTAGATAGGAAATGTACAAAGTGTAACTATTTTAAAACATTATCCTTGATTTTTCCAGGAAAAGTCCTGGACTTGACATCCTGGTACCCAGTATGGTTTCTGTTGTATTGATTAGGATAACAGATGAAGATCACTGATCCACATAAAAACCAGCCCTGAGACTGACAAGACTGCATGTTAGAAGAACTGGAATGAAGGATGCAAGGAGAAATATTTCTGAAAAGGCAGAGAGTTGGACAAGAGATTACAGTTCACAAGAATACATATAGGGGATCCTGTTGGGAGTTGGAAACTGTTGTAGGATGTGGGAGAGATGAAGAGAGGAATGGTAGTGGGGGACACGGTAACACTTTTGTTTCAATGCTCAGTTAAGAACTTGGTCCCTGTGGACATTCTTTAAAGAAACTCCGAGAAAGCTGTACATTGCTTTCTGATCATTTTGACAGTTAGACTCTTCTGTTTGTTATTATGCAACTTTTCTGCTTTACTTCATGTGTTTTTGTTCCTGAAGGCAGAATGGCCTCAGGGTCTCTCATGAAACCTATAGAGCAGTGGTTCTCAACCTTCTAATGTTCCACCCTTTAATACAGTTCCTCATGCTGTGGTGATCCCCAACAGTAAAATTATTTCATTGCTACTTCATAAATGTAATTTTGCTATTGTTACAAATTTCAATGTAAATATTTGATATTCAGGATACCTGCTGTGTGATTCCCTCAAAGGAGTCACACCCACAAATTGAGACCTGCCACCAAGGTTACTATTGGCAACTCTGTGGCCCAAGAAGCATGGACAGCCCCTCACAGCACACTTAAGATACTAAACTCAATCTCCTCCCACAGTTGCACAAAGACACCTCGGTCTTCAACTGAACTCTCTTATAGGCATTGTAAATGACAAATCCAGCTTTTACTGAATTACTGTGATGCACAAGTGTTGCATTATATAACAAAGGGGGAAAACAAGATGTTAATGACAAAGGTATGGACAGAAAAGTTGTATGTATGTGTCTGTATGTATGTATGTTGGGATGCATATCAACATACAGAACATGCACATAACAAAATTATACATGGAGTGGTCTCTGCTTATAAAACTTCAAGGAAGGAAGACCACAAACAGTGTTTTCTAACCACAAAGCAACAGAACTAGAAATCTTTAAAAAAAAAAAAAAAAAAAAAAAAGCCCCCAAGTACAATACCCTGAGCATCTCCTCCTGCATTGCTCAGTCTGCTTTCTTATAGAACCCAGGGCCAACAGCCCAGGGATGGCACCATCCGCCAACAATGAGGTAGGCCCTTCCCCATCAATCACTAATTAAGAAAATGTCCTACAGGCTTGCCTACAGCCAGATCTTATAGAGGCATTTTCTAAATTGAAGTTCCCTCCTGTCAGATGACTTCAGCTTGTGTCAAGTGGACATACAACTAGCCTGCACACCAGCTGAAGTACAAGGTAAAAATAAAGATCAAAGTAGAAGATAATATTATAAAGGTGAAAATATGGTACAATCAGTAATTAAGTTCAAAATCTAGTTGTTCAAAAAAGTAACAGATAAACTAATTAACTAGTTAATAACTAATTGTGAAAATTATCAAAAGTTATTCCATAAGATGAATAAATCAATGATCTGTAAAAAAAAAAAAAAGAAAGAAAGAAAAGAAAAGAAAAGAAAAAAAGACTTGAATGCAATGGATATTTAGCTAACAAACTTGCCAAGATTGAATCCGCTATAACTAAAAGTCCTAAGAGTTCTGTGAATTAGAACAATGGGTATGACTCTTAAAAGACAGCATTAGAAAGAACCATAATCACATATTAGAAAATACTAACATGAAAGGAAAAAATAGTACAGATATTGAACTATTTCAAAGCAAAGTAACAAAAGATAAACTTCAAAATGTAAGGGTGTGAGGTCATTTTACCATTAGTAACATCAACCCAGCCCAGGCTGCACAAAAGAGAAACCACCAAGTAGCCTCATTTCATCACAAATATTACAGAAAATGTTAATAAATTGAATCCAGTAGCATCAGAACCCACATGCACCACAGCCTACTGAGTCAGAGTATCTGAGAGTTCTTCCCTAATGTTGTCTGTATATTCAGCACAACCATGGAAGGTTTGGCTTCATGTGTCATGGTGATCCTGAGAGTGAGGAAAGCTAGGGACACCAGAGAAAGCCTCCATATTTAAAACAGTTTATGAACAGACAGTCTGGCCAATGATGACAAAGTAGAAAATACAGACATAATCCAAAATAAATTTTTTTATCATTATGAATGTGGCAACTAAAGTGAATGCAGAATAGAAAGACACTTGGTAAATTTACAGGAATTCAGTAATCTTCCCCTTACTCATTGCATCAGGAAACATTGCGAATGAACCAAAAGTATAAGTTTACAAAATAAAACCACCAGCATCATCAAGAAACATGGAGGTATTTTCTTGTAACCTTGGAGTAGAGAAGGCAATTCTATGTTGATACAGTTTATCAACCTTTACAAAAACTTTGTCTGAGCACCCCTTACCAGCAGGAAGTAGTTTGGAAAGAACAACGCCCAAATTCCCAAATATTGTGTATAAATGTTTGTTTTCATTTAATTGGACTTTGTTATATAAAATTAAATAAAAAAGAGTATCTTAAAAAAAAAACTTTGTCTGATAAATTCAAATATGTAAAATCCAAATATCATGCCAGAAAATGGCTGCACAATTGAAAAGGTAGAGGAAATATTGCCACATGCCACAAAGGATTAGTTTCATTAGCTATAGCTACAGAGATTCTATAAATTCTGAGAAATGTATCAAAAATCTAGTAGAAAGGCACACAGAGAATATGAACAGTTACAACAAAGAAAATCAAACACATAAAATGTAATGTATGAAAAATGTCTAACACCTCTAGGCTAAAAAGATATGAATCAAATTCACAGTGAAATGAAGCACCAGAGGAAGGAGCCAGATGTCTCATGTGATATGCTACCTCAAAAGCCTGTGGGAAACAGCTGCTCTTGTATTTCCGGTGGGTATATAGACCCTCGCACCATTCCTACAGGGGCACTTTGAGGTCTATGGAAGTTAGAAATACACATTCCCTTTGGCCTTAGATTTCCATCTGGAGATTTGGTCTACAAAAAGACTCATATAAATGGAAAAAGACGTGTGTGAGGCGAGAATTGAAAGCAACTTTGTTTTAAGAGAGGAAGAGAGCATATCTCACTTACTTTCCATGAGCTATTGATTTGCAAATGATGTTTTATGGTGGTTTGAAAGAAAATGACCCCTATGGGGAGGTGTGGTCTTGTTGGAGGAAGTGTGTCCCTGTGGGTGTGTTTTTGAGGATTCCTATGCTCAAACTATGCCCAATGACACAGACTCCTTTTCTCAGTTCCTTCTCCAGCATCATGTCTGCCTGCATATCACCCACCAAGGCAATAATGTACTAAACTCTGAACCATAAGCTAGCCCCAGTTAAATGCTTTCCTTATAAGAGTTACATTGGTCATGGTGACTCTTCACAGCAATGGAAACCCTAATTAAGACAGTGATGCAGCTAAACTAGAAAATGATATGCAGATATATAAAGCCAATGAAAGACACACTTGTGTACTGATGTTGGAAGACTCAGTAGGAAGGAAGAGTGGTATGTAGAAGAATATACATAAGGGGCCAAGGATATAGATGGTTCGGTGGGTAAAGCACTGGCTGCATAAGCATGGGGATCTGAGTTTGGATCCCTAGCATCTGTTTAAATATCAGGCACATGTAATCCCAACATCTGGTAAGCAGAAACAGGGAAGCCCAGAAACAATCAGGCTGGCTTGAATAGACACATTAGCAAATTCTGGGTTCAAGTGACGGACCCTATCTTAACATATACTATAGAGAGCAATCAAGGACTATTCCAGATATCAACCTCTGGCTTCCACACACAGTTCTTGTTAGGGATATGGTCCCTGATTGGTTGACTACGCTCCAGTGGATGGCTTTACCCCTGTGCATGTATGGGCAATTATAGTTAGCAGGTTATTTTTTTTAAAAGGATATGGAGTTGTAAGGTGGATGTGAGCAGACATCTGGTTTGGAAGAAGGGGGAGGTGAATATAATCAAATTGAATTGCATACTTGGATGAAATTCTTAAATAAATAAAAGTATAAACTAGTATCTTACTTTTCTATTTCCATGACCAAGGCAACTTCTAAAAGAAACCATGTAATTTGGGACACATAGTTCAGGTCTAGAGGCCATATGACCATCCTGGTAGGGAATAGGGCAGCAGGCAGGAATGGTGATGGTGCAATAGCTAAGAGCTCATATCACAACCACAAGCACAAGGCAGAAAGAGATAGAGCTAATTGAGAATGGCTGGGCTTTTGATTCTTCAAACCATGTCCAACCCATGACAAACCTTCTGCAACAAGACCACACGTTCTGATCCTTCCCAACAAGTTCCACCAACTGGGGACCAAGCATTCAAATATATGAATCTATAGGGACCATTCTTATTCAGGCAACCATATCTAGTCAAACTATTCTGAATCAAATCTTGAAAATACTTAGCAATATTAAATCTGAACATTCAGTGTGTACATGTGTATGCAAGATTATTTTTCCAAACAGTAAGAAGCAGGAAACAGGTTGAATTCTTATGAACAGTTGGTGGATTTTATATACGCATATAATGAAATGTTAAATAATATGGTGGTTCTACATGTACACATATTAATGAAAAATTTAAAAGAAAGTGTTCATAAAAATCCTAAGTCTTAGATTGTGGGTCATACCTATTATCCCAGTACTTGGGAAATTGAGGCAGGAGGACTATCTCAAGTTTGAGTTCAATGTAGGCTACACAATGAGAGTTTAATCTCAAAAATAAGCAAATATCAATGTATATGAGCTTTATGTCAAGTGGTAAAATTATTCATCTACACAGATGATAAAAACATAAATTGATGGGAAAAATGAGAGCGCATCTGCCTTTTGTGACTGTCTTTCATGAATGTAGGGGGAAATGATCGCATGGGGTTCACATGTGTAATTTTAGACCCTTAGACTGTCAGGGCAGCTGAGCATAGGAGGAAGGAATATCACAAATTAAAGATTATTCTCAGTGAATTTAGTGAATTTGAGGCCAACCTGGGCTACATGAGGTGTTATCTCAAACAAAGGTAAATAAAAAACCAAAAGAAAAACAATCAGGGCCAAATTTTTAATATTGCATCATTGTGGCAGGCATGCGGGCTGTTCTACAACTCTAGTGTCTTCAGGAAGACAGACGTCCCAATTCCAGAATCTTTTGTGCTGGACATACACACACTCCTGTGATTTGGATCATGTGATCTCTATCATCTTGCTCATTGGGAAACTACTCCCAGCTTTCCTTCCCCTAACTTTGCAGAGTGGGGCTACTGATTTCACTAGCATTCTCTAGCAAGCAGAGCTAAGCTGTCTAGACCCCACCTACACCCACACCTGAGGCCAAGTCTTGGTTTCCCCATCTTCTACATGTTCCCCCATTTCAGAAAGGGTCTTCTCTGCACCCTGGGCATTACTAACGTGGAATATTACACACACACACACACACACACACACACACACACACACACACACACACACACAACTGATTCTCCTTCACATTTCTAGAGTCCCTGAACATCTAAGGCCGGCACAGAATGACACAACACTTCCTGACTTCCTGTCCAGGTTCCGGTTTGACTCTTCATTTCCCCGCAGTTACTGTGCACTGACAGTCGGAAACTTGGGCTCCACACTGTTTTGTCTTGGTTTGACCTAAATGAGTAGTTTTGATCTGAATCTACTATTCTAACCACCAACTCTCCCCCTTTGTTCCGGAAGACTAAAGAAACTAGTACTGAATAGTTCTCCGTATTTTTGTTTTTCTGGAGCGTAAGCAGAGGTCACAAGGTTAGAGGTTCTGTTGTGCAAAGGGTTCATATGTCGGTGTTCTCCATCTGTGGGTGATAACGCCTTTGGGTCTAATGACCCTTTCACGAGGGTCACCTAAGTCCGTCGGAAAACACGTATATTTACATTACACTTCATAACAGCAGCACAATTACAGTTATGAAATAGCAACAAAAATAGTTTCATGGTTGTGTGTCACCACGCCATGAGGAAATGTGTTAAAGGGCCACAGCGTTACCCCACTGCCGTGTGGGTAACTCGGATACACACTCCCCTGAGAGAATACATGCTGACTGAAGGTATGGTGTCAACATCATTTCAGGAGAAACATGTTTCTGAAATTACCAAGCAGTCCGTGAAAAGGTGATCTTAGGCAAATATGCCCATTTTTGATTTAGAAAAAATGTGCAGTGGGAAAGAGTTTGTAATGGAATTTTAAGATTAAAAAGAATAAGAATACACCTTTCTGAATGGCTACAATCTTCATAATAAACTTCTCAGGATAACTAGAAACATTCATGGGCTCTTCTGGGCATACTGAATTACCTCTTGTCTCAATAGGCGTTCAGTCTGGTTTCTAGTAATGTTCTTATGGTACCATCTGCAAAAGTAACAAAGGACACATTTTTTAACTTTATGTTAAATTTTCTTCAGGCTAAAAAAGAAAAAAACTCTAATTATTTCATTTTAAAGCTTTTACTTTAGAATTTAATTTAGAAAACTATAGCTTAAATTCAGATAAATAACAACATTCTGTTATATTTCCAATTTAACAAGGTCAATACATTTGTTTCTCATTTCAAGCCATTAAATAGTTCATTCTACCAGCTCAGATCACCCTTCTGGCCCACACAGTACTTATATATAATTTCTCATGATTTAACATCTTATAAAATTCCATGAAAAGATATGAAACTAAGAAGTTATCTTTAGGCACTGGGGAGATGGCTCAGCAGTTAAGAGCACTGGCCACTCTTCCAAAGGACCTGGGTTCAATTCCCAGCACCCACATGGCAGCTCACAACCATCTGTAACTCCAGTTCTAGGGGATCTGACACCCACACACCAATGCACATAAAATAAAGTTAAATAAATCTTTCTTTCTCCTCAGGATGTTCCCATTTGCATGTTTTTAGAAGTGTTAGGTCCCTTTCCAAAGTGAAATCCATCCTGACTTATGTAATTTTCCTTAAGACACTCCCCTCTCCCAGTATGGTTACTACTTAACAGAATTTATGGATAGGGACAGCCAACCACTGATCTGACCCAAATGCTCTCTCCTGCCTTCTCTCTCGCCACAGTCTCCCCTTATTCACTAAGCCACATTGGGATTCCTTCCTTTCTTATACCATCAACCACCCTTCTACCTTCAACCCCTGTTTTCTCTCCATTCAACATGCCATTAGGTGACTAGACCATCAGAAATACACACAGTATATGTAGTTCAGTATGACCACCCTTAAGCAATAAACACATAGTTACAAAAAAAGAGGGAAATACAGTTCAACAATGAAGACAGAAAGGTTGAGAAACTTTCAACTTCAAAACAACACATTCACAAAGAGCTTCATTACAGGAAATACTACTTGGTGGAGAGAAAAAGGCAACATTGAACATGAACTGAGTCACCATGGATGGGCCAGAGGTGGCTAACTGAAACCTCTAAAAGGATGGTGTCTCTTTCTCTAACACCTGGTGATGAGAAACTGACTCAAAATGTGGATGGTCAGCTACCTAAACCATTAACGTCATTAAACTGAAAAACAAGCCATAGAGAAGATGAACCGCAGGCATTAGGAGTTGATGACAATGGATTTTAGACAAAGTAATTGGCCACTCTAGGTGTGGCAGGGAAGAGTAACTGAAGATCACTTGGGACTTTTAAATGAATACTACAGTATTAGAGGAATTGCAACATGGGCCTGAGATGTCCTACAGAAAGAAGAAATCACTTCAGAAATGAGCCAGTATTAAAGACATGGGGACTAACATGAAGAGGTGGACACTGGTTATGTTGTAAAATTTGCATGTTAAAAGAAAGTAGTGATGGGAATTCACCAAAATAAGTTGAATCTGTTAGAGGCCAAGACTGTAAAATGATACTTAAATTGAGAGAAGTTCACAATAATTGCATTCTTAAATAAAATTTCCCCCCTGTTATGGCATTGGTGTTAATTTTAGTATTTTACATTTGTTTATCATAGTGATAAAATAACAAAAGTGAATGCATTCATTTTAAATATGAATTTGAAATTCATCCACATGGAAATATCGTAAGAATAACTTCAAAGAGCCAGGCAGAAGTCTGTGACAAAAATCAGGTTCCTTTAGGGACACTTTCCTTTCTAAGTAATGAAGAGGTTTGGTGAGGGTGACTTGAGATTGGGAGCAGTGTTTTGGAATCGCATCCATTTAAATCATACGCTAAAAGTTAGGAGGACTTTTAAAAACTGAGGTAAGACTATGTCTTGCTTTCATTTTCCATTGCTGAGTCTATTTTGGCTCAGAATTGCATTACAACCCATTATCTCTGGAAGCTGCAGCAGGAACCAGACATTGCTGGTCGCAGTGTATCCACAGTCGGGGGAGGGGGGATTAGTGGTACACACTAGAGCTCTGCTTGCTTTCTCCACTCTTTTCTTTTCAGAACTACTTGGGATTTTTTAATGAAAAATCACTGTACTGTAATGAATTTACTGATGAAAAACACCTAGACTTGTTCTGGTAGCCATTCTATTGTTGTTGGTCAACTTGACTACATCTGGAATGAGCTAAAACAGAAAAATGGTGGGGCACACTCACTTAATTAAATCTTTTGAAGTAAGAAAACCCATCTGCTTGCAGCCATGGGAGAAGGAAGAAGGAAGCTTGCTCTCTTTGTCTGCTTGCCCTGACTCTCACATTAGAGCCTACTTCTTTGGGATTCTGGAATATAATGAAGACCAGCTGAGACATTCAGCTTCAAAGACCTTCCATTGGTAGACAGCCATTGGTGGACCTCCTGGACCACATTCTGTAAGCCATTCTAATAAATCCCCTTAATATAATACTTACAGGTGACTCCTTCTGTAAGTCCTATTACTCTGATGAATCCTGACTAATACACCACCCAAATAGTCATGGAGTTCTATGCAGTTAAGGATCCTCTGCCTGGGAATGTTGCCAGTCACAGTGGGTGGGTATTCCCTTTCAGAGGAAGCAAAACAATCCCCTGTGGATGGGCCCACAGGCCAACCTGATTCAGTCAACCCCTCATTGAGACTTTCTTCCCAGGTGATCACAGATTGCATCAAGTTGACAATTAAAACTAGCACAGACTGTATCTCCCATATCCAGACACCCTATACTAAACTAATATAAAATAGTGTGAATTAAGAGTTGGATTAAGGTGGACCATTAACTGTAAACCCCATTAAGGTAAGGAAGGCTGTGTGTTCTAAATTATATCCCCAGGATTTAAAGCCACTAATATCAGATAAAACATCCCTGGTGTACAATAAATGGAATCCAGGTAGGTACTAAAGTAACTAAGGCATGCTGATCACCTGTAAAACTATATAAGGTGGGCCAAACTAAAAATGACTTCCCCGTTACTTTCACTGTTCATAGAACTAACAGTAATCACCGGATCTCTGTGAGTTTGAGTCTAGCCTGGTCTACAGAGCTTGTTCCAGGACACGTTCCAAAGCAATACAGAGAAACCCTGTCTCAAAAAAAAAAAAAAAAAAAAAAAAAAAAAAAAAAAAAGAAAGAAAGAAAGAAAATAATAATAATCACTAGACTGTCTTGATGTTTACTGTTTACTATGTACCATGTGAGGTAGTATCCGCACTTTCTGGAGAGAACAAGCACTATTGTCCATGCAAAACACTGTGGTGACTGTGCTGGGATTTGGGCTCAGTTGCTCCTGACTCAGTGCCTCCAAATAAGGTAGTTCTTAGTTCTTTTGTATAGTCATCACAAAGGTGTATGGCACAAGTTAAGTGATCAGTAAGGTCTAGTGATTAGTTATGATAACTATTATATTTATTTTATATTTTAATACATGTTTAAAAAGAGATAAAGTTTAATGAGTAGCCCTAAGATTTGAATCATTAAAAAGCATGATTTTAAAATTCATATAAAACAGAACCCAAAGAAATTAAATGGAAATTTTGCAAAAGGAGCAGGTTTGAAGCAGAGATTTTCTGTGTAGGCCTGGCTGTCCTAGAACTAGTTTTGTGGATCAGGCTGGGCTCAAATTCACAGAGATCCACCTGCCTCTGCCTCTGGAGCGCAGGAATTAAAGGCACCTGCCTAACACCAGAGCTGTTGGATTCAAAGGCCTCAGCTGAGTCTAAACAAAGAAAGCAATGAGCAAAGGAGCTATGACCGAAAGAAATGAAAGTACAATCGCAAGAGTCCATTCAGTAACCACCAGGCCGATAGGCACTGTTACAATCTCCTTTGATCTTCTGGAAAATCCAAACTTGAACAATACAAAAAAAAAAAAAAGTTCTACTTTTTCTAATTATTCTGGGTTGATTTTCACACACACACTCTCCTCTACATTAGACTTGTTTTGTTGGTCTCAGCTTCTGCAGTGAGACCCCCAGGGTCTTGAGTGACCACAAGTGAATGTGAAACTGTTTCCTAAGGGAGGTGGCTCAGTCTCCTGAAGCAGTCAGGTCAACAGAAAGAACATTCATGGCAGAAAAGAGTGAAGACACTTTGTGATGGGGCTGAAGAGCATGATGAGAAGGAGGAAGAGACAGCCAGCAGAGCAGTCTGGGAAAGACATGTTAGATTTGCCACATGCCCTGTGATCATCTTCATCTACACACCAAGTTCACCAAAACTTTCAGAATTGGAGTTTATTTTAGAGAAAAGTGTCCTGAATCTTGCCTAAAATAGTAGTAAAGCCAAGGAGGCTTCTTCCATTGTATTTGATGTCTGGTCTCAAGAAATACATGATGCCACGGCTTTTATCGCACACTGACACCTGTTGGAAGCATATGCTAATTGCAAGATAAGTACCAAGGGAGGAGGGGGTATGAATTCAAACTCTCTGGACCCTGACACTTTGTACCGATAATTTGACCTGTCAGCCTTACTTTTTCACCTGCATAGTGAGAATCTACTAAGTCATTGCTCAGATCTTCCTATTCCAAAGCTAGAATTGTTATTTTTTTTTAAAAAAAAGATTTTAAAGCATAAATTTGATAAGCATACTTAAGGTTTTTGTAAATAATATCATTATTTATTATCTTCAGATATTTCTAAAAAGTATCAAAACAAGAACCAGCATCTAAAACTAATCCATGTAGACTGACAGATTCACAATCTGTCATTTGAAAAGTAAATGTTCAGTGTAGGACATGCAGTATAACATATGTATCAGTGTTTCTAAAGCATGGTCATACCAAACAAAACAAATACAGGCATAAGAAGGATTTTCAGAAGCAGCCATGGAAAGAATCAGAGGTCTCTTTATTGCTAAGGCTATCAGATGTGTTACTTTCTTTTTCTTTTACAAACCTGAAAACTGTCTATACTTCAAAGTTCCCATCAAGTCCCTGGTTTTCAAAGGTTAATCACAGTGCAAGCTTGGTAGGGGGACTTACTCATATATTTCTAAATTGGTGACTCTGTTTTCAGTCACGTAGTTGCTTGGGATTAAGCCTTCATTCCTATAATACAAAACAAAACAAAACTCAAGATGGGAGTCAGGTTTGTAACATTACCATGACTATAGTTACTTAAACCTCAAAGTAGTAGGGGGAAATCAAACACATTTTACTCATTAAACTGTTCAAAGAATAACAATGGTTTTCATTTCCAACTCACAAAAATCTTTATACAGTAAATACCAAGATCCTGACTTGTAAATAAGGTATTTTAAGAGATTTTGTGATGCTATTTTCTTTTCTTTTCTTGAAATAATCTCACCATTTAGCTCAGTCTAGGCTCAAATTCCAGGTCCTCCTGTGTCACCTCAAGAGTGCTAAAATAGTTGCAGGCAGGTGCCACCAGGCCCAATTCCAATATGTATTTTAAAAGGAAAGTGGGGGCAGTTCTGAGTTTAAACTCAGTTTGTTTTGTTCAGAGAAAAGGGCAGTGGCAAGCTCAGAGCTGTGCAGCTGGTCTCACATAGGTGGACTACTGGAATGCCTCAGATTTAAAAATAAGCCATTAGCTTTTTATGTCATAGTTAAATGTATATGGAGTTTATAAAACTCTGCCAAAATTCTGCTTTGTCACAGTCACGTCCAAAGGGTACCCTATTTCCTCCCAAAAGGGCAGGCCAACTGACTCTTCCAAAATTGAGTCTAGGTCCAGCTCAACCTGGACTATAGGAGGATTTCTGGTGGTCAGGATAAAAGCCAGCATTCTTTAGGAACCTAGGAAACCAGTTCCCCACCTGCCAAAAGGAGCCATCTCTCTTACCTCTGGCAGAAGTTGTTGCTATCAAAGCCCATGCCTACCTCCAGGATTTCTCGGTATCACAAATACCTGTTACACATTTCAAGGTCCACACTAGCATCCCACCCTTCTTACTTCCCCAGGATTCCCTCCTCCCAGATACCTGTTTGTTCTCTTATAATGTCAAGGTTTCACCCACCCCTGCTATTCTCATCTGTCTGTCTGTCTGTCTATCATCTATATGTCTAACGTCATCTATCTACCATCTATTAGCTATCTACTCATTCTCTCTTTTCCCCTTACTCTCTCTAACTATACTATTTTCTCTCTATTCTCTCTCTCAGTATCTTGCCGTCTCCACTATTCTCTCCCACTTCCCTAGCCCTGGCCATCTCCAGTCTGCTGGCCACGTCCAGTCTACTTCCTTTTCTTTCTGCTCTCTCTCATATCTACAATATACTCCTTAACCATAACATGAAGCTGTCATGTTGACAGTTTCTTTACTGAAAACCCTCACTACTTCCAAATACTAGCTTTCCTGCACATAACACCACTGTCCACTTAGTGATTATTTTTAATGAGCTATGCTCACATGTTGAAATATGTGGTGTTGTTTGTAGATTTAATTTATGTAAAATTTATCACACTTCAAGCCTTGTTCTACAACTTTCTTTTAGTTTGTCAATAATATGTCTTGGTTGTCTTTTGGTCATTTCAAGAGGCGGTAAAGGGACAGAAAAAAGGAGAAACCCTGGCCTCCCCACCGACAGGTGCCATACCTGCAGCTTCCATATCCAGGGCGGGATGACCATTTGCTGGGAATTAGGAATTTCCTCACTTGAGCCCCACCTTATAGGAACAGTCTTACTTGTGTACAAGAGCATGCTCAAGAGTTGCTTTACATTGCTTATAATGGAGGAGGGGCAAACTAAAATGTATATATGTTGTAGAAATTAAAAGCAATGGACCCAATACCTTGGCAGTTTCTACTGATATCACTATGGTATCAACTGGTTATTAAGTCTTTCTTGATAGATTTATACCTTACATACCGAGACAGAATTTCGACTGGTCTAGCTAGCCAGCTAGCTCCAGGGGTTCCCCTTCTTAGCCTCCCTCTAGAGCTGGGGTTGCAGGAAGGCCCACTAGATTTTTATGTTTGTGAGACAAGCACTTTATGGAGAAAGCCCTCTCTGTAGTCCTTATTTATTATTCCTAGTCTACACTGAAGCCTTATAAAAGATCCCCAGGGACAAGTGGTGGCATGGGGGCGGGGGAGGGGAAGTGGAGGCAGATGTTTCTGTTTTCAAGCATCTGCCTGAAGTCACTATATTCTACTGGTTTCGTACAATCAGGGACGTGGAGGCTGTTTTTACCCCACCCAGAGGGAAGAGTTGCAGACGGGGAGATAATGCCCTACTGCACAGGGTCTCCCTTACATCCTGAAGTCTTCAGAGGTTGAGAAAAGATTACTAAGGCCTCAGCCATCACCTTACCCCAGACGGTCTCTGGCCTTCCACCAGTGAGGGTCACACCTCTCTAATATCAGGTATTCCTCCCCTCTCTTCAGTGCCAAATTATAGGGCTCCCGAGGCAGGAAATCATAAAGGGCCTTGACTCGGATCCTGTCTTCAGCGAGTTGGGTCAGCGGGAGAGGAGGCAGCGGCTTGCGTTTTGAGGGTTGCCCCCCGCCTCTGTTGGACTATAAAAAACATTATTGTTTTAGCCATTTGTACCAAAAGAAAAGAACAGGACGTGTGCATCTGCTTCCCTCTCGCTTCTCCTGTCCAGCTCCACCAACCCACCAAGGCAGAAGCCAGGGACAGGACAGTGCTGCAAACAGCTGACTGGCGCACAGCACTGAGGGCCAGGACACACACTGTCATTTTGTGACTCTTTGAAATCACGAACTCTCTTGACTGCTTAGCTTTGGAGTTTCACATGCCCTGATTCTTTAAATATGACTTATCCTGAAACAGTTTCATTTGGCTTTAGTGATTCTCCACTCTTGAGAAGAGAAACCCTGTGCTGTGAGCTTGTGTCTTGAGTTCTCCTCCTTCCCCAAGATTAGGTCTACCAACACTCAGCTGGAATTTAACCCACAATCTAAAATGAAGGGAGCCACAGTGTCTTTTCCCATTAGTCACCGTCTTGCTTCAAATTCTATCTTTAGGTCTAGCGGAGTAGGCTAACTTAACTGGATTTCCCCTTACTTTCTCCTAGAACGCTTACTGAGCTCTTACTGTGTACTGACTATGATTTTAATTTTTGGGCATGGCCACAAGCCAGACTTCCCTAGAGAGCTTAATAACACTCACTTGTTTCTTGCTCCTCAGTTTGTCGAGCCATGGCCTATGATGCTGGGAATAATTTTCTGAAGGTTCTTCATTTTTGCTCAGGCTTATCTGTGTTCTCACTTGTCTAGAATTGAAAAGCAATTGTTTTACAATCATTCACAGCAAACGTATTCCTAAATCCTTTAGATTCCTTCAGAGATAAAGCAATCTGTGTAGCTTTAAAAAAAAATGGTTTTTTTTCTATATATTTATTTCTATTTATTTATCTTCCTAGTTCTAACTCCTTGAGCAAATTCTGAACTACAACTCTGAGGACTTTGTTTTCTGTATCCAGAAGTCAGAAAGGCAACATGAATTCAGAGTTGTTTTGAAATTAAGTTGCAAGAATATGTCATGTGCCCAGAGTCTGATACTTTTGAGAGGCCTAAAATTATAACCAATCCAACCAACACAAATTCTGAGTCAGGCAGAATGCAAAGTGCTTACCAGTATCCATATCACCTACTGTTACACATGTACCAGGTGAGTGATTAAGAACACTACACAAGTATAACCGGGTGATAGTGGTATAGGCCTTTAATCCCAGCACTTGGGAGACAGAGGCAGGCAGATCTCTTCGAGTTTGAGGGCAGCCTGGTCTACAGAGCAAGTTCTGAGACAACCAGGGCTATACAGAGAAATTCAGTCTTGGGGGAGACACACAGTGTGCACCCCAGCCCTACCATTTCATACTGTCTCCTCAGACAAAGCAAAGCAACCTCTCTAAGCCCTGGAAGTTTTTGAGACTATGTGAATGAATAAATACAACCCTCTTAGCACAGTATTTATTAAATGGCTGCTGACACAATGTCTTGATTTAATTCTTACACAGCCACATACCAAAGCAAGACTCACGGGATGAGTGTTATAATTCTTTTGATTAAGGGGGAAAATTACTGAGAGGAACACAGACATATAAAACTAACAAATGATAAGGGCAGAACTATGCCACATTCTGTGGGGACACACAGGAGAAGGGGCTGTATGCAGGAGGAAGGATGGAGAACCAGAGCCCCCCTACAGTTTGACTTACGTCTTTAGGAAAATGAACCGTTCAACAGGGACCCAGTGGGGGAAAAGCTTCCCAGACAGAAAACAAAAGACACAGACAGGAGACTCAACAGACAGTCAAGACATTCCATCAACCCATTTCCAAGAAATTACCCTCAAGGCAGACTCACCTCTTCTGCACTGAGCAGCAGCAGCAGCAGCAGAGAACAGACTGGAAGGTGCTATCTGAAAAGGAGAGCATTGTCACTATTAGGAACCCATGGGTCCATGACAGTGTGTAGGTGAAGCTGGCTGGCCCCTAGTAAGAGCTGGGGAACCATGACTGTCAGAATCATAAGAACATCATGACCGTCTTCAGTAGTGGAAGACAAAAAAACTGTCACCAAACCAAAAAAAAAAAAAAAAAAAAAAAAAAAATCAAAAAGTTACTGGCACCCTGACCAGTGTGGTTTCCCTTCTCAGGCTCTTCTTTCTGGCCTGGTTTCTGCATTTCCTTTGTCTGTGAGTGACAAATGGTCAGTGTAGTCTCTTGTCATGGCTTGTGTTGGCTATCAGTACAGAAAGAACATGTTTCCAGAAACAGTGTTCTCCAAGGGAATCTATTAGCAGGAGTTCTAAATTAGACCCACCACTGTTTCTAGAAAGCTTTGAAGATGATAAGAAAGCTCACAACTTCATTACAGATAGCTGGTAAACTTCATCTTCATGTGATTTTAAATTAGATCACCAATCACCTGGCCTATTATTTTTCCTAGTTCCCAATTAACAAACCAGCTTGTTGGCCATTACCCATGACCCCATGTCTGTTAATGGCACAGACTACCTCTTTCCCTAAGTGAGCAAACTAACAGGCTCCCTGAAGTCGGGAAACCTTTCTTTCAGCATTAATTTCCAGGCTGCTTCTGGATGAGATACTTACACAGCAGGTTATTTCTTTCACATAGGTACAGGCTTGCAAAGCAGACCTATCCATAAACGAGCCCTGTACCTCTTTCCTTAGCTCACAAAGAACTATCTGTGACTCCACTGGTGGGGTTAAAGGGTAACAGTTGAGTATGTCTCCCGACCAGAGAGTTTCCGTAATCTGCTGGGGGCTCTTCCATAACGCCACCCCCACATAATCAGAAAAACATCCATAAGTTCGGTTTTGTAGTTCATTGAGCCAGAGAACAGCAGGTGCATAAGAGACAGTTTGAAACACATAAATATTAGATTCATGATAAGAATATAGTTTTAGGATTGGAGCTATGGTCCATCAGGAAAGAGCACTGGTTGCTCTTCCAGGGGACAGGGTTCGATTCCCCGCACCCTCACGATAGTTCACAACCATTTATTATTCTAGTCCTGGGGCATCCAACATACTCTTCAGGTCTCTGTGGACACCAGACACAAACATAACACATATACATGCAGATAAAACACCCAGATACATAAATAAAGTTAATTAAAAATTAAATATAGAGATTAAAAAAAAAAAAGAATCTAGTCTTCCCTTTCCTCAGCTGCTGCCAAAATGCTTGGTTTTTCTCACGAAACTAAGGCCATGCTAGAGTGAGGCCCTCACTCAATCCAGTGACTGCTGTGGATCTGATAGTCCACACCATGGCCTCTGTCTCCACACTCACTTTGCTGTTTATGTATGGTGATGAAGTAATTCTCACAGAGGATAAAACCATTGCCCTCATTTAAGCAGCTGCCGGTGTTAACACTGACCCCTTTGGGCATGGCTTGTTTGCAAAGGCCCTCTCCAGTGTCAACATTGGGACCCTCAGATACCAGTGTTGGAGCTGGTGGACCTGTTCCAGTGGCTAGTGCTCCAGTAGCTAGTGCTCCAGTGGCTAATGCTCCAGTGGCTAGTGCTCCAACAATGGCTAGAATGTAGGTTGAGAGGAATGAATAAGAAAAGAGGTGGAGATGGCTGGGCCATTTTGGAGGCTGGCTGCCATATTTAGCCCCTACCAAACCTACATTCAGGCAGTTATAGATTTGTATTTCTCTGCTTTAGACTCAGCCATTGTGCAGTCACTGAACTGCTGACATGTTGAATATACAGTTATTAAACTCAGGACTCCACGAAGGGTTAAAGTCCAGACCCTGACACACCCTTTAGCCATTGCTGTTGATGACTTGCTCTGACTTTCTATCACTTTCTTTTTTCCTTTCCTGCAACCAAGATGCATCTGAAAGCTTAAAAATAAAATTCATTGATTCCCAAATACCTTCAGGGTATCATGTCACTGGGTGTTCAGGTCCCAGCTGCTTCTGTCAATTCTCATCAGCTTTGTATGACATCTGTGTGAGCAAACTGCCAAAGAGACAGACAGACAGAGACAGACAGACAGGCAGACCACTCCTCAGAGAGAGGTTACATTAGCCGTTCAGCATCCCATCTGCTTTGGAGGAATGAGTCTGATTGGCGTTCCAACCCATTTCTTGCACAGTTGTAGAGCCTCATGAGATCTGTGTCTA
This sequence comes from Phodopus roborovskii, assembly GCF_943737965.1. Classification (NCBI taxonomy): domain Eukaryota; kingdom Metazoa; phylum Chordata; class Mammalia; order Rodentia; family Cricetidae; genus Phodopus; species Phodopus roborovskii. Next base: position 29,243,813 of record NW_026126525.1, on the reverse strand, counting down.
TCCAGTCCACAAGACAATTAAGTATAGATTAAACAAATCAGCAAAGCAGGTCAGTTCAGGACCTGTGGCAAAGGGCTATGTCCAAGTTTGTTTAGAGGTATTCAAATTCAAAACTTTTACCAGCACCCTGTATCACCATTTTCACCTTCTCATCAGACCATTTCTGTCAGTACAGACACACTGTTCATTCAGCCACCATTACAGAACAAAACAGATGGTCCTGTAATCATATTTCCTACGCCAGCTTTACTGATAGTGGTCAAAGCTGGAAATGAGTAGGCTGCATGCGCTGCTTCTGATGGCTCTCCTATAGTCTCTTTCTTCTGGAAATGTGGTATAAACATGGACACACACCATGAAACCCAGTGGTCAGTTCCAAGTTCCCCTCTCACAAGATCCGTATAACACGTGGTGGCTCCACACCCCGTTGGCTCATTCTAAGTTTCTCCATCTACCTCCCTGGCCTCTTCAGCTTGGACAACTTCCAAAGCCTTTGATCTTTTCTTTGTCTCATGCCCTCCCTTGATTACTTCATTTCCTCCTGTGGCTTAGAAAGACTCTTCATCAGCTCATGGCACACAGATGCACACGAACAGTCCAATTCTAATGAACTCCAGCTGAACACAACCAAGCAAACCCTCAGATTCCTCATTTGGATGTCTAGTAGTCACCCTGACTGGATGTTGAGATGAAATCTTCTTCTTCCTGTCCCCATCATCCTCTACCCACCCTTCTCCATCTTGTGGAAAGCAGTTCTCTATTCCCAGTGGCTCAGGCCAATGACGTGTGAGTCACCTTGACCCACTTCTTTTTCTCACACCTCAGGCCAATCAATGTGGCAGGAAAGCACAAGCCTTGAAAAAAACTGGGTTTAGTGACACATATCTGTAATCCTAGCACTTGGGGGATTGAAACAGGTGGACTGCTGTGAGTTAAAGTCAACATGGGCTACATAGTGAATATAATGCAAGCCAGAGCTACATAGTAAGACCCTGACTTAAATGGAGGGGGTACGTGTGTGTGTGTGTGTGTGTGTGTGTGTGTGTGAATGTCTGTGTGTGTATGTGGGGGTGTGCTCATGTGTGCACACATGCTCGTATCTCCCAAGAATTTCAGTATTTCAGTTCAGGGTCATAAAAATTTTGAGAGATGGGTCATGGTTGTACATGTTGTACAACAATATGACTGTATTTAATGTTACTGAAAATAATTAAAATGATCAACCCCTCCTCTTCCTTCCTCTTTGCTTCTTGAAGCCAGGAGCCAAAAATCAGCTTTCCCCAATTGCTTAGGCTTTCTTTTCAGTAAGGGAAAGCTAATTAACATCCCCCACACACAATTAACACCATCACCCCCCCCACACACACACACAGTTTTCTCCCATCTCATCGGTTACTGCTATGGTCAAACCACTGATATCTCACCTATTTGTACCCTGTCCTCTCTACAGTGCATTCTCAGCACAGTGGCCAGAGTAAGTCTTTTTAAACCTGTCAGACCATGTTACTGCATGCCTGCAAACTCCTCAATGACTCCTCATTTCACTCATAGCTGTAGCCAAACTTCTCATTGTAGCCTATGAAGCCCTCCACGATCTGGTTCTACTTTTGTTCCCGTCTCTCCACCAGGCACCTGTGCACTTCCCTCCAATGCCCAGCCTCCCACAGGCTACTTCTGGAGCACATCTGGCCAGCTGAGGGGCAGGCTCCTGCCTTTGGATAGCCTAACGTGTCTTCCTTCAGGGTCTACAGCATCAAGGCCCAGCAATCCTTTCAAGCCTTTGCTCAAATCTCACCTCATCAATGGACGTATGTGTCAACTATTACTGCCAGCTTTGTGTGTCACTCTGAAACTCCTTACTCTGTTCTTTCTTCTTTCTTTTCTTTCACACATTTCTTTCCTTTTAACATGATATGCAATTTACCTTTTCTCTCTTTTTCTAACTTTGTCTTCCCTTTAGAAAGCAAACAGATTTTTGTCTATTTGGTTTATTTCCCAAGACTAAAACAGTTCTTTAGAAATAGTATTTTTGGATAAGTGGGTGAATGAATATGTTTGAAGGAGCACCATAAGCTTGCTAAAAAAAACATTTTTGGGGGGTTTGCAAACTGTCCTTGGGAACAGAGTAATCGAACACCGAAGGAAGCAGTGAATCCCGAGAACATAGTGGATCAGGTTGTGAAAGTCTTTGAGGCAGAGGAAGCCCAGGCCTCCTTTCCTCCTTGCAGTAGTGGGTTGTAAACAGACAGTAGAGAGGAATCATTAGCAAGACTAAAGTACAACTGACAGTGCTCAGCCCAGAAATGTACCTGATGGTATAGCCAATTGTGCTATGACCACATATGACCTCCCTTTTTAAATATGACCTAAAATATTTAATATAATCAAAACTAAGAATAGTTACTTTATATAATTTCTATATTTTGCTTATTACCAAAATGTTTAAAGTTTAAAAATCTGTAAGTTAACAGAAGATGAACTCAGAAAGTCAAACAAGACTATGATTCAGTAGGTAGCTATTCTAGGACTTGTACATGCACACTACTTTTAGTGATAGATACAAACGGGTTTTATTTCTCTAATTCATCCACTGTTTTATGCTTTTATGAAAGTGGGATTTTCATCTTCTCCATTGCCCTCAATGAGAAACCCACCTATAGTTTCCCCTGATCTTCGCATGTTTGTCTATCAAGCCACCGTGTCTTGCCTGTCAGGGCTCCACAGAAACCTAGGGTTCTTTTTGAGACTCATCCTGTTTAGCTATTCGGCCATCAATTTGTCCCCATCCTGTACAGTCAATTGGCCACCAGTCTGTTCCCGTCCTGTATACCAATTGCCCACTAGAATCATAGGGAGGTTGTGTGAGACCAAACGTAAACAATATACCTTGCAAGTTCTGGGAGGGCAACACAGGAACTATATACCTTACAGGTTAAAGGTTCTGTTTGCAGGTAAGGCAGTTAAGAATAAATTCTTACTTGTCCTATGTTAAGTCCTTGCAAGTTAAGGCTTCTATTTGTAAGTAGGAAGTTCCTGTTTGTCCTGCATTAAGTCTTTGCAAGTTAAGGCTGTTTGTAACTAAGAATATGTTCCTGTTTCTTAGATCTGACATAATCCTCATTCACCTTACTCTTGTTCCTTTCCTTTCATTGTATGTTTCTAACAATGTATAACAGAAAACACTCTCACCCCTGTGAACACCTTATCTTTCCTATAAAAGGAACTTCAAGAGGCCAGCAAGGGCTGCTCTCTCAAATCCCAATTTAGGGTGAGACAGCTGACTGGTCAATCCTGGGTGTGCCCCAAAATACAGCTTCTTTAATTGTACAGTTGTGGATTTGGTCTTTTCTCTTCTTACTTCCCAGGTTTAACAGTTACTCCCTACTAGAGTCCAAGAGCTACTCCATAGAGATCCAGGACCTGAAGCTAAGTTTGTACCTGGACATTTGTACGTGCATTGTCTCTCCCACTCATTCTGCAGTCCCTAAGGCAGTCGCTGCCAGCAGCTCTTTGACTTCCTTAGAACTCTCTCCACTTGGCTTTGCTGTCCACCGATTCCCAGTGCATTCCCATCCCCCACTTGGTGTCTTCTCAGAGCTACTTCGAACACTTCTGAGAAGACCTCCTGTTACAATCCACTCCCATCTTTTCGTGGCTTCCCAAAGCACACATCATCTGTCCTGGCCTGAGCTCCTTTATTAGGTCCCACTCAAGTTGGTCATCTCTTTCTGTAGGCTTCACTTCTCCTGGTATCTCAGCCTCTTCATTATTGCCAATTCACACCTGATGGTTCTTTATCTGCGGGGCCTTCCCCGAACCTAGCACCCCCAGTGCATGCAAGATGCAGGTGGCAACAAGGTTTTCTCCCCTCTGACACCCATACCACTATCACCCTCCAGTTGTGAAAAACCAAAACATTTTCACACACTATAAAATGTCCCCCTAACAGAAGAACCTGTCTGGGTAGGGCTTTTGGTTCCTCTGTTTGTTCGGCACTTGTATTCTGTTTTTGTACAGCCTGGATATTTGGTGTCTGTCTCGTAATAATACTTTATAATATTTTTCTACAATTATGAGTTTGCTTATGGCTCATATCTGATACTGGAGGAATGTGAATCTGTGTATTCCATTGCTGTAATAGATCACGACCCCATAAATTTATTGCTATATCAGCCACATATGGTCTCAACCTTCCTCTCTGTCCTTCCGGTCCTATACATTCAATCCATCTCAGGGGTAAAAATTATCCTACAATGAAAGTGAATTTATCTTCTAAATTCTTATTTAGAAGTCCTTTTGTTCTGAGGGACTGTATCCCACACTTTTCTTTGCTTTCTCATAGCATCCCCATCAATAGCTGACACATAGCGAGAGCTCAGTAAGGAACTGCTAAACAGGCCCTGGCTGATCTTCTCACCATTGCAGTAGCCCTGTCATACAGGATTTCACGCCTTGATGCTGCACACAGAGACAAATGCTGCCCAGGACCTTTGACTGGGTGATCACGTGGAACAGCAAAGCTGAAGGACAGCTTTGGGAACATTAGCTAGCATCCATGTTGGGCCACAAGCCTAAGACTTCATTCCAGATCTACATAAAAACAAAAGCCAAAAGCCGGGCATTGGGGTGCACGCCTTTAATCCCAGCACTCAGGAGGCAGACGCAGGTGGATCTCTATGAGTTCGAGGCCAGCCTGGTCTACAGAGTTAGTTTCAGGACAGTCTCCAAAGCAATACAGAGAAACCCTGTCTCCAAAACCAAAACAAACAAACAAAAAAAAGCCAAGAAAAGCTTATCAAAATTAATCATGGAGGCTGGTTTGGTAGTAGTGAGCTACCATCCAAAATCAAGCAATGAATCATGAAATGATAAAGAGAATTATTTCAGTGATAGCTGTTTTTTTTTTTTTTTTTTTTAGGATTAGCATATGGGGTCAAGGAAGACATGATTTGTCCATTGTCTTGTAGCAAAGAGATGATTCTTGATAACTCATCAACAGCTTCATTTGAAGGTAAAGATCAAAACTAATGAATGGCCATTCCCAACCTCTTCAAATACATACCTGGCAATGTGTATATATTACTACACTCTACAACTGCCTATGCTAACTGACTCACATTGAGATAGGTTTTGTTGTTTTATGATGTAATGATTAATCTTCAATGTCAACCTGACTCAGTTTTGAACACCATGAAGATTGGTGAGGTCCACCTATAGTAGGTGTGTCTCTAAAGATGTCTCTAAAGAGGATTAACTGTAAAAGTTAAGATCTACACTAAATGTACATGGCACTATTCCATAGGGTAAGGACCCAGACAGTGTAAAAGGAGAAAGGGGGAAAAGCCAGCCAATTGTCATCACTTTTCCTCTCTACTTCCTGTTTGGCTATGAAGTAATCAGTATTTCTCCACTACAGGCTCCTGCTAAGAAGATCTTCTGCCCAAGCCCCTGAACACAAGCATCCAAGGACTGAACCCTTTGAAACTGTGAGCCAAGATACTCTTCCCCCCTTAAGTTGCCGATGTCGGGTATCTTGGTCACAGCAGAGCAAAAGTAATGAACACATATGGGGGTACCAGGACTACTCTCCACATTCCAGACAAAGTAATGGAAAGAATTAGCACTTTGTCCAGTCACAGAGCAGCTGAACCAGAATTTCATCCCAGAATGTCCTCAGTCATGAGCATAACAATAAAACAGTCCTGACGGATGAGATTAGGACAGCAGGGAAGAAGCGCTTAGATCTTCTATTTTTTAATTTTTAAAAGTTTATGTGCATTGGTATTTTTGCCTGCATGTGTATCTGTATGAGGGTGTCAGGTACTCTAGGACTAGAGTTATAGACAGTTGTGAGCCGCCATGTGGGTGCTCCTCTTCCTCTGGAAGAGCAGCCAGTGCTCCTAACCACTGAGCTGTCTCTCCAGCCCCGAACCTGCTATCTTTAAAGAAGTCACAGTCTCAGGTTTTCCCCACAAGTTCCCTAGAACTCGGGCAGCTATCATTCACCGTGTTCTCATCAGACAAGCTTAAGGGAAACACCAGGCAGATGTGGTAACCTGTAAAGACAGATGGAGGGAGAGGGCTGAGGGCTCTGTTGGTTCCTCTTGTTTGAGCCCTACCTGGCCTCTGACTGAGAGAAGATGCTTCCATACATCTCTCCTTGCTGTCTGGGTAGGCTCTGGATTATTCTGGGTAAGCTCTCCATGGCCAATAAAGGACAGACCTATAGTGGGTGCTGTGGTGAGAGGCACTTACAGGTGGTGTGTAAACCAGACTCCTGTATTAGTCAGGACTAACAGGGAGATTTGTATTGAGAAATTGTCTCCTGTGATCTTGGAGGCCAGCCACTCTGAAGTCTATGGGCAGGAAGCTCAGCAGTTAGTTTGAACCCAAAGGCAGTCTGCAGGCAGAATACCTTCTTGCTCAGGACTAGTCTGCTTTGTCTATTGAAATCTTTGTGATGCTAACACAACCACAGAGGAGAAATTTAATATCCACCCATTTAAATATCAATCTCACCAAAGACATTTTCACAGGAACCATCCAGGATATTTGAACAGATTTCATCCAGGTACCATGGCCCAGACATGATAACCACAGCATTAGCAATTACAGCCCTTTAAGTACAGTGCCTGGTAGGTGGCTCAGGGAGTAAAGTGTATGTTTTTTTAAGCCTAAAGACCTGAGTTCAATTCCTGGAACCAATTCAACAAGTGTGTCATGGCATGCACATGGTGTCCACATCTACATCATATGTACACAATAAAAAATAAATGTAACAACAAACTGATAAATACATTTCAAAACATACAAGTCTGAAAGAGAAATAACAGTGTCAGCCTCCAGTCAGGATTATCTGGAAGTTGGGCAGGACTGTCCCAATTTCACAACTGTACACCACCAGTATAATGGCCTGGAAACCCAACTTTTCTCCTGACTTTAGCTTTGTTCTCTTCTGCAGCCTGGACTTTGGGAGAAAGGCTTTTCAAAAATATTTATTTCTCCAGATTCAATAGCAAAGACACTTGCCTGTACATGAAGGTACAGCCTACCCTGCTGCTGCTTTAGTTATCAAAAGCTTCTGGCCTCTCTCTCCCAAGATCAAATGTAGTCATGAGTGAAGAAGACAACCTCTGCCTATTCATAGACCTGTCCCTTCTGCTGCCAATAATGCAAGCAAACAGCTGTCATCCAAAAATCACCTCTGCATGAATAAGAACCCAAAAGACAAGCACCTCTTCATCTCCCCTTCTCTGCACATGTCCCCAAATTTGTTCCAACACAGATGCCACTGATCATTAGATTGATGGACATTTTCTACTTAGAGTAGTCAGGTCTTCAGCTAGAGTGAGTGGATTGGTGAGTTCCCTTCCACACACACTGTTACAGAAGAAGTCAGTCAGCATCCTTTGGCAATGAACCTGAAAAGGAAAAGCTCTTGCCCTTGTAACAAATTCCCAATTTAGACAGGAACTCATGCATATCAAGGGCCTTTTTGAGAGACACAAAATGTCCCAGCAGTGGGCAATGCCAGGATTTTCACCACAACCCAACTCTTTCTCAAAGGTTTATATATGCATTGTTCTATCTACTTCTTTTTCCCCAACAAATATTCCCAACAGTATGTCATGTGCCAGCACATTAGAAAAAGTTCATCATATCCACATACAACCTTTCCACACTGGAACATCTCTCTAGGATAGGTGGTACATAGCCACCCTCCTTTTATCTGGGATGGGTCCTGAGGGGCTCCTTCCTCTCAGGAGGAACACAGTGGCCACAACAGAGCTCTGATTTGGAACAAGCTCCCTTCCACCAAGAAGCCAAAGAGGGAGGGTAGAACTTAATTTCCCAAAGAGATACCAATGGTCACCTCTGGGCTGGTAAAGCCATGGTGATGAAAAAAGCCTTTGGCCAGGCAGTCTCTATTTTCTCAGTTTCTGAGATTTACCAGCAACATCTCAGGTTAGCTGCTGGCGTAGACAGTGTGTAGTTTCTTCTGGATTTGTGCCTCTGGTGAGATCCATTCCTACGGAATATGGGCACCATAGTAACTGGCAGGTGGCTAGTGATTTTTTTCCCTTTAAAAACGGGCTTAAAAGACACTCAGTTTCAGGAGTTGCCTGAGCCAAAAATTGTAAGTTGTGGCTTTTAGCTTCAGAGAGCTGTGGGAAAGAAAGCCTCACAAACCTGTGGCCTATGATGAGCAGAATGGAACCCTTTTTTATTGTTGTTTTTTGTTTTGTTTTTTGAGTCAGTGTCTTTTCATATAGTCATGGCTTTGAAGTCATAGAGTCTTTGCCTCTGCCTCATAAGGGCAGGGACTAAAGGTATGTGCCATCACACCCATCTCAGAATGGGTACTCTTGTTTTTTTTGTTCTTCTTCTTGGTTTTTTGAGATAGCCTTTCTCTGAATTGCTGGCCTTGAACTCACAGATATCTGCCTGCCTCTGCCTCCCAACTATCTCAGAATGGATACTCTTAAATTCACTATAAGCCAGGAATTGCCTCTCCCCACCCCCACCCCCAATACCAAGAGTTTACAGAAAATCCAAGCTTCTTTCTCTGCTACAAAAGTCCAGCACTAGATCCACGTCCCAGATCCTTTTGGGACAGACACATTTTGATTGAGTTGACCGGGTAGTTTGGGAAGGCCCAATACTGGTGGCTTTTCACCAGTTTCCTGGGCATCAAACCAAGAACTCACACCAGCGAGAAGGTGGAAAGTGACTGGTTGACATTCTCATAGGAATGTTTATCCAACTTTGAACAACTATTCTTTATCCTAAGTTTATGCTCTTTATACATAATTATCCTGTGTGTGCACACCTGTCTACCTTTTGTTGTTTGGTTGATCATTTATAGAACCAATCTCCTTGCATAAGCCAGGATGGCCTTGAACTCCAGATCCTCCAACCTTTGCCCTCCTCCAAATGTTGGATGACAGGTTTGTGTTACCATCCTTGGTACCTTTCTAAGAAATGGTGGTCACTTGAGATATTATTTTTTCTAAATATATTGGCCAAGAAGGAAAGACCTCAAAACACTTTGTTTTCTTTTGTTTTGTATTAGAAAGTGAAATTTTGGTGAACAGTTACATTGAGGGACTCCATGATAGGAGAAAAGAAGAAATAAGTGCAGAAATGGATGCATTTGGGTAATGGTTCTTAGCCTGTTCTGAGTCTTATTGTTGCTGGGGAAGGAGTATAAGGAAGACTCCAGAAGCTTGAGGATCTGGATGGAGCATGAGGAGAGATTCCAGGGAGCAAAGGGTACTATGAGGAAAGGCGTGAGTTTTCTCTAGGACAGTGGCCTATGTGTTTCCCAGCTGCGATCAGGTCCCCCCTCTACCCCTCAAAGACATTCACAGAAGCAATGCTCTTACAACTGAGCTACACCCCCTGCCCCTGGTTGTGTTGCTTTGAGACAGTCTTGTGTAGGCCCAGCCGGCATGAAACGTCCTCCCTGGGTGTGCCCAGCTACGTCTGCTCTGCAGAAATGCTGACATCTTCCAGGTAAGGAGCCCACATGAGCTGGACTCTGCCGTCATCTCACACACCATCTCTTCTCCGCCTCACACCTCAAGGTCCTGCTTCCTAGAACTTTGTTGTCTGTGGGACCACAGTTCACAGGCTCACGGATCTCACTAGCTTTCTGGCCAGCTTGTGAATCGAAGAAACGCCAGACTGAGCCACAGAGCACATGGGCCCTGGACCACAAGCTGAGCTACCGGCTTCTGTGTGGGCAGGGGGGGACTGATGAGACTGGCCAGGGGAGGGGAGGGAGAGGTGCTATGGGATCTGCAAATCCGCACCCAAGAAGGCAGGGAAGCCTCACAGAGGTATACACAAACTGGACACAATTACCACTTTTTTTTTTTATACAAGATAGTTACAAGGGAAGCATGACATTATTTCAAGACAAAAGAAAACTCGAGTACTCTATTTGTGTCTATTTTAACACCCAGTCTGTGCATGAAAAAAAAAAAAAAAAAAAAAAAGAGCATCAACTTCAGCAGATGCAACCTTAGTGGAAGAGAACAAGTTAGTTTTTGATCTGTGGCACTCCCTGCCCTTATCACTACATACATTTTCTATTTCTGAGAACAAACTCTGGCCAGGATCCAATTACACTTGTATGAGAGCTTTGTTTGTGTGGACCAGGCCAGTTGTTCTCTTAACAGCTCAGCAGGGGCCCTGTGGTTCATGGCTCTCCAAAGCTGCAGTCAAACCAGGCCAGCCTGAAGCTAGAAACCACTTCTAGCTCGATTCACAGACATTGGCAGGCACTTGATTCGTGGCGTCTAGATTTCCAGGGCAGCTGATGATTTAAGGGGCAGAAAGGCTAGAGACAACAGCCAAGACAGGAGCTGCATCTTTGGACACTAAGTCTCAGAGATGACATGGCCCTGTTTTCGTATACTCTATTTGAGGGAAGTAAGTAGCTACAATGGCTTCCTAAGAAGAGGGATTGATTGTTCACGGCATATCTACCTGGAAGCAGACAACACCAGAGGCCAGCTTTGGAGGATGCCTGCCTCAGCCACTCTGCTTATCTTCACTTAATAACAGTAACAATGGGTCATTCGCTTTGCAGGGTTGGTGTGAGAGTATGTTCTGCCCACCATTTCCTTCTACTTTACAACTTGAAAACAATAAAAGGACAGAAAAAAAAAAAAATAGATGAAAAGTGCTCCAGAAGAGGTAAGTTTTTCTAATCCTCAGCCATTGCATGAGGATCTTGGCATCTAAATAAATGTCTGAGTCTATTCTCATGGTAACTTAGCTGCTCAACACACTGGCAATTCCAACCACACTTCATAAATGTAACTTCATTGGAGCAGTGTCCTTGGTCCCTGTTCAGAACTTGCAATCATTCCATGTGATCAAAATCCCACCCTCCACAAAGCACCTCCCCTTCTCTTCCAGCAGCTTGTGATCTAGGTTGCCATGGCAGCCCTTAGAGCAAGTGAGGTGTTAGGTAAATGATTGGCAAATACAAATGCGCATCCTTAAGTTCAATAGACCCTGGATCATGCTTGGCATTCCTTGTGCATGGTCAACACTGGTTATTTCACCCAGAAGAAAAGAGAGCATTGTTTCTCTGTAGCTTAGGGAAGAAGGAAACAGGCGGTTCTTACCATTCAATCAGACTACCAGATGCTGGATGATACAGGGCAATGGCATTAAAATCAGTCCTTTCCAGGCCAAGGGGAATGATCAACAAAGACTCCACAGCTAGCTAGTCTCCTGCTTCAACCCTAGACATCCTAGACTTTGTCTCACCACCTCCCCCACCCCTGCACGCCCACCCCCACCATACACACAACTAACTACTTTAAACACAGCTAAGGCTTCCCCTCGTTCTGACCTCAGGAAAACAATGAGGGCCTTTAATGTTCCATACCCTGTCACTACTCATCAGTGCTCTGCTTTTGGGGAGGTGGGGACATGTGACAATTCTTTGTAGCTTTTTCTGCTTTGATCTGCTTGGCTTATTTCAGATAACAGGAAGCCTTTTGTTTTATATTTTGTTGTTGTTTTGTGTTAGTCTTCGTGAATCAAGACTGTAAATCTTATGCAGGAAGGCATAACTAAAATACCATGTGCTTGTTTCTAAAAATCCTACCTATGTGCGTGGGGTCCTAACAAGGAGCTATGGCTTAAAGAGATATGTCAAACTCACAATCTGTTTTTCCTGATGCCAGCTAAAAATCAGAATTCTGGGCTAATCTGAAATGACTGAGCTCTGCTGGTGTTTGATTCCAAAGACCAACTAGAGTTAAAATCAGAGGTGGTCTTTTCTTCTTCTGTTTTAAAAGCTATATACATAATTAGCCTCTCTGGGTCTTAAAGTTGAATTAGTGAGTGTTTCTAAAAATTACACTGGAGCTTTAAGAGCAGCTCTCAAAGTAGCGTGTTGATGCATCTGTCATTTTTAACCTATTATTTCTTCCTGATATCCAAGGGAGGAGGCAGAAAGGGAGTCCTTGAGTTCATATGACCATGGTGATCCTGTCAAAGCTGAGGCAGGACCAGAGCAAGAGTTTGGCCTCCTGGCCTTCCACTCTGAGCTCTTTAACATCTGAGAAACAGACATCATATGATACTGCCCTAACTTCCACACATGGAAGTACACTTTTGTTGTTGTTGTTGTTGTTGTTGACTGTTTTCATTTGTGTCCTCAATCCTCAAGCATACAATTTTAACAGGAGACAGTCACTGTTTAAATAATCCACAAAACCCTGTCCCTACATTTGAAGACATTATCTTCAAGATTCCACAAATTCCACGTTTTAGCAACAACCTCCCCTCATGTTGTAGACACAGGAACATACCCATAAGCAAGCCCTGACATTAAATGGCAGGCAAAGCCCATCTTACTTACAAGATGACAGAATCATGGCTGCCCTGTCGCCTGGGCACACACAGAAGCCTTGGTTCTTCGGCCGAGTTCCACTCACGGCAGCACATTTTTCAACTGAAAGCATGGTTGGCCCGTGACGTTTCTCAAAGCCAAAGTTTACCCCACCTATTTTCCTGTTCTGAAACCTCAGAGGAGTGTGTGAATGACAGCCCAGTGGCCTACATAAGAGAGTTCAGAACTCTGTATCCACATCTGAGGTGTTTGTTAGCACTTCCTCGTGCCTACATGTGTGGGTGTGTCTAGAAAACATTTTGAAGAAATCATAGAATTTTGGTTAAAGGGGACCTTAAAAATGGTCAAGTCAAAATGTCCTCCCTGGGCAGAGACTGGAAGAAAGGAACAGACAAGAAGGGGTTTTATTTGCCCAAGGGCTCACAGTGGTACAAGGAAAATTGCATTCTAGGATTACAAATATTCAACCTAAGGTGTTTGGTCCAGGAAACTGATTTGGGATTAAGTGAGAATTGGTGTGGTGCATGCCTTTAATCCCAGCACCCAGGGGCAGAGACATGTGGACCTCTGTGAGTTCAAAGCCAGTCTCATCTATATAGAGGGTTGCAGGACAGCCAGGGATACACAGAGCTACCCTGTCTCAAAAAAGAAAATGATTCCAAAATGTTGTCAGTGTTGTTTTGTTTTCCCATAAGAAGTATTAGTATGGGTTAGGGAAATGGCTCAGTAGATAAAGAGTTTGACACAGAAGCATAAGGACTTGAGTTCCAAGCCTGAGAACTCACATAATTGACAAGTGGGTGTGGTTTCCCACCAGTAAACCAAGTGCCTGAGAAGAGGAGACAAGAGATCCGAAGGGCAAACTGGATAGCTAGACTGGCCAAATTAGCCAGCTCCGAGTTCAGCTGAGAGACTCTGCCTCACTACATAAGGTGGAAAGCAATCAAAGAGGACGTAGGACACCAGCCTCTGGCTTTTGTGGTCACACAGGAGCACCCCCAGACATACATGTGAAAAAAAGAGGCATCTGAAAATGTTCACACAGGAACTATACCTTCTTTTCACTCTCCTCAGCACCAGCTACTTCCTCTCACAGCTCTTCCAGGCAGAAGGAGGACATGGGGGGTAGGGAAGGAAGAAAGTGTGACAGAGGTAGTAAGGCATACCTGCCTATGACAGCTCTTTGAAGGGGTTTCACGTCATTCAAAAAGTGCATATGGTTTTGTGATGTGGGAAGTTAGAAGGAATGTGGCAGGTTGTGACAAGAATATTTTGCTTTCCCCCTATTATAAAAGGTCCAAGCAAGGAATGTGCATAGCCTTCAGCACGGCCTTCAGTTTGGCGGACACAGAAACCTGACCAGAGAGATGGTTCTCCATAGCCAGAGGGAAGAGGACTCTTGGGGAAGGCAGCTCCTTCCTGTGTTCATCAGACACTCCAGGGTGGAAGAGATCACAGTAGCTCCCAGGGGACATTGACTTGTGAAGGGATAGTCCTTACCATCCTTGGCTTTGGGGGCTCACAAATACCCAGAGCAGTGTGTTGGATATATAGTAAATGGTTTCTACTGGTGGTAGCATGGTTGGCTCCTTTTCCATGAAGCTCATGAAAAAGAAAAGGAACTGTGAGTGAGAAACCCACTCACTCAGACAAACTGGTCAGCAGGGTCTTGTGCGAGGCTGAGATGGACAGTCTCACTAATCCAGAGACCCAAGTCCAACCAGGCTTCTTGAAAAACATACAGCAGCTCAGGACACCTTCTCTATAGTTTTTCTTATTTCTTTTTGGTTTTTCAAGACAGGGTTTCTCTGTATTGTTTTGGAGCCTGTCCTGGAAATCTTGCTCTGTAGACCAGGCTGGCCTCGGACTCGGAGAGATTGGCCTGCCTCTGCCTCCCAAGTTCTGGGATTAAAGGAGTGTGCCACCAACACCTGGCCACCTTCTCTCTAGATCCCTTGGCAGCACCCTGGACCACCACAGGTAAGCTGCTCTGGGGACCTCCTCGTGTTGGGCACCACTTTGTCATAACACGTCTGGCCCAGGGCCCGACTCTAACAGCTCTGGCCACCATAGTCAGGGTCAAATAGCACATGACAGGCCACACTGTGGTTCAAGTTGAACAGAGGTGTATGCTTGTATGAGTCTACTTGTGAATCAGGCATTTAACAGTTGAAGGACCCAGGCTTTCTTCCCTTCAGAAAGCAATATTCAATCCTTGGGGGAAACAGATTTGGCAGTTGTTAGAATTAGGACTAGACATTCTCTAACCCTAAAAATTTCAGTGATATTGACCTATGTAAGTTCAATGACAGCCTGGTCTACATCATGAAACCCTGTCCCCCAAAACAAAAACAACAAAACTTTCAACTAAAGAGGCAAACTCGTGTTTCTTATAAATATATAATTTTATATATTATATGTATTTACAATATATACAGTATACATATTTTTTAATGTAATAATAACATGTTTGGAAAGAGATGTTTTGAGAACAAAGGATACTATCTATTCAGGTGGGTTCCTGTTTTTCCTAGAACTCAGCTGTAGACAACACTCCAGGCCCAGGTTTATGTAGATGCCCAAGGGCATAGAAGAGTTTCTAGGACATGGCTCTTCCCCCTCCCAAACACCTTGGCTTTTCTACTAGCACCAGCTAACATAGGCCCGTGTTCATCTCCAAAATGGGCAAACCCTGAGGCCTGGTCCACTGCTGGCACTCGTGCTCTTGAAGGAATGAGCAAGTGAGTGCTTCAAGTCAGCTGCTCTAAGACACCATCTCTGCACCCTAAAAAGCAGTCACAGAGCTGAGGCTGGGCCGGAAGAAAAGGCTTTGAAGTTCCCGCATTGTAAGGAGTGCTGTCTCTACTCCTGGGTGCCAATGAATCACGGTCCCCACAGCATGTTATTTCCTCCTCCTGCCTTGGGAACCAGAACCACCATTTATCTTCCAAAAGTTTCTTCACATTCAACCAGTTCATCTATAGTGCGCAGCAAATCTTCAAACGAAGGCCTTCCCTCTGGTTTCTTCAAAAAGTCAAAGAGAAGCTGTGAGTTTCAGAATCCATTCCCAAGAAAACTCTCACTGTCCAATCCTGCAGAACACTGCACAGGCAAGACTCAGGAGCTGGGGGAACAGGCTGGCCTGTCCGTGCCAAACTTATTCCGTGGCTTCTAGACTCCTTTTTTATCCCCTGCTGCCATGTCCCTGTTCAGGGACCTACTAGAGCTCCATAGCACCTAAGAAATCAAGTCTTACTCATTTGGAGGACCCTCTGTGACCTGCCCCTCCACCATCATCTTGTCACCTAACCTCATTTCCCACAAAAAGCCTCACTCCGACTCTGTTAAATCAGACTATGCTTCACCCTCGGGCACATACACCGTGTTTACAACCAAATCGTCACCTTTGCTCATGTTGCTCTCTGCTTCCGCTTCCTGCCCAGTCGGCCTCTGCCCACCCCAATCAGTGCTTGTGGGAGCTATCACAGCCAGTGACAGGGAGCCTCAGCTTTGGTGCTGGATGGGCTTCTCATGCTCTGTGGGTAACTGGTCCTGGGCCAGCATCGCCCTCTGTTAACTGGTCACAGTACAAGTGTCTATACATTAAAGGGTTGTTCTGAGAACTAACAGTAAAGAACTCCATACACAATACATGTGAACTCCCGTCTCTCAAGAGTCTCTCTGGTGTTTTAGCTCTCCTATGGAGGTGACATTTCAATGCTTCTAGAGATTAAGTAAGATACCCAGAGACGCTGAGATCAAAGAGCCCTTCTCTAGAAAGAGCGATGCTTAAGTCCCAGCTACTGCACAAGAAGGGGAGGAGCAACTTCTCCAGCCTTATTCCAAAGCCTCCCCCTGGCTGTGGAGGGTTCCCACTTGGGAGTAAGGCATCAGCCTGAGTACATGAAGCTAACTCTTAGCATTCTCCATTCCTTCAGATTCTTCTCAATATTTAGAACTGAGAAAAAGACTTGGCTTTCTGCTGGATCTTGAAATCCCTGTGCAGAAGGCAGGCCCTCACTAGCTGTGAAGACAGTACCTTCCCCATCCACCAGGCCCATCACTGGATGTTTTACAGATCATAAGAGAACACAAAGAAGTAGCTACCTCCTGCCAACACCTCAGCATCACCTCATACAAATATTTGGATGCCAACTTCGGCCGGTGGAGTCGATGGCCTCGAGTAACCATGGTTACCACTTCATAATTGGTGTTCTTCTCAAAGGGCATCCTGCCTTCTGTGAATACTTCCCACATTAGAACACCTACAGAACAATAAGTTTATTCAATGATGTGTCTGTTTCTTCCTCACAGGGAGGGGAAAGAAATGCACATTGTTGACCTTACCAAATGACCAGACATCTGACTTGCTGCTAAAGCGGCTGTAATTAAACACTTCTGGGGGACACCACTTCACAGGAAACTTGGCACCTGAGGAACTTGTGTACTGATCATCCAGAACATACCTAGGGTGAGACACACCATGGGTTACCCCTTTGCATGTCAGACGTGGGTTTTCATTTGCCCCTTACAAAGGCAAAACAAGACAGTAGCTGAAGTCTACCATGCACCATGTACCTACCTGGCTGAAGTGAAACATTCAGCTCATGGCTGATATCTATCTTCTGGCAGTGTCTATCTCCTCAGCATAAGTTAAGGAGGAGATAATCTCAGAGCCCTAGGATGAACACCTTCACTGCTCTGCTGTTCATCTTTCTTTTTTATGAGGCAGAAACATTATATAATTGTTGCAAAGTTTTGGGTGTGTGATTTTGTTCCCTGAACAAAAGATCTAAAGCAAGAGCTGCTTAACGGAAGTGGTGTCACGTGAGTAGAGATCCCCAGGCTCTGAGCTGGTACAGCTCCACAAAGTACAAACTAAAACTACAGCACCAGAAAATAAGCGAGGAAAAAAAAAATCAGAGGCGAAGAAGAAGTATAAAAAGATAGTAAGTGTATTTATATACCATAACACCATCCATCCACACACATACTCAACTCCTTTTCTAAGTGAACATACATAGGTTCATCCAGAAAGAAACACAGAAACTGTAACTAACACTGACCACTCCCTGGGAGAATCCTTGATTAGTGATGACTGTGAGGACTTCAGCACCTACTTATCAGAGGGGTCATGAATGCACTGTGTATTTATATAAAGTTAATTCTAAAGCTGCCAAGTGCAAAGAATCAAATGACTGCACAAGCTTCCTCTTTTGGAGGGTACAGATAAAGATGCTATCAGGCAGACAGTGCCATCTTGAGCTGGATCAAAGACTTGTCAGTCAGGCGAGCCTGAATTTAGTGCATAAAGAGTAGTTTTACAAGGACTGGTATAAAGGTACCAACTTCTAAAGAGATACACTAAGAAAGTGGAGGGCCACTAAACATCTTTACATACAGCTGAAGAGGAGCCTGGGTAATTAGGGCTTTTGAGAGCTGGAAGCTGTCAGTGACATTCTGGCCTCCCTAGGCCAGCATCTTCTTGGGAGCAGATCTTGGCCTCAGAAGACCCAGTACTTCTCCGCCTTTGTAACTGTTCTCAGACCTGCCTCTGGACCGACTGCCTGGGCTCTCTTCTGGTTCTCTAGGAGGTGACTAGTTCCAGACTTCAGGTGGTACTACTCTGGCTTCTATTATTTGGTGGCTGTTTCCTGTGGTGTCCACTCAATGTCCCCATGTGACAAGTCTTTCTGGTCACCAGATCTCCAGGAGCTACCTCCCCGCCCTCCAATCCCAAGTCATCTCTTTCACAAAATACAGCTGGCTTTTCCTGAGAAGGCCAGATAATACATAAGGGATTTCAGATTCTGCCAGGCACACAGGCCCTGTCACACAGCTCAAGGTTTTGCCTCTGCAGTGTGAAAGTGGCCACAGACAGCCATCAATAATTGGTCAAGCCTGTGTGTCTCAAGGGCACTGTTTTCTTTTCCTTCTTTTTAAAGGACAATGACTTAGATGTCAGATAATTTTCAGGAGTCTTGATGTGCTTTTAGTTTCCTTTTCACTGGTTTTGTTTGTTTGTTTGTTTGTTTGTTTTTAATGAAAAGCCCATCACCGATTCACAGGATGGATAAAAAAGACACAGATGAGACTGTCAGCCCACGGTTGCTGACCACGCCCCTCCGTCACAGTCATTCTCTCTAGGTCTATGTATCTCGTTTCTCAGGCATTTGAGATGCTTGTGGGCAGTCCCTTCCGTTTAGTCTGTCCTGTCCACAGGGTTAGAGGCTTCTCACATAGGAGGAACATGATTTCTAATATATCCATGACTCAACGGACGGAGGAGAGGCAAGATGCTTCTGAAGAGTCTATTTTTAACACTATTAAAATCACAAAAATGAAGAGATTAAAAACATTGCAACATTCCAGAAAAATTCTAAGAATTAATTAGCACTACAGAGAGGGAGAGAAAGAGGAGACAGAGAGAGAGAGAGAGAGAGAGACAGAGAGAGAGAGTGCATTTAATAGGCTCTAGTACCATCTAGTGGAGAGAATTACTAACCCAAAAACTATAGTCTCATTAACCTCACAACAGTTGAAGAGATTTCCCCCTTTGCTTTATTGGTGCAAATTATTCCCACATTAATTTTTCTAAAGGCACGGTCTCATGTAGCCCTGGCTGGCCTCAAATTTGGTATATAGTCCAGAATGACACTGAATGCGTATGAGAAGTATGGGTGCATATAGAGAACAGAAGTCAACCTTGGGTGGTATGGTCAGGGACACAGCCTATCTACTTTGAGACAGGTTCTCTCAGTGTCTCAGAGTTCACCAATTAACCTAGGCTGGCTAGCCAGAGAGCCCTGGAGTCCCCCAGTCTCTGCCTCCCTAGTTCTGGGATTACAAGCATGAGCCACCACTCCCAGACTTTTTCTTGGGTTCTGGTCAAATTCAGGTTTTGTGTTTAGGAGGCAAGCAGTTTATCTACTGAGCTACCTCCCAAGATCTTCCCATGTTTACCAACTAGTCAAAATAATGTGACCATCATTTAAGAGCATATGGTACTCAGTCATACCTGGCCATTCCAAAATCAGATACCTTCACAACTCCTGCTTCACTCACTAGACAATTTCTGGCAGCCTGGAAAACAACATTATGATGTTACAATTATTAGAAAGTCCTGCAATAAAGGAAAAAAAACACAAGTTCGATTTCTAGTAAATATAACAAAGTCAACACCAGAAAAGATGTAAATGTGTTGTGGAATATTAGTTTTAGGTTTTCTACCTTTGTTTAAGCTGTGACATATTTGTTTAATGATGCAAAGACGTGTTGTATTCTTTTATGTTGCATTTGTTTAACTCTGTGAAGCTGTGTTACTTTGCCTGTCTAAAATACCTGATTTGCCTAATAAAGAGCTGAATGGCAGGTAGCTAGACAGGAGAGAAAAATGGGTGGAGCTGGAGGGCAGAGAGAACAAAGGAGGGGAAATCTAGGGAAGAGAGGGGAAAAGGAGGAGAGGACACCAGGGGCCAACCACCCAGCCACCCAGCCACATAGTCACACAGACACACAGACAGAGACACAGTCACAGTCACACAGACACACAGACACAGTCCCACAGACACAGAGACACAATCACATAGACACACAGACACACAGATACACAGTCACACAGACACACAGTCACATAGATACACAGTCACACAGACACAGACACACAGACACGCAGTCACACAGACACACAGTCACACAGACACAGACACACAGACACACAGTCACACAGCTAGCCACAGAATAAGAAGGAAAGAAAGACATATAGAATAAAGAAAGGTAAAAAGCTCAGAGGCAAAATGTAGTTAAAGAGAAACTATATGATTTAATTAGAAAAGCTGGCTAGAAACAAACCAAGCTAAAGCCAGGCATTTATAAGTAAGAATGTTGCCATGCATTTATTCTAGAGCAGGGTGGAGGACCCTCAAAAAAAAAAAAAAAAAAAAAACACTCAGCAACATAAATGTGTCCATATAAATTGTGCAATAGACGTTACTTCCAACATGAATCTGAAACATCATGGAGAAATAACCATTAGAAATGACACAAGATATTCCAACACTGTCTTTAACATCATACTTAAAGAAGACCAATGGACATTCCAACCTTCTTCCCTGACCAGGTGTATTTTCTCACCGGCAGTGGCAATAACTCCTGAAGTCTGTAATCTAGATTAAAGATGACTTCTCTCTAGGTGACAGTAGAAACACACAGTCACCAAAGTGACAAGTAATCTGAGAGTGTTCATTTCAACAGTCAAAAGAAGGGCTACTATGTAAACATAGGATTTGCTTTATCATGTGTGATGTTTCTAATATATTAACACATGACATACTCAGCTAGTAAAACACAAATGTGCTTTTTGTTTTTTGCTCTATTCTTCAAAGTTATATGATTTGATAAAATAATTTGGTAAAATGACACTGTACTTCTTGGAAACAAGATCTGATATTAATGCCACAATCCATGGGACGAGGTGTAATGCTCTTGGGATGCTTATTGTTTTCTGTATGACAACTTTCCTTACACGAGTTTCCTTCTGAGAATATTTCAGAGCCTCTTCTCAAGTGAGATTTAGTGTCCATTTCCTGAATTACCTGCACCCTCCCATGGGGACAGATATAGTGCTGCCACTCACAAGCCCATAAAATAACTTTACCCAGAAGACAGGCACATCAGACTTTAAAGTGTGCTAAAACTTGCCAGAGATTACTATCTGGGGGGTGGGGTGGCCAAAACATCAAAATTGCTTTCAAGAAAATAAATTCTATGTAGACAAGTGCAAGAATCAGGAAAGTGTTCAGCCTGCATCTGTTTTATGAGATCAAAAATAAGGGCGGCCTAATTCATGAGTTTCAATATGACAATTAGCCTTTGTCACAGCTACACATAATCATCAAAATCAACGACATACATCACACCTATTTTACAAAGCCCTTTGCCTCATTTATATGCTATGAACTCTAAAATAGTGGAGTGAGCAAAGCAATGAAATATAAATTGCAAATCCAATTTTCAAATGGTACTAGCCTCTAACACATCTAGGAGATCAAGTCTTCCATTGCCAAATCCTCAGTTCTTTAGTATGCTTTAAATCTAGAGGATAGCATAGCAGCTAGAGCACTGATCCTAGAGGCAAACTCTCTGGGTTCAAATCCTGCCTCCACCATTTCCCTGACTACTGATAATATTTTATCCAATTGCACTCATTTCCTTTGTCTGTAAAATGGAAATAGGAATAACATTCCTATGGTTGCCATGATGGTCAAACGAGTTGGTGCTTATACAGTACAAAAGCAATGGCTGTGTCAGGTATGTTAAAATAAAATGCCTTGCTCCTGCTCTGAATGAATGGAGCTCCATCACAAGGAAGCTAAAACTAAAGTGGGAAGGGGGCAATGCAAATCCTCCCAGTTTTGGTAGAGGAATCAGGAAGATGGATTGTGCTATTTCATACTGAAAACAGTGGCGTTTGTGAAGAATGGCTGGGGAGGGAAAACAGAAGAGAGAGAAGAAAGGAGGATAAAGAAGGGAATTGAGATGTGTCTCCACCTCAGTCATTTAGAACGGGGGTTTTGTTTTCCTAGTATTTCCAGAAGTAATGAAAACTCCCGGAATTTCCTCTTAGTTGAGAGATAATGGACATGAGCTCCGGATTTCTCTGGTAGTTTCTGTTCACTGTATGTATGGTGGGAAACAGTCTGAGAGCTGGTCAGAAGGTCAGGGATAAAACCTAACTTCCCCATTTCTCACAACAGACAAGCCACGTTCGCTTCTCCAAAGCTAACATTCTTATCTATAACACAGCGGCAGGGAATAAATCTGCTATGATTAGCTATCTCCTGGGAATCTCCCAAAGCTCAAATAATTAATTCATGGAAACTTGCTTGGAGATATTAACTCTGTAAGTTATAAGATTTAATAAAAGGCCTTTTCCTTTAAAATGATCAAGTGATTGAAATTTACCAAGTTTTAAAATAATGAAATCTTGCTAAGGACAAAAACAGGGGACTGATACAACACAACTCACTGGCTAATGCAGTGTGACAAAAGAATCCAGCCAATGAGTGGGAAACCAAGTGGGAAGGAGAGTGGAAGGCCAGGGGGACCATGGTTACCAGGTCTCTGTGGATGAAGCTGTTTCTCTCCAGGTACTCCATCCCTTCGCACACATCCTGACACATGCTCAGCAGCACATCTCTACTGAAATGGCCTTGTCTCTGTCGGAGGAAATTCAGAAGGCAGCCCCGTTCCATGAACTCAGTAACGATGTAGATGGGTTTCTGTTGGGTGCATACACCATAGAGCTGCACCAGCTTGGGGTGTGTTAGCTTCCTGGAAACACAGACACACAGAGAGTTACCACAGGAAAAGAAACCAACAGGCCTATCTGCCAGGCGACAAAGGGGGGTAGAAGCTAGAAACTTACATCATGGGGACTAGAGAGATGGCTCAGTGGTTACGAGCACTGGTTGCTCTTCCAGAGTACCTGAGTTCGATCCCTGGCACCCACATGATGGCTCACAGCCATCTTTAACTCCAGGGGGATCTGATGTCCACTTCTGGCCTCTGCAGGCACTGTATGCACATGGTAACCAGAAATACATGCAGGCAAAACACCCATACACGTTAAATAATAATAGAAAAGAACTTACATCATGACCTTAGCTTCTTCTATAAAATCCTCCTCACACATGGCACCTTCCCGAATAGCTTTAATGGCTACTTTGTACTGGGCTCGCCACTTGCCAAGCCTCACCACTCCAAACAGTCCACTTCCCAATTCCCGCATAAAGGTCAGCTCTGATGGGTTGATCTCCCACTTCTCTGTAAGACAGATGAGAAAAGCAGACCTTTACAAAGAAGAGCAGTGTAAGTCCCTGGGGAAAAGAGATGTTCCAAACAAGATCAATCCCAAGTCCCGGATAACACAGTAGGAATTACCAGAAGACACAGAACAGAGGTGCAGCCTGTACCAAGACACCCAGACTCTACGGCCATTAAGAACTATGACAGCAACTGTTTTAGCAGTGACATACTTAGTTTTTATCTATGGAAAGTTTTTATATATAAGTAATGATGAAAATAGAAAATCCAGTGTTACTATAAAGTTTAATCAACTAAAACCCAACTCTATCAAGGCATGAAAAATAGTTATATAACTTGCACCTAGAGAATTATTTTGCTAAAACTATAGATTCCTCTCTTGGGCCCACAGGGTGACTCAAGCAGGGTTAAAACTTGGCATCTCTGCCTTCGCCAGCATCTGTCTTCTTTACTTTGGGTCACATACACGTGCAAAGAGCATCTGTCTAAAACCTGGTGATAGCTAATGTACCTTCTCCCCTTCATGGACAAAGGTGCAAAGGTAAAAGGAACTGAGGTATCTATCTTATAGATTTCACAACATCCTATTCTGGATGCTTAAAAGACACTAAATACCTCCAAGAGTTGTCTGAAACCACCTCTGACTCCAGGAGGAGCAGCGCCTTTCAGGGCAGACTGCCCAGCAAGTTTGGGTACAGTCAGTTACTCATGGATATCGCAGTTAAATAAGGATCAGGATAAACAAATAGGCCAAATAGAGTCGGGAGAAAGCAGTATGCTGGCCGGCTCCCCGGTAAGAGAAATACATAGATCAGCAGAAATGGGTTAATAATTAAGGCAGAGCTAGCTGATAAGAAACAAGTAACCGGGCCAACAGCGTTGTATCAAATACAGAGTCTCTGTGCATTATTTGGGGCTGGTGCGGTGGCGGGACAAGAGGCAGCGTGGCGGCAGGACAAGACCGGGTGGCAGGCAGAAAAACCATACTCTCGTTACACATGATGACAAAGCTGCACCCTGGAGAGAGAACCAGCTTGTTCCCTCAAGCAATAAAGACTTCTTCAGACCACCTTGTAGGACCGGATCTGAGATAATTATCAACCAGGTCACACTTGGACCAAGACTGCTCAGTCACACCTCCTGTCTGCCCTTCCCCAATCCTATCTCTGTTGGAGCCTGAAGATACCTTCAGTTCCTCTTCCTGACACACAGTGGTCAAACCTCTCCCTACTTTTTACCACTCCTTGTCCGTCCCTTGGTTGGCATTTTGAGACAGGTGATCGAGCCTAAGCTGATGGGGCCACCAGGGCCTGGGCCTCCTTTCCAGAACTCTGGTTACTATGTCCCCCCCCCCCATTTCACCTGGGGGGGTTAATTCCACACATCTACATTTGTATTGTAGAGATGAATTATTTTCAAGAGAAACTTGCCAATGCAACTACAGAATGAGAGTTACCATAGCTGAAGCCTGCAGTAGTTGGTGCATTCTTCCCCTTTGTACTAACCGGGTACCGCAGCCGGGTGACAAGCCCTAGAAAGTAAAGGCACTATTGCAGTTAATTTTATCTTTACCATTCTGCTTAGTCAGATGCTAAACAAAAAGTACATAGGAAAAACTCATTATTTCATCCTCCTCCTCTACATATACACACAGCACTGCAGAGTATGCTTTCAGACATTCTACACATTTCCTTTTAAATGCAATATTTATCTGGCACAAGGCTAGTTTCCTTTCTCCTCTCTAACACTGTGAAGAATATTAAAAAGATTTCTAGCGCTTATCATCAGTGAGTTGATGATCTCCTCCAATATGAGATCTGAACTAAGAAAGAGAATTGTATTAGTCCACTAAGAATTAAAGTGATTCATCTGATATAATGTTTGTGACTTAAGCATTAAAAGCATGCTCTGGGGAATGAGCAATGAGGAGTACCAACCACTGGAAATCAGAGAGGAAAGTCAAATCTTAAAGACCCCAAAGAGCCCTCTTCCAGGAACAGCTGTTTAAGTCTGTAATTCTGATGTATAGTACTTTTCTCATCACAACTTAAAACTGTATGTGCTTCTGGATTGATGACCAGCAAATGTCCACTATACTCTCCTCAAAAGATGGTTTGCTTCTTGCCCAAAGTATGCACTAAATACATGTCAGTTAAGTAAATTAAGATAATGGAAAATAAAACACAAGAAATAGAAAAAGAAGTATAATAAAAACAAGAGAATAACAGAACAAGGTTATGAAAAGGAGTTTTGTGGAAGAAAACTGGTAATAATTAATTGCTCAAATTTATTTTTGTTTGTCTGTTTGTCTTGTTTTATTTTGTTGGTTTTTCAAGGCAGGGTTTCAAGTCCTGGCTTTCCTGGAACTCAATCTATAGACCAATTGCCTCAAACCCAAGAGATTCTCTCAGCCTATGCCTCCCAAGTGCTGTTATGTGCCACCATGCCTGGCTTAATTGCTCAAGTAATAAACACATAATCGCAACATAACCCTACAAGCTCACTTGTAGACAAGTACCCCAAAGAGTCAAACCTCTGTTTCCATGCAAATGCAACATTAGTCATGAGATGCAAATGTGGAAACAAGCCAAATGTCCACACAATGGATTGTTACCTGTCAATAAAAAGGAGTAGATATTTTTCTCTGGCTGCCTGCCTGAAAATTTCAGCTTCCTCGGGATTTCTTACCTGGAACAGGTCAGACTTGAGCAGAACACACTAAAAATATGTCCAGTGAGTCCATAATAGAAAACACACACACATACACAAAGCAAAACAAAAAACCCTGAGGATCTACACTGTCCAAAATCCCCATAGCCTTTACCCTGGTATCATCATGCCTGGGGGTTGTGCATACCCAGGCTGCATCTTGTTTTACACAAGCAGATAAAGGAGCAATTTTGTCAAGGTAGGTGTGCTAAGATAGCTTTCAAGATTGGAAATTAGAAGGCCAATTGTCAATCTTGCTATTTAGTAATATTACACTGACATTGGAAGTAATTTCAGAATTAAACACAGACTTATAACTTGGCCTGGAAGCCCAACAATTGTGTAAATATTATACAGGATTCTGCATAATTTATACAACATACTGTATAATTCTCACATATCAGGAATTGGTAATTTTTATTTTTTTCTGATTATTTCAACAAGGAATACACAATAAAACATGAACACAGGTAAAACTGTTACAATGCACCAAAACAAAAACAAAAACAAAAAACTCTCAGTCACAGTATAAATGTATGAGTCTATTTCTATGAACTATCCAGAACAAGCAAATCTACTAAGACAGAAGTTAGCGGTTGGCAAGGGCTGAGCTGGACAAGACAGGGCATGGGTGACTTCTAATGGGAACAAGATTTCTTTGGAGGGATGATGACAGTGTTCAAGAAATTAGATTATGGAGATGTGATTGGTGGAACACTGTAAATATTCTAAAAGCCATTGATTCTAAAAGCCTGTATTTTAAATGCATGAATTCCATGGTGTATAAATTACATCTTAATAGTTTTTCCTATATCTGAAAAGTAGTAAATGACCTCATAGAACAGCAGCACACCTCATAAAGAGGGTCTTTGATTAACCTACAAGTCAATATTTCACAAGTACAATTAAGCAGCTGGCTATTGGACACCCTACTTGTTCATACTTTTAAAGTAAAAAATGCTGGAAAACCAGCTGTGGAAAACTTTTTTTTTCCTATTTGTTTGATGTTGGGTGTAACACAGATTCAAGCTGCTGAAAAGGAACCTGTGTGACATGATGTGGTTCACTTTACAGATTTTCAGCTTCAGCATGGTGTGAAAGCAATATGCATTCCAAGAAAAGCATCCTTTTTGAATCTAGACCTTCTCTGAGAATAGTGAATTTTGTTTGGTCCTAGGCTAGTGTTGTAAGATAGGATACCTTCCAGTTGTGTAGAGTAATGAGACATCACTCCCAGCCAATCATGTAACCATGAGGGTCATCCACTGGTACTCTATAGAGTGTCACATCACAAAGCCAGGATGCTCAGTAGATTAGCTGCACTAAATACACTTTCTACTTTGGACATTTTCAACTTCAGATAGTTTCATTGTGACATAATCCCACCATATGTTGAGGAGTGGTTCCTTGGAAACTTTCAGCATAAACTGAAACCCTGGCTCATGTGAAACCTATGACCATTCTACACACATCTTCAGTGTTTGTTTGTTGAGATGGGGGACATCCTTATATTGCCCAGACTGGCCTTGCAATCTTTGACTCAAGTGATCCCCCAACCTCAGCCTCCTGGGTTTCTCATAAAGTAGGCACATCTTGGAATTTTTGTTCAGTGCCAACGTATTGAGGTGTGAATATTCACATGCATTAAAGATCTTGAATCCTCTAATGGAAAAGGCATTTCTATGAAATCTGATACAATTTCTGGTTTTTCTTTGGATCTAGAATATCTTAACATGTAATAATTTTTACATCAATCATACTTTAAAGATAACTACAAGAACCCACCTTCTGAAGAACTCATAATCTATCTGATCATGTGATTACCAGTGCTCACTCACCTGCTGCATTGTGCTTATGATATTCAATGATCTCAGGAATTGACCCAAAAGCATGCTTTTCCGCTAGGTAATACTTCTTTGGAGATGTTGCTGTTTCCTTTATGTGATAATGCCTGAACCCTGATGAACCTTCTCTATTAAAGAAGAACAGAACAAAACACTGTATTGCAACCAGGTTGAGATAACGGAACTTCACTCACAGATGCTATCTAAGGGCAACCTTGTTATGACCTCTTTCTACTGGCTCCTTCTATTCCTGACACAAATATTAATTTTACAATGCTTTTAGCTTTTTGACCCATATCAAGAGGTGGATGTGTTGAAAGTGATCATGACAATAAACCTGGCTGCTTGCATGGGAATGAAAACAAGAACATCTACCATCTCTGCCAGCCACAGTGGAATTTTAATTTACTGTTAGCTCCTGTCCCACAGAGACATAGACCTGAAATGCCTAGAACACTCTCCCTTCTCAAAGGGAATGGACTAGACTTAAAATTAGACATTCTATTGTAGATACCGTTCTGGAATACAGATCTCTAGTCATCTCATGCTTTAAATTCGAGATGGTTCATAATTGCTCTTAGGGCAGAGCTGGGATTCCTTGACCCTTATGTGACCCGGAGTCTGCTTCCACCTCTTGGGTGCCCTTCCCTCCCTTGTTCCTGCTGTCTCTGTCATTCTATAGATACTACAGATATCCCTTGTCCTTCCCTGACCTCACCATCACCTCTCTCTCTGCTGAGTCAGCAACTCTCCCTTCCCTCAGGTTTTTCCTGTCTTGCTGTAAGGTCTCAGCCTAGATGTCATTTAAGAAAAGCTGAAATGTGTCTTGGCAATATAACATTCAAACAGTCCCTCCACCCCTTTATTTTTATGCTACCATGGCTGCCTGTCTGCAGCCCTCATTAAACTACTAAAGCCTACTCTACTCAATGTAGATTCCTTTGTGCATAGCTCACAGCACAGCAGTTATCCAATGAATGATACTAAATCTCCCATAGCTATTCTCAACAAACATGTATGTATGTATGTCTGTGCACACACACGAGTGGACAGACACACACACACACACACACACACACACACACACACACACACGAGAAACCATAGGGAAATTTTCTGGGGAAAAAAAAAAAGGTATAAAATATAGCCAGGTTTTAGAAATGAACACTAGATTTTTTTTTCCTAATGCTGAAATGGAGTATCTTACTTTAAAAATTAGGAACACATACAAGCAACATAGGGAGACAGAGTTCATATAAAAACTTTTAATTAAAAGAAAAATATGGGGCTTAATAAGATATTTCAGCAGATAAAATGCCTGCTATGAAAGTATAAAGACATGAGTTCGGATCCCCAGAACTTCTAAAGCTAGCTGTGCTGGCATATCCCTGTAACTGCAGTGTTGGCACAGAGAGAGACAGACTGATCGATCCCAAAAGCTCACTGGCTAGCTAGTCTAGCCAGTTGGTGAGCTCCAGGTACAGTGAGAGACCCTGTGCCAAAGCATAAAATAAAAAAAAAAAAATAAATAATGTGGAGAAACCATTGAGGAAAATATCTGGAAGTCAACTTCTTGTCTCCACATGTACAGGAGAGCACCCCTGCACTCACACATGCACAGGAGAGCACCCCTGCACCCACACATTCATAGAATGCTTATATCATACACCCCCACATCCCACATATACAATGAATAAAAAAAGCAACAAATAAAAACTAGTGTATAACTACTTACCCCCCAAACTTTGTGTAAAGGGAGACGGTGTACAAGCCTGGTTGACTGGAGTCTCTCACCATAAAACCACCTTCTTTATCCTAAAAATCCAAATTAAGACATCCCTTTTGAAAATCCCAGTGACTAACGATGTGTCAAAGATTCAAGGGTTTAATATTAGCATTTGATTATCATCATCTGTGTACAAAATCTGCTGTCAACAAGAGCAACAATAACAGTAGAGCCTTGTAGTCTTTCTACCCACGTGACTTTCTGCCCCAAACTCTGGGGCTATGAGGTGACAGAAGGCACACTCACATTTCCCAACTACAACTCTCACACATATTGCATTGTCCCTGCAGCTACAGACAGAGTCTTAGGCCCTTGGCAGAGCCTCCAGGCAGGCACCACTGTGCTATAATCCCTGGGCTAGTGAAAACAATAATTGGGAATCTCTTTCTGGGTTTCCAGCAGGAGCTTTCAGTGGCTCTCAGTGTCAATTCCTACCCACATAGCCTGTTTCCTATAAATACCTCAGTGCTCTTTGCAAGAATGTGTTAACCCTTAATTCCCCAGAAGTTTGATGTCAACTATCACTGTACAGAAGAGATGGAGTAACTCCAACAGAGATTCAAAACATGTCAACAATGTTGAGTGAGTAGTGGTTAGATTCCCATCAGATTTCCAGTTGAAGGGCAAGAAATGGAAGCTACACATCTTAGAGACTTCTCTACCAACATCATTAGGATTTCCATTGCTTTAAAATGAAAAATGTGTTTTATGGTTGAAAAATAAATTGTATTCTTATTTATAATAAAAACAATAGAATTAAGTAAGGCCATACAAGCCTATCTGGTAACAATTAGAAATAGAGATAGTAATTATGATCATGATTTCATTGGTAAAAAAATTAATAAGACCCACCATTTTGAAAACCAATTCTTTTTAAACATGTTCTCATATACAAAATGTATTTAATACTCAGACAGTCATTTGAGTAATAGTCTTGTTTTTCCTTCTTTTATCTTACAGGCCAGAAAGGGGGACACAAAAAGATGAGACAACTTTCCCCACGTCACCTGGCTAGTCAGTAGCAAATGGGAATTTGAAGACCAGGCTGCAAACCTACTGGGTACCCTCTAGCTGTCTCCAAGTGTGGTCTCCGGGAAGCCAGTAAGGATCCTGGCAGGTGGAATGAGCCTTGTCTGATAAACTATACTTGATGCTCAGCAAAGCCTTG
The DNA here is from genome assembly GCF_943737965.1 of Phodopus roborovskii. Classification (NCBI taxonomy): domain Eukaryota; kingdom Metazoa; phylum Chordata; class Mammalia; order Rodentia; family Cricetidae; genus Phodopus; species Phodopus roborovskii. Next base: position 29,213,103 of record NW_026126525.1, on the reverse strand, counting down.
GTGTAACACCCAGAAGAGGCAACACCTTGAACTATCACTAAGCAAAACAACTAGAATGTATATGTGGGAGCTGCAGACCTTGGCTTCTAAGTCTTCTTTCCTACCTTACAGACCCCCCCCCCACCTCCAAAAAAGACTAAAGCCATTCCAGCACGCTGAGTCTCTCTCAGCTCAGTGCAATTTCCTCTTTGCATACATTGTCTTTTCCTCTAACTTCACTGTAAGGTGTGAAAAATTCATTGTGACTATTACTATTAAGTTTAATTTACAAAATATATCATGTAACATGCATAACATTAATGTCAACTATTCTGAAACATACAACTTTAGTACATGGAAGTATTAAAATCAAAGCAGCAAATGATAAACCAGTAGGAAAGGTGGGTGGGTGCTGAGTGGTGGACGCCCCCTCACAATGCAGATGTCAAGGTGCCCATCCACACTCTGCTGCACACCAAAGAGCCAGCTGAGTCCTAGGCTTCAGAACGTGAGCGTACTCTGGCATAAGGCTTTACATAGGTCATTAATCTAAAATGAAGTCAGCCATCAAGGCGGCTCTAGTTCAGTATGACTGGTACCCTTATTAAAAGAGAAGATGTAGGCAGAGATAGAAGTACTGCATGGAGGAAGATGAAGATACGGGGTAGTAGAGCCATTTCCAAGCCAAGGAGAGGAACTTAGGCCCTCCCCTCACAGCCCCCAAGAACCAATACTACCGACGATGACTTTGGTCTGTATGCCTGCATAACTATGAAGTGATGGAGTTCTGACATTTGAACCACTCAGTCTATGTCTCTTCATTACAGTATACTACCACTCCAATACTCTCTTTCAAGTGATGTGAGAGACAGCTTGTATTTATATCACAGCCCCTCCAGGCATTAGGAATAAGTATAGAGAACCACTCATGAAGGATTCATTAAAATTAATCTGTGCACTTACTTCCGTCCTGAGGAGTTGCTCGGCTTTGCTTCTGTTGGTGTTTCTGCAATACCATCTGATCAGAAAGAGATGCTTATCAGATTCTGAAAATTATTTTTCATTCTTAACCTGACTGACAAGCTAATGCAGCTTATCAGTAACAAACGTTAAGAAGCACAACCACAGTAAGACAGCACCCACTTTCTCAACAGCAGTAAGACGTTCTCATATGCAGGTCTCCAGATTTTTCCTACCCACGTTCCTAGGAAGACATTCCTCCTCTGTTAAATGGAATCAAAGGCTACTTGTATGACATAACCTGAGTTTGTCACAGGACAGCTTTGCCAAACAATACAAGTTTTATATTTGTAGGCATGGAGGTGCCATATTCACTTGTTCTTTTCATTTAATGCAACAAATCATCTCCAAAGACCACACACATAGCAAGGACGAATTTTACTCCAATGATTAACACATGCAGGAAATGCCACTTTACACTACTGTCTTCAATTCAGATCAATTCTTTTCCTAGTCCCCATCTCATCAGCATGGCAGATCATCAGGTCACTGTGGTACCATTCACTGAATTTCATGTAGATCTCAAGTGCCAACAAATAAAGGACAGCACTGAACAAGAGGCCACCTGGGTGTCCCGGACTTTCTGATGCTCAGCACACATAGACCCCTGTGCTCACCCTGGCCTGCACATCGGTTCTGTGCCTTGTCTGAGCACCTACCCTACCTCCCCACCTGGTCATACCCTGAGGCCCTGCAGATCTGCCCCTTCTTGGCCTTTGCAAAGACTCCCTCTGTGTATTGCCATCTCCGTCCTCATCCCCAGAGACAGTCTACCTTTTGATCATCCCTCCATTTGACTAGAAGCAAGACTAGATTTTTCTGTCCTTCAACTTTAAATTGGTTTTGTTGGATGTTTTGTAGTAAATTCTTCATCACTGTCACATAACTAAAAATTACAAATGTCCTAAAGTTCTTGGGGCCTCTTAGGGCATCTGAACTTCCCACTATTGTCTCAGCCTATTCATAAAAGGCCTGGTTGTATTGTGTGGTACTTTTCTCTGAGATTAAAACATTCCATCCTGCAGGAAGCTCTTTTACACAGAAGGTAAACGGGTCAAAATAGCTTCAGAAGATCCCTGAAACTGACCAGATTCACTGGGTCCCCTCCCTCCCCAAGAATAAACAGCAAAGACTGCTGAGAGTTCTGCTGAGATAAGACAAATTGCAAAGAGGATTCTAAGACAAGTTGTCCAGTTGCCTGGAAGAAGCAAAAACTAGCCAAGCTGTCAAGAAGAGATCCATGGAGTCACCTGGAAAGGACACCCTCCAACCTGCTCAGCTGCCTACATGCTGTGCAGTGTGCTACAGGTTCCCAGCTCTTGTGAACTGTCACCCATGTTGGGTGAGGCTTCATGATGCAGCTGTCTTTGAGCCATTTCTGCTCCTGAAAGTAATCCCTCACCCATATTCTGTAAGTAACAGCAATGAAACTCATTGGTTCACCAAGTTGGACTTTTGTCTGTTGTTAGTTGAGTAGGGTGTGTGTGTGTGTGTGTGTGTGTGTGTGTGTGTGTGTTGCTTCTCACCAGTGTGTGTGTGTGTGTGTGTGTGTGTGTGTGTGTGTGTGTGTGTGTGTATGTTGCTTCTCACCAGGAAAAAGTCTTGTCACATAACAGGCCTTTGGTTCCAGACACCCTAGACAAGAAAATATAAGGGCTCCCCCTGTTTGAGAAAGGCAAAATCAGACAAGAAAAATGTCTGTCATCCAAAAGTGTTTAGAAAGCAGCTGAATGCTCAGTGAAGTTGTAATACACTGCAATGATGTCAGAGCTCACAATGATGAACCAGGCCTGGGAGTGAACAAGGTGTCCATCACACTTTATGAAATGAGGCCACGTTCAAAAAAACTGCTATTATGATCAGTCCATTCCATATGATCAATTCATTTCTGAATGCAATTGAAATACAGTGATAGAATAGATTCATTCTGTTACTAAAGCTTTTCTATTGGTATTAGAAATATTTATCAGATACCCAAAACTGTCACAAAAATTAGTCAAGAAAAGGTAGTTCAAGATGTTTGAGATCGAGAATTTTAATTTGTTAACAAAATAGAAGATCCAGTTTCACATCTTCAAAGTGAGAGCAAGGTTCAGGTGAAGAAAATTGGGAGGGCTACACTGTGGCTTCAAGATGCTAATAAGATATCCAGAACAACAAAGATGCCCCTTCCTTAAGGTCTGAATTTCAAGCCTTGGGAAAAGATAAAGGAAACTGTAGAGTTAAGGAATCTGTAGTACAAGAAGCAGCTCCTTGAAATGTGTTCTAATGAGTTGCTTTTACAGTGCCTGCAGTTTCCCCCATAAGATCTGTCCATTCTCAGGACACATCATAGTTTCCACCCAGTGTGTGTCACGGCCTGTGTGTTAGCAGCTTGGTGGCACTATGGGGAGACAGACCACGGGACCTTTCATTGATAGGACTTCACAGAAAGTCCTTGTGACATAAGGACACACCTCTGAAGGGAACTAGAGCACCCCTGACCCTTCCTCTCGGCTTTCAGGTTATAATGCAAGCAGGTTTGTTCTAGCGCATGCTCCCATCACAATTTCATTTTCACCAGTGCTAAAACAATGGCATCAAAATATCATGGAGCAGAAACTCCAAAACTGCAAGCCAAAGTGAAGGCTTTCTCTTTACAAGGTCTTTTGTTACAGTGATGTGTTGCTGAATAATACAAGATGCAAACCCAGACCCTTTAGGGTCTATTGAGTGATAAACAAATAGATGAGTTAACTGTCGATAGCTACTTTGTAGCAGCTGTGTCCAGCTTCTCTCTCTCTTTGTCTCCTGTCCCTGTCCCTGTCCCCAGGCAAGAGAAGAACCTTTGATGAATTCATCCTGCAAGGAAGTAAGACACACAGAAGAAGAATGTGAAGGAAGTCACAAGGCATAAGGAGACAGAGATGCCAGCACACAGACCTTTCTATAAGGTTGGAGATGCCTCATTAGAGTTTAACACCTTTTGCTGAAGGAAAGCTACATTTGGAAACAATACCCAAGATTTATGGGTAATTTGTCATCCTTCTCTCAGGTACCAATACTCCAGAATGAATTTGTTTTTCAAATTGTCTGGATAGCTAGCTCACAACCTTCCTGAGGAATGGGATATTACAGCAGTGTCTGAAGGCCAGGGAAGAGGAGGAGGTTTGAGGACACCCAGTCTTCTGCAAATGTCAAACTACGACCAAGTTTCTAGGGGAGGACAAGTAGGAGTAAATCAAGGAAAAAAAAAAAAAAGAGGTGAAGGAGAGACACAACCAACCAACCAACCAACCATCTTTGTCTTTTCTCTATTCTGTCCCTACCTCCTAGGCCTACTCAGAGCTGTTCCCACACATTCCACTGCTCCTGCCATTTCATTTTGACTACCTTATTCCTTTCACATCTTTCATTCAAGAGCACCTCCCTCTGACCATCCTAATGAGTTTCCCTATTTCTTTTTCTTTATGTGGATTTTTCTGAACCTCTGTTATCCAAACTGCTGGCAGAGTATAGAAGTCAAACTAGATTACTGACAACCCTGGTAGTCCTGGGTCTAACCCAGGGGCAGCCGCAGCCTGGGATTCCTAGTTGGCCCAAACAAATAGAAAAAACAGTTGATTTAACATCCATGAGGCTGTGGAAGATGTTTTACTAATGGGATATGCTACCCCAACCAAAAGAAACCAAGCAGAGCATAGTGGGGAGAAAAGCAGGAGATGGGGACTCAGCCTGCCAACCTTGAGGTCAGTCTTCAGCTTCACTGCCTGGCATAATGACAAACTAGAATCCCTGTCCCTAGCACAAAATGCTGTGGGGACTTCCACACTAGCGTTATGGAGAGGAGAAAAATTCTTCAGAGAGATTAAATTTCCAAGTGACAATATAACCAAAACACTCATGTCCTAGTTACAAACTATTTGAAATCCCATGAGTCATAAGGAATCTTCATAGTTACAGTAGGATTATCTGGTTTCCATGAACCAAATTGTCAGTTAGCTCTTGGTTCCATTATTTCAAATCAGTTCAAGTTTGAGCCTTTGGGCTTCTACCCTGTTTCTAAGGATTTCATTATATTTTCCTAAGATGCATTTAAGAGCCAAACCACAATACTTTACACAATCACCTATCACAATAAGGAACCCTCAGAGGAATACATAGTCAGGCAACTGTCACTGAGGAAGCCTCACAGAGTACACTTAAAAGACCTAGCCCATATAGACCAGTATGCCCCTGGTAGCATGTATAATCTACTGCCCACCCCTACTGCTCTATCCTCCTACCCCCCCCCCAGACTACATGAAGCAGGCGACAGCTCTAGAGCACTATGCTACAAACCCATACAGCATGTCACTACACTAATAGTATTGACTACTATAGCACAATGGTAAGCATTTGTGTATCTATACACACACAAGATTGTTAGGGAATAGTAGGAGTGCCTCACCTCCATCACAGTCCTATGGAAAGATTGCCAGTCTGTTTTGGTAAAATGAACTATATAGTACGTAATTATATACTGTCTACATTTCCACTTCGGATGTCACTTTAAGGGATCATGCCACTGATGCTAGGACTTTTAGACCCTGTTGGCCTTCTTCTAGATTTTGAGGTATGCTCATGTCATTACAGTGAGATGGCAGAGAAACACTTGCTGTTTTAAGGAAGTGAATGTCATATTCACATCCTACCTCAGGAGGACCAAAAGAGGATTGACACCTATGGGACATGCATTAAAATCTGGCCATGCACTGCCCGTGGGCATAGGAAGCACAGCTTTTCTGTAAAGTGGTCAGACAGCATCAACAAAGTTCACACAAGCAGGCTTTCCAGGAGGTAGATTTTAGAGAGATGATTTTAGAGAGAGATTTTAGAGAGAAGACAGCAAGAAGAGGCTACCCCAATTATTTTACTGTTGCAAAGATACCTGAAACAACCCGATACCTCCCAGATAAGAAAACAATTATATTCATTATTATGAGTCCATATGCTGGTTGTAGTCCTTGGGTCTTGCCAGACACTACATCAATGCCAAAAACTCAGAAAATATTTTATAAATTCATGACTGAATGAGCTATAGTGCAGCTATGAAAATATTTTCAAAGACTGTTTAATGGCAGGAAGAAATGTGAACGCATAATGCACTCACTGCTTGGTGGAAAAAGAAAAAATATCATAAATGTTGACAGAGATCAACTCGTGTTCATAACATTTTCTTAGTAATATTTTCCCCTATTTTCAAAGTCTTAAAAAACTATAATCATAGACTGTTGTTTTTATCTGAATAAAGAAACAATGAAATATTTTTAAAGGCCCCTCTGGGAAAATGTTGTTCCTTTCCCTTGAGTGAATGAACAATGGCATTTATTTCAAACTCAGCTGAGCTATGATTGTTCAAATCCAGTTCAACTGTGCCTGCTTATATAATGGAATTCACACACAATACACTCAAGGAAAATGCTCTATAGAGATAAGTCGCTGGCTTTCACTCACTCAGACAACAGAATTAAGGATATGTTGGCACCTTCTAAAGACATTAATATTATCCCTTAATCATCAAATCATCTTACATAATTAGGAAAACACTAGTTTCTGGCTACCTGCACTTATAAAGTAAAGGATTACTTACTCATATTGATCTAAGTTGTTTGATTTCTTTCCTGTGACATAATTACTTGGAATATATCCTTCACTCCTAAAATTAAGATGAGAAAACAAACAGAAATGACTTCATTTGTTATTTAAGGAAATGTAACTGATTTTCTAAAGCATATCACCTAAAGTTTATACAAAACCCAGCTGTCCCAATAATTTAATGTATCTGCATTGTCTGATACTTTATATAAGTCCATATTTGATCCTTCCAAAGATTTTAGCTGCACAGACATTATTATATCCATTTTCTCATCCGAGTGTGAACTTGAACTTTAGGTCTTTCCAATATGTCATGATGCTGGTCAAGTCTTTATCCCGTCTAAGGATGTCTTAAACTACTACATCACAAAAGTCTAAGTGTTGGACAGAGTCACCCACTCTTCTACTACCTTAGCAAACTCTTTGGGAGAGCATCACCAAACTAGAAACTTTATAAACTTTTATTTGGTACTGAACCTTTAGTAAAAGCTCATCATACACATGCGTGCAACCACTCCCACTCACCTACCCACATACACACATCACACACATACATGTATGCATGCACACATGTGCGCTTTCCCACAGCAACTGAAGCCTAGAAGTAGGGACAATACACCAACACATAGAATCCTAGAATTTCACCTGCTATCTGTAAAACAGTGTTTCTGACTGAAAAGAGGCAGAATTCCTTGGGGGGAAATGTCAAACTGCAGGTTCAATGAGGAAAAGTACAGGTGAGCTTGAATTGTTTTACTGAGTCAGAAAGCAAAGACAAATTAATAGGCTCCTCAGCTCAAAGCAAACAGAATGGTGACTCCTTTAGATTGAAGCCATACACAAAAGCGTCCACAACACCAAGAAAAATCACTGATTACCACTGTCGCCATCAGAGGGATCCAGTCATCAACTCATTCTGAAAAACCATGAAAGTTAAGGATCTCTGCCTTTCCTGCAAGAACTAAGTGCACTCATTGATGAGGCAGTTCCTTACAGACTTACAGCTGTGGGTGTGATGGCAGAGTTCGGAAAGGGACTGTGTAATATCTAAGGCAGAAATAGGTCTAAGCTGTTAATCATTAGTGGATGCTAATCTCAAGAGAGGGTATGCGTTATGGGAACTTTATGATGTGTCCGTAAGGCCAGCTCCTGAACCAGGAAAAGCCTTGATACCATTCACAACAAGGCAGCTGGAGATCATCTTTCAGGAGATCAAGCTTGTAGCTCCAACCACCAGATTACAAAAATAGGAAGACACAGAGGTGTGCAGACATTCCAAGAAGGGGGGGGAACAGTCCACTTAATATAGATGATGGTTCATTTCATAAGGTAAATAAGCTGGTCTTATCAAATCAAAAATGAAAAGAAAGGACTATTGGAAAACAAAACAAAAAAGACACCAGAGACATATCCAAGTCAGGTGTGAAAGTACACACCAATAGTCACTCCCCTTAAGCCCTAAATTACCTGTACAAATAATGTTTGCTGTATATACACAGACATAATTTATACACATGTATACCTATATGCACATTTACAGAGAGAATGAAAAATTCAAAGAAGTTGTTTCATTATACTGAGTACACTGGTGGAGAGAGACAAAGACAGAGACAGAGACACAGAGAGAAATTAGAAGAAGAAAAACACAATAAACTATTTCTTAGGAAAATTTATGTAAGTGTAGAGCACTTGCCTAGCATGTGCTTGGCAGGCAGGCAAGCATGCACACATGCACACCACCAATAACAAAAATAATCCTTAAAATTTTAAAGTATGCCACATGGTGCTGCAAATTCATAGTTTACTTGGATTTGTGGCTGACTGGGCTAGTCTGTCGTAACCCATTACGGTGCACACACGTCACTCAGCAAGTCACTTGTACCCACTGTGAGTCCCACACCAAGGAAGCACTTACCCATACTTATCTCTTGCTCTCCACCAGTGGGCGTCATTCTTTTCCAGTATGATATACTCTTGGCCTCTCTCTAACCTGAGGTCATGTGCTTCTGTTGCTTGGAAATCATACATCGCTACAACTATTTCCTCAGTATTTTCTTCTTCTGGGGGAATTGGTGGAGGAGGCCTTCTCTATGCAGAGAAGAGAACATTGGCAAGTTTAGCTTCTGTTTGAAACTGATCATGGGTTGCAGCAGTAAAATACTAAAGGCCTCACATGTCACCACAGAGTGAAGCCTCAAGTCTAGTCTAACCCACCTAGTAAAACCTGTGAGCCCTCCCACGACAATGTTGGTGTTGTTGGACTTTTTTAAGAGTTCAAAGCAATGTGCACTCCTTTATGCCTTCATTGTAGAAAGCATGAACTTAGGACCTAATGTTTTCTTATCCATTATTTACAATGCTACCACAAAGTCAAGTATTTACTATATAATAAGTCCTAAGCTACAGCTGAGTTAACCCACCCAAAGTTTAGTAACCCACTCACAGTTCTTATTGGCTAAGGAACTGACTGCGTCTAAATTACATGTTATTCCACCGTATCCCACCCCACAGGCATGTCATTAAATCACAACTTTATTGTGCCATGTTGTTAAGACAGAAATGTCACACCTCTCAAATGACTCCTGAAGCCAATCTACCAGAAGGTAACAGGACCCCATCAATAAAAGCTAAAGAACTGAACTGATAGTCTTGACATCAAGAACCATTCAAATGACTCTGCTTCTAAGGTGCTCCTGGGAGGAAGCAATATCACACGGCTGAACTTAAATACAGTCAATAGACCACAAACCCTTCTAGAACACACAGACTTGTACAAGCAGAGAACTTAGGGATTGAACATGAAGGCAGAGACCACTCACCTTCTTCGTTTCTGGTGCTGGGGGCAGTGCTTTCCTTATACCTGAAAATGCCAATAAATGTCCATCACAACGATATCCCATAAGAACTGATGGGAGAAGACACCACTGGTGGAGAGTGAGCTCTAGACAGGAAACCCAACATACACAAACCCTGTGATCTCAGTATTCCCTACTCAGCATCACCCTGGCTCTTACTTATTCTTAGAATCAAAATCTAAACTGGAGCTGGGGTCCGACAGAGAGCACTTAGCATGAGGCCCTGGGTCCAACCTTTAGCATCACAGCAAGCTAGATGAATAAATGCATACCTTAGGTTACAGTAGTGCTCCCTCATCTACAGCTTCACCTTCCACAATTTGGATTGCACCAGTGAGCCACAGTATGAAAATACCAAAAGGAGCAATTCACAAGCTTTCATTTGTACACTGCTCTGAGAAGTATGATAAGAATCTCTAGATTGCTGAATGTGTTTATCAGCTCTAGGAGTTCCCTGGTAGAGTTTATTGGGTCGCTTATGTAAACTATCATATCATCTGCAAATAGGGACAGTTTGACTTCTTCCTTTCCAATTTGGATCCCCTTGATCTCCTTTTGTTGTCTTATAGCAATGACACTCATGCTAGAGAGGATGTGGAGAAAGGGGAACACTCCTCCACTGCTAGTGGGAGTGCAAACTCAATACAGCCATTTGAAGATCAGGAAAATGGGAATTATTTACCACAGGACCTGGCAATCCCCCTCTTAGGCATATACCCAAATGATCCACATCCATGCAACAAAGACATGTGCTCAACTATGTCCATAGCAGCATTATTTGTAATAGCAGGAACCTGGAAGCAACCTAGATGCCCTTCAACTGAAGAATGGATAGAGAAGATGTGGCACATCTACACAATGGAATACTATTCTGCAGAAAAAAATAATAATGGAATCTTGAAATTTGCAGGCAAGTGAATGGCTCTTCAAGAAACCATCCTGAATGAGGTAACCCAGTCACAAAAAGAGGAACATGGTATGTACCTGCTCATATATGGATTTTAGACCTAGAGCAAAGGATCATCAGCCTATAATTCACACCACCAGAGGAACTAGGATACAAGGAGGAATCTAAGAGATTCATATAAAGTCTCTCACAGAAGGGGGAAGGGACAAGTCCTCCAGAGCACAGGGGAAGTGGGGGGGGGCAGTGAATGGAGAGAGAAATAGGAGAAAGAGAAGGGGAGGAGAGGAAAGCACATGCGACTAGGAAGATTGAGTCAGGGTAGGAATAGAAGAAACAAGAGAAAGAGAGAGAGAGACAGAGAGAGACACAGAGAGAGAGACACAGAGAGAGAGAACATAAAAGAGGGAGCCATTGGCTTGAAGAGAAAACTGAACCTAAAGAAAGGTCTAGAGACCTATAAGACTGCCACTAACTAACAATTTGAGCAACCATGGAAAGGCTACCATAAATGCCCTTCCCAGATAGTGAGATCAACAATTAACTTATCCACCATCATGGAGCCCTCATCTAGTACCTGTTGGAAACAGAAGCAAAAACCCATACCTAAACACTGAGTCGAACTAGAATCCAGATGCAGAGGGAGAGGACAAGACCAGATTGCAGAAACACATAGAGACAGTTGACCTGAACAAGGAGGAGATGACAGGCCCCCAGACTGATAGCTGGGAATCCAGCATGGAACTGAGTCAGGCCCCCCTGAATATGGGTCTCAGCCAGAAGGATGGAGCAGTCTGGGGGACCTTGGACAGTGGAACCAGTGCACAAAAGGACCTTGCGAACACATCCCCCATGGGGGGATACCTCCTTGGCCTAGAGACAGGAGAGAGGTCCTAGTCCCTACTTCAAGTGACTTGACAGATCTACATGACCCCACCTGGATGGCATTGCCCTACATGTGGAATTGGGGTGGGGGATGGGAGGGGAGGGTGGCCAGGGTGCATGTGAGAGGACAGAGAGGGTAAGAAGGAGGGAGGGAAAGAGGGAGGGAGAGGGAACTGGGATTGACATGTAAAATAATATATTAAATTTTAAAAAATGTCAGAATTAAAAAAAAAAAAAAGAATCTCTAGATATCTGGCTCACATCGTCCCAGGAGGCGAATCATTCCTTCATCCAGCATGTCCACACTGCATCCACTCTCCTCGCCATTAGTCACTTTACAATCTCAGCTCGCATATCAACTGTGGTGCTATCACAGCACATAAACTGTTTCTAACTGAGTGATGACCACAAATGCAAGAATAGCAATGCTGGCACTCAGATACACCAAAGAGAAGCTGAAAAGTGGACCCGTAATCTGAAAAGCTGGAAGGTCTCAACTAAATAAGGAAAGAAGTAAAGAATGCTGGTGTTGCTAAAATCCACAACACAATAAGAATTTGTGTGTAATAATTTTTATTATAGTTTGTAATTAGAGTCATTCTATCTTATTGGTAGGTGTTATAGTTAATCTCTTACTGTGTCCAAATTGTAAATTATACTTTATGACTGGGATGTATGCATATATGTATTGGGACATAGTATATATATATGAAGTTCAGAATGACCTATGAGCTGGGACAGATCCTCTGCAGATAAAGTGGTACTACTGTAATGACAGCACTGAGAAATGCATCTTTTCTGTCAGTCTGTCCCTCTACAGTTCTTCAGTTTGGTGTGGCACATGGTCACCCAGATAGTGGACATGAATGGTGTTCTAATCAAAGGAGTGGGCCAATTTTAGACACTGTCCCTATAAAAAAAAGAAAAACTCTCTGTGAGCATTCTGAATGCTTTCCCTGCTCAGTTGCTAAAGGAGCAAGAGTGGCAGAGTTAGAAGAATCTCATACCTGCAGGGCCATCGTAGAATCATGCCTGCTAGCTCTGGGCCAGCTGCTTGCCTCTGTCTTACTACATGATACACAAAAAAATTGCTAGCTTTAGCTAACTGTAACTTCTCAGTCATTTCTCCAGCAAGCCAGGGTGGACTTTACCCAGATAGACAAATACCAGCAACCTAGAAACTTGGGTCTTGTTTGGTAATATGCTAGGTTAATGTCAGGGTGACTATTCCAGAAGATTCAGAGGGGAAGAACTCAGAATCAGAGCTGTCCCTGCCTGAGGCAGCAGCCCTGATAAAGGGCCATTCTCCCACTCCCCAGACATTGCATCAAATGGCAGTTATAGTGCAGGTGAGAGCATGGGGTGTCCCATCCTCCTCAGCACTAGTAGCTTTTGACCTCTGGTTTTGGCTCATGACTAAGAGCCTCCCACAACAAGGGTTTCTAAGGATCCTGGTAAAGAATTAACCTCCTGCCCTGAATCTGACTCTGGGATTACAGGTGTGCACCACCACCCAGGGTCCACACTTTCAACTGATTCATTTTGACAGGCCTCCATGTTGTGATAAAAAGCTTCCCAAAGAGACTTTGCCTCTGCTAAGTAAACACCATCACTCTTAGACGATATATACCTACCTTGCATTTGCACTTTTCTAGGTAGGGTGCCCTACCTGATCAGAAGCTAAATTCTATCACTTCCCCCAATATCAATAGTATGCTCATTCTGAGTACATCATGACTATAGAATCAAATGAATACTTACTACTCTCAAAAAGATTGTATTTTTCACATCCGGGTGCTAGTTTTTCTGTTTGTCTACAACACTGGTAACTTCCATCTGCCCAAAATTTTGGATGATATTTAATCATAATGTTGTTGTTGTTCTTTATTTCTGTAAATCACAGACATATGAATGGTTAATGAAACAAAACAAACTAAAGTTCTGGTGAGTAGCTGTCCATCATTACTTCTTCCTTAACAATATGCTCATTATGAGACTGCCATTGTGACATTACATATACAGTAAAATCAGAAAAGCTAGATGGTTTTCTTTCCTTGTCCCCTCTTACTGGCGAAACACTCCTGTGAGAAGTGAATCACTCTACTCCACAGTGGATCGGTGCCCACTACCACTGTGCTCCATCACACAGTGGAGTATGGAGCAAGGCAAACTGTCAATGTAAGCCCTTCACCTTGAAAATACGATTTCATCCACACCAAGTGTCTGATGCAGGCAATTTCTTAGGAAATACAAATTCTGATATTACAAAAGTTCATGCTTTATCACCTTCAACCACGTTGTGTGATAAATGGAAGCACGCTTTTACTAGGAAAAAAAAGAATTCAACTAGAAAGAAATAAGATTTTAAAAAAGGAAATCTGTCTTCAATACAGTATACTAACACAACTGACTGTCCTTGGAGAGATATTCACTATAATTAATTATGAATGCAAGAGCTACATTAGCAATATGCCTATATAGGATGCATGAGCATTTACCTTCTTTTAACTTCTTCACCCATCGGTCCCTGCTTTGTGGACTAGGTGCAAAAATATAAAGCGTGTTAGCATCATGAACAACCTAGAATAAAACAAAAGGTGAAACCAGTAACAACATTTGCATACAACACTTCCATCTAGCAGAGCCCACAATATTACAAGCATTAATTCCTGTGTAGTTGAATACAAATCCATTACTTTAGAAATTTATAGATTCCTTAGTTACAAAAGCACATCTAATTCTTATTTTCAACATCAAGTGGTGTGTGTGTTTTACAAAGGATTGTGGGAACTCTGTGTGTGTGTGTGTGTGTGTGTGTGTGTGTGTGTGTGTGTGTATAGAGGCCAGAGGATAACCTTGGGTATTGTCTCACAGGCACCTTATACCTAATTTATTCAGACAGGGTCTCTCACTGGACTAGAACATACTAAGCAGATTAGGATGGGCTGGCCAACAAGCCATGGGATCTGCCTTTCTCCACCTCCCCAGTTCTGGAGTTACAAGCACACACTACCACCTCTGGCTCTTTTATGTGGCACTGAGCTATGACTCAAGTCCTCACAGCATTTATGGACTGTCCAGACCCAGGATTGCATCTTCACAGAAGAAAATGGATGCAGACAGCTCTCGGGATGCTTTGCATTTCAATTTTAGTTATTAAGTTCTGTGGATCAACTTGGTGCACTGAGGCTTATTCTAATCTGGTATTTTTCAAAATATTTTTGGATGAATTTCAGTATCACTTCTGTTATTTCCTTTCGCCCCATTAGTGAATGCAGTAGATAGCTTTAAGAAGCACTGAGCCTTACAGTTGTAAGCTTCATAGATGTTAACTCAATCCATCAAGAGATCAGCATTTCCACTTTATAGACAAGGAAATGAAGTCCTAGTCCAGACCCTACACCCCTGGATAACTTTAGGAGGCACCATGCACACAATAGGCATGATTAGCCTTATTTTGTATTTTTATACTAATAATAAGCCTTGGAAATTAACCTATGAATCCTGCTATTGTTCTGAGATGTTATCCCTAATGGTCAGTCACAAGGCAGAAACACCCTGCCTGACTAAAAAATAATGTCTTCCATTATAAACCTCTCTTTACCAGGCCAATACCCATGAGACTGAAAAGTAAACAACTATCACATTGGTCACAGATGTTCCTGGCCTGGTTTAATAGATAAACACTCCCCAATTCATTTTAATGCCTACATTTTGGTACAACTATCCAAGACACAAAAATGCATCAAACATGAGCCTACTTCTAAGATATCGTGAAATGCTGTATTATAATACAGAGGTGGTACCAAAGACATGTACTAACAGAGACGCGGAGAGATGTTTTCATATTGTTACATGGTTTTCACACCTTACCCAGAGTTGTACAACCAACTCTGTAATAATAAATAATGAATTGTAGTATACCAGGAAAGTCATCCTGAATTGAACAACATATCTGGAAAGAAAAGCTTGGGCTTGGACCATCTTGAAAATTACTGTTATTATAATAATAATCTGGTTAGTGTATTAATTTACTGATTCCCCAATTCGGCCTAAATAGTTTACAGATGCCTCCTGGCTATAGGGCAGTTAGGATCTCTAGCAACTATAACTCTTTTATCTTATGACATAGGACACTTTCGTATTTGTACAAGGATTTCTATAAATAATACCCTTAATCTGAATAATAAACATCTAATTTTTGACAACTCAGGCAGTTTGGTTGTCTGGAGTACCAGTCTCCTTCATCTACAAACCACAGTTCACACCATGCCTGTCCTCTGAAAACCTGTAAGTAAGAGTCAAAACCCCCTGGTTATGTAGAATTGCAGTCCCTCTCTCCAACCTACAATGCACATCCCCCTCTCCCTTCAAGCCCAGCCATGCTCTCCTAACTGTTTCCCCATGTAAGTGCCTCAGCCTGTATCTCTCCTACTCCATCTGACCAGTCATTTCCTGCCAGCTCCTTTTAATGAATTTGCTTTTTTTTTTTTTCTTCCTAAAAAGTACACAAACTTGACTGTTTTTTTTTTTTTCATTCACAACGAGGTTCTGAGGGAGTCATTTACAACCAACCAATGAACATAACTTTCCTTGGTCATAAATGAGAACAGTAGAACACAGGATTGTCATGTAGTCTTATCAACATATACTGCTACTATTATCTTTTACTGCAAAAGGAGCCCTATCATCTCCTTTCTGTTTGAAAGTAAATCGTGCTTGCTACTTTCCAGAGTCTTGAGTTCACAGAAAGAATCCCAGTGGGCTTTGTTCCGTCCCAGAGTTTACTCCTCTATGTTCTGTGCTTAAAGTGACCCACGGGATAGACCTGGGGTTTAGTGACTCAGGACCATTGGTACACTATAGTGACCAAAAAAACAAAACAAAACAAACAAAAATGGCTGCAAAGACTTAAGCAGTTAAGGAAGATGACAAAGTAGCCCCAAAATCAGCTATCAAACCCAGGACAGGAAACTGTAATGTCAAATGGGAACAGGACAAAGGTGGGCACCATGTTGTTATGAGACTGCCAACTCACCTGGAAGGGATATTTATTTTGACAGGGAATGACACCATCATCATTCTTCACGATTTCCACACACTTGATTTTTGAAATATCAATATATCCCTTTCTGTATTTTTTCTGTGAAAAGAGAAAAAGAGAAGATATTTCACAACCACAGGACATAAGAAAACTATTTAATAATTATATTTGATGATGAAATTACTGATTCAAAAGACTACAACTTCAATAGCCAGGCACAGGTGGACACTTGTAAGCCTGACACTGAGGAAGCAGATTCCTGGGGTTCAGTGGCAAGCCAGCCTAATTCCAGACCAATGGGAAAGAAAAGATGGGCAGTTACTGAGAAACAAAGCTATCTTCAAACCCCCCCCCACACACACACAGCACAATTTCTTTAACAATTACATAAATCAAATTTTCCTTACCTGTTAAGAATTGTTCAAAATATTAACACTGTGATAACTATAGTTAAAGTCATTAGATCCTTTTATTTCTAATGATGAATTTGTTCTGTCCTTGCTTCAAAAATCAAAAACAAAACCTCTGAAGCAGAGACATAGACTCCCTTTCACTGCTGTCTTCACCCCTAGATACACCTTTATTCGACCTCTTGACAATGGTGCTTATTAAAAAAAAATATTAAAAACCAAACACAGAGGACTCACTGGGGCACTGACACACACTCTAACCAACTGCACAACTTCCTGTTCTTCCTACATGGAGGGGCCTCCCTTGAAGCAGCACAGAGTTCAGGATCATAGATGGGAAGTGGACTGCCATAAACACAGAAAACTCAGCCTAGCCATAGTGTGCGAAGCTGGACTTCCCCACCATCCACCCAGTCTCCCTGCTTACTGCACATCTGCCAGCAGTCTATCAGGATCCACCCACACCCGTGAGCACATTAACCTCATACCTGGAGATTCATTCCAGGGAAGAATACAAAAACAAACGAACAAAAAAGCATGTGCAAGGATCCAGGAATGGGCATGCATGAAAAACTAACAACAAATACAATATTCAATTAGAAAACATTGTTTAAAATACAACTGATGCACTGCATACAACAAGTCTTCCAAAGACTAAGGTTACCGTTTTGAATATTTATATAATAAAGAAGAGAAAGAAGGAATACAACTGTATACCCCTGGAATCAACCAATGAAAAATTATTTTCTTTAAGCTGGACCTGATGGCACAGACATGTATCTTAGCTACCCAGGTGGCTGTGGCAAGAGGATCAAAAGTTCAAGAACTACT
The DNA here is from genome assembly GCF_943737965.1 of Phodopus roborovskii. Lineage (NCBI taxonomy): Eukaryota > Metazoa > Chordata > Mammalia > Rodentia > Cricetidae > Phodopus > Phodopus roborovskii. The sequence continues at coordinate 29,195,559 of NW_026126525.1, read as the reverse complement.
GGGGCTATATCGGAAGTTGAAGGCTAGCCTGAGCAGCTAAGTGAAACCTATCTTCAAAAAAGCAAAAGCAAAAGGCAGGGAGGAGGGGCATGGAGAAGGTCAGTGTAGCTCGGTAGAGCACTTGCCTAGCCTGTGCTAGGCCCGTGGTTCAATCCACAGTGCAAAAGTGAAAACTTAATAGTCAGAAAGAAAATTATTTCCTCCAACACTTTGCAGTCTTACCTCTGGCCGCAGCTGTATTCTGTCTTCTCTACACTGTGCCCAAGAGCCTACATGGCATCGTCAATGATAAGACTATACAATTTGGTGGTGGTGGTGGTAGCTCATGCCTTTAATCTCAGCACTTGGAGACTCGGGAAATGGAGTTCAAGGCCATCCTGAGTTACAGAATGAGCTTCAGGACAGCCAGGCCTACATAGTGAGACTCTGTCTTGAGGGTGAGGGAAGCCTTCACACCTGCCCCACTCAAGGTCATGAGCAGCTTCTATCCCATTAGCCTTGTGTCCCCACTAGTGCATATGTTCTGTCAGATGTTCATTATTCACCCCTCCCTCCTTCATCTTTTTCTCCTTCCCTCTCTCCCTCCCCTCCACCTCCAGATACTCTAATCAGTCTTCGGTTCGATCCCTGGTCCCTTGAAAGTGGGCTGCAGATCACCTGTCTTCTCCATTCCTAGCTGGGCTCTCACTGCTGCTTTCCAGTCCTGTGCATCTTCTCCAGAGGCCACCAGCACTACTAGACCTTGTCCTCCCCTTGAAGGACAAGCTCTGACAGCTTTTCTGTAAGGTCCACAGTCGCTCCAAGGGCAGGCCCTCACATCCTCCATGCTGCACCTCAGGGGCACTCTAAGATCTTACCCTGTGTCTTCTTTTAATCTTGCTCTGTTTTGTTTGTTTGTTTGGTTGGTTGGTTGGTTGGTTGGTTGGTTGGTTGGTTGGTTTTGGTTTTTCCAGATAGGGTAACTTTGGAGCCTACCTTGGAACTTGCTCTGTAGACCAGGCTGGCCTCAAACTCACACAGAGATTTACCTGCCTCTGCCTCCTGAATTCTGGAATTAAAGTCGTGTGTCAACACCACCTGGCCCTCACCATGCTTCTAAAATATGACAAAGAGGACACAGTAGCTCATGACTGCAGCCTGGCAGTTCACAAATGCATTTCAGTCTGTGCTCACAGCATCCCGTGGGGTAGGCCTATTCTCCTAGCTGTATGGGTGATGAGACCACAGCCTACTCAAGCTGAATACAGTCCCTGAGGACCTCCACTACTGCCAAAGCCCTCTGGCCTCTAGAGTGCCCTAGCTGCAAGTGGTGGCAGGACTGTGGAGTCAAAGTCCCAGAGTAGACAGTGGGGCTATTGAGTATGGAGTTTCCTAAGGGTTCAAGTTCAAAAGTCAGCCTTGTCTACAGAGCTAATTCCAGGACAGCCAGGGCTACATGGAGAAACAACCTGCTGGGTTGTTGCCTTCCAGGCATTTACTTCTGCCTATAGACATCTAAACCAGGACCTGCCTTTGCACCAGCCTACTACTTCATTCTTCTCCTTCCTTCCTGTGAGAACAACTAAATGTTCAACCTACACTTCCTTCCCACCCACTCCCCTGACCACTTGCAACCTGCAACCCCCGCAGTTGGCTAGGGGCAACCACAGAAAACGTCAGCGATGACCAAGCTCAGCAGCCTTGCTAGCCTGCCTCTGCTCTCTGACCATAAGAGCTCCAACACTCCCTTTTCCTTTGGTGGCTCTGCCTTTGAGCCATCTTGACTGTCTCTCTCCTTTTTCCTTGGTTTCTCAATTGTCATCTGCCTGTGCCAACACTGGTGTCAAGAACAACAAACAAACAAACAAAAATCACAAACTAAGAAAAGCTCGATATCCCAGGAGTCTCCTGCAAGGTAAGACCCATTTTACAGATAACAAAACTAAGTAGCACACTTCAGCTTACCTGTGGGAGAAACTGATAATGAAGTCACTGTACAAGGCTACATATAAAATGCTACTGTACAGTGTTACATATGAAAAGGTGCTCATAGGCCTTTAATCCCAGCACCTGGGAGGCAGAGGCAGTAGATCTCTGTGAGTTTGGGGTCTACAGAGTGAGTTCCAGGACAGCCAGGGCTACACAGAGAAACCCTGTCTCAAAACAACAGAAAGATGTGTAAAGAACTGTACTTTCTATATCAGAAGTGGGATAACAGAAAGAGAAACCCCAGCAGAATGAACAAGCCACTCAAAGAAAATCACAATCCTACACGATTCTCCTTGTCTGTCAAATGGGACCGATGGCAGTATCAGTTCCCATAGGCTTGGTATGAGGGTTAAATGAGCTGAGCTTAAAGGATTTGTCAGGCTCTAAGTAAGAGGCTCAGGATTATTTGCTAAATAAAAAAGCAAAAGCAAACCAGAGTGCCTGCTTGTAAAAAAACAAAACAAAACAAAACAAAAAAACCTGCTACATGTGTCTGGTCAGGCTGGGTTACCCACTGTGCTCCTAGGGACTACACTCACTAACTGGTAGAAGAAACTGCAAGAGCATCATCCTGTTAATTTGTCACATGTGTTCACTGTAGAAACCTTAGAAATCACAGAAAGTCCTGTGATCCCTCATCCCTAACCCTGAGGCAACATCGCTGTCTCTTGAGACTATTCTCTGCAGCTCACCAGTCCTGCAGCAGGAAGGTGTGTTCTGCTTCCAAAACACCGAACTCCACCTACATCATCAACCTTGGGCTGCTGTCAGCCAGTGTCAGAGGGGGATGACTTTGATAGAGGACTAATTTATACACATGCTCTATGGAAATTTCCTACTGTGCTAATTAGCATTTGGGCTTCTGGATCCAAAGACCTTCCAGAAACAATCAGTGGTAGTGAACAGTCACAGATCAACATTGACACGGGGAGCCCGAGGACCTGCATTCAGGTGAAGCCAGCTCTCCCTGATTCCACCACAGAAAAGAATTCCAGGATGAGCCTGGGTGAATCAAAGGTAACAGTTTGCTAAGTGGAGATAAGGAATAATATGACCTTAAGAGATAATTTGTGAAGGGGAGGAGAGAGGGAAGGGGGGAAATGTATAACAGAATAAGAGAGAGAGAGAGAGAGAGAGAGAGAGAGAGAGAGATATGATATGTGAAGGGGAGTGGGGGAAAATGTATAACTGAATAAAAGAGAGATAATAGGGCTGAAGCTTTCAGCGGGAAGAGTCAGCGGGGGAGAACACTCAAGCATGCATCTGTTCAGGAAGGTTCCACAAAGGTTTCAAGCAGGAATTCAGATTCTTGCTGAAGAAACGTCTCCCTTCTAGACTGCCTCTTCCCCACAGCATGCCACTGTTGGAGAACCTGAGGCAAGTGGAGGGTCAGGGAGAAAGGAAACAGCCAGATGGCCAGATAAGGCAAATCACCATTGGCAAGCGGCACAGCCATTGCAGCCGGCCTGCCCTCAAACCAGACTCTGTGGCTCAGTTACACTGCTCAAAGGGGATGTCCTACAGGGTTCAAAGACAAAACAAAGTTTTAAAGCCAGGTGGTGGCCGTGCAGCCCTTTAATGGCAGCACTCAGGAGGCAGAGGCAGGTGGACCTCTGTTGAGTTTGAGGACCGTTTGGTCAATGGGGTAAATTACAGGACAGCCAGGGCTATACAGAGAAACCCTGTCTCGAAAACAAGTTTTAAATTTAAGTTAAACAAGTGGGGGGGGGATTCACATGAGCTCGTGAACTGTTCTACTTGATCCTCTTACTGAATTTCCTTTTAGCGATGAAATGGTTTCTATGAGACGCACGTTGAGATTTAGGGATGAGAGCAAAGTGCTAATGAGGTTATGGTCAAGGGCAAAGGCACTCTCACCCTAAGTGAGCGAGTTCATCTGTCCTTTTGAACATCCTTGCCTGAATGGCCCTTAGGAGGGAGGGCAGTATCTCGGCAGGCTATCTTGACTTTATCCCATGTGCCAAAATGTCCTGGCCTCTTAGGCAGGAAATGACCCCAAAATGAGGGGCTTCATTCTCTTTCCAGGACCTCCTCGTTTCCCCCATTTTTCTATTCTGTCCATAGCTGAAAGTGTGAGGGGCTGGAGCAGTGGATCTGCAGTTGATAGTGCTTGGTACGCTTCCAAAGTATCCAAGTGTGGCTCCCAGCATCTGCAGTGGATGGCTCCCAGCAGCAGGTAACTCCAGCCCCAGGAGCACATGACATCCTCTGCTGGCCTATACGAACAGCTGCACTCACATGTACCTATTTTTGAGTTGTTCCTTCATTGCTGTGTGCCAAAGTCTCAGGGGTAGGGTAGAGGGCATAGGGTCTCTACAAGACTTTCCCAGGACAGTTGTGGGTGGAAGAAGGGATGAGTCCTAATCTGGGAATGAGAACTTCTGTAGTGATGGGGGGGGTGAGGCTAGGAGAAGCTGGGGTTTTAAGGAAGTAGCATTCAGACCTGGTTTTCAAAGGAGAAATGACAGTGTCTCCGTAGAGAAAGCAAAGAAGGTTCTAGGCTGCAAAAACAAGAGAGCTCTGAGTATTTGGGGAACTGAAAGATATGGACAATGGCTGAGCTCAGGGTAGATCAGAAGGATAGGAAATGGCCCAAAGAAAGGCTGTTTGAGACCAAATTAGGCAATGCTCAGATACAAGGCTGAGGAATTAGTGTCTATCCTAAGCAAGTCTCAAGGGGTAACAAGGAATGCTATATAAAAAGGCATATTTTAAAAATAATTTTATTTATTTATTTATTTATTTATTTATTTATTGCTTTTTGACAGGGTTTGTTTGTGTAACAGTAACAGTTCTGGCTGTCCTGGAACTCACTTTTTGACCAGGCTGGCCTTGAATCCACTGAGATCTGCCTGCCTCTGTCTCCCAAATACTGGGACTAAAGGCATACGCCGCCGCCACCTATCCATCAAAAAGTTATTGTTGAGGACATACCATACTCAACACCATTTACCACTCGTCCCACCACATTCGCAGTGCTCGCAGAGTCCTGTGGACTCTTCCTCCCAAGCTCTCCTGTGCCAATAATTAGCTGTTCTTGTGGCACCGAGGACTCGGCTCCGAGTTCAACTGTGCATGAACAGTGGTAAACTAGAGTTTGAGTGACACCATGAGCCATGACAGAGAAAAGCAAAGGACAATTAGGCTGGAGCGTGCAAAGCTTTGAGTGGTTTGACTGACTATTGAACAAGCAGCTGTAGATATTTGGAAACAGCTGGCAATGCTTGGAACCACCCTCTGTGTGGATAATGTTTCTCCTCTTCACAGTGCTTACACAGCGGGCACAGCAGTGCCTGGTTCTCTCCGCATCTCACGGTGCCCCTGGCAGGTCAGGCAGCTCCAAGGAAGAGGAGGCCTGCCGTGATAAGCCACTCACAGAGCACCCGCAGTTGGTCAGTCATGTGCTCTTTGTATGTCTGCTTCCAGGGAACTCTTGTTCCCTCTTGTAACGTGGTGTGTCAGCTCTTCAAAACCATCCAGGAACCTCAGAGAAGCCTTGTGAGAAGTACTATCTCTCTATGTATAGATGACAGATGATAGATAGATAGACGACAGATGACAGATGATAGATAGACGACAGATGATAGATGATAGATAGATAGATAGATAGATAGTAGATCTTTAAAATTTCTTCCAGTAAGACAATTAATTCATGATCACTCTAATCTACTCTGTATTTCTGTGATTACTGGGGCCTGGGGAGAAATAAGCAACATCATTACTTTTTTCATGTAAATTTTACTTATGTAGCTTTTTTGTTTCCTGCCCACAAAACTGAAATGAAGGGGAAGTGAGAGCTCCTCATACTCATTTTTGAATATGCCAAGCTAAAAAAGGTTGCCTAGAACTTAGATATTGACTCAACAGCTAAGATACAAACAACCATAAAGGATCATGGCAGTAATCCTTTCTTATGCTGGGGATATTGTTCTCTCATGCACAGCCTCTGTGAGTGTTTCAAAGTTTTAAGTCCCCTGTATCCCTCTCCAAAGTCACTTTACAACCAGCTTCAGTGAGGGGAAAGTGGACGCTGAGGTAAACAGACCTTGGCTAAAGCTACATAACTACTAGGTGGCAGAAGGAGCTAGAAGCAGGGGCGCTGCCTCTGAGACAGTCTCAGTGGCTGTTATGGTTTGGAAGACCCAATATTTGGTCAAAACCTGTCAGTGTATCTGTGAAAGATTATCTGAAGTAGGCTAACTAGAGCAGGAAGAACCTCCCTAAATGCAGGTGGCATCACTCCACAGGCTGCCTTCCCAGACTGAATGAAAAGGAGAAACAGGGCTAAGTGCCGGATTTCACTGATTTCTGTTCCTTGACTGTTGATGCAATGTGACCAGCTGCCACCATGATGAATGCATGCAAGCTATTAAGCCCACCATGAAGGATGCATACAAGCTATGAGCCAAAATACACCTTTGCTTCCTTCAATTGCTTCTGTTAGGTGTTTTCAAGAGAGGGAAAAGTAGCCAGAGGATATATTCTGTTCTTGAATGGAAAACCTATCTACTGTACCCCCCAAACATCAGAGCTCTGGCTTCTTGGCTTTGAGGACTAATGCTACACCCTCCTCCCCATCCTCAGGTCTCCACTGATCCCTATGATTCTCAGGCTTTATGGCTTGTCCCAAATCATCACTGGCTTTGGAATCTCTAGATTGCAGATGGCGGACTGTGGCACTTCTCTACTCTATGGTTACAAATGCCCATTCCTATCATCAATCTTATATATGTAATACATAACAAATCCCCTACATACGCATGCATATATACATACACCGCACAAGCGTGAGCGTGCACGCACACACGCGCACACACACGCACACACACTTTTACTTTACTAGTTCTGTTGCTCCCTCAGTAGCACAAATCATCTTTTTCAAAAACTCTGGGAAGCTGCCAGTAAACTGAGAGGTTGTGGGGTGACTGAACATCACAAGACACGGAGCAGAAAGTCTCTCAAAACATTTTTACATAAAATACTTGAACCCACCAGCAGGTTTCTCAAGCTTGACTACTTATGGACACTGCATTTGCCATTCATACTCGCTCACTGTGGGCCAGCTACTATGTTAGCCTTGTACACAGATGGCTACAGGAAGGCCTCACAGCATTATAGCATAAGGACTCCTCCACTCCATTTTACACAGGAATAAACCAAGCCATTGAGAATAAAATTAACTCAAAGTCACAATCATTCCTAAGTTTGAACTCAGTCCTGAATTCTTCAGTGTGATACACATTTAATTCATTTGATATCACTTGGCTATGTATGGACATTATCAAGGAGTATAAATGTCGGTGACAGAGTAATGCCCTGGAAGCAGTTATTGGATCTGGGAGGGTTTTAATGGGACTGGTAGAGGAAAAGTTTCTGCACACTGATAAGCTCCCCGGCCGATGTGTCATCCATATACCCAGAGTCTGGGATGTTCTGGTGGAAAATCCCCTCCCCCATCTCTCTCTCCAAACCCTACCTCATCTCAGAAAGACCACAAAATGATGACTCCTCCCCCAGAGATGCTCAGGACCCCCAGAAAACAGACTCCTGGTTTTCTGTTCTCTCTTTCCTATCTTCTTTGGGGTGGGAGCCTGGAAAATCATACGGGAGCATTGTACCCATTAAACGTGGGCTTTTTCTAATTCAGTTTGATTTGGTCTGATTTGGAATGTTGCGTTGGCAGAGAGGCTTATGGAGTGCAGAAACTTTTGAGTAGGTACAGTGAAATGTATCTCTAGGAACTGCAATTGCCTGCATCAGTACAGTCTTATGTGACTATTATTCTGTGATTTTAGATATGGAAAGTTTTGCCTTGAGTTTTTCAACATCCTGTTTTTATTCCGTATATTACATAGTACTTAATCTTAGCTGATAGCCTGAGCAGCAATAAGAACATTACTTTAAAAGCCTTAATCTTCACAATTTAGCCACTCTTACATGTAACCACTAGCTTGTTAATGTAAAGCCCTTTTGCTTTTCTCTCTTAAGAATGGACATACTTATCAGATGTGAAGCATCTGTATTAGAATGCTAGGTTGTGTGTTTTTGTTCTACACTAGATCTCATCCTTATTTTAAAAAAAAAAAAAAAAAAAGACAATTCATCAACCACCAAATTAGAAAAATCTCTAGTTTTTATTTATTCTGCTCTTCCTGATCCTGAAAGGATCTGTATCAAATTATTTTCAGTGGACACAAAAAACGTATCATAGCCACTCAACACTTCCCTGACTTTCCCTAATTAATGGCACCTGCTACTCTTGGAATGTGTTCTTTGAATTCTGCACCAGGTGGGAGAGGAAAAGGTTGCCCTCTGAATATGCTTTTGGGCTTATTTGAGTAGAATGTGTCCCTTTTTTCTGTGGATGAACAAGTGGGACTTGAACTTTCAAAAACTTTCCCTCCTTAACCTGAGCAATCATCTGGTTGTAAAGTTTTCAAAGTCAGTGTATGTTTTGACATCTTTTGTGATACTTTGGTGTCCATGGCTTTCCAAAATGATATAGACTGGAGAGTTTGAATATTCATTTGATATCACTTGGCTATGTATGGACATAGCAAGGAGTATAATAAATATCATGTGCTTATATCGCTTGTGCAGTTATGAACATGTTAACATATTAACAAGCTAAGTATGAACAAAAGGGGGTAAAGTTGACAATGTATTTGGGTGTGATAAAATGGCCATCTGTTGGAGCCAAATCCCTCTCTAAGAATTCCTTGGATGCTCACACACTTGCTTGGCTTGGGTGCCATGTACACATGTACACATGTACACTATCCCACCCTTTCTCTCGGGTCCTGTTGGTGAACTGTCAGGTCATTCAGTGCCACTACAGAGTTTCAGATCCAGTCAGTCTCAGTTCATAGTGAACTAAAAGAGACAAACCCAAGGAAGGTGCTGACGCAATATGTCTATGACAGAGTCATACAGAGGGTGCAGACCGAAAAAGAAACTAAAAATATGCAATTACATATGTGAAATATGGCAAGATAATAAAACATGGTTATCCAACTAAAAAGACAAAATTTATGACTCCTAGAACTTGCATTTCAAAATGCATACAAAGCCTCAACGCTTGTGCCGGCATCCACTGTACTTCTTCATGGTAATTGGTGTCTATTTTAGTCTGAAAATGTGCCTTGACCCTTCCTTCATTCAGCCATGTTCAAACTACCTTTAAAATACTAGCTGCTGGCTCTGGGGAGATGGCTCTGTGAGTTAACGTACTTACTGTGCATGCATTAGTACCTGAGTTAAGGTTCCCTGTAACTTATGTTAGAGCTGGGTATGGTGGTTTGAGTGAGAATGCTTCCCATAGGCTCACATATTTGACTGTTTGATCCCCATTGGGTAAAAAGGTTTGGGAAGGATTGGGAAGGATTGGAGGAGATGAGGTTTCAAAAGTTCATACCATTCTCAGTTAATTCTCTCTCCCACCCCCACCTCATGCTTGTGAATCCCATGTAAGCTCTCAACTACTGCTCCAGCACTGTGCCTACCTGTCTGCTGCCGCCATGATTCCTACCACGATAATCATGAATTTTAACCCTCCGAAACTGTAAGCTCCTATACCTCTACTACCTACAACAACATTCTTTTAATTGGTGTCCAAAAATTGCAACTTATCGCATTTTTTGTAATGCACCTTATCATTTGCACATATTCTATAGATTAACTTATTTTTAAAGCAATTTCTTCCTCAGCCTGGAGAGCTCATATCATATTTAGGAAGGTAGAGCTAGCTGCGCTATGCCTCTGTTTACATTGGAGAGCCTCTATCTTGTAGAGTTCATATGCTGAAGCGTCCGCAGACAATGCCATGGGAGTTTGGGACTGGAACAGATAACAGGCAGGACAGTATGTAACATACTGCTGAATAACCAAAGAGTTTATTCTTCTGTCTACTCTCAAGTTTGAAATGTTTCATAATAAAGGTTAAAATACATCTCAAAAGATTTTTAAATTTAAAACCATTTTGATAAATACTTATCAAAAATGTTGAATGATCAATATTGTAGGCAACCTAATTTAAATAATGATCTGTGAGAATACAGAAAGGGTCTATAAAGCAACTGACAGAACTGAGACATGAACATATTTCTTAGCTGTTACTACCAAAGCTCTGGTTGTTCTTAGGGTGATAGATACTGTGGGTTCAAAACAGGAAATGAGCATTGGAAACCCAACAACCCTGATATTTACACAACTGCTCTAGGAGGCCAAGCACACACAACAATCTGCATCCACCATGTTCAGCGTTCTCTATTGTTAAATAAGGAACTATGGACTCTCCTGGAGTTATGGGGTTTTTAGAATCTGCCTTCCACAAATGGAAAACTAGAACACAGAGGTTAAAAAGAAATAAAAGTTTACCACTGGGGTAAACAAAGCTGGGGATTCCATGGAAGGCAGGAGGTCACCTAGAAAAGAAAGGGTTGTTAAAGAAACTCCAGGCTATACAGCTACACCCTTCACCAGCTCTCACAGATGACACACACATGAATGCAGTTAACTCTCAGCCACATTACAGAATATCTGCCCATTCTCAAAAAAGTCTCTCAGTGCCACTGACCAACAAGGTACCCTGAGGACCAGTCACACGTGTAGTGGTAGCAGTATCTGTCTGCTCTTCTCACCTCCACACTGGTGAGTGAAACAGAGGTTCCTACCACCTGATATACCCAACAACAACTGCCGTGGATGGCTTCAAGAAATTATATAGGCTATCCTCATAAAGCCAGCGAACACATCTGGTAGGGCATTTTTGTCCTACCAAATACCAGATTTTTGGTGGACTCATAAAGAGAATAAGCTTCTCTTGCTAATTCCCTAAGGGAACAGTAGGTCAAGTCATCACACACTGCCATATTTATAGGACAAAAATAATGTAGCTTTGGTTATTTCAAATGATTCTGCTCAATACAGTTTGAACCTGCTCATATGCTACCAATAGTCTATATATGTATCGCCATGGCAGTTCTGATTTGTGTGACTTTCTACTGAACACCTACTACCTGTGATAGGCTGAACAGGTAACAGGAGGCATGCATGCTGTGGTCACCACTAGCTCCCAACAAAGCACAACTAATATACAATGTTGACCCAGGAAAATGTTAGAATTTGATTAGATTTCACTTAGCCCATATTCACAGAATTAATCTAGAAGGACAATCATTTTATATTATATGTAATTTTGATTGCCAAGGTAATTACATGGTTAGTGGATATTATGACTGTAAACACTTCGATTTATGAAGTTTTTTGATAGGAAAGGGTCACACTGGGTTTATATTTCAAAATCAAAGTTACCTACTTCTTAGGAAGTGTTATAAGTAGGAATTTAACAGTTAACATCTTTCTACTATCTAGTACCTCTCCTACACCTTCTTCCATCCAACTTTATTATTCAACATTTATACAGCTTCTACTAGTAAGATACAGCCCCGTCTTCAGAATTGTTACCCAGCCAGCCAAGGAAGAGTACTTCTAAAGTGGAGTGGGACATCCTTCACTGATAGCAATGGGACACAGAAAAGAGGTTCACTGGTCCAGGGGACAGGACTGAGAAAGCTTCATGAAGGAGGCATCTCCTTGAATCACAATAGGGATTTCCCCAAAAAAGAAAAGAGGAAAGAGTGTTAGTGGCATAGAACATGGAAAAGAGAGAAGCAGAGGGATGTGATTCCAAAATGGCCTCCTCGGGTTAGGAACTGCAAACTTCTGTGTGACTGATAAATTTAGATGCATCAAAGTGAGGCTAGGGACATGGATGAGTTGGTGACATGCTTGCATTATGAAAACTTGAGCTTGATCTCCAGAATTACCCCGCCACTACCACCACACACACACAAGATAAAGACAAATAAAGAAATGAGTGCTTGTAACTGGGAGTTGAGAGTAGGGGAAGATGTCCAGTGTCTGGAGTCTCCTTTAACAACTGATTCAACCTCACTATACCTCTTCCCCTGGCAATAAAATGTGATGAATAACAGCTCCAAGAACTTTGTCAATTTGTAGTAAGAATGAAAACAGTCAATTCTACTAAGTGTTAGGGACAAAACTGAGATATGGCAAGTGTTTCACTAACTTCACTATAATACTCCCAAAACACAGGCGGCCTAGGAAAGGTGAAAGCAGAAGACACTAGACTTAAGGGAAGTCCCTCATACCGCCCTTCAAGACTCCAATAACGCACATGGGAGGACTTGTGTCAAAGCTTGGCTGTCTTACCAAATAAAGTGGGATGATGATCTGTTTTGGACATGATGAATGAAGTAAGATCTCTAAGATTTTAAGAGGACAACAGAAATTACCACTGTCCATCAACACGTGTTCTTTTCTGTTGCTGTTGTTGTTTCTGACATAGAATCTTGCTTTGGACTGCCCTGAAAGTATATAGAGTGTCTGGAATCAAACTTGCAGCTATACTCCAACATCTGTTTCCCAAGTTCAGAGATGACAGGCCACCATGTTTGGCTTCAACATCTGTTGTTTTCAACCAAACAGCTTACCTTGACTTCCTCAGATTTTGCAAATCTTTTCTAAAAAGATGAGTGATGCTTCATGTGACTGGGCTATGTTTACCCTTTGTGGCTATTTAAGCTCTGTTACACTTACAGCATGAAGCCAGAACCAGGGCTGATTCATCCAGAGGCCATGAGCACTTCCCAGTACAGTAGCAGGCCATGTGTACATGTTTGGCCAAATGGTTCTCTTCCTTCAGGCAAGCAGTACTAGTTCACAGGCAAGTGTATGCCAGTCAGGCAAGCTTTAATGATGGCCTTGGATGCTGGTAAATATCAAAATTAATACATGTTGGAGTCCTATGTAAATATATAGTTTGACCAACCAAAAGTGATCAGAGACTTATCTAGGGGTGGCATAGTGTAGTGGCTCTAAGCTTTGGGATCACCCTGCCTGTGTTTTGTTCCTGACTCTGCCACATATTCTGGGATACAGGGCAAGTTCTTTGACTTCTCTGTTCTTCGATTTCCTCTTCTGTAAAAGAGAAATGTGTGTGTTTACCTCACAGGCATGAGAACTGAAGTGTGTACTTACAAAGCATATTCCCATATGGTGAGCACTACAGACTACAGTAGCACCACCGAGGGATGGGACTATTTTCTGCTAAAAGCACTGTGAAAATAGCAGGTGCACAAAAGGTGCACCAGCCTGCCTTCTTCCTGAAGTCCCTTGATGGGGAGGGGACGAGGCTTTCCACAGCAACAGTAAGAAACATGTTCCCATCAACTTGAGCAAGGAGCCAACAGAGATCCATGTGCATGGTCTGAATGGGAAATACTCCCTAAAATGCATGTTTAAATATTAGGCTGTGCTGTGTTGAAATGCGGTAGAGCAGTGGTTCTCAACCTTCCTAACACTGAGATCCTTTAATGCAGTTCCTCATGCTGTGGTGACACCTCCATCCATAAGATTATTTTCATTGCTACTTCAAAACTGTAATTTTGCAACTATTATGAATTGTAATGTAAATATCCCATATGCAACTCCCTGTGGGGGTCATGACCCACAGGCTGACACTTGCTACTATAGATTGGAGCCCTGCTGTGATGGTGGGTCATGTGAGGCAGGTCGTGGGTCCCAGCCTGGCCCTGCTTCAGGTGCTGCTCTCTGCCTTCTGGTCTACCTTCTGTGAAGAGCCCTGTCTCCCACATGTTCCCACTGCCATGGAACACACCCTTCCCTGCCACACTGGACTGAAACTACAGGCCAAAGTAAATCCTTCCTCTCATAAGCTTCTCTATCAGGAATTCTGTACAACACAAAAGCAGGTAATAGACTGTATAAGCCAATGCAGGCCACCTTTACCCGTTTTTGATTTTTGTGCTAGCCAAAGCTCCTCCAGCTTGTCATCTTTTTATAGCTTGTCAGCTGGGAACATGAGCTTTCAGCTCTAATCCACATCTTTACATCTTCCTTTTCCTTATGAAGGTGCCCACACACTTGGATGAATTACCAGCTTTCTCCTGTTTATCTTTTGGTAGTCTAATTTTTAGGGCCTCAGCCAGAAAAACTAAAATAAGCAGAGAAGAAGAGGGGTTTTCCCCTCCTCTACATGCTGTACAGCTATTTGTTTAAAAAAAAAAAAAAAAAACTAAAAAAAGGCTTCTTTAAAGCCCTTCTGTTCCTAAGCCACAAGCCACTCATGATTTTTTTCACTGTGCAAAGTATGTATCAGGCACACTGAGGAAGTGATGAAGGGAATGGTGTGCCCTTCCATCTCTGCTTCCACTATCTCTCTGTCTTCTAACCCACACTAAAAGGGGAATCGGGAATATTCCACCAGGTGTAGACATACATATAGCCATGCAGAAAGGGCATTTTCTCCATTGACATGTGAGGAAAGCAAGGCTTGGAGTTTGATCCAATGCGTATTGTCACAGCTACAGAATGCAAGCAGCTAGCTGGCCCCAAAGCCTGCATGCAGTGTGTGCCCTTGGGACGCTAGCTGCTTTAGGGTAAGCAGCATCAAATGAGCTTGGTATGATGCTCCAGATGCCATTCTGAGTCCCGCTCCCATTCTCTCTCCCATTCTCCTTTCCTGAGATGTAGCACAAAGAAGTAAGTCACAGGCTCCCACAGTTCTGGATACTATGCTGATAATAAACTAAAGCCTACTCATGCTAAAAACAGAGACAAGAAATGAAAAGGAAAAGTGAAAAATGCCACTATGTTTCATAGAGGAGTATGTATGTTGGGTGTTGAGTTGTTTCCAGTGGTCCCTAAGGATTGACCCTAAGGCCTGCAGCATTCTGGGTGCTCCCACTGCATTCAAGCTGATCCCAATTCCAAACAGGGAAACCAAACCTAATCAGGAAGAATGGAGTGGAACTAGGGAAGATGTGATCATTAAGCTGGAGCTGAAATGGATAGGACTGCATCAGTCAAAGCGGGGAGGTATACTCTAGAAAGAGAACATAGCCAAGGCCTATACTCCATACTGGGATGCAGGAAGTCCTGTTGCCTTCAAGGATCAAACTCAGGAGAGCAGAGGGAAGTAAAGAGAAGGGATGCAGACCCCTGAGAGCTGACAGGCAGTGGCCACCCATCTGGGATGAACACGGGGATAATGAGACATTCCTAACATGCCATAGGGAAGCACACGGTTATATTTGTCTTTTTAACCACTGTGTAGAGCAGACTGGAGCAGAATGGAAACAGGAATGCCATAGCTTGCACAGTGATTACTAGCTTTCAGCTCTCACTCAGATAAGATGGCTAGATTGCCAGTGACCATCATGAGAGTCACAGCAAAAGACATAAGCTAGGATGATGACAACAAAGGCAAGAAGCAAGATCTCTAGTTTGGATCCAGCTCTATGAGTTCTGAACAGCTGCCTCCTGGCTTTACTCCAACATCCACACTGAGAGAGGAAAAACAGTTCTACATTTGAAACCAGTATTGTTCAGGGTTTCGTGGGACCAGGTAACTGAGTCCTTATACAGACAGATGTCACGGTGTTCACCTGAGAAGCAGTGGTGGCTTGCATTATGGTGGTGGTGGAGATAAAGGGCAAATGGCATGGCTGAGCTAAATACAGAAGGTAGAATCACAGAACCAGATGAGTCAAAGCTTAGAATACTTGAGGAACAGGGAAAATCACCAGGACAAGACACTTACAGAAGCCATGGAAAAGACAGTGTCTCCTAAGGCAAATGCCAAGTGGAAAGGAATAGTGTGTAAGGGTCACATGAGATGCAGGCCAGATGCAGACCTTTGAAGGGACGAGAAGCCACCAGAACAGGAGCCAGTCATTAACTGTACAAAGAGCCAGGGCCATGGAGGAGGCCCAGGATTATTCTTCTAGCTGTGCTGAAAGTGATGAGGTAGGACCCAGAAGAGCCTCTCAGCAGCTGAAGAGGGTGGATAAAGGAGTGGGAGTCATGAGTAGTGACACGTGGCTTTAATAGCAGCACTTGGGAAGTGGCAACAGGTAGATCTCTATGAGTCTGAGGTAAGTTTAGCCTACATAGAGAGTTCCAGGCCAGCCACAAAACGGGAAGGGGATTAGGAATCTCAGTGCTTTAATTCTGGTGAGGGTTGGGTGGGGTACATACGTTTGTTTTCTATGTGTTTGAGAATTGTTAAGTAAAGAATTAGCAGATACTATGCAAAGATAAATTTCCTAATGGCAATGGTTTTGAGTCAGGCATAACGACACACACTTGCATTCCTAGTCCTCTGAAGACTGAGGCAAATTTGAGGCCAACCGAGGCTACAAGCAAGAGTGAAAATTTGTCTCAGCCAACAACAACAACAACAACAACAACAACAACAAAAATTATGGCTTTTGAAAAAGCACATAACAGGAAGATCTACTGCATTTTTCTAAGTATCAAGAAGATAACAGAATTGAAGCCTGTGGCTAAAATTTCCATTTTTTACCCAAGCTGAGTAAGTATAAATAAGAAGCAGGCCCAGTGCTGACACAGAAATCTTTTAGGGGATCAAGGAATGCATCTACATTCAGGTACATAAATATGGCCTGTACCTGTAGAGACGAGCTGGGGACAGACTGTGGGGGGTCCCATGACAGAAGAAGCAGGGAAAAATTATTCACATGCCTCTGACCCCTAGAATCAAGTGTTTTACTCACTGAGCCAGCAGGAGCTGTGGATGGAGCCCCACAGCACATTGGTTTGTTAAAAAGTAGTCAGACTGCCTCTCCTCACGCCCCATAACACAGTCCTCTCAAACAGTAATCTTAAAATGTCCATCACTAATTAAAAATCCTATGCAATCAATTTCAGCTATGCATCATTTAAGTTTTAAAGGAATGTGAGGTAGAGGGCAAGGCATTCGATTTCTCAAATCAAAACAAGTGCTTAAAACTAGAACAGGTTCAGGTATCCTGAGAGTTCACAACAGCAATATCACTGACTTCCCTTCAAGGCTCACTCAAGCCAGGCTTTGCTCAAAACTTATTTAAAGACCCTTTCAGGTGAATCACTTAACCTGAATGGCACAGAACCCCTACAAGGTTGTAATTGTCATCGTCTCCATTTCACAGTCGATGACACTTATGGTGATATATTATTTATGATTTATTAAAGCTTGCCTGAAGAAAAGCAAAGCAGCCAGACACTAACTCTCATTCTACCTCAGACTGCGGGCTGATCCACAAGCTCCTCACCAAGCCTCAGGCTGCTGCCTCTCCTTAGTGTGGCTGGAGAATCCTGAGACCTGAATGTCTTCCTGTCCTCAACATGGCTGGAGAATGGATGCCTGATATTGATACCTTACTCCTGTCTTATATATATCCCCCTAATGCTGGGATTAAAGATGTGTGATCCCAGGTGCTGAGATCATCTTTGTATGAGCTGTTTCTCTTTATGACTGGATCAATCTTGTGTAGAACTGGTTGACCTATCCTGAATCCTAGGATTAAAGGTGTACCATTACCTCCTAGCTTCTGGTTGCTGGGTTTAAAGGTCTGTGTCTGGCTTCTATGGCCTGTGGATGACTACTTTCTGAATCCTCAGGCAAGCTTTGATAAATCATAAATAATATATCACCACAGACACCAATGCATTGACTTGCTCCATGTCACATGGACTAATGAGTGTGAACAAGGACCACCCAGTCTGTGATGGCAACTCAGAAGAAAAGGGAGGGGGCTATGACACAATAGCTGACTCCTCCCCCAGAAGAGTCCCTGGAATGAGCCCAGACACAGAGGGAGCCAGGTGGAGGAAAGGGCTTCTAGACTAACTTCACCAGTGCAGAAAGTGAATCCGAGGAGACAGGGTGTCTGGGGCTCTAGAACACATGCTGCACAGCTCAGCTGTTCTGGTGAAAGCCTTTCATGGAAAAAAAAAAGTCACCAAGAATTCAGAGTCAGACTTGCAAAGCCACTGGGGCCATCTGCATTAGGCAGTCAGAATTCATCACACTTGGGAGGAACACCACAGAAATTTCCAAGCCCAGAGGCAGTCACATTCTAGACAGAGGTGCCACACATGTGTGCACATCTGTTCAAATGGGTAAGCAGGCTTAGAAAGCTGTAACCCTCCAGTTTTCTACAGATCGTAACAGAGACAGGCTCCCTCCTCTTATTACTTCTCTGCTTCTGCATCTGGTCCCTGTGCAGGAAACAACAGCACGCTGAGATGGATGGGCAGCACACTGAGATGGATGGGCAGCACACTGAGATGGAGCTATTCTTCAGAAGGGCTTGGGGACGCTGTCACTGTTCCCAGCTCTGAGTGACTCATTGGGCCAAAACAGTTTCTCTGAATGCCTGCTTTTGCCCTGGAAATCTGGAGTTGAGGGCCCACAAGGAAGAAGGCACTGGGTCTACACTGAGTTCCACCCACTGCTGGGTTTAATTAAGCATGTCTGAGGTGACTCCCCTGGAAGCGGCTCCTTGTAGACTTCATTATGTGAGCCTTCCCCTTTTTTCATTTGGCTCTGCATCGTCTCACTTAACAAATGACAGTCCTGAACACAGCAATGTGCTAAACTTTGTGAATCTGCAAATCACCAAGCCTGGGGGTAGACTAGGAAAACTCCAACCCATAATACTTGATGAGCAGAAGAGTGCTCTGCTATAACAAAGACCTGGGCTATTTAAATCCTCACTTCGATACTAATTAGCTGGGAGCCAGTAAGCTGGTTAATTAAGTCCCCTCAGTTTGGGATTTCTCTTAAGACAGTACAGCCTGCCTCAAAACACTGATTAAAGAATTGGGGTAGATAATAAATATTAAATCCTTTTCTCTTCAGATTGACCCTGAATGGCACAGTAGCTTTGCAGTGCCCCACATGCAAAGCCAGGCAGCCCCGGCCTCCCCTCCCACCCTCCTCCCCATCAACGTGCTGGAGCTACTGAGAACATCCTTACCAAGCTCTGTCCTCATCATGGTGAACAGAAGATAGCAGACACTGTGGAAATACTTATACCACAGAACTTGACAAAGCTAAAAACCAGGTCTCCTGGGTGCTAAACACTGATTAGTGTGTTTCCTTGAGGGCTGGGGGAACCAGTACTGACAGACAAGCTAGAGCCTACAGTCATTGTTTTTCTAATTAAGGTATATGAAAAGACACTCAACAGTGTATGCCTAAGGTGAAACCACAGGGAGACACCACTGCACAGTCACTGGGAAGGCCACAAGTACACAGGAGCAACAAGACGGAGTGGTGGAGGCTTTGTTGAACACAGGTATGATAGTATACAATGGTAATGCAAGCACTCAAGATGCAGAGGGAAGAGGGTCACAAGTTCAAAGCTGGCCTAGCACCAACAAACAAAAATTAAAAAAAAAAAAAAAAAAAAGTAAATATAGCTTCTCAAAGGCAGAGCAATTCAACTTCTACACACAAGAGAAATGAAAGCTTATGTCTACACAAACATGAATATTCATAGCAGCTGTTTATAATAGACAAACTATAACAGCAATCAAAATATCTATCCATATGAACCAATAGAATATAGTATATTCACGCAACAGAGTATTATGTAGCCAGAAAAAGGAATGAAATGTAAACACATACTACAATATGAACGGGCTTGGACACAGTCCTGCTTAGTGAAAGCAGCCAGAATCAAAAGATACTTATTATATAACCCTATCTATGTAACAATCCAGTACAATGCAATCCATAGACAGGAAGAAAGCTGATGGGGGTAGGAGCTGAGAGTAAGTTTTTTGTTTGTTGTTGTTGTTTTGTTTTGTTTTTAAATGGGGACAATTTCTGCTTGGATTGGTGAAACTAAATCTTTGTGGCTTGTTCCTTTAAATGGTTACAATAATAAATTTAGGTTATGTCTATTTTACCACAATAAGAGGAGATATATACATGCACATGTGTGAGGAGGTGCGTGCGTGCGTGCTGCGCACATGCGCGCACGCTCGCATGCACAAAAGTAACTAGATAAGGGATTGTTTAAATGTATGAACTCAAGAAGAAGGCACTTGCTTCCAAGCCAGATGACTTGAGTTAAATTCCCAGAACCCATTGTAGAAGGAGAACCAACTCCTGCAACTTGTCCTCTGACCTCCATACATGCAACATGGTACCTACACACACACACACACACACACACACACACACACACACACACCAAATAAATACAAAATTGTAATTTAACTTTAGAAGAAAAGAGCTAGGCTATCCACAAACCACAAACACAAGTATAAAGCATACACAAATAATGCTTGGTTTAGAAGACATATTCTATATACTTTAAAAAGTAAACAAAAGGCAGATAACCTAAGAGAAAAAATGCCCAAATGGACAGTTCAATCAAGAATAAATGCAAACGGACCTTGAACTCAATTGTCTTAAATCATAAGGTACCCACCTCTTTCCACAGTGTATTCTTCCTTAAGAAACATAGTGAACAGTGTTTGTTAAGGAAGAAAAAGGGGTAATAAATTGGCAAAGGGCATCCCTGGCAAGGCCTGATATGCAGAGCCAGAGGGAGGAAAAAGGAAGGAAGCGCATGCACCAAGGTGGTCAGTGAAAACGTCTGAGGAAGCCCCCCCCCGCCCCCGCCCGGGGGGAAAGTAGCACAGTGTGGTTTAACAGTCAGTATGTTAGCCAGAGAGATAAGGCATCTTGAGGCATGATGTCAAATGGGAGTGCACCTAACTTGGCTGTCCCTGGGCTCTTCACTCATCAATCAGGGTAACAACATTGTGGACAACTTACAGGCATGATTTATGGGAATGCTGATAAGAGGGAGCAGAACCTCTGTACCTCCAAGGATCTCCACATCAAATGTCTACATAGAAAGTGACTCTGAACCTCTCCATAGGCACCACAGGACATCTTGAAAGCCAAGAGCCCAGGGTAATCAGAAAGCCACAGCATCCACAAACAATCCTGCCCACAAGGGTGAGGAACAAGACTGCAGGTGAGGGAGCCAGCCTGATTTCCCTGCAAAGCCCAGGCAGTATGAGAAACTTGAAGCAGCCCACACAGGGAGAACTGGGGCCCCATCAGGCTGTGAGCTAAGCTGGACCAGAATTATTCTCTCTGTCAACTTGGCTTCATTCATTCTGTACCAGCTGACCTGCACCATGCTCAGGCAAATGAGCTGATTCCCATATTACAAAGGAAACATATGACTCTGCTGCCAGTAGGTTACATCCCAATCCTCAATGAGGATCGAAATGTGCATGCTGCAGACTTGTCAGCAAGGAGGGGCCTGCTCATGTGCCTTCTGCAGTGGCCACAGAGGAACGCTGCACATGGAGGAGCTTGGAATGTAGACAGAATGGCAAGTTGTTGGGTTTTTTCTCCCTCATGCCATATAATAATGGGGGAAATGCCTTCCCCACAACTGACTTTGAAGCACTAGATACTTTGTAAAGATTCTTACTCATTTGTTTGCTTTAAAAAAAAAAAAAAGTTGAGTAACAAATAATATTTTGTGCCTGCAATCAGTTTCTGGGGCAGTTCAAGACCAGCCTAGGCTACATAGTGAGTTTGAGATTTGAGACAACCATGGGCTACACTAAAAGAAAAAAACTTCAAAATTAAAAACAAAAAAAGACAAGCATAAAGTTGGGTTAAGAAATAGATACCAATTTCCACTGGTAATCATTACACTTCAACATTTACCTTGGAGTTACAGTCTACTCACAAAGCCCAAAGCTAATAATGTCAGGACACAATTAAAACAATTCATTCTGTTGTGCTCACTGTTTAGTCACACACACACACACACACTTCCAAATCCCTTTCTGCATATACTTTTCTGCTTTTCTAAACAATTGAAAATGTAGTTTCACTTTTTCAAATCGACATGTGATGCTTGTATACAATGATGTCTACTTTTTACTCTGAGAAAGATTAACATCAGTAAATACCTTAAAACACACACACAACAACAACCTGTTTCTAAATTTAAATAATGGATGTCCTCTGAACAGTAAAAAGGAACTAGATGAAAATGGCAACCACCATGACTGTTGTCTAAAGATATTTCTGCTTTCCCTCCACACTTTCTGATCACAGCACCGAGATCAACAGCAGAGATGTTCTTTAGTTAATAGGTGTGAAGTTCTATCTGACATGCTTAAATTATTAAACAACAATGTGAGGTCTTATGGAAATTATTATGTACTGGTAAAGGTCAGGGAATATAGGCACACTAATAACACAGGAATGAATGTATAGAAGTTCAGAAAGAGTGAGGTGTTTACCCAGGAAATGCCAAAATGCCCCACGAAGATGAGCTGAGCCAGGACCAGGATAACCAGAGAGAAGGGGCTGTGGTGCTAAAGAGGGATCGGGCTTTAAAGGTAGGAGGACAACAAAGTTCTGAAGCAAAAGTATCTGGGCAATCATCATCAGACTATTGCCTATTCACACCCTCTTCTCCTGGAGCTCGGATTGAACCCAGGGCCTCATGATTCACTGGCTCTCCCAGTGGGCTACATTGCTAATCCTGCTGAGATCTGCTATATCTTCACACTGCCGAGTTATCTGATAAGGGAAAGTGTCCTCACTTGTTTGCACAATTCAGTGTGATCAGAATATGAGTTTCTGGTCCAGCCTGATATCAGTTACTGGGTGACCTAGAGGTAATGATCTCCTTACCCTTAGTTTCCAAAACCTGGAAAATCTGGAGGTCTTTCTTCAAAGACTTTTTGAGCTCTAAAAATGTATAATTCCCCATTAGGACAGGCCAATTTGTATGAGCAACTATTTCTTATACACCTCCACATACATCTAGGACCATAAAAGTTCCAGGTTCACCAAGTCCAGTTTTACTCTCAGGGCCTTTGCACACATTGTCCCCTTTGCATGGAGAGATTCCTTTCTGCCTAACCGTTCTCATGTTCCTGCTCTTGGAAGATCTTCTGAAAACCTTTACAAACCCTACCAACCTCTATACATCCCCCCCAAAAAAAAAAATCACAACAGTTTCTATGTTTGAGACTAAAGCATATGCCATCCCATAAATTTGATCTCTTTTTAAACAGTCTCCCAAGGTTAAGTCCAACCATTCCTGTTCTCTCTGTGTGTGTTGGGAAGCAGGGTGTGTGTGTGTGTGTGTGTGTGTGTGTGTGTGTGTGTGTGTGTGTGTGTGTGTGTGTTGGGAAGTAGAGTATGTGTTGGGAAGTAGGCTGTGTGTGTGTGTGTGTGTGTGTGTGTGTGTGTGTGTGTGTGTGTGTGTGTGTGTAGACAGAGCTCTGGTGTCAGTCCTCACCTCCCAGCTCCAACCCTATTCTTATCAACCAACACAGGAAACTGGGAATCCCAAGGAAACAGCTCAGAACCTCTAGCTCTGCAGTGCCAGGTCCAACAGAAACAAAATGCTGGTTACATAAACTGACATCAGGGCGCTTTGAAAAGAAACCTCTACAAGAAGTTGTCTACAGTTGTGACAAAAACAAGCCAGTTGCTTCAAGGCAGGCAAACAGGTAGAGAGAGGTGAGGAGAAACAGTTGAGTTCAACTAGCCTACTTCCCAAACTTTCTGGAAGCCTATTTTTCATAATTGCTTTTGGTCCCTTCAGCAGTCTTTTGAATATATTCAGTGGGGGGAAAAAGAGCTAAATAAAACTTTGATGCAAATTTGACGGTTGGTTATCACTAAAAAGTGCTGAGATCTAGGGCTTGTGAAAATTCAATGAAGAAAACTTTGATGGAAACTGTCCTGTTGATATCACTAAGCACTGCTCAGAGCTCAGTTTTATAAATAAATTAAACCAGACACTATCACTTGTGTCAAAATGATGATTTCCACCCCCACCCCCCCAGACAGGGTTCTCTGTGTAACAGCCCCTAGCTGTCCTGGAACTCGCTCTGTAGGCCAGACTGGGCTTGAACTCACAGAGAACAGCCTGCCTCTGCCCCCTCCCCCACCCCGTGTGCCACCATATCCTGCAGTTGATTTTTCATATAGCCCTTGTCTTTCTCATAATACATATAACCAATGAGTAAAACACAACTACCACAGTGGTATCTCAGAGTGTTTTTCAGGAACTCAAATACTTTTGTTGTTGTTGTCCCTACTTAAAATTCCAAGAGGATTAAATTCTGACTAAGTTCCTGTTTTGCTTGGTTAGCCTTTGTGGTACTGTACTCTTCTTCATACAAAGCCTTACATGCCCCATGACTGCTTTGACACAAAATATCAAAAAGTTAAAACTAGAAAACTGGTGAGAGACATAAAATAACTGACTTTTTCTCACCCTAGCAGACCACGCTAAAATAATGTACTTGTGAAGAGGATGATCGCACAGCCTCAAAGGCAAACGTGAGCATACCAACCAGCTCAGGGGTTAAGCGCACCTGCTGCTGCTCTTGGATCGACCTGGGTTCAGTTCTCAGCACCAATCAGGAAGTTCACAACCACCTATAACTTGGGTTCCAGGGAACTCAGTGTCCCCTGGCCTCCATGGGCAGCTATGCACTTAGTGTACACAAACTCACACAGGCACACACATATACATACAACTAAAAAGTAAATGAACAAATCGTTAAAGAACAAAAGAGCCTACGGTGATTTCTTCTGTGGCTTCTGACATGTACTCTCTGGGAGCTTTGATATACTTGTATCTTACAGATGTTTCTCTTCCTCCACCAGGAGCATTAAAACAAAACAAAACAAAAAACCAACCTAGTCAATGTGTAGCCATGAATTATGTCCTAGACTTGGGGGTGGGAAGGAAGAGGGTACAGAGACTACTGTAAAGACAACTGTAGAGGCACTTGAATAGGATGTGACCACAGTGTCTGAATATGGTCATTGTAGTGTGGCTACGGAAGAGGGTCCATGTGGTGGCTGGAGAGATGGCTCTGCCTAAAAGCACCTGTTCTAGCACAGAACCCAGGTTTTATTTCCAGATCCCACATATGGTTCACAGACAACCTTAACTCCATTTCCAGGGGATATAACATCAGCTTCTAACCTCCACACAAATATATGCATGTAAAATACTCACATAAATAAAATAAAATAAATCTTTTAAAATAGACCTCAGCTTCCTAAGGGGACAAAAAGTTTAATATTATCCAGTGAAGATAATTAATACAGCGAATTAAGGTAGTGTGAGACCTTTAGACCTCTGACCTAGTATCGTGACATTTTTAGATGATTAATGAGGAAAAAGGGTCAGATGTCAAGGAGAAGACAACAAATAAAAGTCAACAATGGAAGACAAGACAGAAGGAAGTAAAATATTTCAGAGAGATTCAAGCGCCAGTAAGAAGATGAGTTTTCATGTACTGGTACAGCTGATTCTGAGAACATAAAAATAATCATATTGAGCTGGGCAGTGGTGGCAAATGCCTTTTATCCCAGAAGAAAAGGCAGGTGGATCCCTGTGAGTTCGAGGCCAGCTGGTCTACACGAGTGTGCGCATACATATCCTATTGCACTAACTACTATATTAACCACAAAATACAAAAATTTCTACTGATCCTTGGTCTTGTTTCCTAAAGTTTGGCTATTTGGTATAACCAAGGTCCAAAATTTCAGAACTAAACAATTTATCTGATTACTTATTTTTAGTTTATGTGCAATGATGTTTTCCTTCATGTATATCAAGGTGTCAGGTCCCCTGGAACTGGAGTTACAGAAATCCGTGAGCCAACATGTAGTTGCTGGGAATTGAACCTGGGTTCTCTGGAAGAGCAATCAGTGCTCTTAACTGTTGAGCCATCTCTTCAGCCCCAAGAGCTAAACAATGTATAAGTTTTAAATTTAATATCAGTGGTGTGGTAATTCTTTAGGGTATCTCACTCCATCCCACCTGGAACATGAACAGTCCATCATCCAATGTATCTATACTTTCCATATCACAAACTAACAACCGACTCAGGTATCAGATCACTTATAACACTATTACAATGTTTATATTCCAGTAGCAATTTTATTATAAAAATTATGATTCTTCTGTTTGCTCTTAAGTATTAATAATCTCTTTTTATATACAAAATTTACATTAAGCTTTACCAGCAATATATATGTATAGGAGAAAACTAAGGGGTGGTTCTGTTCATGATTTCAGGCGTACCCTTCCAGTGTTTGCTGAAACCCTGGGATGAGGGAGTGGGCTGTGGCATCTAGAGCAATAACTCCTCGGTCTAATACAAATACTTCCACTGGGTCTGCAGTCAAACGTATTATTTTCCCATGGCACACCACCTTTCCACAATGCAATGAAGTGCTGCAAGATACAAACCTTCAGAAAGGGACTAGAAGGCCTGTACACCTGAGGTTTACACCTGAGGATAAACTAACTTACAATGGAAGAAGCATTCGTTCATCAGTGGCTCTTGTCCCTGTATTGCTAAGACCTTCTAGGTTTCCAAGCCCAGTTAAGAGAACACCTCTCATATGACCCAAGACACCCTCTAGAACATAAGAGCTTTCCAAGGTATTCAACAGTATGTGACATCATAACTGTACCTGATTGCTTTCCTTATCCTGCCAGGGAATAAAACATCTGGTGGTCATAGATAAACCTGCTCTATCTGATTCTAGAGTAATAGTCTCCCTATCTCACCTGCAATCCATTCAACTACGAAGGATGTGCTGAGTGTCCACCATGTACAAAAACCCTCAGAAATACAAAAATGGGTAAGCCATGATCCCTGTCCACAGCCCTCAGGAGGCTGAAAAAGAGACAAAAAAAGCTTCTTTTTCATTATCCTAATACCTCTAACTCCACGTAGCACACTAAAAATAAATACAAGAATGAGAATTTGAACTTTGGTTAGTCTCACTCCATAGTCACCAATTTGGTGTCCTACAATTTAACTCAGCTCTAAACCTAACTGCCCAAGCTAACACATACTCATGGGTAAAAGGTTCAATCCTGTTTACTTCCATTCCAGAGCTTATAGACTGATCTCCAGGTTACTGGGAACTTCTGTTTGACTTAATTCCAAACCACAACTTCCCACAATCACTTCTTCAAGCTCAAGAATTTTCTAGAATTTACCAAGCAACCTTGTCACTACTGGCATAATAAATGAACAAATGAAGTTATAGACACACAGGACAAGGTCTAGAGGGGTGCCAAAACCAGGAATCCCTGTCGCCATTGGGCTTTCCTGCTACGACACCATCATCCTGGCATAGGAGCCACTCTGCAAGACTCTGAACCCTTTGTATCAGATGTGTACTTGTGTCAAAACGGAGATGGAAATGAAGTTAAGCACATAAAAAGATACAATCTACATAAAAATAATTTTAAACTCCATACACAAATTGAAAATGTTATTTTAGCGCATCCAATTAGAGGCAGACAGGAGGGGAAAAAAAGCTGTTAAGTGTGATTTTTTTTTTCAATACAAGGAAAATTCAAAACAGTTATAACTGAAAATAGTAAAATATCCTCTAAAGTAAAATTTTATCTGTATTACAGAGAGCAGTAATGGCTTACTTTCTCTCTCTTTCTCTCTCTCTCTCCCCTGTGTGTGTATGTGTATGTGCGTGTGTACGTATCTCTGTCTCTGTCTGTCTCTGTCTGTCTGTCTGTCTCTCTCTCTTTTACCCTAATTTTTCCTGGAGTAGCAAAGTGGTTTCAAAGATAGGTTTTGAAGAAACAGCCTGCAATTTCTTGTAAGAATGCGCAACTTCTAGTATAGCACACCTTATGCAAGGCTTTTATCTTTCTTTGCCTTGGTTCCTCATTCTGAAATGAAACCAAACAAGCCTTATGTGTAATGTAAAGTACCGTGGTTGGCACATAGTATTCCAAAAGTCACACCATTTTTATAATCAGTGTGCCTAAGAATGCTTACAAAGTTGGCCACTGGCTAGTGTCTGGCAAATTGAGCTCTTCTAAAGCTGGTCAAGGTAGCTCACTGTGCCTCAATCAATCATGAGTATGATTTGTGCTAAACACTTGCTTTCCTTCTAGCACCTGCAATTTTGGTATATACTAAGACAAACAGCATGGGTATTGAATCTATAATAGTCTCCTCTCACAGACATGCATTTATCACAAGTGTGAGAGGGCTCTGTATATCCTTCATTATTTGTATTGGACCGGGTGCCTGGCAGCTTTGATTTTGTTTTGTGCTCTTCCACTGTAATAACTTGGAGATCACTGTAAGGAAGAGATGTCTTAGTGTCTTAATTAGGGTTACTGTTACTGTGAAGACCAAAAGAAGGTGGGGAGGAAAGGATTTCCTTGGCTTATACTTCAGCACTACAGTCCAACATTTAAGGAAATCAAGACAGGAGCTCAAACAGGGAGGAATCTGGAGGCAGGGGCTGATACAGAGGCCATGGAGGAATGCTGCTCGACTGCTTCTTTCTTCATTACTTCCTCAGCCTGCCTTATTATAGAATCCCCCAGGGATGGTACCACCCACAATGGGCTGGGCCATCCTCCATCAATCACTAATTAAGAAATGTCCTACAGGCTTGCCTACAGACTGGTTTATGGAGGCATTGCCTTAATTGGGGTCCCTCCTCAAGTTGACATAAAGCTATCCAGCACTGTTAGGAAGTCCTCCTGGTGACTCTAGACATGGAGGTAGAGCAGGGGACTGTTGTAGAATATTTGTGTACACTGTAAAGATGTGTCTTTGCCTAAGGTGCCTACTGATTGGTTTAATAAAGAGCTGAATAGCCAATAGCTAAGCAGGAGAGGATAGGCGGGATTTCTGGGGAAACAGAGGATGAGAAGGAATCTACACATGCGATTTTTTCCAGCAGACTTGGAGCAACTTGGGCATGTGGTACTGAAGATAAGTAACTAAACCACATGGAATTGAATTAATTAAGTTATAAGAACATATGAATTAATTAAGTTCTAAGAGGTAGTTGGGAAAAAAAGCCTAAGCTAAAGGCCAAGCTTTCATAATTAATAATAAGTCTACTTGTCATTATTTGGGGACTGGCATTCCAAAGATTGTCTGACAGGAAAGCATGCTATAGGTGACTTGTCACACTATTCAACCCCCTCTGATTTTTATTGCAGACAGCAAACCAGCCAAAGAGCGCCACTGTCCAATCTAAGGTTTCCTGCTTTCTTAGCTAATAATTGTTGCAAAATTCATATGCTATTTTTGAACCTTTTATTCCACATCTCAACATTATCCAGTAGGTATTTTTCTTGAACAAACTAGAGTCTTACACTTCCCTGACTGCCATCCCCATGTCACATGGAGCCGCCCCAGGAACATCAAGAGACTTATCCCATCTATCATTTAGCTCTCTAAGCAGAAAGCAGCGCCACTTACAAACTTCCATGGTCTGTGGTACTGGAAGGCTGTGGAATATAAATTGTCAAAATCTCTGTTTCCCCGTTCACTGGAACATACACAAGCATGAACAAATTAGGTACCAAAAGAGAAAAAAAGGCAAACTGAAGAAATCAACAGCCCAGAGTACAAACTGAAACACTAGTTTCTCAATATGTGACTTCCAGGAGATAGTTTAACTGGATTTCTGATGATCTATCTAAAACACAATTTTAGACAGGACATTTTGAAAAGCAGAGTGTGTGAAATTAGCACAAACCGTTTCAGAAAAGGCTTTTGCCACTGTGTTGCAGGAGTTGGGTGCAGAGAGTAAAGAAAGGGTGGTCATCATGATTAACTCTAAGTTCTAACAGAGCATCCAATGGCCATGAGGGGACCAAGAATGGGAATTACTGAAGCAATAGACAGCCCCTTCCCCGGCTTTCTTTTGAAAACAGAAGAGCTACAGATAATTTAAATGTCTCTAGCGATTCCAATGGTATTCACAGCCCAATTCTAGAATCTTACTTTCTAACTCAGCATTCTCAGGGACTCCCCACCTCACTATGCTTTTTTGAGTTGTGATTCTAAGACTAGAGACCAAAAAAAAAAAAAAAAAAAAAAAGCAAAAGGTTCATCCACTGCAAACAGGCACCGGACATATGCCCCCGCAATGGGGAAGTAACTCGGTGTGAGGTGTTTCTGGGATTTTCTAGAAAATGGGCTGAAAGGTGTCATGTGGAAGTCTTCCCAGTATTGTATTATTCCCAGTATTATTTCAAGAATTCTGATTCTTATCTTCAAATTCCAAATAATTCAACATAAGCAATTATTTGTTTAGGGATGGGGCTCTAGTTAATAGCTTGGTACATGCTAAGCACACACTGAGCACACATTCTAGCATCTGGCTATATCCCTATCCCTGGCAACTATTTACTGTAAGAGGTAACAACTCTGTGATCAGCTCAAGCAGCGAGTCACTAATAAATGCCAGCCCAACCGTGACAGCAGAAATCATGAGAAATTAAAATGCCACCCCACACATTAGAGGAGCTGGGGTGGCAGAGGTGGTCGGGAAAGGAATGCAGCTAGTGTATAGGGTCATGGGGACAGTGGGCAGCAGCCAGAAAGGACACAGAATCTGAATAAGTACTAGAAGAGGGACTGCTATGCTACATGTAGGACCCCACCTCACTCTGCCCTGTCCAGTTCTCACAATGACTGGAGTCACTCTATTCAGAGAGTGGACTGGGATCTGAAATAAGAAGCCCCCCCCCGTCTTTTCGTTCCACTTAAACTGTCAGGGCACTTGTAACTTTGCACAGTTAGCCCTCCATATCTGCAGGTTCTAAGTCCACAGAATCAATAAACCCCAGGAAATATTTGGAGGGAAAATTGCATCTGTTCGAACATATACAGATTTTTCTCATGCCATTTCCTAAGGGATATAGAATGAGTATTTTTATAGCATCAATAGCGTATCTGGCATTATAAGCAATATATGGGTAATTTAAAACACACAAGAGGATGTGCATAGGCTACGTGCAAATACTGCACTATGTTATGTGATAGATTTTAGCATATGGGGTGGTGGTGAGGGAAACAGTGCCCTCACAGATATCAAGGGCCAACTGTATACTACATCTTGAGAGTGAGTTGGCCATTGTATTGTGCTTTCTCTTTATGTGTATGGTGTTTTGCCTGTATGTCTATGTGCACCTCATACATGCCTGGAGGCATCAGACCCCCTGGAACTAGAGTAACTACTGGCTGTGAGCATTCATGTGGATGCAAAGACTCAAACCCGGGATCTTGGAAAGAAGTGTCAGTGCTCTTAACCAATGAGCCCTCTGTGTGCCCTTGCTGTGTTGTATTTTAATAGTACCAGTCCGTATCCCTAAGTTGACACGTCAATTCTGCAGTTTGGGGTTAGTAAAGTGCCACCTGTTACCACTCTCACTGCTGTAGTCCTATTCTTCTCCTGGACTAACTATATTAAATTCAAGTTACAACAAATTGCCATACAGCAAAAAATTACTAATGTTTCCCTCCAAATCTGCTGGAAATTTTAAAATAATCCTTATTTCTGAATCCTTATCTGAAACCTTCCTGGATTTCTGAACTTCTTGGATAACAAAGAAAATGCAGCACAGAACTAAGGGAGACAACATAACTGTCACATTAATAGTTCTGGGCACACACACATGTGTTCAAAGTGAGTAAACTAAAGAGTGAGCATGGTCTCGCCTCTGCTCTAGCTTTACAAGTAGAAGTCCTGAAGCTTTGGTTTGCAGCACTTGGGGGTTTAGAGTTAGAGGAATATGGTTCTACAGTGTGTGAACCTGAACATATCACAGGGCATGGCCATACGCCACAGTAGAGGTAACAGCTGAGATAGCTCAGGAAAAGTAATGCCATTCTGTACAAATGAGGAGAACCAAACACTGAATAAGAAAACAACACCAGCAAAACATTAAATCAACATCTTAGAAAAATGCCCAAATACCAGGACCACCAGGCATTCACCATGATCATGTTTGCTATAGCATATCGTCAAGAGAAATCCAGTTCTCAGCCATTCCCTACAATCCAAAATTATTTCTAGCAGAGAAGACTACGGCAGTAGTAGAAAATACCATATCCACCATGGCAAGGTTTTAAGTTGGGCCAGAGATAACCGCTCATTCACATCCTTAGGGAAAGCTAGAGGCTGCCTAACCAAAACCCCTTCCTTCCTCACTGTACCTAACATCCCACACTGAACACTGATTCTTTAATCTCCCTGCCCCCAGCAAAGAACACTGCAGGAGACGATTAGCATCAAGAGCTCAAGAATTCCTCTGTAATCAGCTTCAATAGATGGTTCGCTAAATAACTCATCAGCTTCAAGTAATGAAGAAATGTTCACACAAAGGTTAGGCTCCGATACATAATATGGTGGCTTGTGGGAGAAAGCCATGTGTTCAGTATACTTAATAAATTCTATAAGGACCTATAAAAAAAAGGAAATGTGTTTTCTCTGGCAGATTAATTAGTACAGGAGCCTAACATCAAATGGATAGCTATATATCTTAACCTATAATGACAGAGTTGTGTAGAGTTCTATCACATGCTAAACTTCACCTTTCAAGTCCAAATGACAACAAATGGTAGCCTCAAGTTCATTAACTCAGTTGAAAGCATCGCCTACTCAATGGTGTCAACACTAAATGTGGCAGAGTAGATTGTCTCCTACCTCCGCTCGACCCTCATAGTAGGTTAGTACGGATTTGGTAAGTACAAAAAGTCTCTCTTTGTAGTTTAGTGGTGATGTCTTCTTTTTCTGCTGGGACCTTTTAATAAGAATCTCTTCTAGGATAGTGTTGAAATTCATCTCGGTCTTCTGGTCGCTCTTTCTCCTGCCATTGAAGATCCCAGGATTCTAAAGTAAGAAAATAAATGGTGAGAATATGGCTCTAACTTTCTTTTGCTGTTGCAATTTTAAATAACAAATACAGACTCTCCTCACCCTCCAGATAGGATGGTCTTAAGTGTCCAGACTGGAGTGTCCAAGGCCAAAAGCTTTTCCTCCCTTAGCTCAGCCTCCATCCTGCCCAGGCCTTTCCTAGGAAACCTCAATGAAGATTTCCCATGATGATGGTGATGCATGCCTTTGTCTCTCCCAGTATGCCTCAGCTCTCCAACACATTCTGCTATTTGACTTCAGAGAGCAAATATCTCAGATGGCAAAGCCCATTACACTGTCTGTATTGTTCGTTTAGGCCTCAAGATCTTAGGATTCGAAACTTATGACCACAATAGCATAATTTATTTGAACTATGATTGAGCATGGTAGTGGATACAATCACACTCTGACTCAGTAAGGATATCATCTTGATCTGGTACCAGAGTGGTGTCAAAAGGAAGCTGTTGCTACAGAAATGTCCCTTGATATCTACATTACTGTGTTCCACATATGGCTCCTATCCAAACCTCAAAGGAAAAGAAGCCCACCCAATCAGAGTTACAGCCAAGGCTAACCCTCCTCAGGACAGTCTACCTGGACACAACAATCCTCAGTCCTATACCTAGAGCCTTAAAATTTAAACTAGAGCTGGCAAGATGGCTCAATGGGTAAAGGTGCTTGCCTCCAAACATGATGACCTGAGTTCAATTCCCAGAAACCCCCCATAGTGGAAAGAGGTAAAACAACTCCTATAATTTGTTTTCTGACCACCATGGTATACAGAAATAAAGGAAGGGAGGGAGAAGGGGAGAAAGAGAGAAGGAGGGAGGGAAGAGGGGAAGGGAAGAGAGGAGAGGCTGGAGGAGGAAGAAAGGAAGGAAGGAAGGAAGGAAGGAAGGAAGGAAGGAAGGAAGGAAAGAAAGAAAGAAAAACTCAACCAAATTTAATTCTCAACCATTTGAGAACCCAAAGGTACTTAGAAGAGGCCTGCAGATTCTTCCCTGAGGCAAGCTGAATTAAGGGTAGCTTTTCTTCCCTTGCCTCCTCCACACCCTTTAGAGAGAAGTAAGAGAAAGAGAAGGGGAGAGGAAAGTACATGTGACTAGGAAGATTGAGTCAGGGTAGGAATAGAAGACAGAAGAGAGAGAGAGAGGAAGAGAGAGAGAGAGAGAGAAAACAAACATAAAAGAGGGAGCCATTATTGGTTTGAAGAGAAAACTGATCCTAAAGAAAGGTCTAGAGACCTACAAGACTGACTCCAACTAACAATGTGAGCAACTGTGGAAAGACTACCATAAATGCCCTTCCCGGATAGTGAGATCAACAACTAAATTATCCACCATCATGGAGCCCTCATCTAGTACCTGTTGGAAACAGAAGCAAACACCCATAACTAAACACTGAGTCAAACTAGAACCCAGATGCAGATGGAGAGGACAAGACCAGGTTGCAGAAACACATAGAGACAGTTGACCTGAACAAGGAGGAGCTACGGGCCCCCAGACTGATAGCTGGGAATCCAGCATGGGACTGACTCAGGCCCCTCTGAATATGGGTCTCAGCCAGAAGGACTGAGCAGTCTAAGGGACCTCAGACAGGAACCAGGATGTATTCCTGGTGCACAAAAGGACCTTGTAGACACATCCCCCATGGAGAGATACTGTCTTAACCTAGAGACAGGAGAGAAGTCCTAGTCCCTACTTCAAATGACTTGACAGATTTACATGACCCCACCTGGATGGCATTGTACTACATGTGGAATTGGGGTGGGGGGATGGGAGAGGAGGGTGGTCAGGGTGCATGTGAGGGGGCAGAGAGGGTAAGAGGGAGGGAGGGAGGGAGAGGGAACTGGGATCAGCATGTAAAATAAAAAATAAATAAATAAATAAACAAAAGAAGTAATTGCATATCAAACCACAGAAATAGAAGGAGTCTCCTGAAGCACATTCAACAGCTACTTGATGTCGTGGCCAGTGACTGGATACTGAGCTACTAAGAAATCCCACCATGCCTTCTTCCAACCTGATAACTTTAGTGTTCTACTATAACTACTCTCTCTTCACTTGAGCTCCTCTGACTTTTATGAGGATTTCTTCAACCTCTGAACATCCACCCCTTCGTTTAGAAGGTATGGTGGTGAATACAAGGTTAATGAGGCTTGAATGAGATATAGATAATAAACTTACTGTGAAAATGTATACATACAAGTATCTCTTATGGTTAATAGGCAGTAGCACTTGTTAAAGTGTGTGTGGCATCATTGGAAGAAGTGTGTCTCAGTTCACTTTCTGCTGCCTGCCAATCCAGATGTAGAACTCTCGGTTCCTTCTCCAGCACCATGTTTGCCTAAATGTTACCATGCTTCCCAATATGATAATAATAAAAAATTAAACCTCTGAACTATAAGCCAACCCCAATTAAATGCTTCCCTTTATAAGAGTTGCCATGGTCATGGTGCCTCTTCACAGCAATAAAACCCTAACTAAGACAGTTATATTTAACTCCACTGTCATTTCCCTAGTTCAGAGCATCCTAACCTCACAGCTGGTCAACAGCAGCACCTTCCCAACGGGTCTTCCATTATCAACACTCTTGCCTAATTCTAACT
This sequence comes from Phodopus roborovskii, assembly GCF_943737965.1. Taxonomy (NCBI): domain Eukaryota; kingdom Metazoa; phylum Chordata; class Mammalia; order Rodentia; family Cricetidae; genus Phodopus; species Phodopus roborovskii. Next base: position 29,160,328 of record NW_026126525.1, on the reverse strand, counting down.
ACATACCCCTTCTTGCTGTTGAATCAGTCTTCAAAGTTCCACTGGGGCATTTCATTCATCAGACATCCTTGGGGGTCACCCAACACCTGCAGGATAAAGAAAACATTTAGTCTGACTCTGAAGATGTTGTCAGTTGCAATCTGACATCCGCTTTCCCTCCAACTCTTCCCCACTCACTCCAAACAAGGTGAAAATAGCATGCACAGTACTCATCCTCTGGTCTACAGCACATTCCCCACTCCTCTCTCTCTGGCTATGAAAACTCCATCAATTCAGAACTCACCCCCTTGATGCAACCCTTTCTTGTGACTCTAGTTAATGAAAATCTTCCAGTATCTGGACCCATAATCTTTCTCATTCATCACAAAGTTAACCATATTCTTCCATGTCTATAACAATGTATAAAGCTTAACTTCTCACCTGGCTATTAACCTAAAGTATACATTAGAATCACCAAAATACATTTTAAATACATTTATCTAGGTTCTGTTTCCATTTTTCTTTAATACTTTCTAGGTCTGGAATGGGGCCTGGACATCATAATTCTATGTGCAGGTAGAACTGTGAGCCACTATCTTAAAGGAAGAGCCTGAAGCCTTCCTTGTGCCTCTTTTTACCACACTTGGAACTTAATGCAATCTCTTGACAAAAGTTACAACCTGGACCCATTAGTCCATATGCATCATAATCCAGAAATCAAAGAAAATCCATTCTTGTTACATCTAAGTTGGCCCCTCTTGCTATATTACAATTTTGGCCTGTGTATTTTGGTGTATACTTGTAAATAACAACACTCAAGAGGTTGAGACAGTAATGTCATAAGACTCAAACCAAACCTAGACTACATAATAAAATCCCATCTCAAAAATATTTAGAGCTAGATACAGATGAGATAGAAATAGATATAGATGAGAGAGAGATGTACCTTATTTTGTTTTCCTGAGAAACTATTTGTATGCAAATTCTACTTCTTTAGAAACCTTTTTATAAGACATTTTCAGGAAGGGAAGAAAATGGCTACTTAGGAGAGGTTACCAGGGGAGAAGCAAGTTAGGCTCTAGACACATGTGTATAATGTGTTTAGTTCTGATCCACAGAGCAACTCCTCTGTTACAAACAGTACAAAGACTTTTGGAAGGCACTGGGAGACAGCTAGTGCAGACTTAACTGCAGTTCTAGAAGTAAAAGGTTCCAACACCAGAGATAAGAAAAATGTCTGTTTAATGACTCCAGGGTGAGGGGTAACCGGCCTATCTGACTTATTGAGAAACTAATAATTATATACAGAATCATACCATGCAAGCTAAAAGGAATCTCTCCCATCATCCCCTTTGCCTTACAAATTAAAAAGCCAAGGTTCAATTAAGCATCTTCCCCAAAGTATCACAGACCAGGACCAGGAAAAAAAAAAATCTCTCCTGGTTCCAAATGAAGGACTCTTCCTACCATTCCACACCACACAAATTTACTGCCTTGTAATAACTCATAGGTCAGTGGAAAATTCTGGTCAACAAAAGTCATTGTCCTTTGTAGGGTATAAAGGAAGTATATTTCTCGTCATGGAAATGTCCAGCTAAAGGTGGACAGCTGAATATACCCCACTTCTTTTCTGGAAGGCCATCAAAAATAGCATTACTTGTTGTTACTAAGAAACCAACACTCTAAGGGGCTGAAGAGATAGATACCTTAGCTGTTAGGAGCATGTACTATTCTTAAAAATGACCCAGGTTTCATTCCCAGTACCATTTTGTGGTTCCAGGGAATCCAATGCCCTCTTCTGGTCTCCACACTCACCTGCACTCACATGTCCCCCTCCACACATGCACATAAAATAAAAAGAATAAGTTAGAAATAAATAAAATTTTTAAAAAAGAAATTAACACTTGAAAAGAGAAAATAGGAAAGATTAAAATAATAAAATTTTGGAAACCAGAAGATAAGTACAAGCTAGGTCTAACAAAGGAATAGGCACCTGGAAACAAACCATTTTATACCTGAAAACCTCTAGAAAGTATAAAAATTAAGTCACCATATTCAGGAGCCCTAGAGATAAAGAAGAAATTTTGTGTGTGTGTGTGTGTGTGTGTGTGTGTGTGTGTGTGTGTGTGTGTGTTCATGTGTTTGAGTGAATGTGTATATATATGAATGTGGCTGCATACAGAGGCCAGAGGTTAACATCTGTTATCTTTCTCAATTGATTCCCACCTTACTCTTTGAATAGTTTCATTGGACCTGGAGCTCACTGACACACTAGGCTGGCTACCCAACAAGCTTCAGAGATCTGCCAGTCCCTGTCTCCACAGCACCGAATTGCAAAATAAATTAGCTAGGCATAATCAATGTAAGAAACAAAACTAATTCCATGAAATTTTTATAAATCATACAGAAAAGGCATACAAAAGCAAGCACAGTATATCCCCAGCCAGGCCATCTAAATAATATCTATAGCATCATAATAGTGTAAATAATAAGTAATAATCTTGCTACTATTATAAATGTTTTTGGAGGGCAGGAAGTGTGTTTCCGTGTGGGTGGGAGAGCAGGTTGTGCAAGTGAACCACTCTGTCCTCGGTAGTGACAGAGGCAGAAGAGGAAGTGGAGTAGAATGTAAACTTGAAATATCGAGTAACACAAGGGTGCCAGTCATTATCAAGAGATAAAATTATATAGATCTCTTTGGCTTTTCTGTGAAACTACTGCGTGGGGCAAACCCTGTTCTGTAAAATAAGATGAGAGCTCCCTCAGGAAATGCTTAGGACAGAGGGACACAGAAACTAGTCAGTATATTTAAAACTATGACTACTGAAATTTCATTCATTCTGGTTAAATATTTCAATAAGATGTAAAGCAGAGAGGACACTTTCTCAGATAGACTAGAATCTCCTGTTTTCACAGAAAACTAGCCTGCCTAAAGATTTGCATGCTTGCTCAAAAGCTTTGGGTTGATCATGTGGCACCATAGTAAGAGTGGCTCCATTTTGACTTTCTTAATCTAGTCTAGAAAAGAAGCCCAACCCCAACCAACAGCTCCCCATGATTGTCGTTTAAAAAGATATACTGTTCCTAAGAAGTTTGACAAATAAACACAATCATCTCTGACAGTCAGAAAACATTAGAAGAGAGTGCCAAAGAATCAGTAAAGAAGTCTACAAATAGACCAAAATACAAACTGTGGTACTAGTATCTGTCAAACGCTGTGGAATCTAGATCAACAAGGAAGGTAGCCCAAGACAGATTTCCCTAGAAATAGTCATCCATGTCCTTTTGATGGCTTCTGTGAGATCCAGAAGGATGAGCAGACCACAGAAGAATAGTCCTTTACACAGAAAATATATTAAAATTATGACACCATGATTAACTTTTACACATCTTGTAATATAAGTCCCCCATTAGTGCCTAGGCAAGTCTTGAATTCCCAGCCTCTTTGTGTCACTGGCACTAAAGGCACATAGCACCAAGCTGGGCATGGTTTGTTTTGTTTGTTTGTTACTATTTTGCTCTATGTTGACACTATCCAAACTACCAAGCACTTCAGATGCATGGCATCATCCCATTCCCTCCACAGCTTTCTGAAGCATATACCACACACCGTGAGTCACTGAGAACAAGAGCCAGGCTTTAATCCCAGCAGTACAGCTGCAGCACCAGTCCTACTAGTACACGCTCCAGGAAAGGAAGGCAGAAGGGAAGGAAAGGCTACTGAGCCCTGAGCAGCTTCATTCAGGAAGATCATTGAAAGCAACTGAATTCAGCTTCAGATGGCCACAGAGATGTCCTATGAGTGAGAAGGAACCTTTTGATCTACAAAACTCAAGGGAGCTGTCATCTCCATTAGCACGGGTTTTCTGTGCAAAGGGCTGCCCTGTGCTTTGCTCGCCCTGTGGACTTCACAGGTGCTAGGACACAGATGACTGTTTCTAGGGAAATCTGCCTTCAGCTTCCTTACCTGTGTTGGTCTAGGTTCTGTGGCCTCTGGTGGAACATCATAGTTTGTAGTTGGAGGAGGGAGTGGTTTGTTAAAGGTAAGTGCCCTCAAGTGCTCCAGATTCATCCCCCAAACATTATAACTCTGGGTTACAAATATATTGTTTATTAGGGAGCAGGGTCTCGTTATGTTGCTCAGGTTGGCCTGGGATTTGCGGTTCTACTGCCTCTGCCATGTAAATGCTGGGTTTACAGGCATGTGCCACTATGCCTGACTACAAATAGCTTCTTTGCATAAAACTCAACTGTCAAAAGAAGTCCCCTTTTGTCTTTGTCTCACTGCAGCTAAAGATAACTTTGCCCTTCACCTTGACTGCCATTAAAAGCTTAAAACAGACTTTGAACACTAATATCCTGAAGCACACAATGGAAAAATAATGTCACCGTCTCACCGGTGACACACTCAAACCACCAAAGTAATATCTCTGTGCAGTGTTGCAGATAGTCAGAAGGCAAGACTATTGCTTCAGTTTCACCATCTGGCAATTGCAGCCAACAGATCTTAGAAGCTCATTCATCATCAAAGACTCTGCCTGAAAAGAATACATTTTAAATAATAAGTGGCCATTGGGGCAGCCCATCCTATCAATACACTCTTCCATAATTCTCATCATCAAAGGAGAAGAAGCACTAAATCTCCCTTGGCCAAAGATGCTCTGGTTTACGACAATTAATGCAGACTCTGATCTATTCAAAGTGCTGAGGACAAGTGACTATTATGTTGGGGGCAGTTCTCACCTGGCATTAGATAACTAGGGTTCACTGGCTGTTCTTGATCAAACCATTCTCACTTTGCTCATCTTGAACCCCCATACCAACTTCCTTCCTTCTTCAACTACCCCCACTTCCCTCATCCACCTTTCCTTCATGCTCAACTTGAGCCAATCTGTTCACAGGAATGATTTCAGACATGACTACAACCACTCATGCTGACATTGACTTTATAGCTAGGATGCATGATGAACCATTCATGAGGTATGCATGTGGTTACAAAAAATAAACAATACACGATCTGGGCAATGAGGAAAACAGACTTAAAAAGAAAGAAGGGTACTAAAACCTATAGGGCCTATAAGAGTGACTTACATGAAATATAATGGAATTATTACTAGCCCCAAATATTCTCCAGGCTGGGACCACCAAAGAATAAACCATTACCCCCTTTCAGAGTATAATGAATCACTTCAGTGAGGAAATACCATCTTACCAGAATGTTGACAGAGGTTAGAGATATGCTAACACATGAATAAAGTAGGTGTCAATGTTCAGATCTTGATGGCCACATCCTGACATACAAGTTCCTTCTAAAGTTTATCTACTTTCAACCATACATAGAAAAGGATGTTTTGCCATGTATGGTGGTGCACACCTTTAATCCAGGGACACAGGAAGCAGAGGCAGGTGGACCTTGTTTCAAGGCCAGCGTGATGTTCTGAGGTCATCCAGGGCTGTTACACAGAGAAACCCTGTCTCAAAACAACAAAAAAGAAAAGAAGGAAGGAAGGAAGGAAGGAAGGAAGGAAGGAAGTTTTTGAGTTTTAATATAGGATACTTAAGCTCTGGGATGAGTTTATTGGTATTTTATAACTATAAGAATGAAGCTAAACAGAAAAGCAATGGCCTTAGCTAAAGAATAGTGACTCTTTTAATGACGTGTACTCTTCCTTTTTAGCTAGAGGCAGTCCAAGCATATGGCTGAAATGAAAAGAAAGTAAGTAGAAGAGTTGTTTCCACTTGGATTTCATTCTAGGATCCAAATGCATTCCCATGGAGAAAACCATGCAGCACACATGGAACAAATGCTGAAAAAGAAACAAACTCGGGGCATTCTAGACAGCACAGAACTAAGGAGGATGCACAGGACCTCTAGGATGGCGAAAAGGCTTTAACCGTTACCGTATGGTTTCCCACTTACTGTCGCCCCAGTACTTATCTACCATCGCCAAATCAAATAAAGTCCTGTCACTCATAAACGTCTGCTAATATACAAAAGTCCTCAAGCTGGGCATTTTTCCCATGTGTATTATTACCTGACCTAAATGTCTGTGTCAATTCTGCCACTATAGTCTAAAATTCCATGATTTAAGAATCTACCACATATTCCATAAGATGAATCAATTCCCATTCCTCTTGCAGAGGATGGGAAGTAACACAGAGACCCACAACTAGACAATGTGCAAAGAGTGAGGGACCCTGGAACACTCAGAGTTAAATGGGGTGTCTTTATCAAACCTCTCCTCTCAGGGCTCAGAGAACTCTGCTAAAGAGGAGGAAGAACAAATGTAAGCGCCATAGATGATGGATGACTCCAAGGAAACAGTGTCTCCCAGACACAAGGCTAACATGAATTCAAGACTGTGGCAGCAAGCACAGAGTCTGCACAGGTTCAAGCCACATGGTCCCAGAACTGAGAGGAGAAAGTGGACAGAAGTTCCCATCCCTAAGAAAAAAGCTCTCCCCAGTTGACATCCACTTGCAAAGGAACATGTAGTTTTCTCTAATAGAGTTTCACTGTGGTGTATATAAACCACATTTAAAGGCAGGCTCTATGCCCAGTAGAACTCAATGGTATTTTTGTAAACCTTCTGTGTCATATCACTTGCTTTGTTTGGGTGTTTGGAGTTCTTTTTTTTTTTTTGGGGGGGGGGGTTACTGGTCTTTTGCTTGTTGTATATTATGATTTTCAATTTTTGTGTTTTTATGGTGTATGAGAGAGAGAGAGAAACTGTGTTTCTTTCATATTTGTTGTTTTGCTTTGAATTCTGGCTTGGTATTTGTCTGTTTCTAAAGAGAGAGAAAGAAAGAGTATGGAGTTGGTGGGGAGGATCTGGGAGAAACTAGGAGAGGGAAACTAATCAGAATATATTGTGTGGAAAAAAACTTTCAATAAAAAGGATGAGTGCATATATGAGATATATATATATATATATATATATATATATATATAAGTTTTCATTCTGACTCGTTCTCAAAAAGGTATTTTAAAGTCTGACTACTTGTTCTACTCAAATCCAACAAAAGAATATACTTCTAGCATGACCTGGCAGTCAGAACCTTGCCTGGAATAAAATAGGCATTTAGTAGGTAATTACTGTATGGCCTCCACTGTATTATTTCAGAACCAAAACATCAGAGGTAACCAAGTGTCTACTTTAGAGCCTTCACTAATTTTTGTGTCTCTTGCAATCACTGGATGTAAAGGAAAACTCCACTTTTATGAGGTTAAATGTCACAAGACCCTCATCATAAGCTGGCGATCATCATAAGTATGTGCAATTTCAGTCAGCACCTGGGAACCCTAACTGAAAGTCAGCAGACTGCCTCTTCTCTGAGATGCCCCTGGGAACCAGGACTGTGCTGAGAAGAGCCCTTCCTGACAGGACTGGGGACTCAGAGCTCCTTCACCAGAGTGACAAACATTTCTCAGAGTGACGTGATTCTCTTACCAATCTCTTGCACTGTCCCTTTATAAATGGGAGCATCCTGTGCCCAATACTGTTCTGAAAGGTCCTTTAACATACACATGGTGGGCTCACAGTAAGAGAGGCCCCCTATGTCCTGAAGACAAAACTCACAAGTTCAGAGGGTTCTGTGACATTCTTTGGAAGATTTATGGGCTGAAGCTGATGCCTTTTAGCAAGCCTTTAACCCTATAATCTAATTATTCTAGTTGGATATGCTAGAAACCCACAGGCTCCCAAGAGAGCTACTAATAATCACAGGAAAATCATAACCTAGGAAGCAAGCGCAGGTCTTTTCGTATATTAAAGGCAAAACATTTTTCTTTTTTCTTTTTTCAAGTTAAGGCCTCTGTATTGCTCAAGCTGATTGTGAATTTTGTAGATTCTAGCAATCCTCCCACCTCAGCCTCCAGAGTGACTGCGACTGTGGGTATGTACCACCAGGACTGTGTTTCTAAGAGAACCGACTGTTTATGTGTCCCCTGATGAAGCAATGGTTCTCCGAACACTATCTTGAAGACGTTTTTCCTCCATTGCCTCATTCTATGAGTTGTTCACTTGCCTAAGGAGCAAGAATTAGTGGCAGTGACTAGAATGGCTGAGCTGATGAACATGACTGAGACCTTAGCTTCACAGAACTTCATGTGAGCTACCTAACTCCTTAGGTGCTGTCTTGCCACAGTGAATAGTGAGGACGGTGGCACTGACCTCAAATGTCTGTCATAGGAACAAACAAGGCAACGCGCATCTTAGATGTAAGCAAATGATTGGGGGAACAATTGCTAAGTTGGCTCTTGCCATATCTTTCTTCTGAACTGGTTCACATCTACACACTCAACAACTGCTGACTGAGCATCCCCTGAGTGCAAGATATGTTCTCAGGCTCTGGAAGACAGAAGACAACATTAAACGGAGTCACTAGATGAAGCCACTCATAGCCTAGTAAAAGGAGCAGATACGGCAAATGCTAGCCATTTATTTACCATGTGCTAAAAACACAGGCCGCTTCTGCTGAGACAGATAAGCAGTAAAGGGGATGCTGGGGAGCTGGGAGTGGTGATCCACAATTTATATCCCTAGCATTGCAGAGGTGTGGGCAGGAGAATTGACAGGAGTTCAGGACCAGACTGGGCTACATGGTGAGTTTCAGGCCAGTGTGGGTTTCCGGCAAGTATCTCTCAAAAAAAAAAAAAAAATGAAAATGAAAATGAACACACTAAAAAACAAACAAAAATGACAACCCAGTAAGTTATCACCCGTGGAATACAGCAGAGGACAGACAGTGTTAGGCCAAGGCCTCACCACTGAGATATGCACAGTGCTTTGAAGAAATACAAGCAGTAAAAACAACTTGTATTAATTTAAACACATCCCATTTTAATACTACTTCATCTCCTTCATTCTTACTCAAGAACAAATAGTCCTAAGGGAGAGAAAACTATTCCCACTATTTAAGACAAAATCCAAATGAGTTGTTATAATGTTGGGTTTATTTGTGCCTTGTGTTTCAATAAACACTTTGTAGCAACTGCACTCTACATCAGACACTGTAACAGACACAAAAATGTACGTGGGAAGGCCTCCTTTTCACTGGGCTTATAGCCCTGAGGACCTTGATATGGCATCTGAAAGGGCTCCCCTGAAGCCTGCTTCTGTGCTGCTACAGCATGTGGCAGTAAAGCATGGCACACAAACATTGGATTGTGAGGCCCAGCCATGCCCAGATCAGAAATCACCAAATCCAGCTTCTCTAAAAGACATTAAAGCCCAAACAAGCTTGACAAACATCAGGCCCCTCCCTTTGCTCATCAGTGCTCTTACTAACATCACAATTGCTTTTGCACTCATTTTGCATGAATCAATTGTACAGAATAATGGGCTACACTGGGACATTTTCATGAGTATCTAACCTGTTTTTCTCACATTCATTCCCATTCTTATCCCTCTCCCACTTCACACTTCCTCTTCCCAAATAGTCCTCCTACATACATATAGAATATTATATGTTATATTATTATATATTATACATTTATATTATATATTAACCTAGAGTGCATGTGAAGAACAGCTACCCAGCACACATGTGTCATGAAAGTTCTATTAGGGTAACTCTTGTATCTTAATTTCTGAAGCATTACTAGAAATCACTGAGGTATGCAGGGAGACTATAATGTGAATAAATACAGCAAAGAGAACACATCCAACAGAGTCCTACTTCACACATTTCACCGTAGCTAAAACCAGAAAGAAATTATAAACAGAGAATTTACACAAATGTGGAGAAGTCAGAACCCCCACATCACTGCTGGAATGTAAAGGAGCCCAGACACTGAAAGATCTTGTGGCAGTTCCTCAAATAGTAAGCACAGAGTCACCATAGGTCTCAGATATCTACTTAAGAGAATTGAAAACGTATTCATATAAAAAACTGCACGTGAATTCTCAGAGTTAGCACTGCTGATAATAGCTAAAAAGTGTGAACACCCAAAGGGCTATCAACTGATGAGACAAGCAAAGCACCATGTAGCTATGTGATGAAATAGTATTGAACCCCGAGAGGGAATTACGTACCGGCACATGGTACAACAGAAGCATTATACAACAGAAGGGAGACACAAAGGACCATGGAGTGTTCTGATTCTGTTTTTAGGAAATGTCAAGAAAATATAAACTCACACCAACAGGAAGCAGATTACTAATTAGAAGGGAAGAGGGGAAATTTGAATGTAAGAGGTAGTCTTGGGGAGGAGTAACAGCTGTCTTGATAACTTGAATAATAGTAATGGCTGCATTATCATAGATAGGCTTAAAGCTACAGGCCTGTGACGTTCCAAATGATGTAAATCATGTATTCCTGGTAGCTGAATTTATTCTCCAAAAAAGAATTTTAAGAAAAAAGAATTTAAAAGAAAGAGTTAGAAATCAAACAGGCAAAAAAATTGAGTGGAACACATAGCACGTACACGTGGTAAAGCAGAATGTAGTAAAATGAGCTTTGATTGGTTGGTTCCCCCAGGAGGCATAGGCTAGAGTGGAGACAGATGTTCCATCTCTAGATTAAGCACCCTGCAAGGGCAGAACTGTCCATAAGCAACTGGAAATTCTAGCAGTTTTTGATGAGAGCAAAAATAATGAGCCATACCCATAGACCTGTGCTTTGCCCTCAGCCTGGGTCAGAAAGGGGCTTTTTTTGTTTTGTTTTGTTTTTGTTTTTGTTTTTGTTTTGTTTTGAGGGTATGGAGTGATGAAGAGTCTAACAACAGGTCAACAAACTGGGAGAAAGTAACCATTGAGTTACTTCCCCTAAACAAGACTTATATAACTGCTTCTAAGGATGAGGGAACATCACAGAGAAGGGGGTGGAAAGACTGTAAGAGCTGGGGGATGGAGACACTGTGGAATTTTGTCCTCTGGATATGACATGGCCATTGCAATAGTAAAAACACAGTGTCTGCAACACACACACACACACACACACACACACGCACGCACGCACGCACGCACGCACGCACGTGTAACATAGGGGTTAGAAGGACAATTTGGGTAAAAGGGAGCCAACAAGAGTGGAATAAGACAGGGTAATAGGGATTAATATGATCATAATACATTCTATGCATGTATGTAGCTATCAAAAATAAAATGTTAAAAGACATGGGGCTGGCAAGAGAGTTCAGTAGGTAAAAGCTTTTGCTCCCAAGCCACATGACCTGAGTTCCACCCCCAGGACCCACATAGTAGGAGAGAACCAACTCCCTCAAATTGTCCTCTGACCTCTACAACAACAGCATGGTCCACACACATACACACCATCAATTAATACATTTGATACATTAATACATTTGAAAAGTAAATAAAAATACTCTACAATTAGCATTAGACTTTCCATGCACTCCTGTGTCATGGCCAAAGAAAATAAATAGCCTCGCTGAGTCAAGGAGAGAGGTGACAACCCAAGGGCAGAAGGAAGATTGGAGAAATGGGAGACCTTTATTTATTTCTTTAAACAAGGTAGACCGAAGGAAAGAAAGCACGGGTCTACTTTCTCGGCTTCACATTACAGTAGTTATGGCATTAGGCTCTGCAGGCAGTCGGCATGAAAAGGCATTTGCCTTTAACTACTACATCACACCTGGCACCAGCAGACACTGATGAGAAGCCTTGCCAACTAAGATAGAGAGTGGCAAGCCAGGGGAGGGGAATAAGAGTATACATGCACTCTAGGGCATTCACTCACCCACAGGAATGCAGAATGGAATCTCCAACGCTCTCTTGATCAATTATTTTCCTATCTTTTCTTGGCTGGCCCACAGAGTTGAATTCCCTTTGCTCCCATTCACACAGGCAACAATTCTGCTCCACCCTGATAGCCAGAACTCAGAAATGTGATTGTTGAAACTGGAACTTCTCCAAATTCAGGGTCAGGGGCGGGAAAGACAGCCATGTGCCTCATAAAATTATGATCTTGTTTTACGATACCAATTTATCAAAAGAAAAACTTCCCAATACAAACTCCAAGGGGAAATTTGCTGATAGGGATATAACAGAAAAGAAAGCTGTTGCCTGATATTTTCAATAGGATTTGGCCAAAAATAACAAAAGCATTCCCCACCAGGCTATTTCAGCTATTAACACTTGATAATGGCTTAGTTTGTGACACCTTGGTAAAGGCATTTCTATTGTTGGCTGAGCAAGATAGATTGCATTCTGGTAAACTCAGAAATACAATAAAACACAAAAGAAATAGATAACAGGTAATATGATCTTTGGTCTAGATATGTTAAGTATTATCCCACTTTTATTCCTGACAATAGTTGGAATGAGAGGCATTCATGGTTTTATTCCTATGCTACAGGAAATTCAATAATACACTGACAATAGTAAAATGCTGTGTCATTAAAACACATCTGTCAATTGGGAAAGGGTTAATGTGTGCTTTTCTGGTGGTCTAAGGTCTGTTAGAATATGCCTATCTGAATGCCTTAATGTAACAGAGAATACACACAGCTTAGGAGACCCAGAGCTCCTCTATGGAAGCACTCACACATTTCAGCAGCATCTAATAGGCGGGCTGACTGCAGGGCTGGTGACTGAACCTCACACTAGGCAAACATTCTACCACTGAGAGGTACATGCTCTGGTCTTTTTAAATATTTGTGGGGTTTTTGTTTGTTTGTCTGACTGTTTATTTTTTGAGACAGGGTTTTACTACTTTATCCAGGCTAACTCTAAACTTATATTGCAGCCCTGGCAAGTCTCAAACTTAGCTCCTCATGCCTCAGCCTCACAAGATGGGATTGCCAGCCTGAACCATGCGGCCTGGGGAAATTTTCATTTGACTTAAGCCTGCTTCTTGACTTCATTAGTCTTCCTCCTAACTAACACTAAGCTAGGTATCTATGATTATTAGAGGTAGGAATCATAAAACCCTATCAGGTGTTCACTATTATTTCTGGCAAATCAGAAAGCTCTGGAAAGCTGGAAGGCTGTTTATGCAGAGGACCTAGGTTCGATTCCCAGCTTCCACATGATGGTTCACAACTACCCATAACTCCAGTTCCAGGGAAGGCAATGCTGTCTTCTGACCTCTAAAGGCACTAGGCACACACACGGTACACATGCATCCATGCAGACAGAACACCCATACACATAAAATAGAATAAATAAATCTTAAAAGTTACAAAAACGCAAGCAAGCAAGCTCTGAGGCAGACTGGCAGGAGTGTGGTTTTTTTTAGTTCACACTGTACGACACAAGTATTTTAAACTAGCAAAACAACAAAGTGGAGTTGGAGGCCGTGGAACAAAACTCGACAAGATACCTCATGTCTCTACAGGACTTCACTCACCCACCTGGCACACACTGTGCACACACTCCCAGAGGGCTAATTAAAAACACATGCTTAACAAAATGCTGAACATGTGCATATCCTCAAGCAAAACACATCTCAGATTTCCAGCTTGAGACACACTGCCTGTACAGGTTTTAAAATCTGAATTTTGTATATGTGTGATGGGGGTGTGAGGGTGGTGGGAGGGTGGGCACAACATACCATGGCACACATGTAGAGACCAGAGGACAACCTCAGGTGTTGGTCTACACTGTGCGCCTTGTTTGAGGCAGCATCTCCTGTTGCTTTGCTGCTTGCTGTGCAGGCTAGCAGGTCCATGAACTTACGGGGCTTCTCGTCTCCCCTCCATTTTGTCATTATGACATGTGCTTCTAGAGGTTCAAACTCAGATCCCCACACTTCTGTTTCAATCACTCTTACCCGCTGAGCCATCTCTCCAGTTCCTACTTCACCCTTCAAAAGTCCAGGTACACTAGCTTAAAAAATACAAAAAGGAAGTCATGGCTCAGCTGGAATTTCAGAGTGCATGTCTCTCTGGGATCCTGAGTTGTAGGCTACTGCCATCTAGTCTATGAATAAATGGGAATATTTGCATTGCCAGGTGCCATTGGTTCTTTATATCAATCAAAAAGGAAAATCGTCATTCTGGGCTAAGAGTCTGAATGAGGAAGTAGCACATTAATTCATATTCCCTTCCTAGCTCTGCCTGGGATTTGCCTGGGAATAAATTTACCAGCATCGGTATTCAATGCAAGACACACTGATGATGAATTACGATGATACCTTAGTTATGGTTAGTTACGATTGCTGTGAAGAGACACTGTGACAAAGGTAATTTAGAGTTTGAGAGGGTTAGTCCATGGTCATTGCGGTGGGAGGTATGATGACAGGCAGGCATGCATGGCACTGAGACAGTGGCTCAGAGCTTTTTACATCTGATTGACAGGCAGGATGGGAGATGAAGGAAAGGAGAGGAAGGAGAGGGAGACAGAGAGACAGAGACACAGACCTAGCCTCCTCCAACAAGGCCACACCTACTCCCTAGTCCCAAAAAGCTAGCACATCCTGATCCCTCCTAAACAGTCCACCAACTGGGAACACACTCAAATATATGAACCTGGAGAGGACCCCTCCCATTAAAACCACCACCACAGGAGACATCACTATTCCAAAAAGGTCTTTGTTTTGAGGTGGTAGTTAAGTGAAACAAGGGGTGTAACACAGTGATGGAGTGTTTTTCCTGAATTTGAGTCCCAGCATGGGGGGGGGGGAGAAAAATATATATGTGTGTGTGAGAGAGAGAGAGAGAAAGAGAGAGAGAGAGAGAGAGAGAGAGAGAGAGAGAGAGAGAGAGAGAGAGAGAGAGAGTTAGCTAAGCCTACTGCACAGGCACTAAATTGCCAGAAAGGACAAGAGAACTCATGTACTCTCTACCTAGGTTGACAGCAGAAGCTGGTCCAACAGTAGACATACACTTTCACTACAAATTAACCATAAAATATAGGGTGGAAATACTCCTGAAGGTCAAATGTGGAATAAAGTATACCATGATTTTTCAGTCCACCACAGTAGTCTTCTGTGTACAGTGCACCCACCATCCCTGCCAACCATCCCCTGGCCAGGCGCATCATTCACAGTCCCCCAAAGACACCACTCACTTGGCCCACCTGTACCTCCAAGTATCACGTTATTTCTGAAACATTCTTCAAAAATGAGATAGTCTTTTCTGTCAGCATGTCTCCCCTCTCATGCCTTCCTCAAATTCCTTCCATTAGGCTTCTATCACTCTACCAAGACTGGGCCTGTCAGTCACTACGGATGTCCCAGTGGCCAGACCCAGCACTCACTTCTTAATTCACATCCTACTTACTGCATTCAACACATGTAGCTGTTCAGCCTCTCCTGGTCCCCAAGGCACAGACATTCCCTATATTTCTTTGGTCTTAGAGGCTGTACTTTCTCAGTCTCTATGCTGGTTTGACTGTGATTGGCCCCCATAGGCCTATATATTTGTATGCTTGGTCCCCAGTTGGTGAACTATTTGAGAAGGACTAGGAGGTATGGTCCAGTTGGAGTAGGTGTCCTCTTGTTGGAGGAAATGTGTCACTGGGGATGGGCTTTGAGGTTTCAAAAGCCCATTCTAGAACCAGTGTCTGTCCATCTCTCTTGTCTCTGTGTGTACATGTCTCTTTCTGTCTCTATCCTGCATGTGATCTGTACATCAAGATGTAAAGTTCTCAGTTCCTGCTCGAGCACCCTGCCCGCCTGTGTGACACTGTGCTCCCCACCACGTAAACACTTCCTTTATAAGAGTTGTCTTGGTCATGTTGTCTCTTCACAGCAACAGAGCACTGACTACATCAGCCCCTCTTTTCTGGATTCCACTTGTCTGGTTTACTTCTAAGGCAGGTGTGCCAGACTCCTCCTTGGGCCTGCTTTTCTTCCAGGCCTAGACACCCTCTTTATGGTTGGCCTCATGTCAAGCCATGGCTTCAGTCTCTAGTGATGCCTCTAAAATCTACTTGCTTAATCCTGAATTCCTCGAGAACTTCAGGTTTCTACATCCAACCTCAATACCTACCCGGTACCTCAGAACTCTAGGTACCCCAAACATGATCCTGACCCAGTCTGTGCCATCTGAGTAAATGCCTCATTGTCTCAAATCCAGGAGCTTTCCTTGATTCTCCCCCACCTCTCCCTCACTCATATCTTAAATCTAATTTCTCAGCATGTTCTTCAAGCTGTAGATACAAAATATTTTCTAAGTCTATCCAACTCTCTTCTTCCCTTCTCCCCAATTAGTATTCATACTATCACCTCAAAGTCTTGTGTTTTCCTCAAGCCTAACCGTCTGCCAGTTGCCAACACCTTCTCACACTGACTATGGACGCCTTCAAACAACCTGCTTTAACTGGTAGGGTAGAAACAAACTTAACTGACACTATAATTTTAAGATGCATCCACCTGTTTGTGCCTCCATTCTTGGTTCTATGCCACAGCCATTAAAAATGTGATGAGAGGAAGGCTCTTAGAGGGATACAATGGACTTTCAGGAAAGAGCAGAGCTATCCCAGAAAAGTCATCCTAAGGTGATACCAGTACTCCCCAATCCAAAACAGTTAAGAGCCCAGGCAAAGCTTTTCACCTGGCCCACAGCTCTTATAGGTACACAGCAACAGAGCCTAGCTCAGATCAGGAAAATGGCACAACCACTCCATAAACTCCTGAGCAACAACAAATCATTATTCTTATATGCTGCTGAGTTTATGGGGATGTGTGTTACACAGCATTGCTGTGGTGGTAACTGATAAAACTATAGCCACTGTCACAATCTTATCAAAACACTGCAATGTCCCCCACTGTGTCTCACTACTTCCTTATCTCCATTCACCAGTCAACATGATTTTTAAAAGCGTGAGTCATGTCCATGTTGTCATTTCTGTTTATATGCCTACACTAAAAACCACTTAAACCTAGTACACCTCCTACTCAAACTGTATTTAGTACCACCATCACCCTGACCCACCATGACTTAAACATACTGCAATTCTTGTTCTTCCGACTGAAAAATCCATGGGCAAGACCTTTGTACATGATGGTCCTTCTACCTAAGAATGATTCCTATCTATCTATCTATCTATCTATCTATCTATCTATCTATCTATCTATTATTTCCCCCACTCCACGTACCTTCTAATTTGAATCTTCTCTTAGATGTCACTTCCACAAAAAGGCATTGCTTTGACTACCTGCTATAGTTAATACTGACCATTGGACAGGATCTATATTTAAGCCACTGGCCAGGCCTGTGAGGATTGATCTAGATTAGGTTAAACTAAGGTGTGAAGACCCACTTTGTCTGTGGGTTACACCATCCACCTGGCTAGAGCCCTGAGCTGAACAAAATGCATGCTAATGAGCTGAGCACTGGCACGTATCATCTACTTTCTGTTTCCTGGCTGTGGATGATGCAATGTGGCCAGCTGCCTCCAGCTGCCACCAGGCCTTTCATGCCATGATGGGCTGGACCTTCAAACTATGAACCAAAATAAACCTTTCCATAAGTTGCTATTGTCACAGCAACAAGAAAGGTAACAAATATACTGCAGAGCTAAGATAGACAGAATAGCTGGATGCAAGCCTATAGTCCCAACACTGGGAAAGCTGAAGCAGGAGGGTGGCAAGTTCAAATCTAGCCAAGGCTATGCAGTAAGAGCCTATCTAAAAAAAAAATCACTCACTGGAGGCTGGAGAAGTGGCCAGGTGGTTAAGAGCACAGGCTGCTCTTCCAGAGAATCTGGGTTCAATTCCCCAGACCCACATGGTGGTTGGTTCACAACTGTCCTTAATTCCAGTCAGGAGATCCAATGCTCCATCAGGCATTCATGTGGTGCACATAAAAACATTTTTTCTTGATTTTGTGTAGTTTTACTATTCTCTCTTACCATTAGTTAAGTTGCACAAGAACAATATCCAAGTTTGAGCATCTACCCCTAGATCCTCAGCTCCTGGAGTTCCTTCACAGCCTTAGGTATTCACTAAGTATTGTGTGAGAGCTCCCTGGCTTAGTTGTTCAATTAGTGGATCAGATCCTTTTTGAGAGAAGGTTCTATTTTGCATGTGTTAGCTGTGTGTGTGTGGGGGGGGTCTGTCTTTTTGTTTATATGGTTGGTTTCATTTTGTTTTGTTGATACCAGTCTCACAGAGTAGTTCTGACTAGCCTTGAACTTGCAGTATTCCTCTTGACTCAGCTTCCTGAGAACTGGGAACTATAGGTAATGCACATCCATTTGGCTGAAATTCAGTCTTCACAAAGGTGACAAGCTCAAATGGAAAGAAGAAAAGACACACTGGCTCTGGAAAAAGCATTTCACCTCACACAGGATGGGCTCAAAACAGCCTAGAATAGAAGCATGTCTCTACTCTTAAAGCTGTATAAAATGGATACTATATTCACTCTCCGAGCTTCCTTCCTCATTTATGAAACAAGGTAGTAATTTCTACCTCACAGGGCTGTGAAATTGAAGAAATGCATAGAAAGTACTTGGCCCAGCATATAGTCATATCATCACTCAAGAATAAGGGTAGTGATGGAGATCCCTATATTTTTACACTGATCTAAGTACCATCATCCACAGGGTCTCACAAAACCTACTGAGTCTACCTAAAGTTTTTTTTTTTTTTTTTTTTTTCATACTTAAGCATTTCAAGTTGCCCCTTCTGATCAAGAACACAATAAGCACAGAACCAGTTGGGTTAGGTTCTGGACCTTGGGCAAGTCACCAACTTCCCAGACCTGAAAGTTTCCTTGCCATATGCTCTATCCATGTAGAGCAGGCGAGACAGGAAATACTCTGTGAAGAGGCGGAGAGACTGATGCAAGACAGAGACTTGAGGCCAGAGGGACAGGCAGAGAGACAGTCACTCCACATTGCTCCATTCCAGAGTACAAACAGGAATGTTTAAACAATCTTCGCATGGGCTTTGCCACACCAAGCACCTCCCAACACTAGGACGTATCAGATGACAATACATACTTATGCTCAACCAGCATGGGCATGGGCTGCCAACATTGTCTATAGCAAGGCACAATAGCTAGAATGTTATAGCCATGCTATTATAATGTGTGCTTGCTACATGGTTGTTGGATAGACTTAACACATTTGGAAAAACCTAAATTAAACAACATCAAACCTGTTTCTTGCATGCATTTCTGAGAGCATTTAATATATGAGCATGTTCTATGAGTCACATCAAATGCAGTGTTTCCCAACTTTATTTGGTCAGAAAACTCATTCTATTTCCCTTGAACCTTACTAATATCTCTCAGAGTTGTAATATTCTATAAAACATGCCTTGAGGAACATCATAAGCTTATATAGTGTACATCATTCTTACTATCATCACACAGTAATTAAAGGGCTGGGAACTTTGACTCCTAGCTAGTATACAGCTGCTGTCTCCTAGCATCCCGGAATGTAAGCCTCCCATCATCACCCAGGTCCTCACTCTCTCAGAGTTGCTTGGGACCCCAAGCGACAGGGTCCCAACCTCATTTCCCCACCCTGCTCCCTCATGGTCAAGTAATCCCACATCCATCTCCTCTCCTAGATCTATCTCTACAGCCCTAGTCTTACCATGAATGTCTTAAAAATGCTTTCATCACTAGTACTCCTCTTTTACAAAACCTCCAGCAAAGTTCTCATCCTGTCCTTCACAACATAATCTCCTTCTTTCTCCTGCCTGACTCATTGCTTAATCATAAATGAAAACAAGCATGCCTCATCAAACTGGCTTTTCTCCTTTTTTTTTTTCTTGCCATTAGTATCCCAGCAAGCCTTTTTGTGTCTCTAGGCTTCTGCCCAAGCTGTTCTCTTTGCCTAGACAGCTCCTCAACTTTTGAGCTACCTACAGCAATCCTATTCATTTCTCAAGGTCTTGATTACAGGTAATCGCTCATGAAGTCCCCCTTTTACCACACTAACCACTCCCATTATAGACCCCACATACAAGCAACCATACACTACTGAAATTGAAAGTGGGCTGTACCCATGAAGACAGGGAGAGCAGAGTTGGGAGAGAAGACCAGAAGTCATTAAACCAGAATGACTAACAGCCTGGTAGGAGGAGAAGCCAGGAAGCTGTATGCAACAATGCCCTGAATACTAAAGGAGAAGGGCAGAAAGTGATGCCCTTTGAGGAACAAAGGTAACCCTCTCCCAGAGATGCAGGGAAGGGAGTGTTCAGGCTCTGTGTGAGAGAGCTGAGTCACAATGGAACAACGTTCTCAATCTCGGAGGGCTGCAGGAAGATGTGAAAGAACACAGGCAAACAGCAGATCAGAAAGGCTGAAAGTCAAGACGAGTGGGCCTGAGGACAAGGCTTTGGCCCAAGTTGGCTGGGAGCCCAGAGTGTGTCGGGAGCCAGATGGGTTCTGTGCTCAATAGTCTTTGATCAGCATTCAAAGAGTAGGGTGGTGATTAATCCCCTAATGTCTATGAAGAACAGATTTCTTCTCTAATATTCTACTCATGGCTCAATGTTCACCGCACCCATCTCCATGTGTGTGGGCTACACTTTGGAAAAGGGAACTCACTAGGGAAGGGTTGGGTGTGGTATCTCCTTTCACTGGGGAAAGGAGTTGCAACCTACGTGGAAAGCACAAAGATTGATAGGACCCAAAGTCTGCAGGGATCAAAAACATCTGGGTCCCAAGTAGATAGCAAGACCCAAGAATGCCTAATCTCATCTGGCAACAGAATACAGCAATAGGGAAGCTAAGGCAGTATTTTCAGAACTGGAGAGTATTTTGTCAACTATAAATAATTAGATTTAAGCAAACAACAACACAAGCGTACTGGCTCACATAAGTCTAAAGTCCTGGACGCATGGAACACAAAGAACCCTGAGCTTCAAAGGTGGTTGTTTCCACTCTCCCTAAGAACAGAGAAAACCTCCTTTCTTAAACAAAGCAGAAGGAAGCATGGGAGCCAGCCTGGGTTATGTGCGAGCTCCTGAGCCAATCACATAGCCTGATGGAGGGACTCCTTAGATTGATCAGAGCTAGGTCCCTATCAGTCCTACCCAAACCACCAGTCCCCAAAGGAAAGAAGTCTGGGCCAACCAACAGAAAGTTTACTATGGTGTGGCTCCTGTTCCTAAGGAATCAGGGACCACAGGCAGTAGCCCAATCCCAGTAGTGGCAACCCAGAAGAGCTTTGAAGTCAGAAGGGTGGCTATACTGATTACCTTTGACCCTCATTAACTATATGGCCTCAGTTAAAATACTTCATGTCTCAATGTCTCTATACCCTTATTAGAAAATGGGGTATAATAGCTGCCTCCTGGAGGTGTTTACAAGGGTTAAATAACATGCATAAACAGCTCAGCACAATGCCTGACACAAAGCAATCAAGAGCCCCATCACTATTATTAGAGACAACCATGATGACACTGGTGTCATGAGAAGACCTGTACCACATGAAGGGTGAACAGAGACTCCATGAAGGAGAGCCATGTCAGCATTTTCATCAGTGAGTCCAGGGTCAAAGATCATTAGAGCAACTAAGGACACAAGCCAGAGGCCCAGGAATTAATGCCAGGTGAGAATTCAACTCAAGAAATGTCTTGAGCATCTGGGAAATCACCAGGAAGATATATAGGGCTCCAAAGTTAAACGGTGTGACGGGTAAAGCGCCTCTGGGCACACTTTCTGCAGGAAGAGAAGCTGACTCAAACTGCTTTCATATTTCCTGCCACTGCCAAAGGGGATGGGACCCTGCTAAGCATAAGTAATAGTAATAAGTATTATTATTATTATTATTATTATAAAATGCAGTTGTGCTTACTTAGGACTACAAGCACTCATTCTCTCCTCCCCCCCAAAGAAATGCCTTTGTATAACTTAGGATGCAAAATATCTCCCTTTAAATTATTACCTCTTGTCTCTCTAAAATCTGTTGCAGAAAGTAAGTAGACCCACTAAGTCTCTGATGTAATGACAGCCTGTGGTTCTGCAATAACCCGTACAGCTATGCCTGGTAGCCTTAGACACAGCTATGTAAATAAGACGGGGGAGGTCAAGTGGGACAGGAAGCCTTTGGAGACAGGGAACTGCTATGACATTGTCAATGTGGTTGTTAGTCACCACACATACCTCCTCAGCGCTGGAGACAACACAGCCTTCCCACTGCAGAAACTTCCATCTGAAACTGACGCAGAATAAAATATCTCCTCCCCACGAATGACGACTCTGTTGTTTGAAAGGACAGTTCACTTCGCGAACTGCCATACACAGACACTGTATTGTCACACTGCATTCTGATGCGCTGCATTTATTATCGTGAACTGCTCCTAACTGCTTCCTATTAATCATTTACTATATGGTTAAACAGGGAAAGTACTGAATTTTAAAGATCCGGTTACACAGCGCCTGTTATGAAAACTAATTCCACTTGCCTTTTCCTTTTTCAGTGCAGTTACTAGAAGTTTCCTTCTGTGGGTGTAGACTAGAGATCACACCCAAGGCCGTCAGGTGAGAATACTACCCCAACCCTCATCCACAGCCCTATTAGCAAAAATGTTTGAGTCAATGTGGCTCACAGAATATCTCCATTTGCTGCTGTGACGTGTTCTCAGGACAAATCCAGGGTTAAGGGTTAAACAGATCTTTGGCCAGGCAGTGGTGGCACATGCCTTTAATCCCAGCACTCAGGAGGCAGAGGCAAGCAGATCTCTGTGAGTTCGAGGCCACCCTAGTCTACAGAGTGAGTTCCAGAACAACTAGGGCTACACAGAGAAACCCTGGGGGGGGGGGGGAGAGCAGATCTTTGTATTGGATCCCAGGCTTTCCAATACGTTGACTAGGTGAGAAAAGACAATAGCTTGAGAAAAGTCTAAACACAGTGAGCAGGACTCAGCAGAACACAACAGAAAGCTCTCCAGGTTCTGAAGATTCTCAGAAGTACAATAAACCTCACTGAACTCTTGTCCACAAAATGCCAAAGATAATCTTGCTCACTTGAGTTGTTTGCAGAGTTAAATGTGATGAGCCATGTGTAGACTTAGCGTAGGTCCTGGCATATTACACAGACCCAATAAACATTTGAAATGATCACTTCTGAGGGAAAAGGAGTGTTCAGGTAAATGCTGTCTTAGGGTTTCTAGTGCTTTGATGAAACACTGTGACCAAATGCAAGCTGGGGAGGAAAGGGTTTATTTCAGCTTACACTAACAGGTAAGTTCATCACTGAGGGAAGTCAGGGCAGGAACTCAAGCAGGACAGGAACCTGGAGGCAGGAGCTGGTGCAGAGGCCATGGAGGGATGCTATTCACTGGCTTGCTCCACATGGCTTGCTCAACCTGGTTTCTTAAAGAATCCAGGACCACCAGTCCAGGGATGGCACCATCTACAATGGACTGGACCCTCTCCCATCAATCACTAATTACAAAAATGCCTAACAGCTTGATCTTACAAGGGCATTATCTCAATTGAGGTTCCCTTCTTTCAGATGACTCTGGCTTGTGTCATCTCAGTTTCTGAGATGCACCCATCTGAGATGTCTCCGAGCTGATTATTCTAAATAGCAGAGTGCATTGGAAGTTATTTTGCTTAGTCTTCTACTCCACAGATGAATCAATTTCTCTAAGCTCACTATGTTTTCAAGGAATATCAATGAAAACTTAGGAAACTATTACAGAAAAAAAAATGAGTAGAATCACTTATTATGGACTTCACTAACCACCTATTACGATTGAATCCAAAATGTCCCCAAAGGCTGGTGTTTTGATCACTTGCTTCTAAGCTAGTGGAGCCTTTTGAAGGCAGGGAGCCTTTAGGAGGCATTTGCTGGCAGAACCAGGTCATTGGGAGGGACCGTTGAAGGCTGTACTCACTTCTGTGTCCAGTCTGGCTCTCCCTTTCCTGTGTGCCACCCCGTGAATATGCTATAGCCTCCCATTACCATGGATGCAGCTTCCATGACAGATGAAGCTGCCATGATGGACATTACAGACAGGAAAAGTAGAAAAGTGAACCTTAGAGGAGAGGGTGCCTTGCCAGGAACCAAAGGTAAATTTAACTCACTGTCCATGGAAGCTCTCTCAGACTTCATAGAACAAATAGGATATAAAATCCTCTCCCCACTCCCTCCGGGTATGTGTCTATATTTCCTATCTGTAAGACTCACTCTTTCTGCTGGGATGGACTGAGATTTCTCTGAAAGCATGAAATAAAATAAAGTTTTCTTCCCCTCAGTTGCTTCTATCAGATATTTCATCACAGTATTGTGACAGTATCTGCCTCTTGTACAACTATTTGTACAACGATCATCAGATTAGTTTATTCACTTCTGTATCCTAAGAAATGTCCCACCCTTTGCTTTTTCAGCTCTCTTGAGTATTCATTGTGTGAATGTGTGTGTGTGTGTGTGTGTGTGTGAGAGAGAGAGAGAGAGAGAGAGAGAGAGAGAGAGAGAGAGAGAGGAGTATTTCTTCCAAGTGCCCACTGATTCCCATGTAATAGCTTTGTGTAAAATAGTTCCAAGATCACCTTGAAAGATAACCTTTTCCCCCTGAATTCCTTAATTTTCTAAAATTACTTATGAAAATTAATGAGTGGATACTGGGTGTAAAGCAAATGATAACCAGGCTACAAACCACAACCCCAGAGAGCCTAGGTTCCCCAGAGGAACCCTAAGAGGGACCACATGGAGGGCCCTGGAAGGGGAAATAGTTAAGATCTCCTGTGTAAACTGAGGGTACAAGGGAGGGGATGGAGGATGGGCACATGAGGGATCAAGAAGACTGAGTTGGGGGAGGAATGGAGAGGAAGAGCAATGAAAGAGATATCTTGAGAGAGGGAGCCATTATGAGGTTAAGGAGAAACCTGGTGCTAGAGAAATTCTCAGGAATTCACAAGGAGGACCCCAGCTAAGACTCCTAACACTAGTAAAGAGGGTGTCTGAATGGACTTTCTTCCCCTTTAATCAGATTAGTGGCCACCCTAATTGTCATCATAGAGCCTACATCCAGCAACTGATGGAAGCAGATGCAGTGACCCACAGTCAAGCACTGGGCCAAGCTCCTGGAGTTCAGTTGAAGTGGGGGGTCATATGCCAGACTTTGTTGACTCACCAAGGAAGGCCTTGCCCATTTATGAGGAATGGGTAGGGGTGGGAAGAGGAGGGGAGGCAGGGGGAGATGGGGTTGGTATGTAAAATGAAAAATAATTTTTTTAATTAAAAAAAGAAAACTAATGAGGAATTAGAGAAATGGCTCAGGTGTTAAGTGCATTTACTAGTCTTGCAGAGGACCTGGGTTCAGTTCCCAGCACCAGCATCAGGTGGTTCATAACTGTCTATAACTCCAGTTCCAGGGTCTCTGATGCCTTCTGGCCTCTGTGGGTACCTACATGCATATGGTACATATAAACTCTCTCTCTCCCTGTCTCTCTCTCCCTCTCTCTCTCTCTCTCTCTCTCACTCACTCACACACACACACACACACACACACACACACACACACGTATACACAACAAGCCTTTAAAAAAAAAAGGCTAATGACCTTTTCAAGCATTTTTTTAATGGAAGAGTAGCTAATAAAGCTAAGGCTCACTTTTCCTGTCTGTAAAATGGGCACAATGCAGGTGTTCTTTGTCAAATAGAGAAGCCATCTCATTGTTCATGTATGTGTATAAAAACACCCTCAGAAGAGCTCAGAGTTTTTAACAAGCATTCAGCTGTGTACCTTTCTGAAGTGGGCTATTAATTATGTGTCATTACGCTTTGTTTAATAGGTGGAAATAGCTGAAGCATGGGAACATAATTCCAATTAATAGTTGACTTAGAAATACAGTTGAGGCTTTAAACATGGGAACAAGATAGCAGGAAAGATGTCTAGAGAGGGAGATCTAAGCAGGAATTTGCTCCACCCTAGCTCTTTATGGTAAACTTCTCGGCTGCCCCTGGTGGCCTGTATGCCATATTGAGCCCTGATTACTTACCCAGTAGAGGAATTAAGGAGAAGCTTGGAGTTTCCCAAGTACCTCAGATGCCTTCACAGGAAGACTAGTAAACCCCGGGCCAGTACAACAGACAAAGAGAGTTACAGCCTTACCACCAAAACCTCTCCGCCTTTCGTTACTGACCCTTGGAGACTTCCTACGAAAATTCAGACAATATGCCCAACAAGTACAAGGTCAGAGCTACTTTTTACTTTCTTTCCTTTTTTTTTTTTTTTGTTGTTGTTGTTGTTTGTTTGTTTGTTTGTTTGGGTTTTGGGGGTTTTTTTGTTTGTTTTGTTTGTTTTGTTTTTTTTTTTTGTTTTGTTTTGTTTTTTTTTGAGACAGGGTCTCACTATAAAGCCCTGGCTATTCTGGCACTCCCTATGTAGACCAGTCTGGCCTCAAGCCCACAGAAAATCCTCTTACCTCTGTCCCACCAAGTGCTGGGGTCTGCAACCCAACAACTGCACACACCACCTCAAGCCATCTGTCTAAACCTACCCTACCTACATGCAGGTGATGCTGTCAATCCCAGAGAACCAAGAGGAAGAAGATGGAAGTTTGAGATGCCCTTATATAGCTGCCATAATTTTCTAAGTGGTTATGTTTGTGCTTTTCTAGTAGTTATTAACAGAAACTGGAAGCCCTTCATCCCAGGGCAGCACTATTAAAAAATAGTCCCCTAAAGGGAAAAGAGCTTAGGACCCTAAAATCTTTCCTGTGTAGGAAAAAGAAAAAAGAAACAAGGTTCAGTCTATTTTTGGTCTGCCTCATGTGGGACTGTCACAAGTTGTGGCTGAAATCTAATAGTGGCGACCACATGAGGAAGCAGGGGTCTCTAAGGAAATAATAGCAGACTCCTGGCTAGACCTCTGTGCAGGACAAAGGGGAAGAGGTAAAGATGCTGACCACTGAATTGGGTTAGAAAGAGCAGGACAGCTAACAGATATCTAACAGAAATTTGTATTTCACAACCTGGACAGGGATTTAAAGCCTGTGACTTTGATACTCCCTAGCTAAGCAAGTCAAGGACATTTAACCCTGGAAGGGAAGGATCTAGTTACAAGAGGAAAATGTATACATAGTGCTGGAATCCAAAGGCCTCCCTCCTTCACACACGTGCGCGCGCGCGCGCGCGCACACACACACACACACACACACACACACACACACACACTCGTTCATCTTCACCACAAAAGCCAAGACAGTGTCTGACACTATGCTACGGAAAAGCATAGATGGAAAACATGAACAACAACAGCACATGTTTCTGTCAGGAATATTTCTAACCATTGTGAGGAACAATGCCCCCAGAATAACACAAATATTCTGTTTCCTTCTATACAGCCAAAGTGAAACTGAAGTCAGGAATATAGTAAAATCAGACAACTGGAGGGAGAACACTTAATTATGAAAAGATCTTTTTTAACTGCAAAGTATTCATAATTATCTGGGAAAAGTCATTCAAGTATTTTTTTAATACTGTGCTTTCCCTAGAATAGTACATACAATACATCTGGGAAAACAAAACCAGTTCATGTGAAATGCCAGTGGAGAGAACAAACCATGTGCAAAGGGGGCTTTGACAGCTTCAAACATTCCTTTTAATCCAGAGAGTCAACTGTGTGTGAGTCTAACCTAGGACCTAGGCTACACTCGGTAAGTTCCGGGCTGCTAATCGCTTAGGAAGACCACGTCTCTTTCTGCAAAAGAGAGCCCAGTGTGATGACACAAACCTTTAATCTGGGGGCAAAAGAATCTCTGAGAGTTGAAGGCCAGCCTAGTCTACACAGTGAATTCCAGGATAGCCAGGGCTACATAGAGAGACCCTGCCTCAAAGCAAAACAAAAGATAGTTGATAAATGGATGGAGGGACAGACAAATAGCACACACGCAGACACACACACACACACACACACACACACACACACACTCTCTCTCTCTCTCTCTCTCTCTCTCTCTCTCCCTTTGGGAAAAAGCCCAGTAGACATGGTGGTACATACCTATAATTTCAACATCCATAAAGCTAAAACAAGAGGATCACAAGTTCAAGGCCACCCTGGGCTACATAGAAAAAGCCAATCATGAAGACAAAATAAAATAATATAATAATAATAATAATAATAATAATAATAATAAAAGACCAATATGTTTAGGCTTCTCCCAGCCAAGCATGCATTTATGTGGGAACCCACCGGGGAACAGCAACATGGTTCTTTTCTTATATCTGTCCTTGTCTCTCAGCCTCCACAGTTGAGTCAAGTCAACGCTGCCTGTTTGGCAGCCAAGCCCACTGCCACACACCTCCTCTTCCCTTGGCACACCTGCCATCCAAGAGTCCAAAGCTTTGGCCAGCCTGCAGGTAAATGGTTAGGAAAGAATGTTCTTCCTGCTTCTATGGAAGCTGGTGCTTGGGGGTATTCCTCTATGTGTCACCACTGAGAACCCTGACGCCATGAAGCTCTTGGAAGAAAACGCTGAAGGTTACGATTCAAGAAGGGAGCCTGAGCGATGACTCAGCTGCTAAACTGGGGCCTGGAAAGTTGCTATGGGCAGGGCAAGGCAAGTCAGTATCCCTGTGCAGCCAACCAGAAACAGGAACTTGGTACACATTCCAAGCAGGGCATGCACTTGGGAACAGGAAGAGAGGATTCTGGGAAGGCAGCTGGCTTCCAGAGAAATCATATCTACTCCTTCAGATTGAAGTATGAGACACTCAGGCAAGACATATAGTGGCCCAAGTGGCAGATAAGAGTCTTCAAAGACAATCCAGAGTGAGAAAGTAGATCAAGACCCAAACACCAGAAAGTTTCCTGCTGCCCACAGGTCTAAGCCTGGTTTACACACGATTTGGCTTCCTACAACTTTGCTCAACTAGTAGTGGACTGGAGAAAATTGAAGGCATGTGAGGTACATCTGGTGAGACTCTCTGTGCCAGGCTGGCTAGAAAACATGTACTTGTGGTACAGGCAGGGAGACTTGACAGCACACCATCCAGACCTAGCTGCTGGAGTCTGGTTAAGGGCTGCTAAAGAAATCTACATGCCTGCACTAAAGGCAGGAGGAAAAAAGCATCTCCTTAATCCCCTCACCCCCCCACCCCAGCTAATATAATAATAAAATCAAATGAAAAAAAGTATTTTTCCTTTGATGTATAAAACAGAAAAGAAGGAGAGAGAAAAGAACACTAGACACATTTTGTGGGGGAAGGAGAAGGCAATGAAATATATACTTCTTACACTAGGGAGCTACAAAGCAAGGAGATTAACTAGACTCTATTCAGAAAGCTGGGTTCTGTGAGGGTGAGGTGGCATCTAACGTGCTCAAGACTCTGGGTTCAACCCCCAACACCACAAGAGAAAGAAGTCAGCTGGACATTTCAACATCCCTTCAACCACTTGGAGACAGCCCTTCTGGACAAACAGCATAGCATGAAAGGGTTCTGAGACTGCCACATCCAGCCTTGTCTCCACTGTGACAACCAGGCACTCCTGCAGCCTCTAGAAGACCAGAAAAACCCTCTCCAGTCAGTCTCACTAGACCAGCAAAGATATCAGAGATCACCCTAACCTCTGACCACATGGACAGCACAACAGTCCAAGGCCAGAGGGTTATCCGAAAAATACCACCTCGGACACATGCATCACATATACTTCCCATCTCCAAGAAAAAAAACTTAAAAGTCACACCCACGGGCCAAAAAGAGCTAGAAAGGCCCCAGTCACCTCACCCACAGGCTTTGCACCTGGCCCAGCCCAGCCTTCCTTGGGAGGCCCAGATGAATCAGCTTAAGAAGAAGCTACCTAAGGCCAACAAGCCCACCCACATTTTCAGCTTGTTAGGTAACCCAGGGCAACCAGACCAGAAGGAACACCTCCAACACACTACCTGTTTTCACTACACTTCTGCAAACCCAGGGGATGTGGGGAGGAGGTGTCAATCGGTTCCCCAGAGCAATAAGACCCTGGAAGCAAAAATTAAAAGAAGTACACACACACACACACACACACACACACACACACACACACACACACACAAATATCCATGCTTATCTACGTGGAGAAAAAAAAGAGAGAGAGAAAGAGATTTTAAATTTAAAATGCTAAACAGCTTTTTAGTGACACACCTGTAATTCTAGCACACATCATGTTAAAACAGAAGGAGCATGAGCTTTCAGCTCACCTGGGCTAGCATGAACTACACAGCAAGACCCAGTCTCAGTAATAATAATGTTAAAGACATTGAAACCCCCAATATTAGAATTGGATACTAATGTTGAGAAAAATCTTCCCAAAAGATTTTGGAAATAACAAGACATAAATTGTGGAAGGTACAAAATAAGAGGATTGATGCAAAATATCTAACATCTAAACAATGAATTCCTTAAAGAAACATTACAGAAAATTGGAGAAAAAAAATCACCAATGAAATAATTCAAGAAAATTTCCCAAACTAAAAGACATAAATTCCCAGATTCAAAAGCCCAGCACACTGGATGAAAACAAAGGCAAACCAGGGTACAGCACCAAAAAACTTAAAGATTGTGGAGAACAGAGAATATTTCATAACCCCACAGAAAAGCACAGCAGGGCTGTGGCCTCTACTCAGGCTACTAGTAAAGATTAAGGAGCCAGAAGTTCATAATTTAGAAGATCTGGGAATAACACCTTTGAAGTTTCCATCCCAGAATTCCACACTCAGCCAACCTACGAAGTTTGAAGGGGAAATGAATACCTTCAGTCATTCTTGGTCCCAGAAAGACTGCCATCCCATGCATCCTTTTCCAGGAAGCTCTGAGGAGTTCACCAAAATAGAGGAAGTTACATGGATACCAGGAGATGGAACATGGGAAAGAGGCATGGGGATTCCCAGGATGCTTAGTGGCAGGACAGCCTCTGGGTGACTGCTGCACCTGATAAAAGAAGTCCCCCTCTCCGTAAGCCAGAAGTCCAGCTTCCTGAGGAAAAAGAAATTAACAGAAGACCTGATTCCTGTAAGAGAAGGCTTGGAAAACTGGTCAAGATTTGAAGAGTGAATTAATAAGAAGTGTATACACACACACACACACACACACACACACACACACACACACCAAACAATTATTATTTCCAAGGAACACAAAAATTTGTGCTTGGCTTAGCTGTGACTACTGGCCTTCTACTATAATACTGTGACTTATACTGATCTAGCTATCTCTGAGTCCAAATTCTGTGCCTATATATATTTATACTTCCTTATATTTACATGTGTTTGTTTCCCCAAAGGCAGCCTATTTGTTTGTGGGGTTTTATTTTGTGTTTAATTCCTTCCTTTTTTTCTCTCTCTCTAAAAAAAGAAATGTAATTTTCAACCTCTGATTTATGGTAGCTTTGATCATCTAAGCTCTAAGCAGTAAAACATACAGAAGAAATTAATAGTTATAATCCAACCCAAGGAAGTACTGGCTGGCCTAGGCAGGGATAAAAAGGCAGCTCTAGGTGAAGGCAAGCATGGATAGAAAGATAACCTCTAAACCCTTTCCTCTAGGTTGCTCATGGTTGTTTTTTGTTTTGTTTTGTTTTGTTTTGTTTTTCCAACAACTCTCTTCTAATATCATAATCACACAGAGCAGGAGAACTTCCCCACTGCCAATAATCACAAGACAATTTCATTCTTTTCTTATGGACTTGGATGCCCCACTTAGGATGCTAATTGAACCAAAACAGCTGCCTCCCAAAACTGTTGGTATGTATTCAACTTGACAGACTTTGCCTCACCTGCTATTCACTAGACAAGAAGAGAGAGAGAGCACCGTAAGGTCTCTGACTGGAGCAGTGTCATCAACAGACACTTCCTGGAGCATACACAGGGGACCAAGCACCAGACTGAATACCAAGGCCCTTAGTGATGTTGAAGACAGAAATATCTCCCTTGGATGGGAGTAGAGACCCAGGGAGGAGTGAAGTAGATGCCATAATCTAGGAGAACAGGGGCAGGGCAAGGATGGGAGACACCAAAGGAAGGGAGGCACCAACCAGGGCAGCCTGGAGAACCTGTAGGCAGAGGACCAAGCTCCCAGCACCATGGGTGCCTAAGAGAAAGGCAAGGAAGCCAGTCATTCTACTTCAAAAATACAAATGGACCAGTAATTGTACAGTTTCTCCATTCTTTAGGGATCAACTGCAAGGAGGAAGGTTACCATCTATTGATCGTTACAGGTTTGATAAAACATAGTCCCGCGTACTTTGAAAACAAGAGCACCTTGATGCAGAATAAAAGTAACGAGACAGTTTGGCAATGCTAAAACATACATTCATACCTTAGATTCCTTCCTGTTTGGGAAGAGAGGAAAATTCTAGGCCAAAGGACCATGCAGGGCAAAGGTATTGCCAACTAGTACAGCACTGATTTGCATGTGTTTACAATACTTGTCCCACACAGTTCCACAAACCAGATTGCGCACACCCAAGTGGGAAGAATGAGGCTCATTACCATAAACACACTACAGAAAGCACCCTGAGTTGTTGAAGACAGGAATAGTGATCAGATTAGTAAGAGTATGGTGAACAGGAAAGCCTTCCTTAAACAATGAAAATGTAACTGAACAAAAAGATTGCTTTTAAATATTTAATGTGTAAGTTTAGCCACGCCTCCCCCCCATAGAAACAAGCTTACTCCATATTACATTTGAGTCTTGCAGATACCAGTGTCATTAACTAATCTATTAAACGCCACAATTTCCTTGGGAGACTTGCTGATAAGCTGATGCTTCCTCCTAACACCCCCCTAGTTCTGTGAAAGAAAATTATCTAGAAAGGGAATATATTGTCAGAGTTTCCTAGGAGGAAAACAGGGACTCACTGGAAAAAATGTAAGGCATATGTTTAAAGTATACAATTCTGCTGATTAGCCTCCAAACCCACTTAACCCCCAGCTACCCTGTTGCTCCAATTTAACAGTGAAATCAGCTCTTCTAATCCAATATTCCAGTTCCCAAAGATTGGCCCCAGATAGGACCTGATACACTGAAACGTACCTGTTATTCACCAACGACAGGAAAAAGTAAATAAATAAATAAATAAATAAATAAATAAATAAGATCCAGAGAAGATTGTCCTGGGACAACAGGTCTACATAGTTTTTCCAAGCCCGTTTTTCAAGATCCAAATACCACTATCCAGAGAGGAGTAAATAAGTAGATAAATGAATAAGTGCACCTGATGGGGTGAAGCGCTCGGGAACTGACAACTGTGGATTCTAACTTGCCCGCGGGACAAGCCGAGAGGAGGAAAGCCTACCGCTCCACTGGGAGGGGAACTCAACAGCGAGTGGTTTCGCCTCAGAAACCAAGTCCAAAAGGGCTCAGCTATGGAGCCCCAAAACAGACTGCAGCCACAGGGAAGGTGCGGCCATCAGGGAAGAGCACCTGTCCCTTCTTCCTGGCCCAAAGAGGACGGGTCCGTCACCTGACGCGGAGAGCCTACTCTCACCTCCACGCGAAAGCTAGAAGATTCTTCCCCATCCCACTAAGGCCACTCACTCTCCAGCATGTGGAGGCCACCCCCTAGTGCGTGCACCCAGTCCGGTCCTCCCCGCTCAGAGTCCCTGAGTCCTTCTTACCTAGAGAGAGCGCACGCAGAGACCAGATGGGTCGCGACCGCGCGACGTCGCTACTGCGGAGCCTCGAGCCCCGCGCGCACTGACCATGCCCATCACCACGCCCTCCGCCACGCCCACTGTCTAGCTCCGCCCCTTCCCGCCCCCTCGCCTCACCGCACCGCCCCTCCCCCTCTGCTCACAACCAGGAGTTCCCCACCATCCGCGATTTCAAGGCAACCGCAGGCTCCTGCGGCCAAGGCTCCAGAAAGGTTCCCTTGTCCACACAGACGCAGTGTGTGATCTCTCTAAGTCCTGACTTCCCATCCCAAGAGAACCCTCCAGAACCCTCCAGAAAAGGCTGGAAGATCCCGGAACAGTGGCACCTGAGGGTGGCTGAGAGCCCTGTCAGAACTAGGAACCGACCTCTACTTCCGCTTAGCTCCTGAGGGCGAACCGGATGATGCTGTGTCCTAGAGTGATAAAAGAATGGGTCAGCAAACCATAGCATAGGGTCACGTACATTATTAGCATATTAACAGTTTTCTCATTGAAGAGTAGGAAACAACCTCCAAGTTATTCACTTGTATACTGTGAAGTACTTAGACACACTGGAAAGGATTTGCCCATTGTCACCTAGCTTGCTAATTGAGAAACTGGTCTTGAAAGGCTGGGGCTGTGCAATATTTGCTTAACATGCATAAGGCCCTCAGTGTGTAGACATCTCTAGCTTGATGTCTAAGTTGTCCTTTACAGGAGTCTTTGCTCTTAGCCTCCATTATCTTGGTTGTCCGTTATCCTGTACTGTCTGGCAGGCATGATGGCCCACACCTTTAATTCCAGTATTTAGAAGGCAAAGGCAAGTCCATTTCTATGCATTCAAGGCCATTTTGGTCTATATAGTGGTTCCATGCTAACCAGGGTTGGCATGTGAGGACCAGAGGGAGAGGGACACAGAACAGGACTGTTATGTACATGAATTGTCCCTGGGAATATAAAACTGAGTTCTGCCCTCCAAAAGCTTTTCAGATGGAGAGAGAAATTAATTTGTGAAATACTTGCCACATAAACACAAGTTGATCACTTAGAACCTACCAAATAAACGAAAGTAAATAAATAGATGAATAAATACTGCTCTCAGCCTGTAATCCAGAGGTGGAGGCAGAAACTAAGCATATCTGGGCATTTGCTGGCCAGCCAGTCTAACCCAACAGGCTAGCTCCAGGTTAGGTGTAGGTTCAATGAAAGACTCAAATAGTATGGTAGCCAGCAATTGAGAAAGACACTCAACCTCTGGCCTCCGCAATGGAGCCTTTACTCCTTATATACAGGTAAGCAAAGAAACCATTTCACATGTGAGGTGTCTTGACTGAAGTACACTGGAGTAAAGAAAGAGAGAGTGATGAGAAGGGTAACATCTCAGGAGGTGACCATGCAGCTGAGACCTGAGTCAGGCAGCCAACCTGAAGATGAAACTCAGGGAATGATGATGACGTGTGCAATAGGGCTCCTACCTAACACCTGCTCAGGACTTCAAAGGACTGTCTGCCTGTGCCATTTCTCCTGTGATCATCATAATGACCTGAGCAGTCATGTGTCAGGGTTCCATTTGACAGGAAAAGAGCTAAGAGCTGTTTAAGGAACTCACCTGAAGTCATATAATAAGAAAGGCGTGGGGGAATGGGAGGAGAATACAGAATTGAACTAAATTGTGACTAAATGGTCTCCTCCAGGGAAGGCCTTAAGTTAATGAGCCATGCTCTCAATAAACCTACGCTTCTCTCTCCTGCCTTCATGTACTTATTTTTCCTGCCATGTAGATGCTGTTAGGGAGAAGAGGTTTGGTTTCTGTGAAGCTTATGCAAAAAAAAAAAAATGGAGCATGTCTGTTCATAGAGAGTAAGTTATATCTACAGTACCACAGGTGTGTGTGTGTGTGTGTGTGTGTGTGTGTGTGTGTGTGTTTGAAGACTTGGAAGCTTATCATATTGACTACCTTGGAAAAGATAAGCACCATTGCCTTTAAAGAATGCCACCACCTGATATTATGATACTTAGAACTAATGTCCTGTCATGTGGGCTGCTACCCCTGCATGACCCTTGTGTCTCATGTTCTCAACTAAATGGAAATGGAAATGAGGGGTTTGGTGGTTGTGAATTTTAAATAGACTTTCTGATGCCTCCTTCATAAAGTTTAAAATTAGGAAGTAAAAAGATATGCTACTGCTGTCTTTTAATTCCCAGGAAAACAAGAGAGGACATAACTGTCAGTAAAACACCAAGATCCAAATAGCTTGACAATAGCTGCCATGGTTTCCTGAAGAAGCTCTTATTCTGCTGTCAATCAAATAGATGAAGAAGGTGTTCCCACTGCCATCATATGCCCTCCACAAGTCATATAGGAGAAAAAGGGACACCATTGTCATCAGGGTAAAAAGGGAAAAAGAGAGAGATAGACCAGCTGAGACTTCAAATCCATCAGTGGAAAAGTGTGAAAACTGAACTCAGAATGTGCTTGGTGTTTAATGCTGCAGCTGGGGAAATGGCTCAGCATTTAAAGTATTTATTGTTTGATGACCTGAGTTAGATCCCACACATAAACTGAACACAGATACACAGGCATCTCTAATCCCAGCATTCCAGTGACAACACAGAAGGCAGAGACAGGAGAATCTCTAGAAACTCAAGAGACAACTGATGTTCACAGTTGTACACACTGTGTACACAAAATAAAAGACCCTGTCTCAAGGTGAAAGGCAGAGCAGAGACTGAAACCCGAAGATGTCTTCTGACATCATACATAGAGTGGCATGTACACACTTAGACACTGCATATATACATCCCAATTTCTTGTCTGTGTATGTGTAAATATATATAATTATTAATTAGGATTTTCTTCTGTCTTACATGAAAAGAGAATACAAAAAGTGGGCTTCCATCACTCAAACAAAAAGTCATGGATTTAAGATGTCTCCCTTAAAATGGATGTGGAAGCTCATGCCTTTAATCCCAGCACTGGGGTAGCAGCGTCAGGTGGATTTCAGTGAATCCTAGGCCAGGCTGATCTACACACAAAACAGGCAGGACTGTTACATGGAGAAACCCTGTCTCGAAAAACCAATAATGAAGTGCAAACTAGGCATTTATTTATATAGACTTCTTGGAGCCCATGATCTCCCTTCTTGTAGAGTATTGCTATGATATCTATAAAATTTTATATATGTCAATGCTAAATATTAGGTTGGCATAATTTCTGTTTCTTGAGAGAGAAGGAAAAAACCTCTTTTTAACTCATATGTGAATTCCACATGGTACATAAGAAAAACAGAATCCACCAGAAAGATTTGTAGATAAAGCAGTGTTTGTGTTTGGAATGCCTAGCACTGCCTTCCTTTAATGACCTTTCGCCTGCCTAAAGAATCTGCTCATAATCTGTCTATATGTTCATTAAAATAATTAATGTAACATGAATAAGTGACAACAATGATGATAACAATACAAATCTTATCAGTCTTGTACAGAGAATGTCTTCCTGTATGAAAAGGACCTCACTGCAATTATGTGACATGCCTGCTTCTTTCCACTGTGTATCAAAAGCAGTTACTTCTTTGAAACTCAACACATAGAAGGGAGGAAAGGATGTTGAATGTCAGACACAAGTTTATTAATCATACTACCAAGAACAGTTGTTAACCTGGAGAAATGGCTCTGCGGGTAAGAGCACTGGATGCTCTTCCAGAGGACACACGTTTGGTTCTCAGCATCCAGATGGTGGTTCACAACCAGCTCTAACTCCAGTTCAAGAAGGGCTATTGCCCTCTTCTGGCTCTGCAGACACTACAAGCACATGGCACACAGACATCCATGTGCACAAAAGACCAATACAAACAAAATAAAAATTTGCCAGATGTGAAGGCATTGTAAAGAATAACAATTGCTAAATAAGTAATTCAAAAGAAATAAAAAGTTCCATACACAGAATGTTTACAAAAGCATCATCTAACTAAGTATGGTAGTACACACCTATAATTCCAACAGTTGGGAAGCAAAATCATGAGTTTCAAGTCAGCATGGGCTACCTAGTAAGCTGTGTTTCGAGAAGCAAGGATTAGAGGAGCTGGTGAGCTAGCTCACCAAATAAAGGCTCACAGGTGACCTGTGAAGGAGCCCTGAGTGGATCCACACCCAGGATCCACAGAGTAGGGAGAAAACTGACTCCTAATCTCTGTCCTCTGACCTACAGATACATCATGGCATACATGCCCACACATAAATAACTATTTCTTTTAAGGACTGAAGATGTAGCTCAGTGGTAGAATATTAGCCTACCATGTGCAAGATGCTGGATTTAATCCCTAGGACAGATAGGCAGACAGACAGACAGAGACTGAATGTAGATAGATAGATAGATAGATAGACAGACAGACAGACAGACAGACAGACAGACAGACAGACAGACAGACAGATGGTTAGAGAAATGTGTAGAGAGGTTGAGGGTATATTGCTCAGCTTGAAAAGTGCTTGTTTAGCAAGAATAAAGCTGTAGTTTCAATTCTCAACACTGCATAAACTCTGTGGCACATGTTTGTAATTCCAGCACTTGAATGGAGGCTGAAGGATCAGAAGTTTAACATCCTTGAGCAAATAGAGAATTTGAGGCCAGCCTAGAATATATGAGACCCTGGTTCAAAAAAAAAGAATTCACTCCAGATATCCACATTGACACCATGTCTAAACATTGCACCCTTTAGTTTCTTCATCTCTATAGACTCCCAAATATATGTGGTACACACACACACACACACACACACACACACACAAAGAGAGAGAGAGAGAGAGAGAGAGAGAGGTCTTCAAGAAAAAAAGGGGGAAGCCCACATTAGGCTGCTGGGATGAACATTCACTGTAGAGTGAATACCCCTTTATTCCTTCTATCTTTCCATGTAGAGAATCTACAGGGCATTCAAAAATGTACAGCCTTGTGATGAGGTCATTAGGCCAGGTAGTCACCCATACCAATGTTTCTCAAGCCTTTCTTCTTTATTTATTTTCATTTTGAGACAGCTAGCCCTGAACTTCAGTCCTCCCACCTTAGCCTCTCAAGTGCCTCAAGTCCTTTTTAAATAAAATATTTTCATTATAATTCATTTAAACAGGGGGTTAGAGAAATGGCTCAGAAGTTAAGAGCACTCACTGTTCCTGCAAAGGACCCAAATTTGTTGTCCAGCACCTCTTGCAGGATATTTGATCACATTGTGTAAAGATATGACTGTCCTTCCTCATCTGCCAAAAGCACCTTCTGATTGGTTTAATAACGAGCTGAATGACCAATAGCTGGGCAGGAGAGGATAGGTGGAACTTCTGGAAAGAGAGAGAAACTTAGGGGAAGAATCTGAGAGGCCAGGATTAGCCAGTCTGGCATGGAGGAAGTAGGACACACAGTACTAAGCAGAAATAACAAGCCATGTGGCCAAAATGTAGATTAATATAAACAGGTTAATTTAAGTTTTAAGAACTAGTTGAGGGAGAGGAGAGGAGGGAAGGAGGGTAGGGAGAAATGTATAGCTCAATAAAAACAAGTTCAAAAAAATAAAATTAAAAAATAAAACCATAGAGGGAACAAGCCTAAGCTTGAAAATGTGCTTAGGTACAGAAGGAAGGAAGGGAGGAAGGAAGGAAAATGTGTATAGACAGTCATAGAAAACAAAATGAATATTTTAAGAATAATAAAGTGAAGTATTTAAAGAGAGAGTAAAGTAGTCAGGCTGGCAGTGGTGGTACATGCCTGTAATCCCAGCACTCAAGAGGAAGATTCAGGCAGATCTCTGTGAATTCAAGGCCAGCCTGGTCAACAAAGTTGGTTCCAGAACTACCAAGACTACACAAACAAAACCTGGAGAGAGAGGGGGGATAAAAGAAAATTAAGAATATTTATCATCAGATGTTATACACTGAAAGAACAGCCAATAAAGAAAAGAATCCATCAAGAAAGGTATCCTGGAATATGAGTAAAGAAGAAAGAACACGGGGAGCACAAATATGAGCAGATAAAATTAAAATAATCATTCATTTCCTCCTGTTCTTTCCAACCTGTAATAGTGGGCTGAGGCAAAGATTGTAATATGCAGTTGTTGGAGATCCCAGGAAACACTGAGGTCAGTTATACATGGGTAAGGGTAAAGGTACATAAAAACAGATAAAACATCCATGCTTCCTCAACTGAGGTAAAAGTGACACCAATAGGAGTTGCAAATAAAATGTAAAGCCTGGAGTGACTCTTAAAAAAAAAAAAAGCTATACAAAAGGGCTAAAGAGATGGTTCAGCAGTTAATGGCTATAGCTACTTCTCTAGAGGACCTGGGTTTGATTCCCAGCACCCACATAGTGGTTTACAACATTCTATAACCAGTCCCAGGGAATCAATACATCAAAACATGCATGTTTTTCAAGTGTCTGTGAAACATGCACCAAAACAAACCATAACTGGGTCACCACAAACTGTACCAAGACAAACTACAACTGGGTCAAAAATCAAACCACAACAAAACTGTAAATAACTGTAATTGTACATGCTGCCTTCTCTGATCATAAAAAAGTTCAAACCCAAAGATAGAATACAATAATAAAAATAAGAGAGCTGTGCATGGTGGTGCAAGAATTTAATCCCAGCATTCCAGAGAGAGAGGCAAATGGAATTCAGTTTGAGGGCAGGTTGGTCTACATATTGAGCTCCAGGCCAGCCATGTCTACATAGGAAGACTGTGTCTCAAAAGAAATAATAATAATAGAAATAGAAATATCTCCAAGCAATATTTTATTTTTATTATTTGTACACATTGGTGTTTTGCCTGCATGAATGTATGTCTGAGGGTGTCAAATCTTGGAGTTACAGACAGTTGTGAGCTGCCATGTGGGTGCTGGGAATTGAACCCAGGTCCTCTAGAACAGTAGTCAGCACTCTAAAACTGCTGACACACTTCCTCCATCAAGGCCACAGCTCCTAATTGTGCCAATCCCTAAGCACCATGTGTTCAAACACCTAAGACTATAGAGGCCATATCTATTCAAACCACCACAGTGGTCATGTCATCAGTTAATACACAAACCATAGGCCATCCCCAAAGTTCCTGGTGTAAGCAAGGGTGCAATGAAACCACCAAACTAAACCATTCTGTGGGTAGAACGAAAGGTTGATTTGGCTAATTAAACTACAAGTCTAAACAGGGAAAGGGGGGCAAAGGGAAGGCAAGAAAGCCTTGCCTGTTTTAAAGAGGTGTGTTGTGGTGGGATGAGGCATGTAAGTTGAAACATCCCAGGAACTAAAGTAGTGAAAGGGGAGGGCTCGTGGGCTATAACAACCTGGTAGATAGTGTGGGGACTTTGATTTGCTCCAGGTCTGTTCAAGTTAATATGGAAGTAGATGCTCCATTGCCAGAGATTATATGGGAAATAATGGTTTTTCCTGATTAACAGACACCCACTTCTCAAGGTTTCTGAGACACTGATTTTAGGCTATATTTAGCTACAACCAATCCTTCTCATTCCTCAGTCAGAGTCCAGCTTGAGCCCAGACTGTCATTTTGAACACTGTCAACATTACTGCCATTTGAGGAACCAATTTGGATCTAACATCTGGGACTATGCAACCCTATGATTATTGCTTGATTCCAAGGAAGTGGGTAGTAGCCAAAATGTAATTTTTTACTAGACTATTGGATGAAGGCTCAAAGCTAAGGATGTTTAGCTCTATAAAATCAGAAATACATTGTATACTCTGGTATTATAAACTGGTTACATGCTACTGTACAAAACCTCAGAGTCATGAACACATGATATTTTCCAGGGGGCTTCCACCCAGAGGCCTAAATTTGCTGATATTTTGTTTTATTTGTATTTAAATGAAGAACATTTTGCCTGTTCTAATTAGTTGCCCAGGACTAATTTCAACACAACAGCCATGAAGATGTTAGGAAAAGCCTTTCCTGTTCCTGGTCAGGTACACCCCCTATCACTACACAGTACAATGGATGGCCCAAGGTAAGTCTGACTTCTTTCTTGGCTTCTCACTTTGGGAACAAAGCCCACTGGGAAGTTTGGCCAGCCAGGCACATGATCTGATTATTAGGAAATAGATTTTCACTGACAACAACCCTCTGGATCTTGTTCAGGTGGTTAAAAAAAATAAAATATTTTTCTCATAGTTTTTCCCCCCTATTTGCCCATTGTGATTGCGTATATTTGGAAACTGTCTTCTCTGAGATTTCTTCTTCAACATGCATGATTTTGTGAACTCAGCAGCCATTGGGTTAGTTTGTTCACCTTTCACCTTGCCAGGTGAATAGGTGAATAAATCAATAAACTTCTCTTTGTGGGAGAATCCTGGCTGATGAACTCAATTCTAT
The DNA here is from genome assembly GCF_943737965.1 of Phodopus roborovskii. Lineage (NCBI taxonomy): Eukaryota > Metazoa > Chordata > Mammalia > Rodentia > Cricetidae > Phodopus > Phodopus roborovskii. The sequence continues at coordinate 29,118,556 of NW_026126525.1, read as the reverse complement.
CAAAAAAAAAAAAAAAAAAAAAAAAAAAAAACCTTTATCTTGGACTGCTGCACTGATTTGCCACTTTTATTCCCACATTAACTTTAAAAGAAAAGAGAGAGAGAGAGAGAGAACATAAAAGAGGGAGCCATTATTGTTTTGAAGAGAAAGCTGATCCTAAAGAAAGGTCTAGAGACCTACAAGACTGCCACCAACTAACAATTTGAGCAACCGTGGAAAGGCTACCATAAATGCCCTTTCCTAATAATGAAATCAATGACTAACTTATCCACCATCATGGAGCCCTCATCTAGTACCTGTTGGAAACAGAAGCAAACACCCATTACTAAACACTGAGTCAAACTAGAATCCAGATGCAAAGGGAGAGGACAAGACCAGAATTGCAGAAACACAGAGACAGCTGACCTGAACAAGGAGGAGCTAATGGGCCCCCAGACTGATAGCTAGGAATCCAGCATGGGACTGACACAAGCCCCTCTGAATATGGGTCTCAGCTAGAAGGACTGAGTAGTCTAAGGAACCTCAGACAGTGGAACCAGGATGTATTCCTGGTGCACAAAAGGACCTTGCAGACACATCCCCCATGGAGAGATACTCCCTTAACCTAGAGACTGGAGAGAAGTCCTAGTCCCTACTTCAAATGACTTGACAGATTTACATGACCCCACCTGGATGGCATAGCCTTACATGTGGAATGGGGGTGGGGGTGGGAGAGGAGAGTGGTCAGGCTACATGTGAGAGGGGAGAGAGGGTTAGAGTGAAGGAGGGGGAGAGAGAGGGATGGACATGTAAAATAAAAAAATAAAAAAAAGAAGAAAATGCTTAAGACTAAACAGAAAGTTGTTTTGTTTTTTGCTTGTTTTGTCTTGTTTTTTGTTTTATTTCAGTTCCCCCCCCCTTTGGTTTTTCAAAATGGGGTTACTCTGTACAGCTTTGGAGCCTTTCCTGTAACTCTCTTTGTAGATAAGAAGGCTGGCCTCAAACTCACCGAGCTTTGCCTGCCTCTGCCTCCTGAGTGCTGGGATTAAAGGTGTGTGTTACCACTACCACCTGCTAAAGAAAGTCCTTGAACAGCTCTCCATAGTGATGAAACTTGGGTCTTCTGAGGCCATCTCAGGATGTTAGCTCTTCATGGATCCTAAGAGGTGGCACTTTGATTATCAAGAGGAAGGTAGTATAAGAGTGTGAATATAAAAACACAGCACTCACCTTAAAGATACTAAGAGGCAACTTATTCTGGAGCCATTTCAAGTGACCAAGCCTAGGAACACAGATTTAGGTTGCCCCAACCTCCATGCTTCATAGTTTTACTGAACAAAGAAATCCTAAATCTTGGCAAGTTTAAAAGACATTAGTGGGCACATCAGAGGTGGTTATAGCAAAATGGAGGAAGATTTTCTGTAGGCCTCAGATACTGTCTGATGACATTCTTAGCTTTCGGATTGGTGGAAGCTAGACATCTACTAAGTTAATAGATTTCAAAAGGGCCTTATCTGTTAGTCACTTGATGTCAGTTCTGGTGGGCAAGGAACGGCTATTAGGGGGCTTAGCCCAAGGTAAGATAGTTAGCTTCTGGACCTGCGCCATGCCAACCTCTCCACCCACTTCAGTTTTAATCAGTCAGTCTTTGCAGACTCAGATTCCTTCCAGGAATTGTCATTCACAGGAACATGACAGCTTCATGTCTGAGTGACTGCAGAGAAGGAACAACATGCGAGAGAGAAGTTAGCTTCTCCTCTTCCTTGAATGACCCTTGGCTATGTATTTCCTGATGCCTAATGTGATAAGAAAGAAAGGAGAGGGAGTCAATGGGGGGGGCTATCTTTCTGCAATATCTAGGTACCTATTTATTTTATTGTTTAGTATGAGTGTTTGCCTATGTGTATGTGTGTTCACCGTGTGTGTGTGTGTGTGTGTGTGTGTGTGTGTGTGTGTGTGTGTGTGTGGTGCTTGTGGAAGCCAGAGAGGGTCAGATCCCCTGGTACTGAAATTATAGGTAGTTGTGAGCTGTCATGTAAGTGCTGGGAATGGAACCCAGTTTCTCTGGAAGAACAACAACCAGTGCTGTTAACCCTTGAGCCATCTCTCCAGTCCCTCTACTGTATTTAATATTTATTAGGAAATAGGAAAATTAAGGGTTCATGGCAAGAGCCATATACAAGGGTTTGGGCACCCAATGTATGTGAGGGGCACAGTAAAACTGTCAACATGACTGCTCCATCATACAGTTACTGTGTTTTATTGTAGTATTGAGAGAGGACAGCCAGAGGCATCTGGAAGAGTCTAGAGCACAAAGATAAAGAAGTAAACTGAACATGTCCAGCAGACCAGACATGGCCATGTCTGTGAGAGAGCGGAAATAGCAGGGGATAGAGAATAGTGAGAAGTTAGTGAGATTAGCAGGAGCAGAGAACAGTGGGAGTCACTGGGCTATTAGCTGGGGCGAGGGGAGCCCATGAGCTGGAGGGAATGGGATGAGCAGGGCTAGTGTGGACTTTGAAATGTGTGACAGGTACTTGTGATACTGAGGAAGTTCAATTCCCAGCAATCACATAGTGGCTTACAACCACCTATGATAAGGTCTGGTGCCCTCTTCTGGTGAGCGGGCATATATACAGACTGAACACTGTATAGGTATTAAATAAATAAATCGGAAAAAAAAATTGCAAGTGCAAATGTTTGCCATTCTCCTCCACTAACTCATCTGTCTTGGCTTCTGCTTACCATGTCCACCCATTGGCTCCCTATGCCAGCATCACCCTACTGTGAGCCATTCAGTTGATAGATGCTCCTCATTTTGCCTGGCCTGTAGTCTTTTCTAGCAGTCCCAGGCCTAACTTCCAACATACTGTGAGAGTGGAATTGTGATGAATGGGACCCTTCCAATACTGTCAGTTCAGAGCAACAACTGTTTGGTAGAAAAAAAATAAAGGAAACTCAAATGCAGGCTACAAATACAATGAAAAAGTAAAAAGATCCAGGCAAAAAAATATTAACCAGATATCACATTTAACATAATTTATCCTGATTATTATTATTTTTATATGTATGGGTGTTTTGCTTGAATGTATGTTGGTGTACCACATGAGTGTCTGGTACCCTCTGAGACCAAAAAAGTACTGAATCCCCTGGGAATTATAGAGTATTGTGAGCTGCCACGTGGGTGCTGGGAATGGAACTCCTGCCCTCTTGAAAAGGAACCAATGTTCTTAACCACTAAGCATCTCTCCAGCCCTATATTACTATTTTCATTATTTTGCTAACATGATGCCATTTATTATACTTGCTGGTGTCACAGGAGGTAACCTGCAAGAGTGTAAAAGTCCTCAATAGGGTGCAGTGTCACTTTGCAGTTTGGTCCTGTCTAGACCCGGGCTTTGGCTGTGAGGTGTGCCCTGGGATCGAGTCCAGGACTGCATCCTGGCAGAAAGATGGCTCTCAGGATAACTTTTTCCAGAGTCCCCAGAGATAGAGCAAAGCTGCAGCCCCACTGGACAGCGGGAACACCAGGGATTGGCCCTCACCTGTGCAAAGCTGGGGGTGTGGGGCAGGCTGTGCTCCCAGATAGAAGGTGGGGACTACCGTAGCTTGTCATTTCACTGCCAGGTTCGGCCTAGTCCTGTAGGGACACTTCTGCCACCTGTGTCTCTCAGCTCTGTCAGAGCTGAGTGGGAGAGACCCACCCTTCCAATGGACCCCTACCCTTCCAGCCCCCATGGGTTTTGTAGGTCCGGGAGCGCCTCTCACGGCTCCTCTGTCCAGCCCGCAAGAGCATCCCTTCCACACTCTCTCAGCCCAGGGCCCCAAACGCAGCCTTTCTGACCTTTGTTTAGCACAGGCAATGAAACCTCCAGCCCAAAATGTTCTTTTTATTGTGACTAATTAAAAAACGAGATATTTTAAAGGTCCACTCTATTTTTATGTGTGTATGTTTTGCCTACCTGTATGTATGTTCACCACATGCATGCCTGAACACTCAGGAACCATTAGATCCCTTGGAACTGGAGTAACAGGCGCTTGTCAGGCAGCATGTGGATGCTGGAAACCGACCTGGGTCCTCCGCAAGAGCAGCGTATGTAAACGACTGGACCACCTCTCCAGCCCTGGTATTTGAAATTTTCATCCCCCCCCGCCCCCCGTGATACCAAACCTTCACATTTTGTGTTCTACACCTACCACACCTCAGTTTAGGTTGATTATTCCAAGTACTCAATAATTTCACGGTGGGGGACTGAAGATGCCCTAGAAAATTGGTAAAGTTTTTTCCTGGGGATTTGCATAAAGCGGCCTCCAGAGAAGAATGAGGGTTATGTGGATCTGAGAACTGAACAGAACATCTGTCTTAAATGTGGTGGCGGCAAGGCAGGAGAGAGAACTGCGTGTGTGCTCACACTGTAGGGTTCTTGAGAAGGCGGAGTTTTGGGGTGCTGACAATAGAAACCTGGACCTGTAGCCCTCCAGGGATCCCTACAGCTTTAGCTTTTGCCTGGGATTGCAAAAACATGTTGTTGTTTTGTTTTGTTTTCTGAAGCTTTCTCTAGGAATTCGCCCTGGCAATGGCCACTGTGGGGATTCTTCAGCCTCCAATCATGTAAGCCAATCTAATCAACCACCTCTTACAAATTATATATAATATTGCTTGTGTTGTAGAGAACCCTGACTAATATGAGGACCACACCGAACAATGCAGACTACCACATGTTGTAGCATTCATATCCACAGAAAAGTGGGTGGGGAAACCACACTCTGAAACGCCCTCTGGGAAACACTTGGGGTGTTTCACTTTGGGAAACACTACCATTGAAGTTTCCACACGTTCACCTGTGACCTGACAGGATCTCTAGTCGTCTTATACTTCATCAGATTCCTTTATGAACCCTAAAATCACCTAACACCCCCTTCAGAGAGGATTTGGAAATCCTTGAACTAGGAATTGATTACCTGGTCTTAGACCAGATTCCTCAAACTGGGACATCCCACGGTATACTCATACAGAGATCTGTACCAGCCACTCCCTTGGGGGAATTTCTGAAATTACACAAAACTCTGAACTGGATGCTGGATGATAGCTTAGAAAATTGGTCCCGTTTTCCTCTCTTTGTCCTAACAAATTCTATGCTCTTACAACCCAAGCTTTCACAGTGCCTGATTGTCAACTAGCTGCCCCCCGGAGTATTTCTACGGTAGCTGTATTCTATTTTATTTCGGGCCATGTGCAAAGTCAATATGGAGTGTGGAAAAGACTATTTAAAGCATAGAGTTGGTATTTGCATTATCCTCACTGCTTGCAAAAATAGCATACACTCTGTCATCTTGAGCAAGAATTGTTACACGGCTCTGCCATCTGAACTGGACCACATGACTGTGCGAGTCTATTGGCCTTTGATGATATAAAGTCTAGTCTATAAAGGTTATGAATAATGTGCTCTGACTTTTTGCCATTTGAGAGTCAGTGATCATAAAACCACAGAACGATATACTTTTATCAATGGTGGAGGGGTTAGATGGCATCCTTGTTGTTCTTCTGCTACAGCAGCAGGCAATGAAACAGGAAGGTGAGACTCACACGCCCACTGGAGTTTATTGGTGGAGGGAAAAGAAGTGGGGAGATGTTGGCCAACCGCGAACAGAGAAAAAAGAGAGAGGTGAGGGACACTTGCTTCAAAGGGGAAGCTTGCACATGCGTACTGAGTCCTCACACGCAGCCCCAAAACATGTGATGTAGCCATGATGTGGCCACACTGAGCATGCGTGCCCAGCCCATCATTAAGGAGCAGGGTCAGCATAATACTGAGGTTCCAACAGTTCAGACAAAAATCGTCTAATTTATGGGGAGAACAGTTTTCTTTATAAAATACTAGAAGTAGGGCTGGAGAGATGGCTCAATAATTAGGAGCATTTATTGCCCTGACTAGGGATCTGGGTTCTACTCCCAGCACCCACCAGTTGGCTCGCCATCATCTGTAACTCCAGTTTCAGGGAATCCAATTTGTCCTTCCCTAATGTTCCAATGTAGAAAGAGCATATACGTGCACATAAAATTAGAAAAATAAATCTAAAAATAATACCACAAGCCCTGATCTACATTTTACTGCAGAGACATTTCAATTGTCCAGCTATTTCAAAACATCCCCATTCTTAGGAAATGGTTGGTAAAACAAATTTTAAATCATAAAATTTAACGATTAATTGACATAATGTTTAAAAGGAAAGTGATAGCTATTAAGACTACAGAAGCAAACTCAGTTCATGTTTGCCCCCATATATTATGATGCACTATGACAGTTTACATAATCTGTCATACTTTCAAAGAGCATGTGATACTTTAGCCAACATGTTGTTAGTTACAATGCATAAGGATACTTTCCCCTGTGGTTAACCACAATTATAACATTGGTAAAAATAAACAACTAGAACTTCAGCCAGAGATTAAAGGCATTAAAATATAATAGAAGAGATTTAATGACAGAAACACTTCCTGACAGGAGGGTTATTAAACCACTGGAATGGCTTACACAGGCGAATGGGCTCTTTATAAATGGAGCTATTTCTTCTGTACTCAAAGTTTATTCAAAGGAGTGTATTAACAGACAATGAACAGCATCTCTCTGTTTACCCTAGTAAATTTATTTCGACATACTTATGAGGATGATTACAAGCATTTTAGAAAGCCCAGAGATAAAAATCTCACCTATAACCCCACCAGACTACACACACATAAGATTAGTACTTGACCATTGTGCATTCTTTTCTGTTTTCTGTGTAGGCACTTACATTTTGTATGACTTTGTTCATGGTATGAAAACAATTTTTCCTGTCATTTTGACTGACTAGGACATTTTTTACATGTAAGGCAAAATACTCAGACAAGGTGTGACATGTTCATGTATTTTACTCCCCCAAATACCATGACTGATTTTACCTTGTGTCCCTTCAGGGCAGTAAAACAAAAAAGCCAACCTTCAAGGTCAGCAATGTCCAGTTCTGGGTGTGAAAATAAAGACACTAGGGCCTGGAGAAATGGTTCAGTGGCTAAGAGCAATTGTTGCTCTTCCAGAGGACCCAGGTTCTGTTCCCAGTACATACATACATGCAGGCAAACATACACATAAAAATAAAAATAAGTAAATCTAAAAATATAATAAAGACACTAAAATTCACTTTCTGAGTTCAAAGGTGATGTCCAGATGTGAAGCCACAAACAGAGACGTGGAATCGAATGAATCCATAGAAACCAGCTCCCTTTTTTTCACCACCAAAAGCTGGAGATAAAAATACTGTAGCGGGGAGGAGGTGTATATACAAACTAGCTTCTGCACATCATTATGGGTGGCTCAGAGTACACTGGATGGGAAATCATGTTAACAATGGAGTTCCTCCTGTCAGGGAGGTTTGGAATCCTAGAACAGAATAGAACCTGGCAGTCCCAGCAAGTTATGGGGGAGTTCCGGAAGTCCAGAAAAAAAGTGGTGAGACCTGCCAAACCCAAGCTTGCTGTGGGCCTCCAGAACAAAGATTACTGACATACAGCCATGGGAAGGACTCCAAAGTGGACAGGTGGTCTTTATACATTTTAAAAAGAGACTTGCCCATGCCAGGTAAGTGCACTGAGAGCATCTCACATAGTACAGGGACCCCATTCCATCTACTGTTTTCTACCCCTACAAGGTGAAGTGTAATACTGCATGTATAAGGGTGTGGAGACCAAAGGAACATGAGCAGTTTCAGCATAACTGTAAGATATTTTGAGGGAGTGCGGTGCTGAGGTATCTGGCTGCCCAGCATCTGCAGACCTCATTCAAAGATAAGTTTGAGTACACTGCCTCCTACCCAAATGGAAGGACACCCCAGTTCCTGTCATTCTCATTTCTGGGACCCTCAGGCCATTTATCAACCATAGTTTGTATACATGTATATCGATGAGTTAGTGTGTCTGTATTCTCTTGAAATTTAGATGTCACAGAATTCTCAGGTCTTGCTATATAGTTTATAAAACTGACAACAGCAAATGGTTGTATAAGCAGTGATTCTCAACCTTCCTAACGCTACAACCCTTCAATAGAGTCCCTCATGTTGTGGTAACCCCCAACCATGAAATTATTTTTGTTGCTACTTTGTAACTGTAGTTTTGCTATTGTTATGAATCATAATGTAAATATCTGTGTTTTCTGATGGTCCTAGGTGACCCTCAATGACCCACAGATTGAGAACTGCCATCTTGTAGAATTAAAAAGAAATAAGCATCTTTAAATATCTGTCCCAAATAAGTATTAAAACAGGTATTGCAGGAGTGAATGTAAGGGCAATTTAAAACAATAAATTCCATCTGCAGTCAGGTGATTACACTATAGAGGATAATGAATCTAGTCTATGTAAAAATATTCTCTAAAATAATACTTTTCTGCCTAAACTCGATTATCCATGAATTTACCTAAATATTTGCTAACTCACAGTTGCAAACTATATGCATTTCAAAAATAACAATTTTTAAAATATAACATGAATGTAAAAATGATTCCAGTCAAATGTGTGTGTTTGAATAGACTATGTATCTCTCTCTCTCTCTCTCTCTCTCTCTCTCTCTCTCTCTCTGTGTGTGTGTGTGTGTGTGTGTATATATATATATATATCTTGTAGTCAACCTCTGTGGCATGGGAGTTTGTGAAAGACAGTGTTCACTCGAATTCATTTTGAAACAACTCATGGGTGAGTTTTCAAATTCATTTCATTGCATGCAGTGCTAGAAATGGCTAGAAATTGCTCTAGGATTAAGGATTCCCTATCATATGGTGGTGATGTCTGCTAAATAGCCATCTAGTAAACAGATGCTAAAGGATCCCATTGGATATTATGAACATTGTAAGCCTGGCATGTATTATCTGCCAAGTAGAGCAGTAAACCTAACGCCTTATTTGTAAGAGTTAAAATAATAGTGAAAATGCTGCACATTTCGTATTACATAAGCTTTTGGGTTTTTTTTTTTTTTTTAAGAATTTGATTATACATGTAGTGTTCTGCCTACATGTATGCATCATAACAGATGGTTGTGAGCCACCATGTACTCACTGGGAATTGAACTCAGGACCTCTGGAAGATCAGTCAGTGCTCTTAACCTCTGAGCCACCTCTCCGGCCCCCTATTTTTTTTTTTTTGTTTACTTGTATGTATCTATTTGTTGGGGTTGGAGACCACACATATGGAGGTCAGGTAATATCTTGTGGTGGTCATTCTTGCCCACCATGCCACATGGGTTCCAGATTCCAACTCAGGTCATCCAACTTGGCAGCAAAGGCCTTTACCCATGAGCCATATGTTTTCATATAATAATGTTTTAGAAGGGTATGTAGTGATCTAGTAAAGTGTTACAGCAAAAACTACTTACAGAACAGGTGGGCTTTATTGCCTCATCTTTGGTTGAAATGAGTAACTACACACATGGGAAAAGAGCATCAGTGATGAAGGACACACATTTAGTATTACCAATGACTAATAGGCGCTTCTTAAATTTGCTTTAAAACAATTTGCATAATGAGGATAATGTTAAATTCATAGATGACTTCCAAGCCTGAGTTGGTTCAGCTACACAGTCTTATGGGCAAAGTAGAGAAGTAGAGTACCTTTTCCTGCTCTCACAGGTTTTTTTGTTGTTGTTCTTGTTGTTTGAGACAGCGTTTCTCTGTAGCTTGAGAGCCTGTCTAGACCTTGCTTCGTAGGCCAGGCTGGCTGCAAACTCACAGAGATCCACTTGCCTCTGCCTCCCTAGTGCTGGATTAAAGGTGTGTGCCACCAATGCCCGGCTTCTCACAGTTTTTAAAAGAATCGCCTGTGCTGCTTTTTCTTCTCGGTGGAAACCAGTTATCAATGACATCAGCTTTCCACAGATCCAATTGTTCATTCAGCAAAGGTGGAGCTGGGTGTGAGCTACATGTGAGCTACTTTGTGTTGCATACAAAAAGTGGCCACCATCCTTCCAGGAAAGCAATGTCTTAACATATGGCCAAGTATGAGGCATCAGGTGTTACAAAATCCCAGCTGGCATCCACACAGCTAGCAGACTGCTGTGAGAAATACCCTGACAGATTCTAGCAACAATGTGACTCACCACTTACTATCCTTTTGTAGGTAATTAACATTCCCTATTTCCTTCTAAAACATATTTTAAAGATCTCTTTCCCCTTCTTCTCTTTCTCCTTCTCTCCCTCCGCCTTCTCTTTTTGGGTGATTCTGGGGGAGGAAATCAAGACCTCACACATGCTAAATGAACACCACACCCACCAAGCCTAAGAACAAATGTGAATAGCAGTAATTATTAAACATGAAAAAAACACTCTACCTAGTTCAGCCTTTGCTGTCTCCAAACAAAACAAGACAAATGCTGAAACCTTGAACTGGGATGAACATCTCCCATTTGGTCAGAAAAAAATATTTGCCTGAACTGAACTTTCTTATGAACAGTCTTGAATTTTCTACTTAGCTTCAGTTTTTAAGAATCTATCTAGTATTTTTATGTCCCCAGGGCCATCAGCAGGGACAGAAAAGCAGGAAATGGACAGCATGGTGAATAAGTACTTTCTCAGGAGGGCTACCTGTCCAGCCTTCAAGAAACAAAACAAACTAAATGAAGTGAGCTGTAACTTTCATTACACTGCACAGCATTGCATTAAAATATTCTGCTTATTACAGGCACGCTGAAGTAGCCAAATAATATGTGGGAGAAAGTGTTCATAAGGCCCAGGAAAAACATGGTAAAGTCTGTAATAAATAGAAGTCAGACAGATGAAAGAGAAAATAATAATAAACACCTATGAAAAGGGGCCCAGAACATAAACAGGTGCATTTCAAAAGAAGACCTAACAGTAAAATACACAAAAACAAGTTCTGCCTGCTAGTAATTACAAATGCAAATTGCAAATCTGAAGCAGCAAACAGATAATGCTCAACAGCCAACCAACCCCTAAATCTTTCCATAGTGGCTTAGGAGAGGTCCTCACTCTCTGTGGGGAGTATCAATGGGTACAGCCATTGGGAAGAAAGTCAGCTACACCTCAAAAAGCACAGGGTGTCCTTGTGTTACTGCTCAGCAAATTTACTGCAGAGAAACTTGCCTACATAGGCAAAAGGAAAAACAGACAGGGAGTTTTTACTACATCATGACAACAAAAAAGAAGGAATGATACAAAAGCACTCTAGGACTACAAATATGGCTCAGCAGGAAAAGGGGCTTGCCACCAAGTCTGATGACCTGAGTTCAATCCTTAGGACCGATATGGTAGAAGGAGAGAACCAGCTCCGGAAACTTGTCCTCTGGTCTCCATACACAAGCTATGGACCATGTCCACACACCCAACACACATAATTAAATAAAAATATAACCGAAAAGCTTTATAAAGCACTAATTCCCCACACCTTTAATCCTGGCACTTCTGAGGCAGGTGGATCTCTGAGTTCAAGGCCAGCCTGGTCCACACAGTGAGTTCCAGGACAACCAAGGCTACACATAAAAACTGTCTTTAAAAAAAAAGAAGGGAAGGAAGGAAGAAAGGAAGACATAAAGAAAGACCACTATTTCTCCATCTACTGGGAAATATAAATTGTTCAAACCATGATTTCTACAGTTAAAATAAGTAAATCATTTGTACATGTATCCCATAGGATGGATTTCAAAAATATTAAGTCAAAATGAAAATAAATCCTAACAAATTATATTAAACATGATAAAATGTGCATATAATTTTATATATACAATATAATGTTTACAGACACATATGTGGTCATAGCATAAACCCATGCAATGATACATTGATTGGAATGGTTCTCAGATGGAAGCATGGCTTTAGACATAGTCATAGCAATATATATATATATATATATATATAGATAGATAGATAGATATAGATATAGATATATAGATATATAGATATATATAGTTATAGATATGTACACACACACACACACACACACACATATCCATATTTATTTAGAAAAAATCCTGAGGCAAAGATGGCTGTTTTAGAGTTTCAATTGCTGTGATAACACCATGACCAAAGCAACTCATCAATGAAAACATTTAACTGGGCTCACTTACAGTTCAGAGGTTTAGTCCATTACCATCATGGCAGGTAGCATGGTGGCATGCAGGCAGACACGGTGCTGGAGGAAAAGCTGAGAGTTCTACATCTGGATCCACAAGCAGCAAGAAACGAACTGTGATACTGGGTACAGCTTGAGTATAGGAGGCCTCAAAGCCCACTCCCACAGTGACATACTTCTATCAATGAGGCCACACCTACTTCAACAAGGCCACACCTCTTAATAGTGCCACTCCCTGAGGACCATTTTCTTTCACACCATCACAATGGCAAAAATATCGACATTATTTAAATTAATACAACAGGCAAGTGATTACAATATTATTTTCAGTATGTTTGGAATAGTTAGATGGAAATAATTTTACCTAGGCTACTAATAGAGGCAACTTAGAAGTAAAAAGCAAGACACGGGGGAGCAATCTGTGCAGCTCAGATTCATCAAAAGAGTTAATTTTGTCACTAGGATAACTTTCTGATATGACAGTCAGTTCCAATTACATCCAAAGAACACCTGTTTCTGAGATTATCTTGGTTCGTTGCCCATCTTCCCGGATCCTCAATGCAAAATGACAGTATGATTTGAAAGGATTTTTCCAAGCTTTCTTTCCTCTTACATAAGTCAGTGAGAGTTTGTCTTGTCCCCTGTGTAAAGTCTCTGTGCTTTTCTTGGTTGTAAATTTAAACTATGTACTTGAATCCTGCAACACAAAGAGCCTGGGCCCAGACCTCTGATTAAGATGCAAACACATATGATGACTCCAAACGAATGAACGCCTCTATGCCACCACAGGTACCAAATGGTTCAGTCAACTGTTACTAGTGAGTGGGGATTTAGCCCTGTGCCAGTGTTTGTGTGGCATTCGTGATGTCCTGCGTTCAGTGCCCAGCACCATAGCAAACAGCAATACTTCCAGTAATAATGTGAGTGTTTGTTAATAACCTAAAATTTATTTTAATTATCAACTATTTCAAATCTATAGAAAATGTCACAAGCATTGGCCTACCATCTCAAATTTTCTTTTTCTTTCTTTTAGACAGGGTCCTGCTATGTAGCCCTGGCTGACCTGTAATTCACGGAATTCTGGGATTCTGTCTGCCTCCCAAGTGCTGGGATTAAAGACATGCAGCACTACGCTTGTCTTTACCATGCCATTTTTAAAAATTTTGTTATTTCATGTGTATGGGTGTTTTGCCTGCATGTATGTCTGTGTATCACGTATTTTACTTTGTCTACACTTTGCTATCTTTTCTTCAGAATGTTTCCTCTACATAGATAAAATTTCGAGGGGACAAGAAAGATGGCTCCATGGTTAAGAACACTTGTTGAGCCAGGTGGTTGGTGGTGGCACACACCTTTAACCCCAGCACTTGGGAGGCAGAGGTAGGCGTATCTCTATGAGTTAGAGACCAGCCTGGTTACAGTGAATTCCAGAACAGTCAGGGCTACACAGAGAAACCTGTCTTGAAAAGCAAAAAAAAAAAAAAAAGAAAGAAAAGAAAAAAGAAAAAAGTACTGATAGGAGATGTATATGTGTTTCTCATACTGATTAATGAATAAAGCACTGTTGGCCAATAGGAGAGCAAGATAGGTGGGACTAGGAGAAAGGAGGAAAGAGGAAGTAGGAAGGAGGAGTCAACATGGAGAGGCTGGGGAGACGATTCACCTGCCCCATTCCCTGGTAGGTGAAACCACGTGGAAGTACATAGAAATGGGTTAATACTTAAGATAGAGCTAGCCGATAAGAAACAAATAACTGGCCAACAGCATAATATCAAATACAGAGTCTCAGTGTGTTAATTGGGGCTGGCGCGGCCGTGGGACAAGACCAGCAGCGGTGGGCAGAAAAACCTTACTCCCTACATATGGCGCCCACATGGCTAATAAGAACTTCCACTTAAAATTTAACAAAAGCTTAAAAAAGAGTTTTAGAAACAAAAGAACAGAGACGAGCAAGGTTTCTTGGTAGCAGCATTTTTCTCACTTGGTCTCTGACTTGCGAGAGACAAGCAGATTGCGCGGCTCCTTTAAGAGAGGTTCCTGACTCAGCATAAGCAGCAAAAAACCGCAAGGCTTTTAAATAACTCTGCTAACAATTTATTGGTGTGTATGAGAGATGGCCATGGCAGTGACCACATCTCCAAGCCAGCAGCATGGTTGCTGGATGGCAGCGCAGACCAAGGCAGTGAGCATAGCTCTCACTGCTGGCAGTAAAATAGCTGCCGCCATCTTTGATAAACTGTGTCTGACACAGCTATGACTTTCATTTTCGCAATGTTGTTTACCTGATAAAAGACTCATGGCTATAAAAAGATAAAGATTTACAATAAAGACAGATTCATATTAAGAAAAACCTCTAAAGGTTTACAGTATGTTTTAAAATATATGTAGACATGGGAAAGAAAAAATGGTTTTAAAAAGACAAAAGTAACTGGGTGTGGTGGCACACGCCTTTAACCTCAGCACTCAGGAGACAGAGGCAAGCAGATCTCTGATTTCAAAGTTAACCTGGTATGCAGAGTAAATTCCAGGAGAGATAAGAGTTACACAGACAAACCCTGTCTCAAAAAATAAAAAAGAAACAGAATAATAAAAAAGCCACAGATGGAGAGAATCTGGATTCTGTACGGTATTATATTGTCTTTGTATTGTTTGACTGCTGAGGAAACAACTGTTAAAGGAAATGCTGCTGGATTGATTCAATTTATATATTTTTAAAATGCTTTGACTCCAAAATTTAAGTCTAAGGACAAGTTACTGGGGAAAAGGGTTTCTATTTTTGTTTCCACAGAAAATAAGAAGCTGTGGATTCTTTCTAGACTAATGTGGTTTGAGCAAGACAGACCCCCCTGAAACAGAGTACCAGGTGATCCTACATTCAAAACAGCTGGACAAAGCAGCCTTATGAACTACAGCCAGGATTTCTGCATCTTCTTAGAATCCCCCATGACAGTGCCCCTTACCAGCAGGAAGTAGTTTGGAAAGAATGACGCCCAAATTCCCTTATATTGTCTATAAATGTTTGTTTTCATTTAAATGGGGTTGGTTATAAATGGTTAATGAACACAGCCAATTCTTTTTAAAGGTAAAAAGGAGATTATGGTATAGAAATAATTACTTTGTTTTGGAATGGATTTTCAATAATTGATACAATTTAAGATCAATTTTGTGATAGGTATATTTGTTTAGGTATTGTGTTTATATAGCTCATTTAGAAATGTAATATATAATGTAGTACAGATTATAGATAATTACCTATGATAGTCAAAGCTTAGAGTTAAGTTAGTTTTTCAAGATACACAGAGATGTATTTGAGATAGGAATTCTTTCAAAGACCTACAGAATATGGCATTTAAAATGGTTTTAATGGTTTAGGGTTTTTCTTGACAATGAGACATAAATACTCCTGGAAACACCTCCTGTGACGGAAAGGAAGGTGGACATCGAAGAAATGCGTTATGAAGTTTACTTCCAATATGGCATTCTAGCCATTTGGACAAGATACTGCTCTTGTCTGGACTGTTTGACTTCATGTTGTATAAACTGGATATGCAGGACCCACAGGAAAGTGACTGCTGATTCAAGATGGACATTGCTACAGAGTTCCTGCTTCATGGAAGAGTCTGCCAGACAGTCTGCAGGACACAGAGAAAAATGACTGACAAACTGCCAGTACAAGAAGACAGTTTAAAGTTTCCTGCTTTGCTGAAGAGTCTGCCAGACACACTATGGCCTATGGGCTGAAGATGGAAGATTACAAAAGAACTTCAGGTGACTGACAAGGCAAGATGTCTCTGTCATTTCTAGAGTTTATATATTATCCTTCTGTGGTCTTTGAAGGAGTTGAAGACAGATAGTTATGGTTATAGTTTTCCTTAGTTAGGATTAAAGATATGTTACCTATAGGACTTCAGATTCACAAAGATAGGATAGATGATGGAATATTTTCTTCAAATGTTGCTAAATGTTAATGGACTAAATATTGTTAACTGTGATTCTTACTTGATAACTGTTGTGTGATATGTTTTGCTATGTTAAGGTTAAAACCCTTTTTATTTAGACAGAAAAGAGGAGATGATGGGAGATGTCATTCTGTATATGTGTTTCTCATACTGATTAATGAATAAAGCACTGTTGGCCAATAGGAGAGCAAGATAGGTGGGACTAGGAGAAAGGAGGAAAGAGGAAGTAGGAAGGAGGAGTCAACATGGAGAGGCTGGGGAGACGATTCGCCTTCCCCACTCCCCCGGTAGGTGAAACCATGTGGAAATACATAGAAATGGGTTAATACTTAAGACAGAGCTAGCCTATAAGAAACAAGTAACTGGCCAACAGCATTATATCAAATATAGAGTCTCTGTGTGTTATTTGGGGCTGGCGGCGAGACAAGACCAGCAGTGGTGGGCAGAAAAACCTTACTCCTTACAAAGAACACACTTGTTGACTTTGCAATGAACCTGGATTCTGTTCCCAATTCCTACATGGTAGTTTCACAATGGTGGGATCCAGGGACCCTGATGCCCTTCTCTTGACCTTGCCAGCAAGCATGGATATGGTTCACATACATACATGCAAGAAAAACACTCATACACTTTCATAAGATAATATGAATCTAAAATTGTGTTTAATATTAATATTTTATAATATAAGCATTATAAAAGAACTATCTATAGATGGTCCAACCAGCCACTAAATATTTGTAGAAAAATAGAATATGGTTATAAACTACGTGCCAGCTACTTTTTCATTATAAAGAGTAAACACAGCAATTTTGTAACGGGAAAATAATCAGAGACTTGAACTAACAACCAAAAGTCCTGTGTTTCTTGTCATGACACAATAGAAAACACATGGCAACGTCCACAAAGTATCCTTGCATAAACAAATAAATATTAAATCTCCACACCTCTCAAAAAAATCCTCTCCAGTAATTAAATTATAACATTTGGTAAGTCTGGCTTCATCAAGCTCGCTGAAGTTCTTTCTGATAACAGAAGTCCAAATTGGCCCGCAGTTTGAATTCCACAGTACCTGTACTT
Organism: Phodopus roborovskii; assembly: GCF_943737965.1. NCBI lineage: Eukaryota > Metazoa > Chordata > Mammalia > Rodentia > Cricetidae > Phodopus > Phodopus roborovskii. Next base: position 29,101,430 of record NW_026126525.1, on the reverse strand, counting down.
ACATATGGTAAAAATCTCTTTCCTGCCACTAGGTGGCGCTTCCTGGCCTTTGATGAGATTTCTGCACTGTCCTTCTGGAACTGTACTGCACTGTGTTTACTCGGAATTGTGGGGCCCTAGGCCGTGGAACTTCACCCAGAATGTAATCTGAATCCTGGTGGTGTCCAGGATCGCATCTCAATCTCGAATCCTTACTGTCTCTCCTAGCCAATTTATTCACTCATACTGTATTAATGGTATTTTTTTTCTTAAAAAATGTATTTTAAGATATGGTGCTCTGCTTTAAATTTTGGAAAAACAACTTTCAAAATTATAAAACATGAGTGTAAAGAAATGATGTACTCTTCACTTGGGGTCCAAATTGACAACTTAATGGCATTTTACCATTCTACTGTCTGTCTGTTTACACCCCCTCACTCAGTACCAAATCAGGAGGCACACAACGTCTACTTGTCTCTTCACTGATCAACTAATTATTTTGTTTCTCCGTTGTTAAGTAAATAATGTTTTTGGTTATTAATTAAGAAACCACGTTGTGTTGGGACGTATTTCGGGAATATGCATATATCCTTTCTCTGGTGAAACTTTAACCAGCTGTTGCACAGTGGTTGTTACCATCTGCTGCTGTCCAACGCCATTGTCTTCTCTCTTCACCGGTGCATTCTACCGCCATGTGGGCCTTCTCACTCACATATCCATTCACTTCTTTATGTCAATACAGGCCTTACTCACATTTTACTCATTGGCTTAGATTCCACTCCTGGGGTTGTCCCAAATTTGGCTAGTGTGAACCACTAGTTTGGATCAGGTGTCCTTTAACACATCGCAAATAAACCTGACAGCTTCCCTATTCTCAGGTGCAAAAAAAAAAAAAAAAAAAGAAAGAAAAAAAAAATGTTTGATTTGTGCATTCCTTGGCAACCTTGAACCAGAAACTTCTCCAGGGAGCTCTGGTTCCTTTCAGTAAATTACTTAAATACCATGCTGGTGCAAGGTGTGCTCATTATCACCAAGATGCCACTGTTTCCAGGCACTCATGCCAAACAGACCCCCAACCCCACCCATGCCATACCATACCATACCATACCATACCATACCATACCATACCTAGCTACATCTGTGCTGCTGAACTGGTAGACCATGATTTCACAGAAAGTCTGTAATTGCAGTCCTAGCTTCCCTTCATCTATATATTCCTTCTACAACATTGAGGAGATTGTCTTCCATCATCTTTTATGTGTTTACTTCTACAAAGATTCATTTTTCCCTAACAGGTATCTAGGTCAAATGAGCCACCTTCTTGGCAGAAGCCACCAAGCCTCATACACAGATTACTGTCTCAGGCTTAGACCTGCCCAACCTACCAGCCCTGCTTCTGCATGTCCCTGATCCCTGATGATCTCTTGTCATTTGGCTTCCTCCTCTTTCCTTTCTGAATGCACAGAATGGAGCACCAAGCCCCTGCCTACCCTACATCCTGAACATTTCCTGAAAACTCTTTCTATGGCATCATGTGACTAAGGGACTCTTAGCAAACAGCTCCATAATAATTGATGCAACTAGCAGATTTTAATACATTATTTGTCCTGTCTCTTTCATGTGTCTTGGCTAATGGCCAGTTATTAAGAATCTGATTAACCTGGGGCTGGAGAAATGGCTTAGTGGTTAAGAGCACTGGCTGCTATTCCAGAGGACCCAGGTTCAATTCCCAGCACCCACATGGCAACTCACAACTGTCTGTAACTCAAGTTCCAGGGGATCTGACACCTTCACACCAATGCACGTAAAATAAATTTCAATAAATTGTAAAAAAAAAAATTAAAAGAATCTGATTAACCATAGTTAGTAACCATATTCCACAGGCCATACTTGATGTCTTCCTGGCAGCTCCTCAGAGGGCCCAAGAACTGGATAGAAAGCCTGACGCCTTGGTTCTGGCATCTCAAGGTTGATGCTGTGCTTCATTGAAGAACTGACCCAGAAGTTCAAATAAACTTCACTTGTTGGCCGTTCCTGAACTTTCAATAGCCTTCCTTCATCATCTTAGAGTTGATCTAAGAGGTGGGGCTGGATAAGGTGAGAAAGAGAGTCTTCCTTCTCACCCTGGAAGAAATCATGTTATCACATGGATTTGTTAAAAATTAGAGAAATGACCCAGCACTGAAGAGCACTAGCCAGAGGGCCCTCCTCCAGTTCCAGGCAATCTGACACCTGGCCTCCTCTGGCACGGATGCACATGGTACACAGACAAGTTTGCAGGCAAAACACCCATGTAAGTAATCTTTTTTTTATTAAAATGAACAGAAATCACCCCTACTGCCATAGTTTTTTTTTAAAAAAAAAATATGACTGATGCTCAGTTTATTTTTGAGAGAGGGGGACTTGCTATATAACCCAGGCAAATCCCAAATTCCTCCTGCTTTGGCTTCCAGAGTGCTGGGATCCCAAATGTACCCCATCACACCTAGGACCACAGCATCACAGTTTCTTCTACATTTTAATAAAATAAAAATTGCCTTTACAATAGTATTTACTTTTATGCTTTGCTTTTTCTTAACAATAATAGAAGGATTCTTCCATTCCATTATGTTAAAGCATTATCCAAGAAAGTATGGATTTTGTTTTTACATGGAGTAAATTTCCTGTTCTTTTAGACTGTGAGTTTTGCTGAGACAAACAATATGTATTTAATATTTTTCCCACCCTGATAAATGCTTTCTCGTAATACCAGATATGGAGCTGCCTGCATCTTTGAGGACTGTGAAACTCTTGGAGCAAAGTGATCTGGGAAGAGCTGTCTGTAATTCACACTTGTTCTGCCTTTATTGTCTCAATAGCAATGCATGTCCACAGACAAGGTAAGAAGAAATAGGAAGTGGGGATAGGGTAAGAGGACAAAAGAGATTAGCTTGTCACCCGAGAGCAAGCCTTCATTTCTGACTGCTGTCATTGTACATGAAGATGCAGTCAGGAGACCTTTGGCTTGTTCCTATACACATCTGGGGAAGCAGGAGGTCTTATACTGTAAAATGCTACAGAGGTGCTGCTGGCATTCAGTTCTGTCACTAGGTAGGAAGACAAAGGAAATTAAATTGTGCAGGCTGGATGAACTGGCGCATCCTTCAGCCATCTTTTCTTCTCACCCATCCCATCTGATCAGTCAACAATTCCAGTCCTGTGGTCCCCTCTCTCTGCTGCCTCCTCTCCTCTCTTACTAGCTTATTGGAGTCATTCTCACTCAAATACGCACAGTACTTTCCATGGATGACCCTCAAGTCCATGCTTCAACACCCTTTGGACAGAGGATGCTTAGAAGTCTCTAGAATATTACTAATCTCATAACAGAAAAAAGTGGGGGGGGTGGGGAAGAAGTCACTAGGATGCACTACAAGAGGCTTCTGTTTGGAAGTGATGAACATAACAGAGGAATCTGTCCAAAGCGCTGCTAGCTCTCTTGGCCCATTATAAATGTCCTCATGATGCCTCATTGCCTGCAGATTAAGGATCAGGCTCATTACCCTGAAAACAAAGTGTCTTGGCCGTTCCCTGACTATTAGCATTGTTGTTCTTCTCCTTACCCCTACCTACAGCATTAAGATGAGCAGGCAACTACTTTAAATGCACCTAAACCCCATTACCTCAGCCCTACTATCTACCATACCTAATCTCTGTCCTCGGTGATGTCTGCATTATAATAACGTCTAATCAAAATATTACTCTACTGGGCTTGCTGGGCCTTGTCTAGCTACGTAGAGAGGTAGCAATGAGAATCGGAGTTCAAAGCTCAGCTTCATAATGGGCTCAGGTTAAGATCAGCCTGAGGTACATAAGACTTGTTTCAAAACAAATGCACAGGCACAAGCTAATGTGTGTGTGTGTGTGTGTGTGTGTGTGTGTCTTCTTATTCTTTTCCAAATATAATTGCCCTGCCCTTGTTATTATTCAAAAATACAGACAACTTATCTTGGTGTGATGTCATGTTTCCCAGTTACTAAGCAGAAATCACATTGGCCGCCCGGTTTATTTTGAGCAGTAATGTGCAAGCAAGTTAAGTTCATCACTTCCAAAGGGAAGCTTAAAAAAAAGAGAGAGAGAGAGAGAAGAGTGTGACTTGTATCTCCACCCATTTTTGCTGTTATGAGATCAGCAATATTCTAGAGGCTGCTAAGCACCCAAAGTGAAGTCAATATTCAAAATCTGCAAGTGACACAACCTGAAATACATCTTTGCTGATGTAAGTGCCTGGCCTTTGAGAGTTATTTGCTGTTGCCCTACAATAATGTATCTTAGTTGGGCAATGGTGGCACACCTTTTTAAACCCAGCACTCGGGAGGCAGAGCCAGGCGGATCTCTGTGAGTTTGAGACCAGCCTGGCCTACAGATTGAGTTCCAGGATGGGCTCCAGGGCTACACAGAGAAATCCTGTCTCAAAAAACCAAATAACGATGATGACGGGATGGTGATGATGTATCTTATTCTGATGGACACCAGCCATTTCAGACCATCATTACCAATGTGCATTACCCACCCCCCAGCTTCTGTGGTGGATACACAGCTGCTCGAAGCTTGATAATGCAAACAATCTCCTGTTGGAAAAAGTCCCTAGTTAATGACTTTTGGCAGGAGGCAGGTTTTTACCTCCCACCAAGGAAGCTAAAAATAACAGGCACTCGTTCCGTAGATTCCTCACAGTGAGGGAACAAGCATGTGACCTAAGGTCACCATTTAGAAGCATCCCTGTCAGGGCTTTGAGCCTTGATACAAAGACGTGGGGACAGTGTCACAGGGCACTGATTCTACTGCTGGTGGTGTTATTTTCCCTTCAGTGGAATGACAGCAGGGAAAGCTGAGCCAGGGTGACAGTGTGCTTTGTGTAGTGACAAGATAAGCAGAGTGTTCCAGTCAAATGACCCAGCTGGGTTCTTGACTACCCAGTCCCCTCAGCTCCTGGTTACTTTCTGTGCCTCCCTATAATTTTCCCAATAATCCTCTAATGTACACAGGATCCTTCCAATCAGCAATGATTACCTTCACAAGCTCTCAAACTGTTTCAATAGCACATTACTAAGAACCCTGTTTCCAGGGATCCCCAGGAACCAAAGGGATGCTGACTTGGTATGGAGTCACATTTTCTTTTTTACTTTTACTTTATGTATATGGCTATTTTCCCTGTTTGTATGCCTGTGCACTGTGTGCATGCATTGCCTGTGAAGGACAGCAGAGGGCATCAGATCAGATCCCCTGGAGTTGGAGGTACAGACAGTCTAAACTGCCATATGGGTGCTGGGAATCTAGCTGAACCCTGCCTGGTCCTCTGAAAGACTAGCCTGTGCTCTTAACCCCTGAGCTATCTCTCCAACCCCTGAAATGATAATTAAAAGCCAAATTATGCATCCTCCAAAAATTTTATTTTATTAATTTATGAAGACAGAATCTCATACTGGTCTCAGTATGAGCCCAACCTGGTCTCAGACTCATGGCAATGCCCCTGCTTCAGGTTCCTAAGAAAACAAGCTGTTTGTTTGTTTGTTGTTTTGTCATTATTGTTGTTTTTAGGAGACAGGGTTTCTCTGTATTGCTTTGGAGCCTGCCCTGGAACTAGCTCTGTAGACCAGGTTGTCCTCAAACTCACAGCGATCCACCTGCCTCTGCCCAAGTGCTGGGATTAAAGGCATGCGCCACCAACTTCTGGTGTGAAAAAAGTATTTTTAAAGATTTTTATTATTGTTATTTGTGTGTCCATGGGAGTGAATGTCAAGCGTATGTGGATGCCGGTAGAGGTCAGACCCCTTAGTACAGGTGGTTGTGAGCTACAATAGGTACTTGGAACTGAACTGGAGTCCTTTAGAAGAGTGGCAAGCATGCTCAACTGTTGCCACTGCGGGACCTAAAAAGTACTTTTTGCAGAGCCACTGCCCTGGCTCTCTATTATCACTGTTATCTTACAGTGCCTGGCTAGGTCCTTCCTTCTTCTTTTCATCCCCCAGATCTTGTTACTCCTTCTCATTTTCTCAAGCTGCATCATGAATTCTGCAAGTCTGGGAATCAAGTGGACCACCACAAAATTCTCATTAATGGTGCCTCGATGGTGGCTCACAAGCCATTTGGCACCTTCCAACCTCAGTAACTTTTCACAGTGTTGCCACCACTTTTATTGAATTCGATACCGCCCAACATTGAAGAGTGGAGAGCCTGGATGCCCAGGTCCTGGGAAACAGTGTGCTGCAGAGATGGCTCAGCAGTTAAGAGCGCTTGCAGTTCTTGTAGAGGACCTGGGCTGGGTTTCCAGTGCCCACATCAAGTGGCTCACAACCACCTGTTATTCAATGCTTTCTTCTGGCATCTATGGGCACTCTTGCATGCGCAGAGAGAGAGACTCAGTACACATACAGGCAAGCAGGTTTCTCTGTGTATCTCTGGTTGTCCTGGAACTCGTTTTTGTAGACCAGGCTGGCCTCAAACCTTAAAGGTGTGGGCTTCCACTGCCCAGCATCCTTGTAATTTGCAAATCTTGTTTTCTGTTTGTTTATAGCACTTCCCCAAATTTGCAACTATGCACAGGATGTGGTGTGGCACTCCTATGATCTCAGCACTTTGGAAGTTGAGGCTGGAGGATCTCTGTGAGTTCCAGGCCAGTCTTTTCTACAAAGGGAGCTGCAGTCCAGTCAGGGCCACAGAGTGAACCTCTGCCTCAAAAACAAACACAAACAAACAACAGAAAGGCAATGCTTGCCTACTAGTTTACTTAGCTTTGGGCTACTGTCTTATGAAAATTGAAATGCTCTGGTTTGTGCTCTGTAGTGATTGTACTCGGCAGCTAGAATCTGACCTGGAATGCTGCTCAACACACACACACACACACACACACACACACACACACACACACACACACACCAAATGAAAAAACCCAGATGTATTGGGTCTATTTTGATTACAAGCAATGGACTTCCAGGAAGCCTAAAGCCTATTGGCCAGGAGGTGGTGGTGACACACACCTTTAATCCCAGCACTCAAGAGTAGAAGCAAGTGGATTGCAGTAAGTTTGAGGCCAGCCTGGTCTCTAGAGCAAGTTCCAGGAAGCTCCAGAGCTACAGAGAAACCCTGTCTTGAAAAGCAAAACAAAAAGGGGGAAAGTCAGCCTGTGTTCTGCGGACAAATGGGGCTTGGGAGGTTAAAAGGTAAGGTTCCGGTGTGACAATGTAAGAACACGATGCAGGAGCTAGAGGAAGGTAGGGACTCTTCCTGCTGTATTGAAATAAGTGAGGTTCATCCCACTTGCAACCTAGAGAATTACCATGTACTAGTTTCACAGAAAGCATAAGTTTCCTGCTAAACAGAGGAGTTAAACTATCACTGGTTCTAAACTTCAGTCTCCCAGGCTGACAGGAAAAGCTTGTATTTGATATGTGTGTTAAGTGGGAGAGATCCCTCCCCAAATCCAAATCTTTCATAATTGTTTACATAGTAGTATGCCTGACCTTTGTCCTGCAGGAAGGCTTCATCCTTTTCGTGGCCAGTAACCAAACCTGTTCCTTGTTCCAGAGTGAGGTTTTATGTTTATCTCCAGCTGTTTGGCATACAAACATCCTAGACGACATTACCCAGCACCACAGCAGGCTGTGCCTTGCTCTCAAATTAGGCACTCCATGTAGAAATGTTCTAGTAAGCAGGTCAGAAACTGAGTGGACAACACCCCCATCTACCCCAAGGACAGCTTCGCAGCTGTGGTACCTTCTAAAACAGCACTGTTAAGGTCAGCATGGTTTACAAATGAATTCATGGAATGTTAAATGTTTGTCAATTTGGATCTTACTGAATGTTCACTTGTTTATAACTACATCATCATCATCATTATAAGACAAGGTCTCTCTGTGTAGCCTTGGCTAGCCTGACACTTGCTATGTAGACCAGGTTGTCTTTGAACTCACAGCATTCCTAAAAGATCTACCTGCCTCTGCCTTCCAAGTCCTGGAAGTAAAGGCGTATACCACCACACCTGGCTTTAGCTACTTTTCTTGAGAAAAACATAGATGACTCTCCAGAAGATAATGCTAGAACAGCATTTATGTGTTTTTCACACGGCAGCATGGAGAACAATGTAAATTCTTGGCAAGGGTGACTTTGAAATAATTGCTAAAAATAGTTTCTTGTTTTTTATTTTCAGTTTGTTTTTCAAAGAGTATGTTTCCCAAAGGGTGGACCCCAAGTTTTTCCTGAACAGAGGATTCTGTGGTATTTTGAGTCTGGTGATAAAACCAAAAGCGTGGACCACTAAGGAGTGAGCACCAATACCTCCCTGACAAACCATTTCAGGTGTTTTTGTTATAGTTGCATGTGAATTTGAATTTCTGGTGAATCAGAATTCTCTGGAAACTGAAGTCATACCATCTTACAAAACAGAGGTCAAGGTCACCAGAATAAACTGTATGATTTCTGACTCATTGTTGTGGGAGGAGAATTTGTAAACAAGTCAATTACTTCAGGTATTCTTGTTATGTGTTGTTTTAGGTGGTGAAGCCACAACAAATGCACCTGGATCAGTTAATTCACTGTATAGAGAATTGAGGATAACAGTTACACATTGAGATGCTTGCTGCTTTAGGAAGAGAGGTTTCTATCAATCACAGAACCAGGATTGCAGACCTCGGTGAAGGCTGAGTATGTAGGTGCCTCCTCCCCGATCAATGAGGATTGATGCTTTGTCTTTCTGCCCTTGAAATTTATAACGATAACTCCTGTAGTGATTTTTTTTCCTTCCCCCTCTCTTATCTGTTTCTAACCTACAAGAAAGTAGGAGCTATTCTAGTCAAACTTGGCAGAAGAGCTCATCTATGATTGAGAATCTAAATAGAACAAGTTTGAACTGACTTCCAAGGGAGACCACGGGTTCCTGCTACTGGTGCCCATTTGGACAAGTAAGATATTCATGAGGAAAGTGAAATGACTTCACAGGCCTTGTTTCTTACTATGCTTGTTAAGAACATTCATAGGCTATCATTGATGTAAAATGTAAGTGTTGGGGGTGGTAAGGTTTAGTATAGTGCATTTTACAACATAGTAATCAGTGCAGAAACAGAGCTAAGTATTTAGTACAGGGATCTGACAGGGTGCTTCTCCATCTGTAATGGTTGATTTACAGGATTCAGAATTACCCTGGAGACAAGCCTCTGGGTGTGTCTGTGCGGAAGTTTCCAGACAGGATGAACTGAGGTGGAGAGACCCACCTAACTGTAGGTGTACCATTCTTTGGGTTGGACTAAATAAAAAGGAGGCCATGAGTTTAGCGCCAGGGTTCACCACTCCTCCCTTCCTGTTGTTTTAATGTCACTGGCCACCTCTAACTCCTGTGGCTATGACTTCCCACTGTGATGAACAGTTCTTCCAAAGTGTGATCCAAATGACCTTTCCTTCCTCAAGCAAAGTCTTCTAGATATATGTAAAGGAACAAATACACTAGCAAAGCTAACAAACAGGTCCATTTCATATCTAGGTTTTTTAATTTAATTTTTTCTGGGACTTCATTTTAGTGTATCTTATATATAAAAAGAAATCACTCATCTGTAGATGGGTGTAAATATAAAAGAACTAGGCCTTACCACAGATAGCTTTAGAGCCCTGATTTTACTATAAAGCCATAATTACTCTTGATCTTAGACAAAAGGCAGATAAGTGATAATAAAGCCATAATTATTATAATAGGGTCATAGTCATCTATCATTCCCATCACCATTAGGTGGTCACTAAGCATGGCAGAGTGAGACATAATTGCTCCTGGCAACACCACCTGCGTCAAAAAGGAAGATGGACATTAAAGAAACTCATTATGGAGTTTGCCTCCAATATGGCAAGACTAGCCATTTGGACAGGATACTGCTCTTGTCTGGACTGTTTGACTTTATGCTGTATAAACTGGACATGCAGGACCCACAGGAAAGTGACTGCTGATTCAAGATGGACATTGTTACAGAGTTCCTGCTTCATGAAGAGTCTGCCAGACAATCTTCAGGACACAGAGAAAAATGACTGACAAACTGCCAATACAAGAAGACAGTTTAGAGTTTCCTGCTTTGGTGAAGAGTCTGCTAGACACACTATGGCCTATGGGCTGGAGATGGAAGATTACAGAAGAACTTCAGATGACTGAAAAGGCAAGATGTCTCTATCATTTCTAGAGCTTATATATTATCCTTCTGTGGTCTTTGAAAGAGTTAAAGACAGATAGTAATGATTATAGTTTTCCGTAGGATTAAAGATAAGTTACATAGACTTTAGACTCACAAAGATAAGATAGATAATAGAATAGTTTCTTTTAATCTTGCTAAATGTTAATGGACTAAATATTGTTAACTGTGATTCTTATTTTATAACTGTTGTGTTATATATTTTGCTATGTTAAGGTTAAACCCCTTCTTTTTATTTAAACAGAAAAGAGGAGATGATGGGAGATGCCATTATGTATATATGTTTCTCATACTGGTTAATAATAAAGCACTGTTGGCCAATAGGAAAGGAAGATAGGAGGGACTAGGAGACAAGGAGGAAAGAGGAAGTAGTGAGGAGGAGTCAACATGGAGTGTCTGGAGAGAACAGTATGTGGCAGCCGGCTCCGGGTAAGAAGACCACGTGGAAATACATAGATTAACACAAATGGGTTAATATTTAAGACAGAGCTAGCCGATAAAAAACTGGCCAAGAACATAATATCAAATACAGAGTCTCTGTGTATTATTTGGGGCTGGCGTGGCGGCAAGACTCGGCGGTGGGCAGAGTCTTACAGTGCAGAAGGGTTATAGACTACCTGTATATGCTAGAGTTGTTGACTATTGTATATTTTTGAGAAAGATGCTGAGGCATCCCATGATGGAGACCTGCTATTCCTGATCTGCCCATACCCACTCTGGGAAATGTTGAAGTTTCTGCTTCCTTTGGAGTCTGACCTCAGTTTATGATACCACAGTGGACTAATATTACTTAGTCTACCCATATGTGAGGCTAACATTATGTCACCCAAGAATCTGGAATTAGAACACTGGATGGCTAAACGATTAGGTCACAGTAGGCACATGAGCCAAAATGTCAACACTTGCTCTAACACCAAACCAAAAGCCACATGTCAGCTGATGTTAGCAAGGGAACACAGAATCACGAGGACTGAGGGCAGAGGGCTTAAGAGGAAGAAAGGAGAACAGGGCAAATGGCAAACATACAAGAAGCACATGGGAATCCTGACAAAATGTAAACCAGGATCTGTCATAAAGAACCTTGGAATCATGTTGTCAACTTACTGAATAAGGGTTCCCACAGGGTCTTCCCCTTCTCACCTACCGGACTTCATTGCCTCCAGCTCCAGGTTAGGCATGGGAAACTTGCTTTTCCTGTAGGGGTACATGTTATTAGCTGAGGACTTTGGGGTCTGCTGTTCTGCTGATGGTCCCTTCCCCCAGTGTCCCACATAACCTGATTCTTCCCCATCTCTGATGTCTCAGTGGATGCTGGGAGTGTGGGTCAGGGATACAACATCTTCTTAGCCTGAGGCAGGCCCTGGTTAGATGGCTGGCACTGACTGCCTCCCTGCTCACAGAGGTCTGGGCCACCACTCATCAAGTCCCACTCCCACTCATACCCCCTCCCTGCTTTACTATTCTCCATCGCGGGGTCTCTGTGCCCTTTACATTCCCCCCTTTCCCTGCTAGCTCACCACATATATGGACTTTGAATATAGTCTTCTATTGCCGTGTTTTATAAATATAAGCACATACATATTGTTCCCCCTCCTGTTTTTTGTTTTGTTTGTTTGTTTTTTGTTTTTTCCCTGACAAGTCTCTCCCAGTAACCCTGGCTGGTCTCGTACTCACTAGACCAGACTACCCTTGAACTTAGCTTCTGCCAGCCTCTGCCTCCTGAGCGCTGATGTTAAAGGGGTGTGCTACCATACCCATCTCCCTCCTGCTTCTGGTTTAGAACTTGTCACTATCTACTTTTTGAATGAAGTCTTGGACTTAAGCTTTATGAATAACAACTCATTCATCCTTCCTTATTTTGAGACAGGGTTTCACCATGTAGTCTTTTTTTTTGTTTGTTTGTTTTTGTTTTTTGTTTTTTTCTTTTGTTTTTTTGAGACAAGGGCACACTGCATAGCTCTGGCTGGCCTTGGACTTGCTATGTAGATCACAGAGATCTTCCTGTCTCTGCCTCCCAGGTGCTGGGATTAAAGGCATGTGCTATCATTCTTTTGTAAATTGATATGCTTAAGGAGATTTTCTGCTAATTATAACTAAGGTTATAGACCTTAACCCTCCCTATAGGCTATTTTTTGTTGTTGTTTGTTTTATGAGACAGGGTTTCTCTGTATTGCTTTGGAGCCTGTCCTGGAACTAGCTCTGTAGAGCAGGCTGGCCTCAAACTCACAGAGATCCACTTGCCTCTGCCTTCCAAGTGCTGAGATTAAAGGCATGTGTCACCAATGCCTGGCTCCTATAGGCCAATTTTAAATCACACTGAGGAAAACTATTTCAGATGAAACTGGATTCTATTCTCATGTCTCTCTCTCTCTCTCTCTCTCTCTCTCTCTCTCTCTCTCTCTCCTGCAAAAAAAAAAAAACCTTTTACTTTTTTACTTTTTTTACTTTTCATATTGCTTACATGTCATTTTTCACCAGTTGGTTTGTATATAAAACAATCTGCACATATCTCCTACATGGATAACAGGTCAATACAGATGAAGAAACATATTCCTATGACCTTTATCACCTCTGATCCCAAGAATACCTTGAACTAGTAACCAATTGCAGAGTGAATAAACATTAACAGGTTAATCTAGAACATGCAGTGTCCCTAACACACATACAGATACAGATGCAGTAAAGGGCTGGATATAAAAATATTAAAATTATAAGAAAAACCATAGAAAATTGCAAGGAAAAACATGAGTTTTTTTTGTTGTTTTTTTTTTTGTTTGTTTGTTTCTCAGTTAATGACAGGACTTGCTGAAACTTGAGCCTTTAAACTACACTGTAACCCTCAAAATGAGTTCTCCAGCACATTGTTTTGAATCCTTGTGAAAAGGGCCTGCCAAGTTTTCCTTATTGCACCAATCCCAAATGGGGTTCTCCAAAGTATGCTCTTACCCAAATATAATGTTCATAGTCAAGCCCACTGCTATAACCACATGGAAGATCTGGCAACCACATTGTTCTGCTCAGAAGGAACATGGGCTAGTGGCCTCTGTTAGCCTTTTGACTGGGGAGAAGGACCTGTTTGTACTGTGGTCATGCTTTGCCTAGATTCTGACAAGCCACGCCACTTTTGGAAGGAGCTTGTGCAACACTATGATGTTGTTCAGGGTGCATCAGAAGGGAAGAAACAGAAAGGCATTTTTATTCTGCCTGTTGGGGAGGATGGAGAAATTTGATGCCTCTCCATGTAGTTTTTTGAAAGCAAGATACACATCTGCTTGTCCTGTAGAATTCAGCCCTCTTCCTGCTAGGTTGCTCATAGCTGCCCCCATGATAAACCCTGCTGGCAGTGCCCAGCAATATTTTGGTGGTTGGCTCAAGAGCTATCTATTGGACACCAAGGTCTGGGTTCAATATCCAGACTCAAGGGTTCCTTATGGCAGAACTGACTAAAGATATGTCTGACTCAAGGTTGACTAGATAGATTGATACCTGGCTTCCAGATCTCGGCTGGAAAAAATGGGCAGTGGAAAAAATCATAAAGATCCAGAAGTACCATGTGAGATTAAAATGAACCAAATCCTTCCATAATTCTGGCATGCCACTAGACCAACAAGCAGAACATCTTTTTGGGTCATGGGCTACTACTTTAGGTAGCCCACCGGAAGCAAAACGAGCTGATAAAAAGGGGGCCACCTGTGCCTACTACTCATGTCTGCCCTGCCCTGCCTCAAACCCTCATTTCTCCAGAGTAGAGCAAGGATTTGAGGGCTACCTCGGGAGCTAGGGGAAGATGGAAATCTGTTTGGACTCAGGCAGTTTTATAGATTGTGACTTCCTTCAGAAGATCTGGTTATTAATTTGTCCCGGTGCTAGAAACCACCTTGCCAAAGAACAGCATCCTAGCCCCTTAAATGAAAATGTATTTTCCACAACTCTTTCTACAAAAGACAGCTGAGAGCCAGGCAGTGGTGGCACATGATTTTAATCTCAAACACTCAGGAGACAGAGGCAGAGTTCAAGATCAGCCTGCAAGTTCCAGGACGTCCAGGGCTACATAGAGAAAAACAAAAACCAAACAAGCAAAAGAATACGGCCGACTATAACCACTTGGTTTTGGCATTCACCAAGAATTACCATTATCTGTATTAAACTGTAGTACTCCTCACCACATCCTTCCCTGGTGCTATGCTTTGGCTTTTGGTATCTGTTTATAGTCTGTCTCAATCCAGGATCTAATCAAATTTTCATTTTCTGGTCAACTCTGCCATCACTATCTTCTTACTTGGTTCATTGAAATGACACTGCATTCCTGGGTAATGTCTGTCTTATAAACTCCATACAGGCCTGTTCACCAGCCTTTCTAGTGAGAAGCTGATGTCAACGCTTCACTTCAGCAAGCCACCAACAGGTGTTGTCCAGCATTCATCCATCTTGCATGTACCTGGAATGCAGTCACTGTCAATGGCTTCTAGAAAGTATTTGAGCAAGACACAGAGGGGTTGCCTTCCTCTCTAAGGTCCTGATTGTTGCAATGTGTCATATCTTAGAAGTGCTGATAAATCAAATTTGGCAAGCTTGCTCCTAGAACAAAAGGCCTGAGTTTTTGGACATTACAAAGTTATTAACTCTTAAGTTCTCAATATTGTCCCCAAAGACCACATCAGATAGTAATGGAGATATGACTATTCTTCTAAGTAAAAGAATGGTAAACTCATCATAGATACTGGCAACCAGGGATTGTGAGCACAGACTAGGAAGTTAGACCACTGGTTTCATACCCAGCTTTGCTGCTACCTACTATGGCTTCCTGGGAAATCTCTCTGTGTGTTTCTTCATTTACAATGAATTCATCACATCCCTAAAACAAAGTCCAGATTTATATTTTAAATTGTAAATTAGGTTGCTGGGATTCACCTTGTCCTTGGAGATTCACATAACTCCTGGCAAGTTTCTCTCGTCTTCTTAGTTCTTTAGGACATCTAGGATATTTAGTTCAGACTGTACTTTTCAAACTCACTGCCCTGCTGAAATACTACTACCTAAACAGAGGAGGAAATACTGCTATGTGACAATTTATTTTTCCACTTGCTGCTAAAAGGGGATGGATAGGCATAAGGTTGGTTTCATTCATTTTCCCTAAGAGGCCCCAGGAAGACCAAAGTCAGGCACATCTGGAGGAAAGACACTGGTGAGGGACAGAGACAGCAGGAAATGACTGACCAAGTATGTGCAATGCAGATAGAGTAGAAACCCTGGCTAGTGCAGGCTAGGCCAAAGGATTTCAAAAGGCTTTTAAAAATAATTATTTACTTATTTTTTTTATTTATTTTGAGACAGGATCTTACTGTGTAGTCCTGGCTGGCCTTGAACTCACTTGCCTCTACCTCTCTGAGCAGTTTTTTTTTTTTTTTTTTTTTTTTTTTTTAAATACACACAGATATTCCTGTAAGTGCAAAGCAGTCTCAGAATTACTTTTGGGTATGTGCCCCCTACCACAACCCTTGATTCAGGACTGCTAAATGCCTTTAAGCCACTGAGTCATGCTTTTCCCTCAACATACTTGCAGTGGTTTGTAATGATTTCCACTTTGTCAGGGCTTTCAGTGGGGCAAATATGCAAGTAGGAGCAAGCCTTAGAAAAGACCACACCTGCTCAGAAAACAGCAGCTCCTTCATTCAGCAACAAAGTGAGCTTCTCATGGGAGGGGGGCGCCTGAAAAGCTAGTTGGGATTGTTGTGTTGCCCTTGTCAGACACCTACTAGCTCTCCTCCTATCTACTTTGATCAATGTTTGTTTGGTTTTGGCTGGGGATGCAGCTAAGTCTGCAGAGTGCTTACCTAGAAGGGATGTGAAGCCCTGGGCTCCATCCCCAACACCACAGAAAACTGGGAATGGTACTGAACACCTGTAATTAAAGCTGGGAGGATTAGGAGCTCAAGGCTATCCACAGCTACATAGCAAATTCCAGACTAGTCTGGGGAACCTGAGATCCTGTCTTTATTTAAAAAGTGACCTTAGACTAACACTAACTTCTGAGTCACCCGAGAAGAGTGTTGTAAGTAACCTGAAAGAGGAAGGCTGTGGCAATGTCTCAGATGGAAAGAAAATACACTTATCTCCCACTTCAGGCAGAACCCAAGGCTACCCTCAGCAATTCTGCAGGGCTGCTGGCTCTCAGGACATGGACTATGACCTAGTTTTAAAGGTGCTTTATGTGGTATGACATGCAGTTCTTTTGGAAGAAGAAAAATGTAGATTAAAAACCAACTGTTCAAAACAATTAGGAATTTCTAGTTTGATGATTCAAGATATAACCAACACATCTATCTGACATCCTATTTTAGGAGGCTTCACCTGACCCACATATATTCATTTGACAAATATTTACTGGGAACTTAGTACATACCAGATACTGTTTTACAGACTGGGGATGTAGTGGGGGAATTTCTGCAGTTCTACTGGGGATATAACAACAAAAATGTATCTGATAAGGGGAGGAGGAGCCCAAGAAGATCAACAATGACAGAAATGCTATTTTGTGAGGTAGCAATAATGAAGACAGTAAACCTAGGTGACATTTGGGCAGACTAAACCACGAGTGACCTTCTGGATGATCCAAAGATCCTAACTAGACAAGTCTGCAGCCAGTACAAAGTCCTGACAGTAGAAATGTGTTTGGCTGTTTTTGAAAACAGTCTAGAAGGTTAGTGAGGTTAGCAGAAAGAGGGACTTAAGAGTGGTGGTCCAGGAGCTACACTTTCAGAATCAACTATCCAAAGCCAAGTGGGTCAAAGGGACTTGGGAGTTGAGTAAGTTGGGAAGCAACTTCTGGGGAGGCTTCTGATAGTGACTTGACTTACAGGAAGGATCTTCTGGTTACTGTATCCATCAGGCTATCAATAGCAAAGGGGATGTGCCCATCAAGAGAGAAGGGCGGAAACCAGAGGGGAGAACAAGGGCAACTTGAAATAGAGTCCTGACATTCCAACAGCTGGGCGGTTGAATTCAAGGCAGTTGGGTCTGCTTAAGGAATGGATTTGGTGAATGAACATGACTAGTAGTCATCATCACAGTTTTTGGCTTAAACATAAAAAAGAGCTTTTACTGTAATAGTGTAGTATAGGGCAAACAGATTTGATTCTGTGTGTGGTGTTAAATACTTGTATGAACCATAACTTCAGTTTTGTTGTTTTGATACAAGGTCTCTTTATGTAGTTCTGGCTGTCTTGGAACTTGTTATGTAGAACAGGTTGGCCTCAAACTCAGAGATCCTCCTGTTTCTGCCTCTAGAATCTAGCATTAAGGACATGCACCACTATACCCAGCTAACTTCAGTTTTTGGCATACAAAAGGTTTATTATAGGTAGAGTCAGAAGGGGTGGGAGTTCAAGCTCATTCTAGACTCCTAGTGAGTTCTAGGCTTGCTGGATCTACATGAGATGCTGCCTTGAACAAACGAAGCCTATTAACCATCAAGTGCCTGAGTAGTGCCTGCCATATACTATACACTTACTAGTTACTAAATTAAAAACCAAGGTGTAGTAAGGGAAGTGGATTTAAAATCTAAATATATCATCTATGAATATTCACACTTATAATTTATAATCATGATGATTCACTAGAATCCTTTACTTCTTGGTAATAGATTAAATATTAGAATCACTCAGTTCACGCATTCTCACAAAAAATAAGGCCCAGATTAAAGGGAGAGAAATAACGTTCAAGGATCACATTCATGGTACAAGGAGAACCTGCCAGCAGACCTCCTGGTCCACAGATCATACATCAGGCCCTCCTCCCTCTCAAGAACACTGATGATAACTTCATGTTAACTAAACTTTTCAAGAAATACATTTAAAGCATTCTTTAGACACTGGCTAGTTAGACTTCATTAATATAAATGAATTACTGTGATATGTGATGTGGTCTCAGTGGTGTACCCTTCAGCAATGAGTTCAGCTGTGCCACAGACAACCATAGCATTTAATATGTGTCATACAGATATTTTGTTTCACAAAATTCTGTTAGCAAACAAAGGCATCTTTTTAAATAAGTCTGAATAGCTAGGAACATGCTTGTACTAGACAGCAAACTTTAGCATACTCAAATTACTTATTTTGCTATCTGGGACTTGACCTGTCAAAACTTAACATCCCATTTAATTATAGCAAAACACATTGAATATCCATTTTGTCAAACACTGTACTGCACATGGCAAGGGAAATGAAATGGTTCATTGTAATGAGCTGTATGGGTCAAAACGAAGACTTGCTAGAAAAAAATGCACTTAAAAAATACAAATATCTGTAGCCAACTATTGAGGTGGTGATGTCAGAGCAAACAGTAACTATTTCCGTGGTTGGGGTAGGCATAGGTTTTTTACAAAAAGAAATCAAATGTAGTAGGTAGGATATTCTAGGCAAGGAAAATACAGTACAGAAAGGCAGAAGTGTTTAAGTTCTCATGAGTCCACACCCAGGTGTAAGATTGGTTCAGTGTTAGCTTAAGGTGGAGGAGGCAAGAACAGACTGCAAACACCAGCCAAGTAGTTGAGAAATTAGGTGCATTTAACTACTCTGTATAGGCAAGTCATGTAACTTACAATTGACAACTGCCAATGTGATGGAAGCAAAACATTTAAATTGTTTGCAGTTGCTGCCGAAGTAACAATTACCTATGTCCCTCCCACGTTCTCTGTTATCTGTCAACCCCGTGCTTAAGTACTTTTCCGGCACAATTAAAAACAAAACCAAAAAGTCAAGGGGGCATATGCCTTTAATCTCCAGCACTGGAGGCAGAGGCATGCCAGCCAGGGATACGCAGGGAAACCTTGCCTTGAAACTAAACAAAGTCAAGACATACTATTATTATAAAGTCTTTGGGGGCAGAGGTAAGATCGGAGGAATACAACACGCATTAATTAACGTTGTAAGATGAATACTGATGTGTTTTCCATCGCCCACTTCTGTTTCTGCGCTGTAAACCTTAAAACAAAACAAACAAACAAAAAACAAAACAACCTCCTCCACGTGTTTTAACGGATGACATAATTCCTTTAAAAGTGTTCAGCGCAGTGTCTGGCCGGTAGTAAGCACTCAACAAATCACGGTTATTATTTTGACCTTCGCGCTCTTAACCATTTGGGAATCGAGGTCTCCGGGGCTGCGCCGCAAGCTACGACAGTCTCGGGTTTCAAGTAAAAACCAACCCAGTAAGGCCAAACAAACCAAGCGAACTGTGCACGCGGCCAGGCGGAGCCTCAGCACCGGCCCCTCACCATCACCACCGACGCCTCGGGAGGGGCAGAGCCCGAGCCAGGTTCAGAGTCTCAGTCCCGCCCGCCACGAGCCTAGGTCCGGTAGGGCCGGCGGCCAGGGCAGCACCCCAGAGCCAGCCCGGCCCTGCCCACCTTCGCCGGCCGTCGCCCACCACACCCCTTCCGGCCGGGACCCCGCCCCCACAGTGACCCCGCCCCTCCAGACCCCGTGACTCTTGCGGGCCCCGCCCCGCCCCGCCCCCCGCGAGCCCAGCGCCTAGTCCTTTCAGCCCGCGGGCGGCCACGTCCTCCCCCGACGCTCTGAGGTCACCGACCGGGCTGGCCGGCAGGGGGCGGAGGGACGGAGGGAAGATGGCGGCCGAGGCCGGATATTGGCGCCGCCTCCCCCAGTCGCGGAGCCGGCGCAGATGAGGCGGCTCGGCTGGGGCCAGCGGTGCTTCGCAACCCGAGCCGGGGGGACCCTGGCGGTGGGGCCTGGCCCTGCTCTATGCGGGCGCCTCGGCTAGCGTGAGCGGCGGCGGTAACGCCTGTCTACCCCCCCCACCCCATCCCCCGGCGCTTCCCCGGCGGCTTGGGAGTCGGAGCGGGCGGCGCGGCCGGCATGGAGGACGTTAACTCCAATGTGAACGCGGACCAGGAGGTGCGGAAGCTGCAGGAGCTGGTGAAGAAGCTGGAGAAGCAGAACGAGCAGCTGAGGAGCCGCTCAGGAGCCGTGCAGGGCGCAGGCCTCCTCGGGCCCGGCAGCCCGGCTCGGGCCGGCGTGTCCACCCCTTGCTCGGGCGCGGCGTCCCCTCGGGGCTTCCCGCTGGGCCTGGGAGCCAAGGTGGGCGGCGTGGCGGGCTCAGGCCCGCGGCGGACCAGCAGCGAGGACCTGCGGGACACCACCTCTTTGCTGGCGGCGGGCGAGGGCGGCTTGCTGGACGAGGTAGAGCCTCTGCGGCCCGACGAGCTGGAGCGACTGTCAGGCTGGGAGGAAGAGGAGGAGAGCTGGTGAGTGCGGGGTGCCGGGCCGGGGTGTGGGGTGGGGTCCCCGGGGAAGCAGGGTGGGCTCGACGGTGGTGGGGATGCTGGCTTTGCCTGCTTCTGCTGCGGGCAGGTCGCCTAGAGTTGGTTCGAGCCTTGGGAACGGATCTGTAGCTAGTTCTTCTCTGGTTTGTGCGTGGAATCTTGGGGTGCTGGACCCGAGTGGACCCAGATGGGATCTGTGGCTTGGCACAGCTCCCGTGGGCCCGCACGCTCGGAGCACTCAGAGGTAGCCAGCTGCTTCGTAGAAAGGGATCCTGCTTTGTGTGAAAGACTGGCTTTCGGGTGGTGGTCTGGGCATTTCGGATATAGGGAGGGGGTCTGCTTCATGAGGTAGCACCAGGTGCTAGGACGTACTGAGTAGCAGTGTTTTGGACTGGAGTGAGATGGGTATGTCTGTGGGGAGGCCGGGTGAGCGACACTCCCCTTTGGGTAGTGGGGGTAAAGCTTGCTTTGTGTACAGAGAGAGGGCAGAGAAGGGATCGGACTGCTTTGTGTTAAGTCGGTTGTGGAACAAGAACCCTGAATTTTATATTTTTGAAAACAAGAATTGGGTCTAACAATTTCGGAGCTGTGAGGCGGTAGTTACCAAAGCTGACCATCATTTCCATGCCATCCTAGAGGCAGAAAAAAAAAGCCCTATTTTAAAATCCAGACCAAAGCTGTAATTGTCATACGGCATCTCTTGATGAGCTTGTGACCCCACACCTTAAAGTCACACTTTCATTAAATAGAAAGGGAATGAGAGGCTTTTATTAGACTTAAAAACATCTGCGGCAAATTGTCCTCATAATTCATCTTTTTGAAGTCTTAACTTTTAGCTAGAATGTTTTGCTGTTGACATTAAAACTTCTGTGAAGTTGGACTCCCTAACAGAATGGTGTCCAGGCCTAGAACTTTGAAGTATTTATTGTAAGCTTGCTCTGAATGCAGGCCCTAAATTTGCTACTTTAAAGGTTTATGACCTTGAAGAAGTTACTTTGAGTTTCACTCTTGTCCTCAGGAAAATTACCATTCTTAACATCTGTAGAGTTCCGACGATTAAATTAGATAATCCATGTGTACTTTTAGCACTGGGCTTGGCATACAGTCAGTTCTACAGGACTGGGTACTATCACCCTTAAGCCTGGCTATTTAAGTCACCACTATTTAGTGAGTTTCCATGTGATCCCTGCTGTGGGAGAGTCTAAAGATTCTTAAGTGCTGATGCCCATGTATGAGGCGGTTGAGAGCTAAGTCTCAGCAGTTAAACAAGATAGGATGCATGCAGTGAGGTCTGAGGAGAGATAGAGAACATGAATGCTGACAGTGAGCAAAGGCTAGGTAGCAAGCATTGGTCCTGATAATGGGGCAAACTTTCAGATAAGGTAGAAATCTGAGAGTGGGAACTAGGAACTGCATTTTATGTCCTGAAAACTACAAGAAGTGTTCAGAACTCATACTTAGGATGATATGAATGACAGAGGTATGCTTTCTTATGTTATTATTGCCAAGTGATACCAAGTATTATAGAACTTTGTAGCTACAGCTTCAGCTTCATGTTAGTGAGACTTATTGCCCTCTGAAGGACTCCTGTGTATGTATGTACTTTCAAAGAACCCAGAGTCATCCAAGTATCATCCATCTTTTCCAAGTAATGATGAGATCAGTGCTCATTCATGATAATGAGAATTGGCTGCACTTGTCAGCCCATTGTAGATGTATTGGTGGAGCACAGTGACTCCTCCAAACACCAAGCAAGTCTTTAGCTACTTTGGTTCTGAGTGTGTGTTTGTCAAGGTACAATATGCAAATATTCATAGGTAAGCATGCCAGGAGTTTGTTTTGACTACCTGATTCCTACTTATTGTTTTTATCTGTTTTTGTGTCTTGGTGCTATAGATATCTTATGCTTCTTCTTGAAATTAAATTAAATCTGAAATTAAAATCTGGCCCTGGGTTTGATCTTAGTCTCTTAGCTGTGATAGGTCAGGGGAGAGTTAGATAAAGAAATCAAAATGCCTTGGGCGTGGCTGTCAGTAGCAGGAAGTCATAGTAAAGTTTGCTTTCCTGGCAAGTCAGAAACTACCTTCCAAAGCTTGCTTCTATTGCACTTCATTTTCATCTGGAGAAATATTTGCCCCTAGCATATATGCCACAAAATGCAGAAGGTAGGAGTGGGCATATATGGAAAAATAATCAGATTCTGGAGTAAAATTAATATAAGGGAAACTGGGTTTATAAAAAATAACGTGTCTCTTTCATGCTGGGCTTCTCTGAGATGCAGATGTATACTGGCCATAATAAATCTCTAGGGACTGTGGTTGTTTCCTAAACTTAGTTGAGTTCTCAAGGAGAACTGTCTCAGAACACTTAGGCGGTAGTGGTAGACAGCTTTGTGATACCAAGTACACAGTACAGTACACACCAGTATATGAATAACAGTATCTACTTTTACTATGAGTGGTACACCACTTTAATAGTTTCTAATTTTTTTGTATTTATTTTATTTTATTTTATTTATTTTTTGTATTTCATTAGGGGGGAAATATGCTAGTTACTACTAGGCTGACTTCTGCATTCACTAATGGGTTATTACAACTCTCAGTCTGAACAACTTTGCTCTCATTATTCAGAAAAGTCTCAGCAAAAGAATTAAGATGATTGTGTGTCATAGTTAGTGCATTTGGTGATACTGGGGGGAAGGAATTACAAAAGTTTTTTGCATCTAATTAGATTTAATGTTTATATATTTATAAGGTAAGGTCGGTATCAGTTTCTGTGTAAGGAAACTTTATCTTGGCATCAAATAACACACACAGTAAATGATGACACTAAGATTAGAATCCAGCTCTTTATACATTAAAGCCTGTGATATTTCCATTGTGTTTTGTATTTTCTTCCAAATACAGCATCAGCTTTCCTACATAAACTGCCTCTTTATGTATTTGAAGACTACTAGTGTGTACCTCACCCTTTTCCTACCATATGCTAGACATTTTATCTTCAGAATAAATTTCAGTTCATTGAATAATTTCTTAGATAATATAATTCTCTGTTAATAGTAGTAGTAGTAGTAGAGTATTATTATTGAAACGGGGTCATACCACGTCCTGAAACTTGTAGGCTAGACTGGCCTCATATTCAGAGATCTGCCTGCCTCTGTTTACCAGGTGTTGGGATCAAAGGCACAAGCCAGCACACCTGGCTTATTTTTAATTTTTTTCTTACTCTAGGTGCTCATTTTTAGACATATCCAGAATTGTATAACACCCCCCCCTCCTCTTTTTTTTTTTTTTTGGTTTTTCGAGACAGGGTTTCTCTGAATTGTTTTAGAGCATGTCCTGGAACTCGCACTATAGACCAGGCTGGCCTCAAACTCACAGAGATCCTCCTTCCTCCTGCCTCTGCCTCCTGAGTGCTGGGATTAAAGGTGTGAGCCACGAAGGCCCGACTAAAAGCTACTTTTAAAACAGTAAATACTATGAATTCACTGATTAATTAGTTTAGAGATGGTCTTATACTATACCCCAGGCTAGACTGGATCTTATTACATAGCCCAGACTGGTTTGAACTCATGACAATCCTCAGCCTCCCAAGTATTGGGATTACAGTGTGCACTGAGGCCCACTATTACATTTTAAACTGTTAATCATAACAGTTTCAACTGCTGTGACTGCGTTTAATATGTGCTTGTAGTATGAACTTGTCCATGTGTTTTCTACATAAACTATGTTAAACTATGTCTTCCTTTTTTGTGTGATACTTTTTTTTTCTTGAGTTTAAATACAAGGCATTTAAATTTCATGTTCATTTTGACTTAGGCATTTTGTATGTTTGTATTTAGTAGACAACATTGTAGATCTTTGTTCAGATTGTTGACAAAAACTTAAGTGACAGAGTAGATTACTCTGAAGTATGCAGCTCAACCTGATTGCCTCCATTAACACCATTATGGTTACTCACTGGCTATTAGTTCAGTCTGTTGTCAGGCCCCTATGACCTTTAGTTTGTGTGAATATTCTGAAAGATTTTGGCAAATGCTACAGTGTAATTGGGCTGTAATGAGCCTGCATGGTTCTTAGAAGTCACTCTCTTAAAGGAGAAATTGGAGTGAATTTGGTTTGACGTGGTTCTGATGAATCTAGTAACGTTTATGAAGTCACTCCTTTCTGCATTGTTTAATCTTACTTTGAGTTTTGTAAGGAATCAGTTTGCTGCAGAACTTTTAGAACTGCTTATTATTCTCTTTAGAAATTACCATCTTTGGTTTTATGATTTTTGTTGTTGTTATTGTTGTTGTTGTTATTTTTCTATGGTTTGGAGGGGTAGACCTAAGCCTCTTTTAACTACATATAGCTTAATAGCTCAGTTTGTTTCTTTGGCCATTGATTCTCTTTGAAGACCTTTCTTCCCATCCAAACAAACTGATGGAATTATTTTGTCTTACATATTCAATGTCAGGGCATATTCTGTTTGTGATTGGGACTATGGCTGCTTCCTACTGATGTTACTGTAATTTATTTTCCTCTTTAAGTTTTTCATTGAACTATAATTTTATAGTATATGATGCATCATTTAAATTATTTTTTATAATGTACAGTTTATTTTTTAACTTATTTACTGGGCACCTGGAGGGCAGAATATAACTTGTGGGAGTTGGTGTTTTCTTTCTTCCATGTGATTTCCCGGGATTGAACTCAGTTAGTAAGGCTTGGTGGCAGGTGTCTTTATCCACTGAGCTATCTCTCTGGCCCCATAAGGCATGTTTTAAAGTCTACAAAACAGTGACTTTTAATATAGGCAAAGTTAGTTGTGCAGCCATCACCCCTATCAAACTACACATACTCCTCATCGATGATGGCTACTGTAACTTATTAGCAGTCATTCCTTATTTTCCTCTCTCTGAGCTATCACATTGCCTTATACTGGGCACTTCATGTAAATGAAATCATATAGCAAATGGCCAATATGTCTGCTTTTCATCTAGCATAATTCTTTCAAGGTTCATGCTGCAGCACATGTCAGAATATTACTTTGATCTTTTCCTTCTTTTATATGCCTGAACAATATCCCTTTGTGTGAATTTACCATGTTTTGGTTTGTTCATTCATTAGTAGGTGGACATTTGGATTGTTTTCACCATTTGGCTATTATAAATAATGCTGCTATGACATTTATTTACATATTTTTGCATGAACATATGTTTTATTTTTTTCCCTTGGGTATGTGCCTAGGAGTGAAATTACTCCAAATGGTATCATCATGCTTAATTTTTTGAGAAACTGTTTTCCACAGTAGCTGTACCACTTCTCATTATCACAAGCAATGTATGAGGATTCTGATTTTTCTGCATCTTTGTCAGCCCTTGTTAGATCTACCTTTTTTATTATAATAGTCCTGTTAATATCGTTTTTGTTCTGATTTGCATTTCTCTAATGCTTAATGATGCTGAGAATCTTTTCTCTGTATTTCTCAGTCATTTGTCATAATTCTTTTAGAAAAATGTCTATTCAAAAGATTTTTATTTTCAGTACTACAGATTGGACCCAGTGCTTTGAGTATGCTAGGTGAGCATTCTACCATTGAGCTATATCCCTGACTCCATGTGCCCATTTTTCTAATTGGGTTATTTGTCTTTACACTGTAAAGTTGTAAGAATTTTTTATAGATTCTGGATATTGATCTCTCTCTTGGTTTTTATCAAGACAGGGTTTCCCTGTAAAACAGCTCTGGTTATCCTGGAACTCGACCAGACTGGCCTCAAACTCACAGAAATCCACCTGCCTCTGCCCCCTGAATGCTGGGAATTAAAGGCGTGCTCCACCACACCTGGCTGATTTTAATTTTTAAGTTTCTTTAAATTTTTTTTTTTTTGAAGATGTGTAGTTCTCGCTGGCCTAGAACCATGCTGACCTTGAACTCACAGAGATTGCCCTGCCTCTGTCTCTAGAGTGCTAGGATTAAAAGTGTGCATCACCACAGGTGCAATTTCCCTTATTTTTAATTAAAATATAATTATATCGTTTCCCTCTCCTTCCTTCAATGTCTCTCACATGCTCCCCAACCCCTGCTTCCTCTTAAGTTTATAATCTTTCTCTTTAATATATTACACATATATGAATGTATATGTAAATAGACTCAGCTGAGTTCATTTAGTGTTGCTTGTATATATGTTATTAGGGCTGACCACTTGGTATTGAATCTCTGGGGAAAACCAATTCTCCCTTTCTGAGCAGTTATTAATTGCCTGAGATGCTTTGTCATGGTTGCAGCCCATGACATTTCTCCAATCCCTGTTGGTATGTCACCTAGTGTTGGCAGCCATATTGTTGAGATTTCATGTGTGTAGCTTTCCTGTAGTAACTAGAAGGCACAGTTTCAAAGACGACTTCTGGTGCTTTGGCTCTCACTTCCCCCTCCCCCCACCACACACACACACCATGTTTCTTTAGCCATAGGTGGAGGTGTTGTGCTGTAGATGTCAACAGGAGCTGAGCTTCCTGTAATGGCCTCCATCTGCTGAAACAAGGGGTGAGAACTCCACTTAGCTGTTGTTAGAAGGCTAAGCACTTAGAATGCAATTAGCAATTATGCTGGTTTAGGAAAGTGGCAGTAGTACATTTGCCTCTAAGAGCTTGGTAGTAACTGATAGTTGGCTAGGTGTTCAGTACTAGGCATGATTTCTCTCCTGTTGAGTGGCCCTTAAGACCAGCTAGACACATATTGGTTACTACTAAGATCGAAGTGGCACTGTTGTACCATGCTGGTGATCATTATTGTGGTTCCTAGCTATCACAGCTGGATAGAACCTCTTGATTGCTTTCCTCCCTAAGTAAGAGCTCACATAGCATCTTCTGGCTCTTTAAAGGTTATTCCTCAGGGAGGAGCCTTTGGATCAGATCCAGCTTATTTCCTCAGAGTCCTGTGTCCAAAGTGCATGGTGTCTTCAGTAATAGGGACCTACCATCAACTTCTGGGAGACAACCAAGGGCAACAGCAGTAGCCTGTTCATGAGTCCTTGGGCATATGTCAAGGAGTGCTATAGCTGGCTCATGTGATAGATTTATTATTATTGAGCTTTTCGAGATGTCTCCATGGTGGTTGAAATTCCAGAGTGGCTGCACCAGTTTGTAATCCCAACAGTAAATGAAGTTTCACCTTTACTCACATCCTTACACATGCAAGTTTAGGCTTTTGCATTCTTCAAGATTTATTTAAAGTAGAATAACATGAATGTCTTTGCTGCTGTGTGTACATGTTCATGTTTGCGCAGATGCCAGAGACCTCGGGTGCAGCCTACTTTTTTTCTCACTGGCTTGGAACTCAACCAGGAGGCTAGGCTGCCTGGCCAGTGAGTGGACATCTACCTGTTTCTGTCTCCCCAGCACTGGGATTAAAAGCACACAGTCATCTCCTCCCCTCACTCCCCCCCAAAAAAAAAAAAAAAAAACCCAAAAACAATTCTTGGGATCAAACCGAGAATCTTGAGCTTATTGCAAGCATTTCACCTTTTTCCCTTTGAGCCATCTCCCCTGCCTATTTTTTTTTTTTTTTTTAATTTTAATTCTTTATACAGGGTCTCCCTCTGCTTGCTTATAACTCATTAGGTTGTCCTCCCAGGCTGTTCTGGAACTTGCAGCATCCTTCAGCCTCCCAAATGTTGATTACAGGCATGAGCCACCCAACACTCCTGGCTGTTAAACAAATATACAGTTCAGTGACATTAAATATATTCATTTTCTTACAGAAGTGTCAGCAGTGTCCAGCTGTAGGTCATTTCCATATTCCTA
Source organism: Phodopus roborovskii (assembly GCF_943737965.1). Taxonomy (NCBI): domain Eukaryota; kingdom Metazoa; phylum Chordata; class Mammalia; order Rodentia; family Cricetidae; genus Phodopus; species Phodopus roborovskii. The sequence goes on along the minus strand of NW_026126525.1, from coordinate 29,073,180 downwards.
AATGGAAACTTCCTAACTGTTAAACAGTAACTCTGTTTCTCCTGTCTGACAGTCACCAGTCTGCTTTCAGAGCCTGACCTGCTGTAGGCACCTTATACAAGTGGGTTTTATTTGTCATTTAATTGTCACACTTAGCATACGTTACTCAGGATTTGTAGCGTTTGACAGGATTTCTTTCTTTGTTAAGGCTAGGTGATATTTCATTGTTATATACATCACATTTTCTTCATTCCTTGATGGAAAACGTTGCTTTCACATTTTGACAGTCCTCAGTAGTGGATTTTATGGATCAAATGGTAATTTAAATTTTTCCCTTTCTTGTCTGGTGTGTGCTGTGCTTGTGTATGTACACTTATTCAAGTGTGTAGGCATGTATGTATGAAATAATGTGTGTGTGGATGTGTGGTGTGTAGGCCCAAGTTTAAGTCAGAAACCTACCTTGATAGTTCTTCTACTTCTACTATTCATTGAGTTAGGGTTTCCCGGTCAAACCTCGAGCTCACTGATAAATGGGTGGTCCTGCCAATCGGGGTGGGGTGAATGGGGCTGGGGGGGGGTGTCTCCTTCAGAGACTGGAATTTTAAAGTGAGCTGCCATTCCCACCTGGCATTTCTGGGAACAGAAAACTTTTATTGTGTATATGGCAAACAAATTAACTTTGGAGATACCTCCCAAGTCCCTAATTTAACTTGTTAAAGGAGTTGCCCTTCTGTTGTCTGTGTTTTGATATTTATATGTCCTCAGTGGTGATCAGAGCAAACCCAAGTTCCTATTTACTCCTCAGCTGTTATTTCTGATGTAAACGGTTGAGGTAAATACAGGATCTCTTAGGTTTTCTGCTTGTCATGCAAGTAAAGTTTTCAGCAGGTGTCTGAGCACTTAGTGTCCCCCTCATTCATGTCTCTGTACTGTCACAGCTGTGTCCTTTGTCTGTGCTAAAGTTGAAACTTCCATACATGGGCAGCTTTATTCATGCCTGTCTTTGACCTGTTGGGTCTGATATCAACACCCACAATACCATTCTTATTTTACATTTATAATTTGATGCTTTTGGTAAAAGAATTGAACTGCAGACTATATTGTAAAAATATTATTGTGGGGAGAATGCTATTAGTCAATGTTTCATCTGTCCTGTGAATTGTGCTAATAGAAAAAAGGAATTTGTGTATGCACAAAGGGGGAGAATTTATTTGAAGAAGTGTGTAAATGAATTTATGTTGTGTCTCTGCTTACTGTGCTGCCCTGGAATAGATGCAGGGTCAGTATAGCCTATGTATTCATAGGGCCTGCGCTGCTTAGGTTAGCTGGCTGACGGTTAGCACCCTAAAGGCTGTGCTTTAGCTTTCTCCTTCTCCATACCTTTGAGAGAACCTTTATGACTGGCATGAGCCCCCTAAATCCACTATGCAGTCTGCAAATTGAAAATAGTTTCTAAGAAAAACATGAGTCGTCATGCTCTTTGTAGAGATGCCAGAAGCTATATATCACAAAATTGTAGAAAAGCAAAATCAAAAGTAGACTGAGATGTGGTCATAGGTCTGATAATTTTGTCCTCTACATTTTTGAGATTGTAAATCTGTGAGCTTCCTCTCATACCTGGTAAGGCCAAGACAGCCTCTCCAGTGCTATGATTACAGGTGTGAGCCACTAATCTCAGTTACCACTACTTATTTTCAAAACTGTTCCTTCCAGGTGAAATTCTGAGCCAGTTAACTATAATTCTCACTTCTTGTACCCCGCCCACTAACAACTACCAATCTGCTTTCTGTGTCTGTAAACTTGATTCTTCCAGGTAGCTTACTATTACATTTTGAATATGGAGTGTCCTCCACGGTGTCGTGTTCTTGGCACTTGTTGACCAGCTAGTGGGCTATTTTAGCAGTCTGTGGAGCTTTAGGAGGTCAGGCCTGACTGGTAGAGGAAGATTTCTAAGGGTGGCATATAGAAGGTTACAGCCCTTCACTGTTCTGCTCATTGCCTGCCACCATGTATCTATCCATCTGCTCGTGTGCTGGTGCTGTGGACTGTCTGCTATTGCCATGCTTTTCATGCTTACTGAGACCCTCTGAAACAGAGCCAGAAGAACCCTCTTTTGTAAGGTGTTGAAGTTTTGTAAGGTGTAAGGTTTTGTAAGGTTGAGAGAAGTTAACATAGATGGAATCAGGCACACCTGTCCTTTTGTTTTGGCTTGTTTTATTTAGCATTGTGTCCTCAAAGTTCAATCCATTTTATAGCTTGTGTATGTCATTCCCCTTATAGTAAAGGACGCTGAACCTAAAGTCACATAGCTGCTACATAGGGGAAAATTGAGATTTACACTAAGCCTGAAAGCCATCTGTGGAAAATAGTTGGCCTGGATTTATTTAGTTATAGATGCGTAGTGTGGGGAAGAGTTGTTGATTATTAGATTTGTTTTGAATATCATATCTAAAAAATGGGTATAAGTTAAAATTGGACAATTTTTGATATAATGTGAAAGTTTTGTTGTTGTTGTTAGTTTTTTATTGGGCCTCCAGACTTGCTTCAGAATCATTGGAGAAAATGTTCCTACAAAGATTGCAGAGTGGACCTGTTGCAGGGCCGCTAAAAGATATGTAAAATATTTAATGATGAAGTTACTTGTAAGTGTTGTAATTCTGTTTCTGTGAAAAACAAAACAGTCATTCAAGCACATAATAGAGCAGAAGCTTAAATAGAGAAGTATGTGGCAGTGGAAGCATGGGTTATTTTTTAGGTTTTTCTTGAATATCCTCAATAATATCCAATTCCTTTCCTACTGAGGGAAGATAAGAATTTTATAAATTATTAGAAGCCTTTATCATGCTTAGGAGATCAAACTGTGCTAGCAAGGACAGAAGGTCTGAGTGGCTCTATGCTGTGCAGATTCACCTTTCACCTGGGTCCATTTTGTCAGAACAGCTCCTGAGTCTTCAGGCCTCGGTGCTTTTGATGTTCATTGTACATTTGGTACCCCACCACCACCACCCCTCGCCAAAATCTGCAACTTTCTGTCTTAGGAAATTCTCACATTTTACCGTTCTTCCTCTCATGTTAACTCATCACTGTGTCTGTTTTGGAGACTATTGACACAATAGTGCTTTGCTTTTGTGTCTCTAGTCTAGGTCATGAGCAGTATCATAATCACCTTCATATTTCTAGATAAGACCACAGCATCTTGTCTGTAGTAGAAATTCAGTTACATTAAACTAGTCCTCTTCCAGAGGACTCAGGTTTGGCTCACAGGCGCCTGTAATCCAGCTTCAAGCAATAAAGAGCACCTGTACACATGTGGCATTCTACACAGGCATACCTACATACACTTAAAGAAAAATAATAAAAATGTCCAACTTTAACTTACACCCGTTTTTTGGAGATGATATTCAAAACAAATCTAATAAACAACATTTCTTCCACAAACTGTGTCTCTATGTCAATAAATAAATAAAAACTATTGGAAGGGGTATTAAATATTAATCTCCATGAAATATGAGGAACAGTAGATACACATAGCACAGTATTATGATATCTGGTGAAACTACCTGGAAAGAAAAGATGAAGCAGAAGTGTTCACTTTAGATTTACATGATCAAGACAAGTCAAGCTGTCTCCTAAGTCTAGTTTACTAGAAGAAAAGCTCTCCATACTGCCTTCTGCTACTACTCAAGAGCTTCTGCTCATCTCTGGGAGAGGTTACAAAACAGCCAGTCATGATAGCTGTTGAGAGTCTCTTTGATGGAAAGAATGGGTAAGAATGGGATTTATTAGGCTCTGTCAAGGAATTTGGTACCAACCACTACTTCATGTTTTAATTGTCGTGTGATTAGATGGCAGATTGTTGCTTTTTTTTTTTTTTTTTTAAAAAAAAAAGATGGTATGTTGTCGTTAATACCTCAGTAGTAGAGTTAGAAATGGCTGCTTTTAATCATCTTAGAACATGAATGTGCATATCCTTTAAATATGTTGTATCAGTTTTCTTCTAATAGATAAAGGATCTTGTGTTTGTCATATGCAATTTGTTTGCCATTGGATATTCTTATCCAAAGCTTATTTGAAGATGATTAAAAACAAAACCCAGGGGCTGGAGATGGAGGTCAGTGGCTTAGAGCACTTTTTCTCATAGAGGACTAGACTTATTTATTCCACATGGTGCCTCATGACCATCTATAATTCCAGTTCTAGGGGATCCAGTGCCCACTTCTGTCCTCCATGACATTAAGCACACACATGGTGCAAAGACATACACATAGACAAAATGATCATGCATAAAATATTTCTAGTTTAGAAAAATAAAATAAGCTGGGTGTGGTGGCCATGTCTTCAATCCCAGCACTTGGAAAGCAGTGGCAGGTGGTGGATCCCTTTGAGTTTGAGGCCAGCCTGGTTTACAGAGTGAGTTCCAGAACAGCCAGGGCTATACAGAAAAACCTTATCTCAATAGATGATGATGATGATATGCTTCCCACTTAAATCCAGGAATCTGATTTAAAAACCAAACTAAACAAAAACAAAACAAACAAACAGAAAACAAAACAAAAAACCCTAGTCTTAGAAACCTGCATCTAGCTTGAGGTTTGGAATCTAGTAGGCAGGTATCTTGATGGTAGTGTAGCCTGTGAGAGATTAATGATGTCTGTGAGGTGTAATAATCTAGTTTCCTCATAGCTCATCTTTGAATTCCTGTCCTATTCCAAACCTGGCCAGTAGGAGCTGACACACACATGTTTGTTTGCGTGATTGAGTGGAGCATGACACAAAGCTTTTGTGATTTTTTTTTTTTTTTTTGTCTGTACTTTCTTTTCTAGTTGCAGTGACAAAATGCCCTGACAGAAACAGTTGAGGGAAGAAAGGGCTTGTGTGAGCTCTCAATTAATTTTAGGTTGTGGCCCATCATTGCAGGAATCAAAGTGATAGGAACTTGAAACAGCTAGTCACACCATGTTAACAGTCAAGAGCAGAGAAAGTGGATGCATGCATGTTTTCTCTACTCAGCTCACAGACCTAGGGATTGATGCCACCCACAGTAAGCTGGGTGTTTCCATATCCATTCACATGGTCAAGGCAGTCCCAACAGACATACTCACTGGCCAATAATACACCATTGATTTACCTTGTCCTGGGATAATCTAGATTATGTCAGGTTGAAAATTAAAATGAACTATAGCTGGAGACAGAATATAAACTAGTTCTCTATGAAAACCATAATTGTTCCCAGGACAGAAGTTTATATGCACTTAAATATGAGAGCTAGGACTTTGGACTTGGATACAGGTGGAAGGGTATGTCTTTCAGTCAGGGTAAAGAATTAGTACTTGAATAACATAGAGGAATGGCCTGTAAACACACTTAAGTAGAGTGAAGTTTGTTAGAGAACAAATGAGAAACACAGTTGAAAATACAGTTAATGTGCATCAAGCAGAAATAACTTTTAAAATAAAGCTAAATCATTGGGTTGGAGAACATATTGTGGAAAGCCTGATGAGGCTTTTTGAGTGTAGGAATGTTCTTAACAAATGGTGTTTTTTGGGAAGATTAGTGTGACAGGTAAATGAAGGTGAGAACAGGACTTACAGGTGCCTTTATTGGCTGAAAACACTTATTTCTTGTAGCCTGAAACAGCAGTACCTTGGTGATAGTCTTTCCATTTCATTCTAACTACTTAAGTATGTGTACTAGTTACTTTGTTGTTGTTGTGATAAAACACCATGAACAAGCCTTTTTTGAGAAAGGGTTTCTCTGTGTAGCCCTGGGTATCCTGGAACTCACTATGTAGACCAGGCTGGTATTAAACTTAGAGATCTACCTGCCTCTGCCTCCTCAGTTCTGGAATTAAAGGCATGTGCCACCACTGTCCAGCAAAGAAGAAAAATTTTCACAGCAATCTCAAGAAATATATTTCAATAAGTATCTTCTAGTTTTTTTTTTTTTACATTAAATTTGGTTAAATTTTTGTCATTCTTTGTCTTTACTTTCTTTTCTTTCCATAGTCTAATAATATTCCAGTTATATAAGCATGAATAGAAGAGTCAGATAATCCAAAATATAAGTAACATGGGGGTTAATTTCAGCAAGGGAAGGGTTGTTATTATTCTTATATCTGTAGACTTCTGTACTGTAAAGGTGCTTGCATTTTAAAAAAGTTAAATTCAGTGCTGGGGAGACTGCTCAGTTGATAGAATGTTTGCCACATAATCAGGACCTGAGTTCAGTCCTCATGGTGTGGCAATATGTGCTTGTAATATCAGGACTGGGAAGGCAGAGATGGGGATCCTTGGGGCTTCATGACAAGACATTTTGGCCTACATAGGGAGTTCCAACTCAAGAGACATCTGCTTAAAAAACAAGGTAGATGGCGCTTGGTGAATGACACCTAAAGGTAACCTCTGGTCTTCATTTGAGTGTGACGTGTGTGTGTGTGTGTGTGTGTGTGTGTGTGTGTGAACGTGAACAAAAACACAATAAAGTTACATTCTTGGTTGTCTCATGGACATATTCGTGTGTGACATAATCCAAATCTCACTCATTCATATTCTTAGTTACATTTCTAAAAGTTCTCCACATTTAACCATATGAATAAATTATGTTTAAAGGTGTTTAATTTCTTGTAATAATTGTTGATTAATAAAATGTAATTTACATAATATAAAACTTACCTGACTAAATGTATTAATGCTTTTTATTGTTTGTTGCTTTTTAGTGTGCTTACAGAATTATACAGCAATTACTATAATACAGTTTTAGACTATTTCCTGTTTCCCACACTTCCAAATGACACTTGGTACTCATAAAAAGTAGTTATTTTCTACTCCTGTTCTCTACCCACCCTCCCATTCCTAGGCAACCACTAATGTACTTTGTTTTCCATAGATTTGTGGATTCCAGACTTTGTATGTAATAAGTCATAAAGAATGTGGTGTCTTGTGGCTGGCTTCTTTTACTTAGCAATCATGATTTGAGTTTTATACATGTTATATCAGTTTTGTTCCCACCGCCAATACATTTCTAAATTGTCTTTTTGTGTTAAAACTATTAACTCAAAACATTCAAACAGAATAAAATGAGTAGAGGGAGTTCAGTGGGATGGAGATTATATTGGAATGTGGAATTCCCTTCTTGGTAAGATATGCTGTATGTAAATGGCTATAAAGATGCTTCCTTAAAACATCTTGCTTTCCAACATTGTGCTTAATGGGGATAACTAGTACTGTTTGCACCAGAGATGCTCAAGGAAGGTATTCCTGAAGAAATCCTGTGTAAGCTGAGACCAGTAGAAAGTAGGAATGATATGAGTGAAATTGGCCAGGGGACATTGAGGCAAAAGAATTGAATTGGGATTGTTTCAGACAAGGCTAATATAACAGTATACACAAGTAACCTAACAGCAAAAGTTTTAGGTTTTCCAGGAATAGAAACTGGTCCTATATGACTCAATTTAGATTTGGGTTGTGGAGGAAGGTGAGAAGTGAAGCTAAAGATATAGTGCAATAGGATCATTAGACACTTCTCAGAGGCACCAGTTTTGGAAGAAGCTATCCTGAAGGCAAAGGAAACTGACACAGAAGTTTAGCAGAGGAGCGAATTGTTCCATCAGATTTTATTTTAAAAAGTTGGGCTAGGTTATGCGGCCATCAGCATCTTGCCTATAAATGATAGGGTGTCCATTTAACACAAGAAAACAGAACCTGAAAAGCCAGGTAAAACCATTTGTAACACTGAAACTGCAGAAGATGGAAGAGAAACAAGCATCAACAGTCTAAAATGTTAACGAAATTGTCAGAGTGCTTCAAAGCAAGGATGCTAGGCCAGTGATTGGGAAGAGGATAAGGCTCTCCTTGTAGATCAATGGTTCTCAACCTTCCTAATGTGGGACCTTTTAGTACAGTTCTTTGTATTGAGGTGACCCCAACCATTAGTTATTTTTGTTGCTACTTCATAACTATTATTTTGCTACTGTTAAGAATTATAAATATCTGTTTTCTGATGGACTTAGGCAATTTCTGTGAAAGGTTTGTGACCCACAGGTTATGAACCAATGCCCAGAGGTATCGTGGCCCACAGGTTGAGAACCGCTGATATAAAGTTGTCCCTACCTTGAAAAGAAGGTCTTTAGCCATCATGAATTGCAACCAGCTAACTCACACTCAAATTCAGTACTGTGGAATACTTAAATTGACAATACTACAAAGGAAGTGAACTAAGATTGTTGATCTGTCCTAAATATTGTTACCAAAGGTACTAAAAAACAAAGAACATCTAGAGAACATTCAGGTGACAAGCAGGTGTTTCAACAAGCAGGAATGGTAGCTCAGGCTTTTAATTCCAGGACTTTGGAGGCAGAGGCAGAGGCAGGAGGAGCTCTATGAGGCCAGCCAACGCTTCACAGTGAGACTCTGCCTCAACAAACAAAAAGATGAAGCCAGTATTTGGGAGCCTTCCTTCATCAACAATTACTCTCTTCTCTGCTGATTGTGGCCAGGATGATAATCCACAGGTCTTCCTATCCCACCATTGTCAGGTTATAATAAGTAGGTTAACAATAATGGCCTCATCCATCTTTTGTTTTTATTTCTGTTTTCTGCTGGGTAGCCTGGAACTTGCCTGGAATAGGCTAGGTGAGCCCCAGGGTCACCTACATGCCTCTCCCTTCCCACTGCTGACACATGTGTTACCTTGCCTGGATTGTTTTACTTGGGTTTTGGGGATCAAACTCGGGGCCTCAGGCTTGTAAGGCAAACTGTCTCCCCACCAGCACTTTTTTAAAGACAATTTTCAAATGGTACTTAAATTTTCCGGCCTATTCCCACATTAAATACTAAGTTTGATATTTCCTTTCCTCTGCTGTAAGTACACCTTTTGGGTACAGGCAATATGTATTGGCAATTCAGTTTTGGTGGTTTTAAAGTCCATTGTTTGGGAAGTAATTCCATCATAATCATACATATATTCATACTTACATTATGCTGGTATTTTGTTCGTTGTTTTCAAATGAATGGCTCTACTTTTTAACAGTATTCTGAAGAACTAACTTGGGGAGCAATGCTACAAATTAAGTATAATTATAAATCTACCCTAGAACATTTGCTGTTTGTTTTAGTTAAATTCAGTTATTTTGTTCTTACACTTCTTGACTGTTTTCAGTGTGATGAATTCTGTTCATTCATACTCTGAAAATTTTTTGAGATTAAACAGTCATCCTGTGTAAGTGTGTACCATGTAGACACAGATTGGCTGTGTGTTAGGTTTTAGCCAGATCTACCTATCTCCTTATAAACAGTGTGGAAGAACAACTCCCCATGGGCTCCATGGACTTTAGGGAGGAGAGAAAGGGTTGAGATAATATGCCTTACTCTTTGGAGTTTTGTTTTTTGGGAGTGAGGCTTACTGGACCTCTGACTTAACTTTAATAGGATAATGAAGTGTCTTTGTTAGGATTTTTATTGTTGTGCTAACACCATGACCAAAATCAATTTAGGAAGGAAAGGGTTTACCTCATGCTACAGTATATAGCTCATCATCCAAGGAAGTCAGGGCAGGGACTGGAGGTGCAGAAACTGATACAGAGGTCATGGAGGGGTGCTGCTTACTGTTGCTCAGCTAGTTGTTTGCTTCTTTGTATACTATTCCGGACTTTGGGCTCAGTGCTAGCACCATCCACAGTGGGCTGGGCTCTCCCAGATCAATCACTAAGAAAATGCCCCACAGGCTTGCCTTCAGGCCAACGTAATAGGGGCATTTTCCCAACTGAGGTTCTGTCTTTTCAGTTGGCACTAGCATGTGTCAAGTTGATGTAAAAAACTAGTTAACACTGGAGGTAATGTCAGTTTTTAGGCAAAAACTGGCAGCACATCTCAATTTATCTTGGATTTAATCTCATCATCACATTGACTTAAGTTTACCAGAAATCTTTAGCCTCCCTCCTGAGTCCTGAATCCCTCCCCCATGCCTCCTTGATTAAGTCATATGTTATGACTTAAGAAATTTGTATTGTCTACATAGTGAGTTCCAGGCCATCGAGGACTACAGAGTGAGACATTTCCTAAAAAACAAAGTTGTAAAAATGTTTGTGTTGACGTAAATTGTTTACCTTGCAGAGATTGAACTGATAGAGTCAGTATGTTTACCATGGTTTTTTAAAGCGGGCAGCCAAGATGAAGATTGGTTACAGACATCTGTGGTACTTATGTTGGAAAGAAAATGAATGCATTACTTTTTGAATTGTTAAGTTTGAACTACAGGAGTCATTTACCTTACATGCTCTTGATCATCTTTGTCAAAGCTAAATGGTATTACTAGACTTAAACTACAGAGAGAGGAAAAAAGAGAGGGAATGGGAAAGTTTGTGTTATTTAAAGTAGTTTGTCTAATATGGTATTGTTAAAAAAAAAAAAGGTACTTTACCAGAACATCACTTCATGCTATTGGCTAAATTTGATGAGAGGAAAATGTGAGAGTGTAAGCTTTTTCTTGAGATATCTGTGTAAATACATCAAAGCAAGATGTGTTCCCTTTATAAATTCCACTCAATGCACAAATGATCCTCATTTAAAAAAATCAAATATCTATATTTTTCATAAGGAACTACACCTGAAGTGATTATTACAACCAGTATACTCTGGACTGTTCTGAAGAACTCCAGTGTGGAGATTAAGTATACTACCCTCTCATCATTTTCCTTCTGTGTGCCTCTGCAGGACCTTTCAAATGCTGTCCCTTTCTTCTTTCCTAAAACAAAGTAATCTCACACATGGTTTATGGTAGATCATTAAAGATATGAAATGCTGGTCTTCTCGGACACACCAGTGTTTGAAAAGATTACCCAGTAGTACTGCACATGGCCAGGTGTGTGTGTTCCCTAGAAAGGGAAAAGGGGGTGGAGCCCCTCCCGCTTCCCCACTTGATTTAAGGTCATGGTTCTAATCAATAGTTGCCATGCCACATATTTCTTCATAGCTCTAGTCACAGGAAAAAAGGTAGAATCATCTTGAGAATCCCTCTTTTGGGTTCATTTTGGGGTTGAGGTTGGGATAATACTGCTTGCCAGAATTATTTTCTTGCACATTGAATAGTTGTGACTTTAAACATATCTATCACTTACCACCCTCTCTTTGAACCAGTACAGAAAGACCCTACTTCATAGTCCTGTGCTCAGTAACAAATGTTGCCCTTTTGTGTTTTTTTTCTAGGCTATACTCATCACCAAAGAAAAAACTCACACCAATGCAGAAATCTGTTAGTCCGTTAGTTTGGTGCAGGCAAGTTTTGGATTACCCAAGTCCTGATGTGGAATGTGCTAAAAAGTCTCTTATTCACAAACTTGATCAAACTATGTCAGGTATGTCTATAATTTTACTTGTGAATTCATTCATTTTCTTGGCCTGAACGAATATACAATGAATGTGCGTGTTTGGGCAGGCAATTCTTGGCTTGATAGCCTTTCTGAATCTTACTGTATACCATCATGAAGGCTGGATTCATGTAATAACAATTTTTAAAAGTCTTAGTGTCACCTATAATTTTGGAGATTATGAATTTTAATTTTTCTAATAATGACCTAAAATCGTTTCTAAAATGAAAAATGTTTCTCTTGCATTATCTAAAATTATCCTACATACCACACTTTGGTAAATGGATTGTGCTAAAGTATACTCGTAGAGGCCCAAATGGTACTACCTCCTCACTAGAGAACTTGATTGTTTGGCTCCTATGAGCTCACATCCCTCATCCCAATGAAGAAATGATAATATATGTGAAAGAGTCTAGCACAGTGCCTGTTATTCATTTCCCTTCCTTCTCAGATGTTGCTTATCTTTTTTGTACTTAATATTTTAATTGCCTTTATACTCTTTTAACAGCATTCATTTAAACCTTACAAAGTGTGTGTGTGTGTGTGTGTGTGTGTGTGTGTGTGTGTGTGTTGCGCGCGCGCGTGCATGTGTGCACGCTTCCAGACAGGATTTGTCTTTGTAATGGCCCTGACTATCCTGGAACTCATTCTTTAGACCAGGCTGGTCTGGAACTCACAAGAGATCCACCTGGTTTTACCACTGCAATGCTGGGATTAAAGGCATATACCACCATCGCCTGGCTCCCAGTCCTCCCTTTAAAAAAAAAAAAAATTATTTGTGTATATGAGTGCTCTATTTGCATGTATGCCTGCATGACAAAGAGGTCAGCAGATAGAACAGGGCATCTGATTCCATTATAGGTGGTTGTGAGCCATCATGTGATTGTTGGCTATTGAGCTCAGTACCACTAGAAGAGCATCCAGTGCTCTTAACCACTAAACCATCTCTCCAGCCCTATCTTGGTCTCTTTTAAAACTCACTATTTATGAAGTAGGAATTATAAAGCATGATAAGTTATTCTGAAGTTTTCTTTTCCTTTTTTGTATATATGTGTATTTGTATGTGTTATTCATGAGGGTGTGTGTGCATGTGTATTGGTACAGGCGTGTGTGTGTGTGCGTGCGTGTGTGTGTGTGTGTGTGTGTGTGTGTGTGTGTGTGTGTGTGTAAGCCAAAGATTGTCATTGGGTTGGCTTAGTTAGGGTATCTATTGCTGTGATAAAACATCATGCCAAAAGCAGCTTGGGGAGGAAAGGGTTTCTTTCAGCTTATAGTTCCCATCACCAAGGGAAGTAGGGCAGGAACCTGGAGGTAGGAGCTGATGTGTAGGCCATGGAGAAATACTGGTTGCTGGCTTGCTCAACCTTTCTTGCAAGCCAGCCCAGGGGTAGCATCCTTTATAGTGAGCTGAGCCTTCCCACATCAATCATCAGTCAAGAAAATTATCACAAGCCAATCTGGTAGGGGCACTTTGTCATCTGAGGTTCCCAGTTGCAAACGACTTCAGCCTGTGTGAAGTTGACATAAAAACTAGTCAGTGCTATGTTTTCCTCAGTTGCTGTCCACCTTAGATTTTGAGTCACGGTTTCTCAATGAAGCTTAGAGCTCACTGAGGCAGCTCTATTGGCTGGCAACACAGCTCAAGGGTCTGTCTCTCTCCACCTGCTCCAGCACTAGGTTTGCAGATGGATCCTGCTGTGCTCAGGGTTTTGTGAGTGCTGGGAATCTGAGTTCAGGTCCTTGTGCTTAAAGACACTTAAAAATTAGAGAAACAGTCTTTGTGTATGAGTATATGAATAATAGGTGTTCATGTGTAGGTGCTCACAGAGACAGGAACAAGGCATTAGATCCCCTGAAACTAAAATTATCCGTGTGGGTGCTAGGAACTGAACCATGGTTCTCTTCCTGCAACCTGCCCCTGACTTGTTTTTAGTTATATTTGTGGTTAAAAATTTCTGCTTTGGCTTTATTATAGACATGTGTGTTCTTTGGTTAGCATTCAAGCTAAAAGTGATAAAGAAAACAGAGGGAAGACTAGGTGAACAGTTAACCTGGCATGCAATAAGAAATGGTTGTTACGTGCTGCCGAGTCTGCATCTTTTCATCTCTGTAAAGAAGCCCCTTTGGAAAAACAAATAGAATTATAATTATTCTCTGGAACTTGATTTCCCTTATATTCAGTCTGTGATTGAGTGAAATAAATTGCTATAAATCTGTAGACAATCTGAAATAACTAAATTTTAGTCAGATGATATTATTAGACATTAAGAGTGTTCTAGGAGGATGAGGAAATGAGTCAGTACGTAAGAACATGGTCTGCACCAACCATAAGGACTTGAGTTCCAGTTCCCATTACTCCTGTAAAAAGTACAGCATGCCATGCATGTACCTGAACTCAGAGTTGTAAGGTAGAAATGGGAGGATTTCTGGGGGTTGTTGGCTAGTATCAGGTTCAATGAGAGACCTGGTCTCAAAGGAATAAAGCAGAAACTGGTAGGACATCCCTTGTCTTTGTTTCCCCTGTATACATGCACTGGCACATGTCCATATAGGACACACATGCATACATACACAAGCATAGCACCCAGGGAGTTGTGAACAATATGTGAATGAGTAGGAAGGAGTGGTTTGAATTTGGCTTGCAGGCTATGATTCTCCAGATAACGGTTTAAAACAGAGTGGGAACATTTGCCAGTTACTAATTACCAACCTAGATTTGTGAGCTGAAAGCAAAGCTGCTGGATCTCAAAAATAGCAATTTTAAATGAAGGGTTGTTTTATTATAACAAGGGTATTAAAGACTATAAGAGAGCTAGGAGGTGGGTGGTATGTGTCTGCAATTCTAATATGTGCTGAAGTAGGAAGACTTGAGTTCAAAGCCATCCTGGATTGTACATCAAGTTTAAAACAAACCTTGGCTACAGTGAAATGAGACTTCCACATCCATCATAGCTTAGTCCTGGGAACATGATTGACATTTACATGGGTGTTTAGCTATTATCCCCCCCCCCACTTTGTCTTTTCAGTTTTTTTTTTCTTATAAATGTTTGGCTTTAGCTTGCCTTATTTTTGGGGGGGGGGTACAACTTTGAGTTTTTAATGGAGACTTAATTGCAAAATCTTGATTGAAGAATGGACAGCTGTGTCAAATATGATTGTACAGAAAGGGTTGCCAGCAAAGGCCCCCTCTGAAATAGGGGGCTTAATCTATAAGATAAAATAGGCTTAAAAAAAAATCTTTAAGGCTGGGCGTTGGTGGCGCACGCCTTTAATCCCAGCACTCCGGAGGCAGAAGCAGGCAGATCTCTGTGAGTTGAAGGCCAGCCTGGTCTACAGAGCAAGTTCCAGGACAGGCTCCAGGCTCCAAAGCAATACAGAGAAACCCTAACTTGAAAAACAAACAAACAAAAAAGGGGGAAGGTAATGTAATGTTAGTTTCTGAGACTGACCTGGAAGAAGAAAAGTTCCGATTTCTATTGCTTGAGCTGGGAGAGGTAAGAACTATGTATAAAGTCAGAATATATTTAACATGGGGAAGTTGTGAGTGATAAAGGGATAAATAATGTGAGAGATAAAACAGAAGAAAGCATCCGTAGTGATTTCTAAGTTTTACATTTGTATGGCAGGACAAATGGTACCTGTTGTCTCAGTTACTTTCCTATTGCTGTGAAGAGGTGCTGTGACCAAGGCAATTTACAAAGGCATTTCATTGGAAGCTTGTCATGGTGGGGACGTAGCAGCAGGCACACATGACCCAGGAGCAGAAACTGAGACTTTATATCGTACCTGAAAGTTGGAGGCAAAAAGAAAGATAACTGAAATGGCGTGGGCTTTTGAAACCTCAAAGCCCACCTCCAGTGATACACCTCCAGCAAGGCTACACCTCCTAATCCTTCCTAAACAGTTCCAACAACTGGGGACCAAGTATTCAAACATATGAGTATATATAGAGGCCATTCTTACTCAAACTACCACACCAGTCTGAAAGAAGGACCTCCTGTGATTCCCTAGGAGAAACTGCTTCTAGAAGGAAGGTCATGAATTGGATTTGGTATGCTGAGTGGAAGATAGATACATTGAATACCCATGGGGAGGAATTCGGATTAGAACTCAGAGGAAAACCTAAGACTGAAAACAAATATGGGACTCTGGCATATTGATGTTCATTAATGTTGTAAATGTTTGACATTTCATAGGAGTACAGCATGCTGGTGATTAGTAAGCAAGTAAAGTATAATAAAGTAGAGGAAATCTAAATTAGCAGTTTTCTTCTGCTCGGGTTGACATTTCTGTCATCATGCTGCATAGTAAGTAGCACATAACAAATATGTACAAGATGTCGTATCTCACGTAATCTAATTAGACAGAAAAAGTACACAGAAGATTCCTTCCCAAATCACTGTTCTGTCAGTAGGCAAACCAGAACTTCAGCCATCCTATTTCTTTTTCTTTATTATCTTTACAATTTTAATGTCTGTCCCTTTTTTCTTTTGTTCATTCTGTTTTTTTCAGTCACTGTTTATTACCTAGTCTGGTCCTTTCATCAGATTTTCTGCTACCTTTCCTCTGATATGATTGGGACACAGTGCTCTTTGCTCAAAAAAGAAAAAAAAAAAAAATCCCTTATGAAGAGATGCCTTCCTCTCTTGGGGGGGGGGGGCAGTGGGAGGTGGAGAGGTGCCTTGGTCCAGCCTCAATGAGATGTTGGGACAGACTTAGCAGACTTCCTAGAGAAGGCCTTACCCTCTCTGAAGAGCAGATGGAAGGTAGGGGTAGTGGGAGAAGAGGAGGGAAGGGGGAACTGGGATTGGAATGTAAAACATGAGTTAATTAAAAAAAACAAAACAAAAAAAACCAAAAACAACTCCTGAAGCTTTAACATCATTACTAAATAGATTTCAGACTTCTAGACTTCTGGGTGTGGTATTTCATGACTTCCATTAAATGTGGTGTGTGTGTGTGTGTGTGTGTGTGTGTGTCTTTTACAATGAAATTCATGTTTGTTGACTGGATTGTAGGTACCTTACTAGTAGCTACCACTGAAGAAAATTGTCTTAGCATCCCCCATCAACTATTAACTGCATAGAATCCCCAAAGACTTCCCAGCCTCTCTTTTGTCCATTATAGGATGTTACAGCTAAGTCTCATGGAGAGCTCTTGTAGCAGCCATGTTATGCTTGGGAATCAGCATGTCCACATCCCCCTGCTCCCAGCTCTTAGGCTCTTTCCCCGCCCCCTTCTTCCATGACCCCTAAGCTTTGTGTGTGTGTGTGGGGGGGGGTGATATAGATGTCTTATTTGTGGCTTAAGCACTCAACAATCACTTATTCTCAGCATTTGGACCAGTTACAAGTCTAGTTACTGCTGACTACTGTGAAAAGGTTCTCTAACAAAGCTGACAGCAGCTCTACGGACATGAACATAGTGATATAAAAGGCAGTTTAACAGGTCCATCCTGTCCTTCATGAATCTTTGCTAAGAAACTTTTTTGAAATGTTAAACTTTTCCCACTTACTAAATTTGATTTTTCTCTCTTCATTAATGCAGCTCTCAAGAGGCAAAATTTATACAATAATCCTTTCAACTCTATGAGTTATACAAGTCCTTATAGCCCAAATGCCAGTAGCCCTTACAGCAGCGGTTTCAATTCTCCGTCCTCAACACCAGTGCGACCTCCTATAGTCAAGCAGCTTATACTTCCTGGAAATTCAGGTAAGGAGTGGCTTTACCTAATGCTCAGAAAGGAACAATTCATCCTAGGTTTAGGCTCATTTTGTTTAGGAAACCCTGAAACACTAAGAGAGACTCTCTTGGATGTGCTGTTTATGCTAGTTCCTCTACTGAGTGCTGAGGGCACCAAGTTAAGTCAGTGGCTATGCATTCTCTGCATATCATTTTCTTTGCATTGTACCTAAATGTGGCTTTTAAATTAGTACTTAAATCTGGTTAAATTAAGCAGAACTACACACTTGATTCTTTTAACCAATAAAACCGCATTTATATCCTGTTAGAGTTGTAAAATCTACAGACCTGTTTTTAAAAGAGTTTTAGTGAGCATGGTACTACAGTTAAATCATAGCATATGATTTAATATGATTAATGTGCATATGGCCCATCTGTGCCAAGGGCAGTAGGTGCTGTAAAAGACAGGAGGAGGACAGACTGCTGTGACTTGCATGTCTCTTCTGTTCCTGTTCTGCTACTGACACTTTTCTTGAGTAGCTTAGTCTTTGCTAACTTACTGCCTTCTTATATACCTCTAAGTGTAGCTTTCCTCGAAACTGTGTGATGTATAGTTGTGAATTTGTGCATGTGTGTGCATTACATGGGGAGTCCACAGGTTGACATCAGGTGTCTCTTCCTTTTATTTTCCACCTTAGTTTTGAAATAGGGTCTGACCTGTTTATAAATAGGTTTCTGAGCTCCAGAAACCCACCTGCCCATCAGGCCCTTGTGCTGGTTTATAGACTCTGCTGCCCCTAAGTGGTATAATCAGCAATAGGATCTGACCTTTAACCTCTAAGAGGCAACCAAGAGCAACAGCAATTATTTTGGGAGTCACTTGAATTACCCTGACCAATCATTTGAAAGGAAGTTTCTTGTACCTGGTACTGGAATTTTGTTAGTTTTTGGTTCCTGTAAGGGAACATTGTTAGCTTAAGTGGCAAAACTTCCTTTATCAAATAACCTTGGTGTTGTCTGCCCTCCCTTTCTTCTTCTGTATTGATGTCCCTCCCCATGCCTAGTTGGAGCCCTTCTTCTCCATTTTTCCCTCTGTGTATCATCTTTCATTCCCATCTCTAGAACTCCCCGTACCCATGGTTCCATTATACTTTACTGATTTTTCTCAGTGACTCCATGTTTCACATCTGAAGCTTTGGAACCAGGAATGGCAGATGGGAAAACATGTACCATTTGTCACTCAGGGTCTGAGTTACCTCACTCAATATGTGAATCTTTTCTAGGGCCAGATATTTACCTGAAAATTTCATTTTTATAGCTGTATAGTAACCCATTATATATATGTACCACATTTTCATTATTCATTCACCAGCTGAAGGACATTTAGGTTGTTTCATTTCCTGGCTCTTGTGCATAGGGCAGCAATGAACATAGCTGAGCAAGTTTTGCAGAGTAAAATGTTAAGTCCTTTGGGCATAGGCCAAGGAATGATATGGCTGAATCATATAGTAGATTTAATTTTAGTTTTTGAGGATTATCCATACTGATTTTCAAAGTGGCTGCACCCTCAAATTTATACTCCCACCAAGAGTGACTGAGGATTCCTCTCTTTATCCATGATTTTGCCTGTATTTGTTATGTTTTGTTGATCTTAGTCATTCTGAATGGGGTAAGATGAAATCTCAAACTTATTTTAAATTTGTCTTTCCCTGATTGCTAAGGATAATGAATATTTTTTGAGATATTGTTTAGCCATTTTGATTCTTTTTATTATGAGCACTCTGTTCAAATGCCTAGCCCATGTTTTAATTGGGTCATGTATTTCCTTCATTCTGATTTTTGAGTTCTTTGTATGTCCTGAATATTTAATCTTCTATCATGAATGGCTGGCAGAGATTTTCTCCCATTCTATAGGGTTCTTCTTGCCTTTTTTTTTTTTGTTTGTTTGTTTTTTGTTTGTTTGTTTGTTTTTGTTTTTTTGTTTTTTAGCTCTACAGGAACTCTAGTTTCTTTTGTTGAGGTTTGCTTGCTTATTTGTTTTTGAAGTGTTTTTGAAACAGGCTCTCTATGCAGCCCAGCTGTCCTGGACCTCAAGGCTGACCTTGAACTCACAGAGATCCACTTGCTTCTGCTTCACAAGTGCTGGGATTAAAGGCATGTGTTACAATGCCCCGCTTACTTTTTAGTTTTATAAGGTCCCATTTGTCAATTGTTGGCCTCAGTTGCTGGACAGAAGGGTCCTATACAAAAAGTTCTTTCCTACACTTTCAGCTTGTAGGATATTGCCTATGTTTTCTTGTAGCAGTTTTAGTATTTCGGGTTTCAAATTGAGGTCTTTGATCTACTACTAACTAGTTTTTGTATGGGATGATAGATAAATGTCTACTTTCATTCTTCTGTGTCTGGACATCTTGTTTTCCCAGCACCAGCTGTTAAAAGATGCTGTCTTTTCTCCTGCATGTGTGTTTTCCTCTTTGTCAAATATCAGATGGCTGTTGTTATGAATAGTCATGTTTGAGTCTTCTATTTTATTCTGTTGGTCTGCACATCTGGTTTATTGTATTGTCTTTATTATTTTTAATATAGCTCTACTGTACCTTGAAGTCTGGAATGGCAACCCATTCAGTATTACTCTTTTCGTTTAGGGTTACTTAGGCTATTCAGGGTCTTTTCTGGTTCTATATGAATTTTAGGATAGGTTCCTCTTTCTGTTAAGGATGTTGTGGGTATTTTGGTTTGTATTTTATTGTTGGATCTGTAATTGCTTTTAGTAGGATAGCTATTTTTACCATAAGAATTTAACTGATCCATGAACATAGTGTCTTTCTCAGTTTCATTCACAAATATGAAGGTTTTTGTTGTGCAAGTTTGTCACCTCCTTGAATAAGTTTGTTTGAATATTTTATTGTTTTAATGCTTGTGTGAATGGGAGTGTGTCCATGACATCTTTCTTAATATGTTTGTTGCTGGTATATAGAAAGGCTACTCCTTTTTATAAATTTATTTTGTCCCTGGTCAGTTTGCTGAAATTATTAATTGTAGAAGTTTTCTGGTCAAAATTTTTGGGATCTCTTATATATAATGTCATATTATCTGCAAATAGGAATATATTTAACTTCTTATTTATATCATTCTAATTTCCTTCTCTTGCCTATTGCCTTATTGCTTTGGCTAGTTCACAGGTTGAGCTTGTGGACTTCTCTCTTTGCTTTTGTGTCCAGTGGGATTGATAATCTGGCCAGTGCAGGAAATGTATGATCTGAGCTAGGTAAAAGTGGTAGATGAGCTGTGTAATTGACCTTGCAAAGATGGTCTCCAAACCATGGGTCTGGAACCAGGGCTCTTGAGTGTGGAAATGGCAGCAGGCAGAAAAGGATGAGAGAGGAAAGGAGGGTCAAAACTGGCTCTCCAGAGAGTAGGTTACTGATCTGGAAGTACACCTGTGGTGTGGAGGTGGCTTCAGACAGAAGGGTAAAGATGGGGGGATAGGAAAGGGATTCGGCTACTTATTGGTTAAGATGGTTCCCAGACAAAGAGAGCTCTCAGGCATGTCTAGAACTATGCTGTGTAGAGTTGACTATAATGGTGAAAATTTTGGGGAAACTAGATGGGCATGATATAGTATATGCCTGAGGCAGGAGGATTAGAAGTTTGAGGCTAGCCTAGTCTGCATAGCAAGTTCAAGGATCATTTATATTACAAAGTAAAACCTGTGCTTAAAAAAAAAAACATACATACATACATACATACATATATACATACATACATACATACATACATACATACAAGCTACAGGGCTGGAGAAATGGCTCAGCAGTTAAGACTGCTCTTCCAGAGGACCCTTGTTGAATTCTCGGCACCCACATGGCGTCTCACAGTTGTTTGTAACACCAGTTCTAAGGGACCCTACACCTTCTCCTAGACATACATAAAGACAAAACACTAATGCACATAAAATAAAAATAAATAACAATAAAAAATTTTAAAGCTACAAAGTATGGTAGGTAAATCAGTCTGTATTAAACACATTAGTGGGAGTGTTGAGCTTTTATTGCTTCTTCAGAGAAACAGGTCACCATGAAGAGTGTTCCTTGAGATACATGCTAGGTTCCTGCTGCTAGTGTATATTCCCTGTCCTGCACAGTTTTCTGTCCTTTTGGTTTAGGCGATAGAGTACTTTTTTAAAAATCTACTCATTTTCTTTAAAAAATCTACTCATCTCTTGTACTTCACTGCCAAACATCACAACATCCTGGATCCCCATTTCTAATTTGGTAAGCATGACATCATGCAGGACAAATTAACCGAGTGTCTTTTTTTTTTTTTTTTTTTTTTTTTTTTTTGGTTGGTTGGTTCTTAAATGTCTAAGAAATCTACTTTTTTCAAATTAGTTTTGTTTAGGAAAGTAAATTTTTTCTTCAAGGAAAAGATTGCTGTGCTAATGGCTGAATTTGAGAAAACATTTACTTACAGAATGGCTTTCCTGAGTATCGTGCAAAAGATGAAAGCCTCTAACCCAGTGGTTTTCAACCTGTGGATTGTGACTGCTTTGGGCAGCAGTTCTCAACCTATTGGTTGTGACTCTTTTGTGGGGGTCTTCTAAGACCATCGAAAACATGGATATTTACATTACAATTTATAACAGTAACAATATTACAGCTATGAAGTAGCAGTGAAGCTAATTTTATGGTTGGGGTCACCACAACATAAGGAACTATATTAAAGGGTCACAGCATTAGGAAGGGTGAGAACCACTGATCTACCCTGTAGTTGCTGAATCAGCTGCTTTTCAGGCACTGGATGAAAGTTATAGTTATGGGAAATGAGATGAGTTATACTTAAAAGATGTTTTGTATTTGTGACAAAGTATGCAAAGGAGTCTGGGTAACCCTTCTCCCTAATGAGGTCAGTTTCTAATTTCACTTTTTGAGAGTTTTATACATGTAAACGGCAGAATAAAAACTGAATCAAAGGATGAAATTATTTGGCTACTTGCAACAGTTATTTAACTCAGCTTTTCTCTTACCAAGGT
This sequence comes from Phodopus roborovskii, assembly GCF_943737965.1. NCBI lineage: Eukaryota > Metazoa > Chordata > Mammalia > Rodentia > Cricetidae > Phodopus > Phodopus roborovskii. The sequence goes on along the minus strand of NW_026126525.1, from coordinate 29,051,125 downwards.
TTGATGTGTTTTCCTTTTCTAAAGGTAACTTCAAAAGTTCATCAGATAGAAATCCTCCACTCAGCCCTCAATCCTCTATAGATAGTGAGTTAAGTGCTTCAGAATTAGATGAAGATTCAATTGGATCCAACTATAAGCTAAATGATGTAACTGATGTGCAGATTCTAGCCCGGATGCAGGAAGAAAGTAAGTTTTAATTGTTGAAAGTTGGGATTTTTGTTAATACACAAGTTTGTTGTATATACTAAATTTATTGTATGTATTTTAAAGTATTAAAAATATGGTGAAAGTATAAATGTTGAGGTAGACGTTTCATTAGTATTTGCTTTTAAGTCTTATTTTATATTAAGACAACTTTGCAGTTGGAAGGACACAGAAAGGCATATTTGGCTCGGCTCCTATGAATGGTATTCATACCCTGTACAGTCTGTATTGGCTCTTAGCATTGTAATTATTACTCTGTGTCTTTTAGTGTGTATTTAATGGCCCCCAAGGGAGACTTTTTACCTTTTCATTTACTACACTTTGAAATTGTAATACCATAGTTATAGTGTACACCTGTCTAAGTACTATAAGAGCCCCAAACTACTATGTTATCTAATGTCTTTGTTGCCTCTGGCACCCCTAAAATATACACAGACAAAAATTTTTCGTACTTTTTGAGGATGTATACCCTGGCTCTTCGAATGCAAGAATGTGGTTGTGGTGCTATTCTTGTTACACAGTAAACTACAATGTGATCCCTGTAACCTTTTCAGTGAATTACATGTCAAGAGTCTGGACAGTGGCTGAGCATCTGGAGTGTTGCTAAAACTTTAAGAGCGTTTGGTTGCACCGTGTGCATGATGTGTCTTGTCAAATATGTTGTGGGAAACTGCAGAATGTTTCTTAGTCTACTGAATCATTTCCACTTTAGTATGACCCCCCCCCTTAGAAAAAATGAAGAGCTTCATGCTGCCTGGATTCATTAGCCCAAAACCCTAGTGGCACAATACAGTTTTCTTTGACTTTTATCTCTCTCACGGAGTTGGCAGTGGAGTCATAAGAGGCTGGAAAGAGAATGCTGCCTAATTCCACACCATAGAATAAACTCAGTTTTTACTTTGGATGCTGATTTCTCTGGAGAGCTCAGCAAACTATTTATTTACTGTAGCTTTGGTAACAAAAAGAAATTTTAACTTTATTCTAATTTAGTAGTTCTTGTAAGACATTCACACACAAAAATATTTCTTTTCAGAGTAAATAAAAAGTTGTTACCAAACACCCATGCTACGTACTTGAAAATATCTTCCTTCCCTCCTTTTTTTAGTTTTACACCATGGCTCTTCTAATATTTGTATATAATATTAAAAATTAGAATTACATATTTGGTCAATTACATACCTGGTCAAGTGTCTTAGTTTTTACAGTGAAAAGTACAAAATCCTTGGTGACTTGCTCAAAGCTCTCTTTTGTTACTGGAGAGGATGCATTGGGCTCTGACTTCCATTTCTAAAACAATGTTCTCTATTGCTTTGCTGACTTCTCTTATTGCTATTTGCTGTAGCTAGACAATAAGTAACTCAGTTACTACTGCACTTCCCAGGCCTACAGGGCTACATAAACCTAGAAGTTCTAAGGACTTGGAGGAGTTACTTGTTCTTTATTTTGTAGTTTATGGAGATTTACCCTGTGTGTCCTCTTCACTGAACTACTTCTCCAAGAAGTTGTGGCCTTAAAAGATGCTTTAGCTCTCACCCCTTCAATAGCAGTTTCTGTGCATAAGGAAATGGCATAAAGGTCTATTCTGACTGTAAGATCCTTTCTAGTGGGTGCCAGTAGCTAGCAGTACTTGCTGTCGATGTACTTAGATTCCTTCCTCTCCCATTATAACTTTAAAAGTTTGTTTGCTAACTAATATATTCTGTTTATTGCCTACATAATAGTTCTCCCTCAGAGTTTCTTCAATCCAAGTTTGGGTTTCTTCTGTGTTTAGAGTAGAGCTGGTTTTTTGTTTGTTGGTTTTAATTTATAGCTTTATCTTCTTAGACTCTAGATTCAAGAAGTTTTGAACTTAAACAAATACTACATTTTCATTCAGTTTAAAAATAACTTTGAGATGTAGTTTATATATCTTTATATAGAAGGATGTCTAGAAGTAGAAAAGGAATTTTTCTTTGTACTTTACACCCTAAATTGAATTTCTCAATAGTAATCATTTACTTAAATTTTTAAAATTATTTGAATGTCTGAAAATACAATCAAAGAAATTAATAATGCTTTCATTGTTGCTAGGTCTCCGGCAAGAATATGCAGCCACCACCTCTCGACGCAGTTCTGGTTCATCTTGCAATTCTACAAGGCGGGGCACTTTTAGTGATCAAGAACTGGATGCACAGAGCTTGGATGATGAAGATGATAGTATGCACCATGCAGTATACCCCGCTGTTAACAGGTTTTCTCCATCACCACGCAATTCACCCCGACCATCTCCCAAGCAGTCACCTCGAAATTCACCTCGTTCGCGATCTCCTGCCCGGGGAATAGAATACAGTAGAGTGTCCCCACAACCCATGATTAGCCGTTTACAGCAACCTCGCCTTTCCCTCCAAGGCCATCCCACAGATTTACAGACAAGCAATGTTAAAAATGAAGGTAAAATAGCAGACTTTGGGGAATAAGATGTCCATATTTTAGAGTAAAAGGAATGCATTATTCCCCACATTTTTTTTTTAAGTAGTCAAGTTTAACATTTTATTAATGTATACATGAGGAGAAAGTGAATTTAACTTTATTAAACTAAGTACCTGCCAGTTACTAATGTGATTTCCAAGCCAACTACAGGGCTAAGTGGACATGTGGATTTTTAAGGGATTTGCTTTATTTTACTCATGGGGTAACCTTTATTTCTTTAGATTTGATTATATAATTTATAGTTTCTTTAAGGGTGCTGTTATTTCATCCATTTATATAGCCTCTGGGTTTTTTTTTTTTTTGCATTTCCTGTTACTTCTACATAGAGTACAGAAAAAAATGTTTAAATATATCATTTTAAATTATACTTAATATCTGAGAGAATGGTTTGATTTTTATTATTAATTTATTTAAAATCTCATTTTTTTTAGAAAAACTTAGACGCAGTCTTCCAAACCTTTCCCGAACATCAAACACGCCAGTTGACTCTGTGAAAAGCAGTAGAAGCGACTCCAATTTTCAAGTGCCAAATGGAGGAGTCCCTCGGATGCAGCCTCAGGCTTCAGCCAGTAAGTCCATCCATCCCAACACTTTGAAATGTCATTCAGGGACAGGAAATGAAAACTATACAAGCTGATTTTGTACTGAATAACTATAGTAAACCATTGTCACAATATGATTCTGTATGGCCAGTGAGTTGGCTCAGCCGATAAAGGCACTTGTTGGCAAGCCAGCAACCTGAATTAGATACCTGGAACTCACATGGTAGAAAAGGAAAACTGATGTCTAACCTCTATACCTGTCCTCAGTGGATGCAGCACTCCTACCTGCCAGTAACTAAATACAGATTTTTAAATAGAAAATCGAGTAAAACTAAAAGATAATATTGTGGTAAAATTTAAAAATTGCTTCTTTATAAAATACTTAATTCTAACCAGTTTTTATAATTGCATGACACTCTCTGTGGTTTCAACTTCCTCTTGCCAAAGATCACCTTTGTTTTGTTTTTTGTTTTTTAGTTTTGAGACAGGTTCTCTCTGAATAGCCCTGGCTGTCCTTGAACTCACAATGTAGATCAAGCTGGCCTTTAATTCACAGAGATCCTCCTGTCTCTGCCCCCCCACATGATGGGATTAAAAGTGTATACCACTATTCCAAGTTCATATTTTAATATGTAATACTGTGTAATTTAAGGGTCTTAAGGAATATATGTATTGTGCTACCATAGAATTGCCTGTATTTAACATAATTATTGTTACAAAATAAAAAGTCAAGCATTTATTACAAATAAGTATTGAATACAAAAAAATTCTAAGTCTGTTTTTAAAAGGGATTGGCTTTGCTTTTATTTATAGAAGTAAGCAGTCGCTACCCAAGTCTATGTCCTATAAAATAGATTTTCTTTAAAAATCTTCGTTTTTAAACTTTCTAGAGCTGGAGAATTAACTCATTGATAATACTTGATGAATGTGTATGATGCCCTGGATTTTATCCCTACTGTCACAAAAGTCAAACAAAATTAAAGTTTACTATTAAATAGTTTAGGCTATATCATAATAAAGGTAATTGGTTGTTCAATAATACAGTCTATTAAATCTATAACAAAACTGAACTTGTGGCTTTTCTTCACAAAAGTCTTTTATAAGGATTTGTACAATCTCACTTAATATCTGCATCTGTCCTATGAAGTTTTTAGTTTTCATTTGATTAATCTCTATGTCTGCCAAGGATACATTTGTAAATAGTATAATATTTAACCAATGTAAATGTCAGATTAATATGTATTCCTAATTTGACTTGTAATATAGATTAAAATTTGAGGTAATAAGTTATCAAAACTATCACTTTTTAAGAATTGATAACATTTATTTATTTAAATTGTTTGGGGAATTAACTATTGCATTAAATCTGAACTCAAATAGATTAAACAAATTTGAGATCTGGCCTGTTAGTTCATGCCTTTAACTCCAGCACTCAGGAGGCAGAGTAAGCAAGCAGATCTGAGTTCAAAGCCCACCAGGTCTACAGAGCAAGACCCAGATGCATGCTGACTGTAATTTTTTTTTATTTTTTATTTATTTATTTATTTTTTTTTTGGCGACTAGGAATGTGACAGGTCTTTCTTCATGGAGGTAATTTTTTTTTTCCAATCTTTAGTTGTAATGTTAGCCTTTATTTTGTGACAAGAAGTATTGTGACAAGGCATTTCTACTCTAGCATGATATAGATTCCTTAAAAGCTATTTAGATTGTTCAGTATTTTACATAAAAATGATGAGATTTTGGGGAAGGAAATAGTACTGGAACCTAAAAAGCCCCCGGAAGTTTTTTCATAGAGCATTAACAAAAGCAGTAATGAGCTTCCAGACGTAACAGCTGTCGCAGTACAACCACACCAGTTCTCAACAAATAAAATGAATAGTGTCAGGGATAATTTAATGGAAAGAAAGGAGTAAGACAGATGAATGTTAACAGAGGCACACGCGGCATAAACAGTGCTAACTTCTAAGTCAAGTTGGCCAAACAGAGCCCAAGTAAGACATACAGGAATGGCTGCACACTAGCAACAGTGCATGTGCACTGCATACAAGAAGGGCTGTGGTTTGAAACATTTGCTGCTTACTAACCAAGGTAAGCTCATGCCTACCTTGTTATATATACTTGGGTATATATAATCAAACCAATCAAGGGGTCTGGGATGATGCCTTTTCAGCTAAGAATACTGGGTACACTTGCAGAGGACCCAAGTTAAATTCCCAGATTCCACATGACCACTCATGACCATTTGTAACTCCAGTCTCAGGCTTCCAGTGACCACTTAGTGTCCATGAGCACTAGATACATACACAATGCACAGATAATCCATGCAGGCAAAACAGCCACACACACAAAACTAAGTTGAAGAAAAATAACAAGCCAATCTAAAATGAACTGTTGGAATTACTTCCATATACTCTATAAATAACTACCAATTGTTATACATCTTAATAAGTGGCAGGTTAGTGTTCAAATTGTGTTGATCCAGCTCAAGAATGTGTAGTCCCCTGTAGAGACTTGTCATATCTGTCGTTTATTACTAAGGCACAAAGATCATACAGAAATATTTCTTTTTTTTCTGTGTTTGAGACTACAATTTAAAGCACTCTGGAAAATTGTTGCTCAGGATTTATATACCTTATTCTACTGGGCAGAGCTAAAAATTTTTTGTACAAATAAACATTTAAATTCCACTTACTGAAGAGTTGGTACTATTTTTTTAAGTGTTATTTGATAACTCATTGTGGCAGTAATAATTGGTATAGGAAACAAATTCACAAAACTTTAAAAATGAATTTAAAAGTAGAATTTGACCTTTTTTATCTTTGAAATAGAGAATGTTAGGTTTTATGTCTTTAAACCCACAGTTGACTTGAGACATGATAACTTCTTGTTTCTGGGGGCTTACCCCTCACCTGATACCAAGAAACAACCTACAGTGTTAATGTGACATGAAATAGAGTTTTAAATACTGCATAACCCTCACAGGCATTACAGCCATGCTTTTTATATCATTTCTACACAGAGTTGAAACACTTATATTTCACCTTCAAGCATGCTTTCATATTTTGTTTAATTACTAAGACCTGGATTTTTAAAAACTCTACAGCCTCTTGTGTGATAAAACCAGCTCTGCCTAAATCTTCCCTCATCCCATTACTTGAACTGTTTTAGTATCCTAAAACTTTATGATAATGAACAGATAGATTGGGAACCTGGGACTAAAATACTGTATCTTTTAACAGATATTAATAGAAAAATGTATATTAAAGTTCTTTATAATTACCTACCTTTTCTAGCAATAAAATTGCCATTATATAGTCACATTATTATCCTAGAATTGTTTTTCATTTCTTCCTAGTAGTTGATAATTAAGGAAAAGGTATAGGGAAAACAATGTTTTTCGGGATATTAGTTTATTATGTGGAAAATTATGTGCAGTTTTACAAAGCTGCAGTTCAGCATTTGGTAGAAATTATATAGACAGAAGAGTTGGATCATCATCCTTTTTAAAACTCTATATACTGGCTGGACAGGGTGGCACACGCCTTTAATCCCAGCACTTGGGAGGGAGAGGCAGGTGGATCGCTTGAGTTTGAAACCAGCCTGGTCTACAAAGTGAGTTAGGCTACACAGAGAAACCCCTGTCTTGAAAAACAACAACAACAAAAACTGTATATATTTGTTCTTTCTTACATTTATAGCTACAATAATACTTACTAATAATTAAAAATGTCCACAAAAGCACTACACAAATGTATTTGGAAAATAGAAAATCCAGAATATTAACAAACTTAAAACTCAGTTTTAAGTATACTCTATAGAAATATAGATTTTTGTTTAAAGTTAATATATCACAAATTTTTAAGTTATATATTTACTTGGTTTTTATATATCTTTAACAAAACATGTGAAATTGTGCTTTATATATAGTTAATGTAATATAAATTATAATTTTTACTTTAATATATACTATCAAAGTAGATTTAGAAGTATATATAAAAGTATAATAGCAGTTTTATGTATTTTATATAAGGAATTGGTACATTTCACTATAAACTTCAGTTATTAGTCTCATAGATGTTTCATTTTGTTTTAAGTAATTCCTTCTTCAGCTATGAGTGGTAAAGCTTTGGTTCTCCCTTGCTGGTGTGCATGAAGCTAACTTTGCAAGGCTGCTGGTTTCTGCCCACTGGGCCACTTCTTTTGCCAGTCACTATTCTTACATGCTTGTCACTATGCCAGTCACTATTCTTACATGCTTGTTTGCTATGGCTGAATTATTGTGGATGCTGGCATTCAAATGTGGGTATTGTGATAGTGCTACTATATTACCAAATTTTATAGTTGTAAAGTGTGAGTAACTTAAAAAGTTTAAGAAAACCAGAGCATTTTCTTAGTTTATTCAACTGAAGGGAGAGCTTATCAGAGTCAGAATTTTTCAAGAGGACAATAACTTGCTTCCTAACATTACCAGAATATGGGCTTAAGTTTAGAAAAATATAGGAATTACTGGCTTATAAGTGAGGATAAGGAATAGATGAGAATCTCGAGACAATATTTTTTATATTCAAAGTGATTACTATTTTATAATGTCTAGATATTTTTACATGTATTACAGCATTTGAGCTTCACGAATACACATTTATTTTTTTAGAGAGTAAGGTTCTATTGTAATCAAGTTCATTATGCAGGACCACATATCTAAAGTGTGACACAACTAAGACCAAACTGCTCCTTCCCCCAACACCTCCCACTATGATCTGGATTCTGCTCCCAGCCTAATTTGCATGTATACGCCTCTAAGAAAAACACTTTTGGATGGCTCTAATGGGACATTATTTGAGACTGAACTGTAGATAATTTGCCCAATATAGGAACAGCTTCATACAGATACAGAGTATGTCCCAGAGGAGTAGAACCAACACTGTGCTCCACTTTGCTCACCCACAGAAGTGTCTGGGTGGTTGGTAATGTTTGTGTAGCTGGCCTTTGGGGTCCACAAGGAAGGAATTTCTTCGAGTTTTACCTATGACCAAAGTACTAATGGTTATTCTCCAGTTTTGCATTATTTTGAAACACGAGTTAAAAAATATCATATTACATGCAATACTTACATACATAATTGGCTAATATAAGAATAGGCAAACATTTAAGGACTATCAGTTTCATAAATAATACTGGATCAGTTGCCTTAATCAAAAAAAAAATTTAAATGTAGTGATGTAGGCCTTTATCATTGAGCACTTTGATTGAATACATCTTAGTAGAGGCCCCAACTCCTGTTGTAAGTGTCTCACTTGGTTTTTAGGCTTATGCAAGTTTAAGAACCACTTATTTTGGTCACAGCTTTATAACTTTGACTAAAAGTATAATTTATTTAACAGAACAAGTAACAATTAAATCACATTTTTTTACAGTTGTCAGTCACTATGATTATTCAGTAGAAACGACTGAGTATATTTGATAGTCTGAGTGTTGAAGATTTATATGTAAGATGGCCTAGACCTCCCCATAGCCAAAGATGGTAAGCTAAAGCTGCTATAGTAGTGGAGGAAAGACATCAGATGGAGGTCAGATGACCCGAGTTCAGTAACACTGGGACCCACATGGTGGAAGGAGAGAGATGACTCCTGCTAGTTGTCCTCTGACATACATATGCCGTGGCATGCCATATGTGATCATGTACATACACAATTAAGAGTGATGAGATTTAAAAAATATAATGATGTATAGTTTTGGCAACACTAATCCTTTGCTTTAGTGGTCATTTACAACTGAGTCTCCTTCTGTTCTTTAAACACTTGACATGCCCAGTCTCAGCATTCTCTACCATTGCTTCTTCCTTCCTTTGAAATGCCTTCTCCAGATCCCACATATCTTCCTCTCACTCTATTTGGTCTTTGAGCAGATGTCCTCTTTGGAAAGTCTTTATGGAATGGATTGCCTGTGTATAATTGAAACTCCAGTCTTCTTATCCCTTTCCTTTCCTGCTCGCTTCCTAGCTCGTGGTCATCACTACTGGAAGACTATATATTTTCTACTTTATTCTCATTCTCCACTTTCCTAAATATTCCATTGAAATTTTTCTTTTTAAATAATTGCATACGAGTAAGAAAAGTTCATAGCTGGCTACCAAGGCTATTTTTATCCAAGCTTGATACCTAGGATACTCCCGTTTGAATAAATGAAGATGGATGGATGGATGGACGGATGGACGAATGGATGGAAATATGGATGACAGACACATGGACAAATATATAGTTGAATAATATTTGCTGATAGTATCCTATAATTTTGTGGTTATAGGTATAAAATAACTATAAAACTCTCCAGACTTGGAGAAGTTCTCAAATATTTATTTGCCTGACTGTGTTTGAAGTTACATTGGCATCAAACACTGTGTCGCTACAGTAAGGCTTGGAATGCTGTAAAATTAGAAGTCAGCTAGATTTCCTTTTCTATAAGTTGGTTATCTCAGGAAAATAGTGCTTTGGGTTTGCTAGAGATAACAGAATTCTCCTTTTCTCATTGCTGGCACGTCCAGTATCCCTCAACCTCCTGATGATCTTTTGTAGTAGGATGATCTTTTATCCCTACATAGACTTGCAAGGATAGAACCTAGGTGTTTTATTCTTATTTGTTTCATATATATATTCATATTCTAAGAATATAGAAAGTTTGTCTTTCTACAAGTCCTTCAAGACTTGTGGCAATTTAAAGCCAGCTAACTTAGGTGATTGCAATAGGACTGGAGCAGAGTAACTATATATTGCAGTAGTTGGCCCCTCTTCATTCTGCACGGCTCTGAGCTATCTTACATGCCAGTTTTGGAAGTTCCCTTGTAGTTAATAAATAGATTGGAAGTTTGAGAGTGACTTCAGCAGTCCTCTCTGATCATACAACAAAGCAGATGTCCTAATGTGCACACTCACACACAGGTCCGCAGACTAGACATGCCTCTATTCCGCCTGAGGTACACATTAGTTGGATTTTATAGCAAGATAACATTGAATATGTTAAAGCTGCCAGGTTGTGCGAGGACTTGCCTGGTTCTGAGTTTTCTTCTCCTTTTTGAGAATGGAAATTATTGTTTGATTTTGGAGCAATTCGTCTACCAATAATTGCTTTGCCAAAATGTGCTTTTTTTTGCATCAAACAAATACTATGTTTATTTTCTATTCTGTGTGCTGTGCTCATCACTTTTACCCTTCTGTTTGTAATCTTTGCATCTATAGCATGTTTGCTGGTGGCTTCTTTTCTCTTTGATGTTCCAGCCAATTGACATATTAGAGTTTTTTTTTTTTTAAACCTATTTAAAAAAAAAAAAAAAACTAGTTCTAAAAATATGCAATGGCACTAAGATTTCTGCCTCTTTTCTTTTCCAACTCAATGCACGAAGCGTCACTTAAAAAGCCCTGCCCTTGTAGCGTTCTAACATTTTACCTTGATGGTTTCTCTTCCCTGATAACTTTAAATTTCTATTTAGTGTTCAAGTTTACAGAAGCTGTAGCCTTTACCTTGTACTTCCAGCAAATATTACACTTCCTTGTTTTTCAACAGCTTCTCAAAGGCTGAAAAATTTGCCTCGTACTTCCCTCAAAGCCAAACAGTTGCTTCCAACTTCATCTACAAAAAGAGGTAACTACAGCCTCTGCTTGAGTTTAAATTTCAGCAAGTGGTATAGATAAATCTCTCATCTTCTGGATTCCTGAGTCAGTGATGCCTACAGGGCACATTTCAAATTAGTTGGTTGTTTTTGTTTTGCTTAATTAAATAATGCAAATTAATTCCCTGTTGTGTGGATAATTGCAGAAGAAACCTGTTTTCAGAGGTATGTATTGAATTGTTTTGAAAGGATTAAATGATAATTGATCATTTTTCTTGCTAATCTAAAACCAAAGGTTGATATTTCAAATTTATGAGAATTGAACAGATAGGTAATATTAATGTCACATATTCTATCTATTAATGTTTTTCCTCAAATATTGGTCTTTGGATTTACTTATCTGTGGGATAAGATGGGAAGACTTTTGCATTAGAAGTGATTGAAGTTAAGACACAAGTCTTTATGGTAAATGAATACATTTGGAAAACTTATACAGTGGTAACTTTTATAAAAAAAACTGAGTGCACTGGGTGGTGGTGCTGGTGTACACCTTTAATCCCAGCACTCTGGAGGCAGAGGCAGGTGAATCTCTGAGTTTGAGGCCAGTCTGGACTACAGAGTAAGTTCAGGAGTTCAGGACAGGCTCCGAAGCTATAGAGAAACCATATCTTAAAAAAAAAAAAAAAAAAAAAAAAAAAACTAAGTGCTAAAGAAATATATGAAAGTTGGGCTCTAAGCCTAGACAATATCTGTTCCAAAAGATTGAGTGTATTGGTAGAGAACAAAAGAATTAAGAGAAAGCATACAGAATAGACTTGTAGTCAGAGTGTGAACAGATGTCTCAGAATAGGACAGAACAAACAGAAGTGAAGAAAAATACTTCACCTGATGAGAGTAAGAAAAACTTGAGGAAAAAGAAATTTTCATGTTTGATTTTTGTTTTAAATAAAGATACGGTTAGTATGATTGCAAAACAGTGTGTACTTTTAGACAGGTTTAAATGTGTTAGCAGTGATTTAGTATGTGATTGTAAATAATTGGTTTTCAAGATTAGACTCTGTAGGAAAGAGAACAAATAGTAGCATAGGGTCATGCTAGATACTCTATACGTCCCTTGGTACCATAGTCAGGAGTAACATGCTGCATAGACCTTGTCCTCTAGAATAAGGAGGAGATGACTTGGAACATTGTAGAAAGGGATTCTATTATCTAAAAGTTTGCCAGAATGGAAGTAAAGCATAATTAGAATGTATTCTTTGGTGCTGCAATAAGCAATATTGACATCATGATAATATAAATACAACTCAGATTTAAGCAACAATTACAGTATAGCTTTTTAGGCAGAAGCAGAGGGACTCCTAGGAGGTTGAAGGTAGGGAACAGCAAGAAAGGTAGATCACATTTACTCTCTGGGAAAGCCAGTAGCTTAAATCTAAAACTGATGTCTGGGAACAGAGCTCAGAAGTGAAGAGCACTTGCTGATTGTTCTTCCAGAAGACCAGAGCTCAGTTCCCAGCAGCCATTCAGGGAGCTCATAACCACCTGTAGCTCCAGCTCTGGCGATCCCATGCTCTCTTCTAGTCTCCACAGATGCACGCACACATGCATACCTCCACACGGATAAACATAATTAGTCCAAAAAACATCTTTTGTAAGAGTGAAAGCTATTGGCTAAAACCAATGATAACACAAATATTACTAGAAATAACAGAGATAAATATGAAAAAGGCAGCTAAGTAGTTTAGCCAAGAATCTCCTTGCTTTTTGAAGTACTATTCAGAAACGCTAAGTTTTAAATCAGCCTTAGATTCCTAGTGGATGATTGGATATTTGGATATGTGGCCACAGTGAGATATCATGCAGCCCTTTAAAAGGATGAAATCCCATGATTTGTAACAACGTGGATGGACCTTAAGGCTGTTATGTTAGATATAATGAACCAGACACATAGAGAATATTTTAATCATCTTGCTAATGTACAGTCTCAAAGAGTAGAAAGTAAAATAGTGGATATCAGAGATGAAGAGTGAAAAAAAGAAATGGGTGAGGATTGCCAGTGGGTACAAAGTGAACAGGAAACAAGTTATCTAGGGTGGGGGGAATTGAATCCTCTTATTACAAGCAACAAATGTCTGAGATGATGGGTATGCCAACTCCCTTGATATTATCATTACACAGTGAATATATACATGAACAAAAACATTACTTTTGTTTCATAAACATTCTTTTGGGGGGGTTGGGTTTTTTTGTTGTTATTTCTGAGACAAGGTTTTTTTCTGTGTGTAATTCTAACTGTGGGACTCACTGTGCAGGCGAGGCTGTCTTGAAACTCAGAAATCTATGTGCCTTTGCCTCCCTAGTACTAGGGGTTAAAGGCATGTGCCACCATGCCTGTCCATACTATATTTTTAAAAAGGAAAAAGAAATACCTTATGGAATTGTTTGAGAACAATGGGCTTCTTTTCTGAGATGTCCAGAATTAAAAAAAAAAAAAAAAAAAATTATTACTTTCCTCAAGATAGTAAGGCGAGTAAAAACAAATGAACTGGCTAAGGGTATGCTCAGTGGTAGAGAGCTTGTTCACATGTGTCTGTGGGGCTCTTCGTTGATTCTCAGCACTGGAGGAAATATGTAAAAGCAAATTAATTTCAACAGAGTAGCTGGGAAGAGGTATGTGACAATAAGGTGTGTTATCCAAAAAAGCAGGCAAGCACTAGACTACAATAAAAGAAGAGCTGTTGCTCACTTAAATTTTACTTGTCTAGTGCATTGTTTCTACTTTTGTGTCAAGTACCTTTGTGTGGTTTTACATTTGTACTTAAAGATTTAATCTTGTGATTTTTTTGTTAAAAGAACATAACCTTTTAACCAAATTTCTAAAGGATTACATTATTTTTGTGAATCCAAACTCTCAAACTGCAAACTATCTACTTGTACTGACTTAGTAATTTAGGCTTTCGTGTGTTGTGGTGTGGTGTGGGGGTTATCGTTACACCACCCCTTCTTTCTATTAGCTTAGCTGCATGTGATGTTGCATACCTGTAACTCCAACACTTAGAAGGTGGAAACAGAAGGGTGTGGGTTCAAGGCCATTCTGTTTCAAGAACCAAGGCCTGAGGATGTAGCTCAGTGGTAAAACATGGGTCTGGTATGCTCAAGGTAGTGTGTTCAGTTCCCAGCACTGTAAAGTGCAATACAGGTTCAATTACTGATGATCCTGAATTTGAGAATACCTTTAGGACCTGAGACCAAAATCCACTGTACACAATATAAGTGCCTGGCATCTAGTAATAAAACTACTGTTGTCCTTTTCTCATGATCTCATTCATATTGAATTTGGCACTTGGTATCATTTCCTTTATACCTAAAAGGTAGAAAAACTAACAACAAATTCCGTATTTTTTTTTTTTTTAAATCATTGCTGTTAGTTTGGTTTGGGGAGTTTTATTTTTGCTGTTCTTAAACATCTTTATATAAAGTTTAAATTTGTTTTCATGTGAGGTCTTTAACTATTTACTTGTTACATGTGCACACCTGTGTGAGTTTGTGTGCATCACATGCACACAGGTGTCTACAGAGGTTAGAGGGCATTATATTCCCTGGGATTGGAGTTACAGGCAGTTGGGCTACCTAAAACAGTTGCTGGGAACTAAACCTGGATGTATTGTAAGAGCAGTAAACATTTAACTGCTGAGCCCTCTCCCTCTAGCCTCTCAGCAGGTTTTTTAATGATGTTATTCCAGTAGTTTTACATTGTTTCGGTTGAATTTTGTGTGTGAGTGTTTGCCTGCACGTATGTCTGTGTACCATGTGCATGGCTGATTCCCTTGGAGTCTGATCCAGTCCAAAAGGATGCTGGATCCTTTGGGACTAGATGGTTGTGAGCCGCCACATGGGTACTGAGAATTGAACCTGTGCCCTTTGGAAGAGCAGCTGGTACTGTTAACTCACCGAGCCATCTCTCCAGCACCTCTTTTTTTAAAATTTTTATTTATATGGATGTTTTGTATGTATGTATGTATGTATACTATGTGCATGCCTGGTACCTGTGAAAGCTAGAAGAGTGTCTAGATCCATTGAAAGTGCAGTTAAGGACAATTGTAAACTGCCATGTTGGGCTAGGGTTCTGAACTCAGATCCTCTGCAAGAACAGCAAGTGCTCTTAACCATTGAGCCATCTCCTTAGTGACCCCTGTTTTCTGTTTAAAAATTCTTTATTGGAAGGCCCTCTATATTAACATTATCAAAGCTCATATGAACTCAGAGACTGAGGCAGCATGCGCAAGGCGAACACAGTCTGTACCATGTCCTCCACATATACATTATGGCTTCCAGTTTAGTGTTTATATGTGATCTCTGGTGTGTAAACAAGTGGGTCTCTGTTCTTAAGTCTTGTCTAACTCCAATGTAATGGTTTTGTTTTATAAAATGTAGTATTTGATTTTGTTTTATTTTTTATTATTCCTTAGAAGCTTTTTTTTTTTTAAGGGTTTCTTTTTATTATTGCTGCAAAGAAAAAATAGAGACTGCTTCATGAATTTGCATGTCTTCTTGCTCAGGGGCTGTAACACAAAAAGTAAATGACCCAGGAACAGATATTGGGGTTCAACTGGAAAGACCAGGCCAGGGGAGCAAAGCAGCCAAGCTACCAGAGAGCTGTTACCTCTAACAGGGTTGGGACATTTCTATTCTCAATGTGGCTGGAGAATGAGTGCCTGATTCTGAGACCTTGCACCTACCTGTCTTATATACTTCTCATGAGTCCTGGGATTAAAAGTGTGTACCACCACTTCCTAACTGCTGGCTGCTGGGATTAAGGTGTGTGCCTGGCTTGTAAGGCTCCTGATTGACTTTGCTTTCTGAATCTTCAGGCAAGTTTTAATAAATCATAAATAATATATCACCACAAGAGGCCATGCTAATAATCTCTGTATATTCCAGTTTTACTCTATGTGCTGCATATAGCATTTTATTATTTTGTTATTTTATTATGTATGTGTACATGTGCATGCATGTGCTACAGCATGGGTGTGGAGGTAGAGGGGACAGTTCTCCCATTCAACCCTGGCTTCAGAGATCAAACACAGATTGTCAGGATTAACTGTTTGCCATCTCACCATCCTGTGATTGAGGTTATGGGTTTTTTGTTTGTTTGTTTGTTTGTTTTGTTTTGTTTTTTATCAGATATAGGAATATTTGGAGCCTTGTTCATATAGTCTCTCCCCAGTTCTGAGACTTGAGTGCATAGATTAAAAGTTCACAGAGGCCTTTCCCCTCTTATGTGCCTTCCTACTACTCTCCATGCTTTGGATTGAGTCATTCTCCAGCATTTAGGCTGGTATTAATCCCTTAACAGAATTGAGCATTTTGGGTACAAGTCTTCATCTTTAAAAAGTTCTATGTAGTTTTCCTAAAAACACATTTCTGTCATTACATTTAAATTGTGTGTATCTTTGAGCCTATGTGAGAGCCCCTATAAAGTCCTTCCCTGCTAGTTCAGTTGTCATGGTCTCTTCCTGGTCTGTTCCTCTTGACTCATAGTGCTTCCTGGCCTTTATTATCATATTTTGTGGTTACTTACTGAACTGTAGACAGTGTGGAAGTTTACATTGTTCTGTGATGGGTATTAAGAGTGTTAGAGCTGGGGGCGGGGGGGGGGAGGTATTCTGACTCATTGGGAATTTAGGTGATACAGGGAGCTGCAAAGGGACAGCTCTGAAGGGAAAGGTATCCTGACTCATAGGAAAGTCAGCCAATACCTGGAGCTGTGGGGGGGGGGGGGGATGATCTCCCTGCAGGATGTGGCAATCCCACTTCTCTCCGAGAGAGAGAGCCATTACAGCTGAGCTCTGGCCTGTTCCCCTAAGGGAAGGTCCTAGCAGAGCTAGACATTTCTTCTGCTCAAGATGTTACTTCTGCTAAAGGGGAAACCCCTGTAGAAATGTAGCAATCTCCTCTGGCTCTAGCAAAAAGTTACTTTTTCTGCTCAACTCCCAAGGATGTTTCCCAGGAAATGTAATTGTTTCTTATAGTTTTTATTCTTAACTCTTCAACCTCATCCTACAGCTTGAAAACCAAAAAGGATGTGTTCTGGTAACCTTATTTACAAAGCAGTTCATTTACCCTTATGGACAGTGCTTTTGGACACATGTGTTCAGAAGTTTGTTTTAAAGCTTTGTTAGAGCAGATTTAGGGAATCTTTTATTCTAGGGCCTAGTATCCAGTCACATATGGGCATCATTTTTCTGCTCCCTACTTAAGGCTTGATCCTTTTAGAGTGTCCCTGGCTGCTTTGACATCACCTTGATTTGGCAGGGACTCTACTGTAGCTGGCTGGAACTCAGAGGCACAATTTATATGAACTTTGCCAGCTTTCAGTTTAGAATGCCTGTGTCAGCAGGCAAAGGACCTCACTCTGTAAATGCTCAGCCCAAGATTCAAGCTGAAGATTTAAGCAGACCCCCAACTGAGTTCTGAAAGTCTCCCCCTCTAAAGCACTGCATCTCATAGAACTCTGCTTTTGTCTTCTCTGCTCATAAACTTGATCTGCCTGAGATAACCCCTCTAATCTATAGTCCAGTGTGTTCAGAGCAACAACAGAAAACTGTAGGGCTTCCTGAACTGGCTCATTTCACACCAGACTCTTAGACCCAACATTCTAATCCTCCTCCTTGCATAAATCACTGTACTCAATGGTTAAGTGCTTTCTAAATGGCTCATGAGCCAATCCAGTCTTACAGGAGTCCAGCAGCAGGCTGGTTTCCTCCATTTCAGACTGGCTTCTCTGGTTCTAGATCTTAGAGCTGCTCTGCTCCACCCTCTCTGCCAAGCTTACGTTGTGGGGCCAAAAGCAGGGGGCAGGGGTTGCTCGAATTAGCCAGCTTCCACCTTTTCATTTTATTCCATCCAGTGTGCCCATCCATGTGTTGTGTCCCTCTCCCCACCATGAGTTTGTGCCACCCACATTCAGAGCTGTCTCCCCACCTTGTTTGAGCCTCTCTGGAAGCATCTTCACAGACACACCTAGAATTCTGCTTCACTAACCCTAAGCACTTCTCAGTCTAGTCCTATCAAAATTAACAACATGTCCTTCCTTTCCTTACTTTTTTTTTTTTTAATCTTTACTTAGAAATCAGTGTAGACTGTACATTTCATTTCGTGTATCTGGTATTTGTTTTAATATAAAAAGCATTTTTCTTAGTACACTTGGTAGTCTATGACTTCATAGACTCATGCTCTCCTGAATAGCATGTATGTGTGTCAGGACAACTTTCAGGAGTTAATTTCTCTCCTTTTGCAATGGGTTCCAGCGATCCGATTCAGGCTGTCACTAGTGTGTGGCAAGCACTGTTATCCACTAAACCATCTCAGTGGCTCTGGAGCTGACTTTTACAATAATAGTAACTGTTAATTCCTCATTTCTACTTACACTCGAAATGTGTCTTTGAGGCTACAGTCATCTGATTATGTTTACAAGCATAGCCAACCCTTACTTTTACCTCTAGAATGTTCTCATGTAGCCCTAGTTAGTTGCTACAGTGAGACAGAATCCTACGATGCCTATGTTGTTTATCTATTATTGTGTTGCATGCAGACAGTGGTGCGGTGGGGGTATGTTGTATGACGCAGCATATGTGGAAGTCAGAGGACAACTTTGTTAAGTCCTACCTTTATATGGGTTCCTTGGAGTGAACTTGGGTTTCTAGGTATTTGTGGCAAAGCACCTTTAACCACCAAGCCTTCGTCTGGTCCCTATGGGGCCATCCTCTCCTGTTGTAGGACCCAAGTTACCCTTGTAGTCCAAGTTAATGTACTTTTTTCAAGGACAGTTGTAACCCTCTAAGGTAACCTTTGTCCTATTAGCCCAGATAAGTCCTTTATGTGGGACTCATAATTAAATGTTGTAGTGCTCAGTTGTCACAGGTAACAAAGTAACGGCTTCCCTGATACTGGTTCTCTCTGAAAACACTGTCTTCCTTTGCTGTTTTGCATGCAGTACCTTCTCCAGGCAAGTTCCGCTCTCCTGCAGCACCATCTCCATTGGCTCTGCGGCAACCAGTGAAAGCATTTAGTAACCATGGTTCTGGTTCTGGTAGCCAAGAAACTACACAGTTGACACAGACCTCCTCACCTGGACCTCCTGTGGTGCAGAACACAGTCCCAGCAAACCCTTCCAGCAATATCAATAGCGCCACTCTAACCAGACCTGCAGGGACAACTGCAATGAGGAGTGGCCTACCCCGGCCCAGCGCCCCGTCTGCGGGGGGCATACCAGTGCCTCGCAGCAAGCTTGCACAGCCTGTTCGCAGGTAAGTGGCTCATGTGAGCCTATGCAAGTGAGCAGGCTGCTGTCAGTCATGGCTGTGCATTCAGTAGTGAGTGTGGGGAACCACAGTGGCTCCCACTATCTTAGTACAATTTAAGAAAAGCATTACCTCCCTGTTTTGAAGAAGTCTTCATTTAGACATTATACTACCTTGCTTCAGATTAATTTTGTTCAAAGCCTAGCATTATTAAGCATCTCAAGAAACACCTAGGACAAAGCTTGAGTTGGTTGTGATAGTTGTTCATTTGAAAATAACAAACAGTACAGATAAGGAAAGTACAAGGGGCTTGAGAAAGTACTAGCTGTGTTCCCTGAGCAGCTGCTTTTCAAACTGATAAATTCAGAATTATCTGTAGAGTTCTTATAAGTATAGACACCCAGCTTCTACCCAATTCAGAATTATCTGTGGAGTTTCTATAAGTGTAGACACCCAGCTTCAACCCCAGAGATTCTGAATGAGCCCTCATTTAATTGTTTAACCTTGAAATGATTCTGATCCTGGGGAGATTGACCACAGCCTGTGATCTCTACCCTTCAAGAAGGAGATTAGCACCATCAGTAAGTTTAGATGTCAGCTATAATTAGAGTTTCTTTTCTTAAAAAAAAAAAAAAAAAAAAAAAGTTCAAATCTTAAACTACATTCCTGTACTTTATCTTAATATAAACATTTCAGAATTCCAGATTTAGTAGTAGAATGCACTGCACTAAATACCCCCTTACCTCATCTGTCACAGTAATGAGCACTTCTATTTTTTAGACAAATATGTTGAAGTTTAGTGAAATTAAATAATTTTCGTGATGACTTCTAACTAGTAAGGCCATCAGTTGCAAGTTTGTCTGACTTCAAAACTCTTTACCCAGTACCCCACATTGCCTGCCCCTCTGGTGATGGTGACACTAAGTCTGCATTGTCACAGTCATCATTTCTCCTCACAGAACAATAGATTAGTTGTCTGTGTTAGGAAAGAGTGAGACTTTCTTTCCTCTCCTTTTAATTCCTTAGCCACATTAACAGTAAGGGTTAGATATAGTAAACTTTGAAAGCTGTGAGCATGCTGAACAAGGAAAGGTTGTTCTAATTGTTGCTTAGAGTTGTGGTCTTCATAGTTCCCTGAAATAAACCTCATGGGATGCGGTCTATGCCACCTGAAAATAATGTAACAGTGTATTTAGTATTTTGTACAGGCATAAAAAAGTCATAAAATTCCTTTATTTCAGATCCTTGCCAGCTCCTAAGACCTATGGTAGCATGAAAGATGACAGTTGGAAAGATGGCTGTTACTGACCAGCAGAGAGACAAGAACTCAGAGGTCCACAGCTTCATGGACACCCCTTCACCAGGCTGAAACCAACTTTTATATACAGACTCTGCAGATAAGACTCTTGGGGTTTGTAAAATCCCAGCCCT
Source organism: Phodopus roborovskii (assembly GCF_943737965.1). Classification (NCBI taxonomy): domain Eukaryota; kingdom Metazoa; phylum Chordata; class Mammalia; order Rodentia; family Cricetidae; genus Phodopus; species Phodopus roborovskii. The sequence continues at coordinate 29,030,573 of NW_026126525.1, read as the reverse complement.
CTCTGTCTAAAATAGCACAAACTGGCAGAGATGATGAAGCAGCACTTTAATACCATGTAACATCAGTGTGTTTGGTAATCATGCAATCACTCCCCATGGAGTCACTTTTAGTTTTGTTCACTAGAAACACGGTTCATTTTTTTATTATTTGACAGAGGCCGATATCTGGGCAAATACTTAATGGATGCCAAAGAGAAATGCCCATTTGTAAAGAGAGTACCTTTGTACACAGGAAGATGGTGAATTCAGGCTGTCCAAAACCTCATGTTCATCCTACTTTACTGTACAAATAGTATCAATAAATATTGTGTTAACAAGAACTAATATTCTGACTAATTAAATTGTTTTATTAGTCCTTCAGGATAGAGCAAATTATAAAGATTGGGAAGAAGAAAGGAAGGACTTGAGCTAAAAAGTTAAAACACGCTACCTGTGTTTACGAGGGTTTCAAAAATTACTTTTGTAGGCTCATTGGAAAAGTTAATCATTCTTTTAAATCTCATGTTTTAGATGTAGCTCACACATAGTCACTGCCAGATGGTGTCACTGCACACCCACCAAGTTGCATCAACATCTCAGACTTCTATGTGCTTGTTTTGATTGCCAAAAGGGCTCACTATCAGTTACACAATCTTTCTAAACCTTACAGTTCCTGGCTCAGGAATGATGGCCTTTGCTATTGAAGCCAGCTTACTCACATGCTATTCTCTGTCACAGAACTAAAAGACCTTGTTCCTATGACCAGGGTTCTATGGCGTGAAAGAGCAAGTTGTATGTGTCTTTATTCTTGATAAAACAACACCTCAGAGCTTATAACATGGAATAAAACTTTAGCGCAAGAGGAGGGGAAATCTATGCATTTAACTACAAAAATCTCTGGTGGTGACAGTTGTACTGTTGTTCTAAGTGATATAACGGTCTATTTATGTGGTAGTCAATCCACTTTAAGCTGAATAACTGTATGAAGTATCTTTTTTAAAATACTGTCCCTTTTGAGTTAGATTCTGCCTTACATCAATGTTTGCATTATTTGGTAAAAACCAACTCTAATTTGCTAAATAACTTGTTCTCTAATGGCATATGAGTGTATATATCCCCTTGAAATCAACTGTTTCAGTTTTATTGGATTATTACCAAACTAACTCGAGCTGACTTCTCATTCTTGATAGTGAGGTCTGTTTTTAAATACTTAATCTGGACAGGTCTAAAATATTGGCAGTTGGGTCACATAAAGGTGGAGCGACTTGAACACGTGTCCTGTTAGTAGAGGGTGTTCTATAAGTTGGAAGTAGAAATGGAAGGAAAACTTCCTGCTCAGGAAAGCATGGAGTTAGGGTAACAAAGACCCAGTCTGCCATGACTGACGCTGGACCAGCAGGGAGACCTTCAGCTAGGTAGTGCAAGTGGCCCTCAGTTCTGGGACCTACAGTGTGGAATGGAAGTACTCGTATCCTTGCATTTGAAGGTGGGGAGAGGGAAAGGAGAGTTATCTACGGTGATGAACTGAAACTGTTGCCTTTCAGAGGAAGAGGGGACATGTGCTTTTGTGAGGAGCATGTAACTCTAAGTAATGAAGTAGTAGCCCCTGGCTCCTGGAATCACATGTGCACACAGCAACAGGTCTCTGTTTCAGTGTAACAGTTCAAAAAATAATAAATGCTGCAAACTAATAATTTAAAAAACTTAAATGAACCATCTATTACATTTTATAAGTTAGATAATCAGTTTTAAAAGGAATATTCAGGTTATTTAACATTGTTTTTAAATGGCTGCATCAGAAAAAATATATTTTTTTTTAATTAAACTATTTCATCACTTGTTTAAAAATGTATTTTGGATCTGAGTTTGGTAATATTGTTTTACCTGCTGCTGTGTACTACCACAGACTATTGGCTTTTAGTTTCCTAAAGAGAAAAATTGCCTTTTTACTAGAAAGCCTTTGTGTATTGCCAGTTTTTCTGTTTGGGAAAAATCTAAGGATTTACTGTGGTTAGTGGTACAGAAGAAATATGGATTTGATAACTAGTGCCTATGATTTTAATTTATGTTTGATATATAGTAGTAAGGGGTTATGAATGTTGATTATTTTGTGCCAACAGCCCAGAATTGTCACTTATATGTCAGCAGAAAACTATGACCTCTGCTTCCAAAGTTATTTAATTTTCTCAGTGTTTGGATGTTATTTTTTGTAAGTGTGTTAATAAAAGTGTAAAGAATTGGAAAAATATAAATATTCTTAAGCATTTGCTGGATCATTTTTCTACAGAACTTGTTTGTATATTATAAAACACTCTGAAGAGTTGACTTTTCTCAGTTTTCATACCCTGGAAATCACATTTTGTAAAACTGGGGACCATTCATAATTGTCAGATACTTTTTTAAATTATCTCAGAACATCACTTTTATAAAAAAAAAAGTTTTTTTGAAAGAAAATTAAATACATATGTGGCCCCAGGTATTTGTATAACTCAAGGGTGGTCTAGACTATGTCTGTTTGAATTGACTTAACTCACTGTACAGGTTTCAGTTTTGACAGTGTGATGCATGGTCCTTTTAGATCACATAAAGTTTGATTTGCAAACATTTCTATAGCTGAACTTGTAATATGTGTTTGCCTCCTTAATAAACAGCCCGACCATAATGTTTACTATTCAATCTATATTCATTTTCAAGTGTTTTATTAATTTCTGGGTATGGCAAGATTCCTTCTCTTCCCTCCACCCCATTGCTTACAGTTGGTCTTAATAAATTTCTCAGTTGTTTCTTGTAAACACACAGACTCCAGTCTTATTGCCCAAAACCCTAACTAGAAGGCTGGGGTTGAGTCACTGTGGTCACTCCCCTTGTTTCACATTCACACCATGTGGAGCAATCGCAGTTTACGTTGGGTTTGTTCTTGGAGCTTTTCCATCTGCTCTGAGTTGACATGTAGCTAGAAAAAGCATCTAAAGGCCAACAGGAAAGTTTGCATTTTTAAGCCACATACTTATTTTAGGTGAGTGTGTAGTTCTTTTATGAATGCAACAACTAAGACTTCTGCTCCTTAGTGAGTTCTACTTGTTCTACAGGAAGTGCTTGCACCTCATTACAATCTGTCTTACTGATGACATGAAACAATGACACCCCACATTGAAATTCTTCTCCCTAGGCAGCTGAAGACTTGAAAAACCACTTGAATAATTGTCAGTATACTTATGTCAGTTATAAATGAGAAGTTTATATAAGCCGTGTATGTCTCCAACAGGAAAACCTACATGAAGACTCTTAGAAAATATTTACTGTATTAGTGCTTATTTGAAGACAGGCAAATAGCACAGGTCTGCCATCCTGGTACTGAAGCAGCAGAATTGAGTTCAAGGCGAGTCTGGACTACACACAGTGATGCTGTCTCAAAAAAGGGGGAAATACTTTGAAAAGGCAGAATAAATATTAGAGAAGACAGCATAGTGGAAGGGAGTACTCTTAAGATTTTTTGAATTGAATAGTGCTAAGTAGAAATCTAATTGGGCTAAATAAGACATTTTATTCATGTCCATATTTACAAGTTACATAAAACTATGTGAATTTATTTTAATTCAAACCAATTCTCTACTTTAGGTCGCCTAAGGAAACATTGGTCAACGGTTAACCAAATTACAGCTAAACGGGCCTAAATTCTGTTCTGCACACTAGAGCAAATTTCATAGTAACATTGTATATCTCAAAATAATTAGGACTATTTTGAATATTCTCACCACAAGAAAATATTCTAAATATTATAAATTATATACATGAAGGGGTGCTGTCTATATATGTGAACCAGTTCATGGGCAAACAAAGTAGGTCTGCAGCACAAATGCCAGAGTATGTAAAGTATAAAATGGCTTTCCGGCAATATTTGTTACTCATACAGTGGATGCCAAGGCGCTGGCAGTATTGGCGCTCTCGGTCCGTTGTTCCTGAGGCCAGCACCACTCTCCTTGGCACCCTTATAAACTTCTCCAGAACTGAGGCTCAGTCTCACCTCAGATTTTGTCATTTGCAACCAAAAGGGCTTGTTTTTCCCAACAGTTCTTAAATTGGTACATAAAATGTGTTCAGGAAAGTGAGGGAAGCCAGTGTTGTGTTGGAATTCTCACTAAACTCAAACAACTTGTGAATGAGAGGCCCAGCCACCCAGAAAGTCCTGACATGATCACTCCCACCCTCCAAGTTGCAGCTGCCCTCACTTCCAACAGTAATAATAGAGTTTTGAACTTAAAGCAAAACCATGCCGTTTGAATTTTCTTCTTGATCAAGTGCTAAAAATGTTGGGGTTTTTTCTCTCAGATGCAGCCACTTAACAAAAGTAAGGTTCACCCATGTTGCCAACGTCGCCATGGTTCACTCCCACAGCTTTGTACATGCCATTGTGTAAAAGAACCAGAGTTTGCCCTCTCCAATAAAGGCAGTAGTTTCCAATCGAAGGCTCTTAAAAATAATGCTCTTTGGATTTCTACTAGAGACAAAGCAAACACCACCAACACCCTACTGAATGAAATTTGTTGGACAAGAGCCTGCTAAGAACACCGGGGAAACAAGCAGATTGGAGAAGGCAATCGGCCCATAGAAAAGCGAGTTTCCCATTTCTGCCTCTTTTCTCATCACAGCCCACGGAGGTCACCCATGCCTGCTGCAGCCCCATCCCTGCAACGTGGAAACTGGTGTGTTCATGGCACGTGCTTGGCAAGTAGTGCCACTAGCTGCAGTGAATGGGAGCCCCGAGTTCCTGGGCAGGGAAGGCGAGAGGGGCCAGTTTTCCATTTTCTCTCCTGAGAGTGGCTAGAGTTGTACAGTAGTAGTGACGGGCTTCAATTTGAAGGGAAACGTAATATTTATATCCACAGAAAGGGGGACTACCTTTGTGGGGCAAGAGGGAAACCCAGAGAAGAAAGAGTGAAGGAATCATCTTTGGTTTTGATGGTTTTATTTTTGTGTATTTATGTTTTGAGACGGTGTTTCATTGTGTAGTTTTGGCTACCTTCTACGTAGACAGATTGTTCTCAAACTCAGAGAGATCCACTTGCCTCTGCATCCCAGGTGCTGGGATTAAAGACATACACCACCACACTCAACTCCTTCTCCTGTTTCTAATTAACACAAGCTTCACTTTTCCTCCTAAACTACACTGACACCAGACCTGAGGCAGACTTTGAAAACCAATGTTCAGTTTGAGCCACTGGCTGAGATGTAGGGTACTGAATAGTCAAACTGAGAGACAAGAACCAGTATAGATAGCCCTGCTTGACAGAGATGTAGCAGGTGGCTCAGAACTTCCTGTTTGAATCTGTCTGGGTTTAAGCAAAACAGTCCTGGACTACCTCAGTGTACAGAGTCTAATAATACTGGAAATGCCCAGCATTGTATCTAAAATTACTTAACATACAAAGACCTGAGAAAATATGATACTCAAAACAAAACAAGCCCACCTCAACACAAATGATCCAGTTCCTATAATTAATGGTCTCGAAGGCAGTTACTATAACATCAAATAGCATCTTCAAAGTAAGTAAGTACAAAGGAAGCAGACTGGGACAGAAAACTAATGCACTTAAAAGTATTGAAATCATAATGCGTGTTCTCTGATCGTAAGAAATGAAAGCAGAAATCAACTATGGAAGGCTAACAAAAAACATCTGAAAAATTTAAAACACTAGTTATAAATAGCCTAGGATCAAAGACAAAGTCAATAACAAAACCAGAAAATGTTTCCCTCAAGTTCTGCTTTTATATTCTTTTGTGTGTGTGTGTGTGTGTGTGTGTGTGTGTGTGTGTGTGTGTGTGTGTGTGTACAGGAACTGGGACACCCACACTCCTGAGCGGGTGTCTCTATTCCTGTCATTCCACAAGGAGCAGAGAGGAGGCATCCTTTCGTAACTCAGCCTACCAACAATTACAGAGACAGAATCCCCACTCCACTCTAGATGAGGCGCACAGACAACTTTACACCAGTGAAGGTGTGGAAGGAGAAGACTCGCCTGATAGGACCCCCCTAAAAGAAAATAAAACCCAAACCATTTAGAGTCTCAAATTCCCCAGCTCGGGGCCCCTCTCTATCCCAGAAGCATGTGTGCTTGCCAGTGAACCCGCTCACTCTGCACTGGGCTGTTTCCCGACCATTTAATTCTTTAAGGGTGAGGAGAACTCCCCTGCTAGCTTCTGCCACTTGGCTCTAGTCAGATGCTTAATTGCAACAAGAACATTTAGCCTATGGCCTGTTGTGTTCCAGAAGCCAAAGGGTTTGTTTTGTCCCGTGCTTCCATTAAGCCGGAGAAAATGGCAGACAGGAGAGCTTGTTCTTATGTAGCCCTCGGTGTGCTTATTATATAAATATTGTCTTTAGGAGGAGTGAGGGGGAGGGATATGTGACAAATCCATTTGACCTGTTTTAAGTTTTTTTTGTTTGTGAGACAGGATCTCTTTGTAGTCTTGACAATCTTCTATCTTTCTTTGTAGACAAAGCCAGCCTCAAACTCACTGAGATCTTCCCGCCTCTACCTCCCAAGTGTTGGAACTAAAGGTATGTGTCACCATGCCTAGCCCATTTTCACATTTTTTTTCTTAACCATAATTTATTCAATTTCTTTAACACCTTTTTGAGGGCTTTATAATTTTTATTTAAATTTGATACAAGCTTGTTTTACATGTCAATCCTAGTTCCTGCACCCTCTCATCCTCTCCCCAATTTTGACATTTTTAAACAAAGTATCCAATTTATTCTCCAGTGAGCTGTTAGGATGCTCTTATCTACATTGAACACTAGGGGGCAATCTTGTATGCTCTCAGAATGTTAAGTCTCCAGTTGCTCTAAATTCAGATTGGTTCGATTTTCTGTACAAACAAATCAGTGTGATATTTTCATCATGATCAAGTGTGGTACCTTCTTCATAATCTTGGAACAGGAAAAAGCAAATTCAACATTATAAAAACTGAGGGAGTGTAAATGAAGTTTAGCTAATAAAAATGACCAACACTGGGGCTGAAGAGCTGGCTCGGCAGTTGAGAGCAATGCATACTGTTCCTTGGGGCCCAGGTTTGATTCCCAGCATGTATATGGCAACTTTCAACCATTTGTCACTTCAGTCCAGGGGATCTGGACTTTTCAGGCCTCTGCAGGCACACATGTGGTTCACAGACATACACCTGCATGCCTGTGCCTCCCAAGTGCTGGAATTAAAGGTATGTGCCACTGTGCCTGGCAGAGCAAAGAAATTCTACAAATGAGAGAAGAACCTAACTTGTGTTTAATTTCTTCTGGAGCCATGAACAACACTTTAAGAAGAATGCACGCTCAGGGAAGGTTGACTAGTAGAAGGAAGTCTATTATGCTATCCATGGACTGTGAGTGACTAGTGGACACATACTTACACATTATACACACATATGTCTGTATATGGGGTCTTGCACAACAAACTTTGGGCTTGTGCGCGCTAGGCAAGTGTCTATTACTGAGCTACAAACCCAGCCCTACAGAAAAAAAAACAAATTTTGATGTTTGGATCCCAGATCCACAGATGAAACAGGGAAAGGTTATCAGAGCAGAGTCAGGGCATATACTTCCACAAACAGTCCAGGAAGTCTCTTGTCAACTTACATGTGTGGGCCAATTTGAGGCCTGTCTAAGCCTGGTGGTTCAACTGAATGACACAAAATTAAATTTAAAGAGCACCTAAAAGTGGCACATCTCTCTCACCCTGAGTCCCCTCTCTTAATGATAGCATTCAGGCATCTGTACTGGCCTACCCCTGAGGTCCTGACAGGATACACTCTCAGCTGCAGCCACTAAGAGCACCTCCTGTGTAAATCACCATCTGCCCTGCCCATTTTCCATCTTTCCCTCCCCCTCTTCCTTCCTTCCTTCATTCCTTCCTTCCTCTCTCTCCCTCTCCCTCCCTTCTTCTTCCTCTCTTTATCTCTCTCAGTGTCTTCTCTCCCTCTCCCTCCTCCTCCCCTCCCTTACCTATCCTCCCCTCTGTCTGCTTCTCTCTCTCTCTCTCTCTCTCTCTCTCTCTCTCTCTCTCTCTCTCTCTCTCTCTCTCTGCCTGCTTGTTTCCAACCTCTCTGCCCCCATTTTCTTTTCTGCTGCTCCTGTCCCCAGAAGCTGATCTCCCCTCTCGCCTTCATGCAAGCTCTATTGTACAGTGTCTTTTACCACCTTTTTAAAAATTATGTTTATTTTGTGTGCATTAGTATTTTGCCATGTGGGTGCTGGGAATTGAACGTGGGCCCTCTGGAAGAGCAGTCAGTGGTCCTCCAAGTGTTTCAGCTTGTGATGAAAATCTTACCATTGCTCTTGCTTTCAATGTGATGTACTCTCCCAATGAAAAACACTTGTCCCAAGTGCTTTGGCACCCTATTTGGGGAAGGTGTCCAGTTTTTTGGGGAACTCACCATGGGCCTGTTGAACTTGTACTGTTCCATTCTGGAAATGTTATTCCAGAGAGTCAAGGGCCCTGGGTACCTGGCTCATGATTCCTCTGTGGGGTCGTGGGGAAGCACCCAGATGGAACCCAACAACTAGTTATCGAATCAGTGAATGACCGGTCACTCACTGAAGAAGTAGGTGCTTTTGGGTGATGACACCAGGCTGAATGTTAAGACCTAGGCCAAGTTGTAACTAAGAGTCTGGGCCATGAAGCATATCAGAAATATGGCTTTAGGGGGTTTGCTTATATGTTGGTACTTGGAAGAGCTGTTCATGGCATAATCTCTCTGTACAGGGATAAGAAGTGGGCTCTGAGGCAGTCATTGATGAGAGGAAACCTGTTTTCCAAACAAAGACAAATCATGAGGAAGCTGTTGACCGTCCTACAGCACTTTGCTTCTCAGCAAGACTGGGGATCCTCTAAAAAGAGATCATGCCAAAGCACACTAGTTATTGGCAGCCACTATTAGAAAGGACCACTTCTAGATACACAGTCTAAACCAGCCAGAGAGGAAGCTGAGTAGGAAACAGAAAGGAGCAGGGAAGAAAAGTGATAAGCCAATGAGAAAAGTTGCCAGAAGAGTAATTCAGGTGAGTATTTCTGGCCCAGCAGCTGCTAACTAACTCTCCTCAAAGCTATTTAGCCCCAGCCCTCTGGCTCAGAAATCACCACCGTATGTCCCATCCCCCCACCCCCCAGTCAAGATGCTTGCAGGCCTGTGCTCTGCTCTAAGGAGCACCACCTGCTTCTTCACCAACTATTTCTCCTTCTAAGAAGCCTCAAGCTGCTGTCAGGAAACTAGCCCCACTAATTCCACCTGATGCTCACAAACTCGGTCCAGCTGCTGCCATTGAGGGCCGCTCTGCCGGTCTATCATGGGCACTAGCGCCTGTAGTGAGTAGACTCTTCATCCAGGTTGGTATCTGCCTTCTCCCATTCCCTTTCCTCTTTCTCTTCAAGTGCCACACCCCTGTGGATAAAGATCTCAGGGAGAGCAGCTCTGGTCCAGTGCTGTCTTCCAGCCAGAACAGGCTCGCAGCTGAGCTCACAATTGGATTTGTGTACAGTGATGATGGCAGAGGCTAGAGTACCTGGGAGCCAGTCTGAGACAATGATAAAATCCAGACCTAGCGAGTGGAGCGGGGCTCCTCAACTCCTGGGCTGGCAGACTGGAGCACTGCGAGTGGGGAGACCGTTTGTGTGCCATAAGAGTTCATATAAACAGATAGTTTTCATTCATGGGGAGCCAGATGTTTTTTTAAAGATCAACATTTTCTGAGTGAAAACTGCACCCGAATCAGATGGAAAGCAAAAAAGAACTGAAAAGGCAGTTGTGTGTGGCATGCTAGTTTTGGGGTGATGGTGGGGAGCCTGAACCAATCAAAAGGCTCACAGTGGCAAATCCAGCTTGTGCTGAAGGAAGTTGGCTGACACTGAACTCTCCTGAGATTTCCAGTCTTATGGGGCAAAGGAGACAAGCAGGCCCACAGTCTACCTACAAAGAACATACGGGATGGCATGCTGGCAGCCATGATCTATTACAAACAAAAGAATCTTTCTTGCCTCCTGTGGTAGTTTGAGTGTAATTGGTCCCCCATAAGCTCACAGGGAGTGGCATTATTAGGAGGTATGGCTTTGTTGGAGGAAGTGTGTCACTGTGGGGGTGGACTTTGACCTCTCCTAAGCTCAAGCTATGCCCAGTGAGTAATTCAATTCACTTCCTGTTGCCTGTGGATCAAGATGTAGAATTCTCAACTCCTTCTCCAGCACCATGTCTATCTGCATGCCACCATGCCTCACCATGATGATAATGGACTAAACATCTGAACTGTAAGCCAGCCCAATTAAATATTTTCCTTTATAGGAGTTGCCATAGCCATGATGTCTCTTCACAGCAATAGAAACCCTGACTTAGACGGCTTCCTTCAATTATGGAGGGAGCTGAATAGATAACACAGTAACAAGTGACACAGCCATCCTCAGACTACAAGGAAAATAATATCTTTCTCATTTATGTTGCTTGGAACTTTCACAACTAAATACATCAGAGTGAATATATAAAAGCCCTGGCTTCAATACCTAACACACACACATACACCAATGTTGTAAAAACAAACAGATGACAGAAGTTAAGAAGAGCCTCGAAAACCCTTGAGGAGCCAGACAGGATGGTCCCAGCAGCCCCTGCGATTGTCACACTTTAACCAATAACATCTTTGGTAAAGAATGCCGTGTCACTTAAAGGTGAGAACTGTGTTCAAGTGGTCTTCCCTGTCTGACGTTTTCCACGTCTCTAGAGTTCCCTAAGGAAGGGAGTCGGGCTAGAGGATGGGGAGCTAGATTCATGGGCTATCCTTAGGAATAATTCTGGAAAGTACTCAGGAACACACACACTGGACTTTCTGTGGGTGAAAACGCACTTCTGTTGTAGCATTGAGACTGACTGTGTCCTTCCAACTGTGGGCCTGGCTCATGAGCAGTTGCCTTGGGAGAAAATGGAACTAAACTCCAAATTAGCTGGATTGTTTTTGACCATATAAGCCTCCCTTCAACTCAAACTCTGACCAAAAATAATATAGCAACTTAAATTTATGGACCTAACAACTTCTTTTTTTTGTTTGTTTGTTTGCTTGCTTGCTTGCTTGGTTTTGGTTTTCTTGAGACAGGGTTTCTCTATATAACAACCCTGGATGTCCTTGTTCTTACTCTGTAGATCAGGCTGGTCTTAAACTCACAGAGAATCACTTGCCTCTGCCTCTATAGAGTGCTGGGATTAAAGGGGTGCACCACCACCCATGTACCTAACAACTTCTGATCCTTCCTTTTAAAAATATCTTAATTTAAAAAGAAACCAGCAAGCCCACCAGGCATTTACTAAATGGCAAATGTTTCCTGGCTTTATAACTCGCTTAGGACTTTATGGAAAGCATCAATGGGACATTTTTACTTAGTCTCCAATTCAAAATACTTCAAAACAATGCAATTATTTCCAAAGAGCTTAGTACTAATTAGCAAATCATGATTCAATTTAGCTAAATTGCCATGTGAACCCTTGAAAGTGAAGATATAGACAGATGTGTCAAAACTTGGTCTTCTTGGGAAACTTCCAAGCTGAATCATAACAAAGGTTAAATTCCATGGTCAGTGTCGTAGTAATTCACTTAGGATGACAGTCACGTTTCTTGACACAAGTCCTCCTAATGGCAGACTCTCTGAAAATCCACCCATCTAATGGCACTTATACTATCGGAGGCCCTAACTGGCTTTGTCATGGCTAAGTAGAGTTGTAATGATAGAATCCACAGGTCAACATAAATGACAGGGCCAATTAAAGTCATGAACCTGACTTCCTGGCATGGCTTGAATTATCGAGTTCTAAGTGATCACTCAGACAAGCAGGGAGACATCTCAGCAGATGATTTTCCAAGAATGGTGAGGATCCCAGACTGGTCACTAGATGTCTCCTCTCCTCACTGAGCTATGTTTATATTTTTAATAAATTATTTATTTATCTAGCATCCTGGCTGCAGTTTTCCCCTCTCCTCTCCTCCAAGTCCCTCCTGTTTATTTTGAAATATGTAAACATCCAGAAACAGGCTTGAGCAGACAAGGCTTGTTTAGCATTTGGACTTGGCTTGCTATCATGGTGGGAAAGAGTTGGCAGGGCATTTCTTTGGTGACGTTTCCTGTTTATAGACCTTGATGGCATTTACTACTCCCAACCTCAGGACACAGCCTTTCTATACATGTTTTCAGCTGAAATTGTAGGGGGAAATGGCTACCTGTGTACCCACTATCATACAGGTAAAGTCCCTAACTATACCCCCCAAACCACTGGTGGTATGAGAAGACAGGATAGCAATAGCATCAGGGATGCAGGCCTAGCTGCTGCTAGATATCACAGGGGCCAGGTCAGCCATGTACATCGGCTCTTTATAACCTGTAAATTGCAAGATATCCAGTGTTTTTAACCAGTATGCATCCCAACATGAGGGTTTGTTCCTTGCATCTAGGTTAAAAGTCTGTTTCTAGTGAGTTTCAGTTTACAAAATTGATGGAGTTTTGAAGAAGAGTTGACCACTGAAGAGCCATCTGCCTGGACCAAAGGGTGGTGCATACAAACTGTCACAGACACACAGGAGCAAGGGGAATAAGATGCTAAGCATTGCTTGCTTCTAAGATCATGTGACCTGTTTCCAGGCCTCTGACTGGGGTGAACCCTTTCCATAGTTGATCCAAACAACAGAATGTGAAGGAGAAAAGAGGGACTTCTGTAAAATGGTCAAGAGTGTCAAGGATTTGTCACATCATTGTCAAGCAGCTTTAGAAAGTGAGAGAGTGATGGAGAGGAGAGTTGTGGCAGGGATCCCCTGAGGTCAGCTGCCGTTGTGTTTATCCCTGGAGTCATTTTGCTCTTGTAGATAAAGACTTCCATGATGTCTGAGGCATTGTTGCCATCCCAGACTCTATTCTCACAGCTGTACTTAGCCCTGTGACAGGTCAACTGGGGTCATTTATAGCATAAATGTCATTATCTGTGTCCTTATTAGAGGCTGCTATGCTTCATAAATCTTGTTGGACATTTACCCTCGGGAAATGAGGTGGCAGTTTCCCCAGGCCAACCTTGGATCTGTGCCTTCTGAGAAAGCTTTGTATTTATTTCGTCTTGTGTCTAAAGGTTAAGAAGGGAGGTTAGAGGGGACTGAAGAGATGGCTCAGTGGTTAAGGTCTTCCAGAGGATCTGGGTTCAATTCCTACCACTAACATGGTAGTTCATAGCCCTCTGTAACTACAGTCCTTCTGGGGGTATCCAATCCCTTCTTCTAGCCTCTGTGGGCATTGTGCGTACATGGTACACAGACATATATGCATGTAGAACACCCATACACATAAAATAAGAATAGAGGTTAAAAAATATAAGGGCGGTTTGATAGTTTGAGCCCTTTTAGTTATATATTGTCTTGGAATTTCTATTGCTATGATAAAATACCCTGACCAACAGCAACATGAGGATGTGAGGGTCTATTTTGCTTATATTTCCAGGTAATAGTCTATCACTGAAGGAGGGCAGGGCAGGAACTCAAGCACAGCAGAACTTGGAGGCAGAAACAGACGTAGAGGCCACGGAGGAACACTGCTTACTGGCTTGCTCTTCAAGGATTGTTCAGCCTGCTTTCATATATAATCCAGACCCATCTTCCTAGGGGTGACGCCACCCACAGTGAGCTGGGACCTTCCACATCAATGGTCTGTCCACAGCCCAATGTGGTGGGGGCATTTTCTCAACTAGGGTTGGTTCTCACTACATGAATGACTCTAGCTTGAATTGAGTTGACATAGAACTAGCTAGCAAACATATATGGTGAATACAACTTAATATTGGGATTGGTCTACTGACACAAGCTCCCCAGAACAGCTCCTTTGCCTTTCCCCTTCTGTTTTCATCCCTGACTCCCCAAGTCATCCTCAGCCTACAGAATGGAAAAAGATCTTCACCAACCCCACATCTGGCAGAGGGCTGATCTCCAAAGTATACAAAGAACTCAAGAAACTAGTCACCAACACACCAATTAATCCAATTTAAAAATGGGGTACAGATCTAAATAGAGAATTCTCAACAGAGGAATTTCAAATGGCTGAAAAACACTTAAGGTATTGTTCAACATTCTTAACCATCAAGGAAATGTAAATCAAAACAACTCTTGAGATACCATCTTACTCCTGTCAGAATGGCTAAAATCAGAGACACCAATGACAGCTTATGCTGGAGAGGATGTGGAGAAAGGGGAACACTCCTCCATTGCTGGTGGGATGCAAACTTGTACAGCCATTTTGGAAATCAGTATGGTGTTTCCTCAGGAAAATGGGAATCTGTCTACCACAGAACCCAGCAATTCCACTCTTAGATATATACCGGAATGATCCACATCCATGCAACAAGGACATCTATTCAACTATGTTCATGGCAGCATTATTTGTAATAGCAAGAATATGGAAGCATCCTAGATGCTCCTCAACCAAGGAATGGATAAAGAAAATGTGGTACATTTACACAACAGATTTCAGGAATTTGTATGTTTTTGGTTATGATCCTAGCCTTTAACAGCTGAGCCATCACTCTAGCTGGAATTCAGGACTTCTTAATGGCCGTCATCCCTCCAGTCCAGTAGTTTTCTTTTCAAGTTATTTTACCTAGAACTTGTCACTGTCTTCAGCAGGAAAGTTGGCTCTGGTATTCCCTCTAAGGAATGACAATTATTGATATGCAATTTGCATACTGAAAAGTATAAAAATCTTCCAGTTTTACACAATTCTTTTCTCTCACCTTAGTGAGAATGCTGCTTTAATATTTCTGTCTTTAAAACCAAGGTGTGGTGGTGCCAGCCTGTAATCTCAGCTACTCAGTACACTGAGGCAGGAGGATCGTGTGCTGCCTGGGCTAAAGAGCAAGTTCAGGGTCAGCCTGGTTAACATAGTGAGACCTCATCTCAAAATACTTTTTTCCAAAAGGATTGGGAATATAGCTGTTAGCACAGTGCTTGCATGTCATGCACGAAGCCCTAGATCCAGCCCATGGGGCCTCTCTCACTCACTTGTCTTCTGGCTTAAGTGGGGTTCTCACTCGGCCCCCAGCCTCTGTACATGCCTTCCTGGTCTGACTTTGGGCTCTGAGCCCCTAGAAACTGCCAGGAGCTCATCTCAAAGGATATTTATTATATTTCATTTTGACGTTCTGTCACTAGAAGAGGTTTCAGAATAACTTGCCTGCAGGATCGCCAGGACCACTTCATCTTGCTAAATCTGATTCATATTTAGAGGTGCAATCCAAAGGTCACCCCTTCTGTACCAGCTTTCCAGTCATCTCCTGGAAGAGGTGGACTTGCTGCTGTTAATGAAAGCCTCCCCAGGCCGCCGCTGCTTTAACCGTGCCAGTCCTCAGCACCAGTTAGAAGCCACCCATGCAGGCACTTGGGGATGATCTCTCTCTCAGCTGCCTCTAGTGTTGTGCTCGTCAAGTGAGAACACTTAATACTTGCTGAATTAATTCATTCATAAGTAAAGTGATTAATAAATAGTATGCTAATGCCATGTATCAACTTCAGCAAATGCTTGCTCCCAGTTGTTGCTATAGTTTGGCTCTTAAATGTCCCACCCCCTGCAAAAGTCTTATCTGGCCTTGGTCCCCAGCATGGTCCTATTGGGAAGTTGTAGGAATTTTTCAGAGGTGGGGCCTCATGGGAGGTCTTCAGGTCGTTGTAACCATGGAAACTGGTCCCCCATCCTTTTTTCTATCACTTCTCAGGCACAAGGTGAGCCCTCTTGAGCCACCATCTTGTGCTACTATAATGTGTACCACAAACCCAAATCAATCGCATCAATGGACCAAGGATTGTACCCTATAAAATAAGAGCCCATATAAGCCTCTTTCCTTGGTAAGCCAGTTGTGACCCATAGGTGGGAATCCTAGGCTTAGAGATGAACGTCTATGATGTCAAAGCCCACATTCTTTCACTGGCTGGGGAGTTAAAAAAATATTTTAATTACTTGTGGGATTCCCTTTCTATTTATAGTGTGGTCCCTAAAGTGTCAGCATCAAGCATCTTCCAGAACTTTTTAGAAATATAGATTCTGGACTGGGCAGACAGCTCAGTGGTAAACACATGTCTAGAAAATGTGAGACTGTGGGCTGAGTCTTCAAACCACAGCAAACAGATGAATGGCCTTTTATAAAGTCCCACTGCGGGCCTTGTGAATTATTCTATAGTTAAACAATGTCCTCAGATGATGCTGTGGTTGGAAGTACGCGAATTTGTTGCTGATATTATTGTCTTGTTTGAACATCAGCACCATAACACAAACTCTTGGGCATGCTAGGCCAATGCTTTACTATGAGCTACACCCCCAGCCCCAGAAGCCTTTTTTTTTTTTTTTTTTTTTGAGACAGGGTTTCTCTGTGACTTTGTGACTTTGGAAATGGTCTGGAACTAGCTCTTATAGACCAGGCTGGCCTTGAACTCACAGAGATCCACCTGCCTCTGCCTTCCGAGTGCTGGGATTAAAGGTGTGTGCCACCAACGCCTGGCCAGAAGACTGTTTATAATATAGGTATTTATTATTATTGCTATTGCTTGTTAGTAATTTATTTATTTTTATTTTATGTACATTGATGGTTTGCCTGAATGTTTGTCTGATCCTGGCATTACAGACAGTTGTTAGCTGAGATGTGGGTATCGGGAATTGAACCTGAGTCCTTTGGAAAAACAGTACTCTTAACTACTGAGCCAGCTCTCCAACCCCTATTATTATTGTTATTAGGTCTTTGAGACAGTCTTTCTTCATAATTCTGGCTCTCCTGGAACACACTATATATAGACCAGACTGGCCTTGAACTCACAGAGATCCTCCTGTTTCTGGCTCCATAGTTCTGGGATTAAAGGCATGAGTCACCCACACCCAGCTATGTATTTATTTTTATTCCAATTCATTGCAAAGCGAGTCAGCAGCATGATTTTCTACTACATATTTTCCATCTGTAATGTGATCCACAATGGTTTATGAACCTTAACTCATCCATTCAACTAGATATAGCTGAACTAATTTTATTATTTCTCACTCAGGCTGTTACAATTATCTCCTGATTCATTTGCTTTCCCATCTCTTCCATCTTTGAATTCACTGCAAGCAATTTTTAAGCAGTGAGGTGCATTACTACAAGAAATTGCAGTAAAAGGACTGAAATAATCAGGTAGCAGCACAGCTGCTCTGGTTGGTGTGTGGGGGCATTGTGTGTGTGTGAGAGAGAGAGACAGAGAGGCAGAGAGGGAAAGAGAGACAGAGAATGTGTGTATATGAATGTGTGAGTCTACATGTGTATGTGACTATTGTGAGTATGTGTGTGTGTGTATGTGTGTGAGTGTGTGTATGAGTGTATGTGTATGAACGTGTGTGAGTACATGTGAGTGTATGTGTGTGTGAGTGTATGTGTGTGTGAGTGTATGTGAGTGTAGTGTGTGAGTGTATGAGCATGTGTATGTGTGCATGTGTGTGAATGTATGTGTGTGTGAGTGTATGTATGTGTGAGTGTGTGTATGTGTGTGTGAGTGTGTGTGTGAGTGTATGTGTGTGTGAGTCTGTGTGAATGTGAGTGTGTATGTGTGTGTGTTTGTGAGTGTATGTGTGTGTGTGAGTGTGTGTGAGTGTATGAGTGTATGTGTGTGTATGAGTCTGTGTGTGTGTGAGTGTGTGTGTATGTGTATATGTATGTTTGAGAGAGTGTGTGTGAGTGAGTGTATGTGATTGTGTGTGTGTGTCTGTGTGAGTGTGTGTGAGTGTATATGAGTGTGTATGTGTGTGTGAGTGTGTGTGTGTGTGTGTGTGTGTGTGTGTGTAGGTAGGGCAGAGTTCTGTCTTAAGCTCTCCCAGGTCTTCATCGATGCTTCCCTGTATCTCTAGGCATCTGTGGAGGACACATGACTGCCCTGGCTCCATCTGTAAATAATGGGTGTGTCACAGGTGACTTAGTAATAACTGAAGTAACAAGGTTCATGAGGAATATGGTTTACAGTAGCTTGGAGTGGATCCGAATCATGTTTTCTGCTTTTCAGTGTACTTTCTTGAGGATGGCAGTCCTTGTATTTGTTACCCATAAAGACATCAACATATACAGCTTGATGAACAGAAATCCAGGGTCACAGCTCTAGGCTGGCTGCTGTGTTACTGCCAAGAAGAGGTGTCTTCAAATCATCACGCGGTGAGTATGAACTCATCTACCTGTTTAGGTCACTTGTGCCCTGGTCACTCCATCCGGTGCCCTTCCTTCAGGACACCAGTGTCCCCATCTGTGTCTTCACAGGTGTTGCTGTTTCTTTGGCTGGGACCTCACTTTTCCACCACCACCACCACCACCCCGTTACAGTTTGAATAGGTTGAGGAGTGGATGGCTGGTGGTGGGAGATGAATGGTGAGGGAGTTCCACAAAACTTTTAGAGCTATGGACCCCTGATCCCACCACTTGATGCTAATTCCTCCTGGCTTGCTTTGGGCCTCTTGACATTTTTAATGCCCTCATTGTGAGTGTTTTGTGTGCTGTTCAAAGGCAGAGATCTTGTCTTTACTCATCTTTGTACCCTCGGGGCTGTTACGCTGAGAACAACAGGACACTTCATTTTGTCCTTTCTTAATGGAGCAAGTCAAAGAATGTCACCTTATGTTTTAGTGTTTTTACAGCCATCTTTCCTTTGGTCAAAATGACCCCAAAGGATGTTCGTTGGGGTCAAAATAAAAGCGCTTGTGTTCCACACATATTTTTCTAGCTTTGGTTTCTCTACAGTGACAAGAATTCTGTGTGTCAGCTCCCTCAAGAAATTATCAGCATCCATATCATAGTCATTTGCATGAAATATACATCAGGAATCCCCTTCTTTGGCCAAACTCAGCAGTGCACAGGGCCAGGCTTTTAAAAAGAGCAATTCATTAGCTTTGGAAATAAGAAATGACAAGGGGTAATTGATCTATTTTAATTTGCTCTCTGAAGAGATAGCTTTTATTTCTTTGGCCCATGGCCCCTTTTGATTTAATGTATATATTTTCCAGAAAATTCTCCCCCCCTAACTCAATGGGTAGCAAATTTTGGATGATTTAGACTGTTTTAAATTATACAGTAGACTCTCTGTCTTAGCCCTTCCCCACAGTAATTAAATATAGAAATCGGCTGTACCAATGTCCCCTGCCTTGCCACTGTTCTCATCTCAGACCTCACTCCAACCTTTAGTCCCTGCTTTCCCCTCCCCCATGGAGATTTTAATTTTGTTAAAACGTTTTTTGCCGCAGCTGTGAGTCAAGCAGCCCGGCAAGCCGCGGAAATACAATGCCATTTAGTATTCCAGCCCACAGCCCAGACAGTTGCACATCGGGTCATTTGGAACAGTGCTCTTGAGACTGCTTTATTTGACAGTGATTGGCAATACCCTGCTGTTGGAAAAACAGTCCTCACGTTCCCAGCAATAGCTTGGCTTTCAGGACCAGACCACAAACAGAAGCCACTTTCACAGACATGACTGTGGTCCACATGCCACAGTGTAACACTAAAGCCACACTCCTGAGTCCCTCAAGCTGGTTGGATCTAACATATCCATTCATGAATCCATCTATCTTCCACCTGGGCTGCTGCAGGGTTCTCTATGAGGCAGCTGTAGGCTTGAGCACAGCACCTCCTCCTAACATGGCTCTTAGAAAAGAGTGTCTATAGGAAAGCCAACGGCGGCGTCCCCAATGTCACAGGGCAAGCCATGAGAGTTAAGGGGATCACAGAGGCAGTGAGTAAATTTAAGGGGTGAACTGGATTCTCTGGATTGAGAATAAGGAGTGCATGCATGTCCCACTAGACAAATGGCCACGTTAAGTAGGGAGGAGATGGACTGGGCAAGGGAAAATAATAACTCCTGCTTCCTGCTGAGTTCATAGTGTCTGTGATGGATTTGGGGTTCGGGTGAGATTTGGGGCTAGAAATGTACGTTGGGGGATCAATAGTGACAGTTTGTGAAATCACCTAGTTAAGTACTCGATGAGATAAAAGAAAGAGCTCATGACTAAACTCCAGGGTTAACAAGGGTTATAGACAAAGCTGAAGAAGGTGCATGATCCTGCGGGAGGGAGAGGACCAGCCAGGCCCATAGCAGCCATTGTGGACGTGACCCTATTCATCTTGTTTTCTTTCCCGTTTGGGTGTTCTGGGTTTGGTTTTGGTTTGTGCTTTGGTTCGTTTGTCATACCTGACATTCATCCAGATGAATGAATTTCGATTTTGTCTAGTTCCATTTCATTTTAGGAATGAGAAGAGCAAAGCTAAAAATCGTGTGACTTGTTTAGGGCTGGGGAGTTGGCATATTGGTTAGGAGCACTTGTTGCTCTCGCAGAGGACCCTGGTTCGACTCTCAGCACCCACATGGCAGTTTACAACTTTATAATTCTAGTCCCAGGGGAACTGAAGCCCTCTTCTGGAACCCTCAGGCACCAGCACATATATAGTGCACGCATGCACATACACACACATACACACACACACACACACACACACACACATATGCAAAGCACTCATACACATAAAATAATAAAGCAAAAGTAATTTCTCTTGATCTTTTCATTTATACTGCCCTAAGTCTAGCACTTACACATCTTTTAAGAAATCATTTTTCAAATCAGTTTGGTCTTTTGGAAACTGAGCATCTTTACTTTGATTTTGAAACTGTATTCTTCTTCTTCTCCTCCTCCTCCTCCTCCTCCTCCTCCACCTCCTCCTTCTTCTCCTTCTTCTTTCTTCTTTTGTTTCTGTTTTTAAGACAGAGGCTTTGTTTTCTATATAACAGTCCTGGAACTAGCTCTGTAGGCCAGGCTGGCCTGGAACTCACAGAGATTCAGCTAACTCTGCCTCCCAAGTGCTGGGATTAAAAACATGTGCTTTGGTGTTTTGCTTACATTTACATCTGTGTGAGGGTGTGTGTTAGTTAGGGTTTCAGTTGCTGTGAAGAGAGACCATGACCATGAAAGCTCTTATAAAGGAAACATTTAGTTGGGGTGACTTGCTTACAGTTTCAGAAGCTCAGTCTATTATCATCATGACAGGGAGTATGGTGGCATAGAAGCAGATGTGATGCTGGTAGCTGAGGGTCCTATATCTTGCAGGCAACAGGAAGTCAACTGAGACACTGGGCAGTATACCTGACATAGGAAACCTCAAGGCCCACCCCCACGTGGCATATTTCTTGCAACAAGGCCACACCTACTTCAAGACACCTCCTGATAGTGCCACACCCTATAAGATTATTGGGCCCAATTGCATTCAAACCACAGGGTGTCAGATCTTGGAGTTACAGTTGTGAGCTGCCATGTGGGTGCTGGGAATTGAAACTGGGCCCTTTGGATGAGCAGACAGTGCTCTTAACTACTGAGCCATGTACACATGTACATAAATAAAGTGATGATAGTAATAAATCTTGGTGGCACATGCCTTTAATCCCAGTACTCTGGAGGCAGGAGTAAGCAAGTCTCTATGACTTTGGAGCCAGCCTTGTCAACACAAGGTCAGGGTTGTGTAGTGAGATCCTGCCTTGACAGAAAAGTTAATCTTTCTTCCTCTGCATAAAGCAACAGAATATAAAACAACCCAATCAAAAAACCCTAGTAGAGTCCAATTTTAGACAGAGGAAATATTTTTACTAGTAAGCCTTGAAAATATCAGTGGACATTTTCTATAAAAGTTTAGGCCACATACTTTAACATCCTTCTGGGACTTTGTAGAGACTGTTTTTTGCTGGTCAGTTTATCGGATAACAAATCTCCCCCTCTACCCTCACCCATTCTGAGATAGTCACATTCTGTAGCTCTTGCTGGCCTGGAATTAGCTATATAGTCCAGGCTAGCCTTGAATTAATTGAGACCCACTGTCCTCTGCTTCCCTAGTGCTGGGATTAAAGGCTAATGCTATCATGTCCAGCCAACAAGACTTGGTGCTATTTGAAGGTAATATGTGAAGTTCTAGAAAATTCCTCCAAAACTTGCATTAAGATCAAGTTGAAATTTTAGGTTAAATTATGTGAAAAGAGGAATGGCCTAACAAGGGAATGGAAGATTAGCAAGGGAAGGGAGAACAATGGCATCTTATTTAGAGTAGATGCTTGCTGGCACCTCACTGGGCCCACACATGAGAGGCACAGCACGCCTCTCACACACACTTGGGATAACACTAAAGGAGGCCTAGGTTCAATCGCATCTCTATTGATGGGCTAGGGCATGTCCAATTGAATCTCATGAGAGATGGGAGTTTTACGAAGCTGTTGTGTGAGATTGGAACAAACAGGATTAGCTGGGGGAAGTCAAGGAAGAACACAAAAGCTGAAAGCTGAGGTCTTCCAGACACCAAGATGATCTCAGAGATAGGACTATTAGCAAGACACAAGAGCTTTCCGTTAGCTCTCTGGACTTGTGATGGCAATTGCATCTTCAGGGATGGAAGACTGTTCGTCTCGATGACTGGTAAGGCTGGTAGCAATACTGACTGTGCAGTATGTCAGTATAGCCTATTTCCCCCTTGACATGGGAGTTGAGGCTGTGGTCCACCAATATGGGTTACTCCGAAATCACTAAAACAATAGCTTTTGGCTTCCAACTATCACTTGTGCAGAATTCCTAATTTTTTCCTTTTCTTTTTTACCACTCAGTGAAAATGGTCTTCCTATTTATGGTGTCATCTGGTACCAACTTCATCTAGTTTGGTTAAATGGTGAAGATTTAATATCGACAAAACTTGAATGGTGAGGAGTGTTGTTGGTAAAGGCCAGACCAGGGATTCAGTATGACAGGCACCTTCTCAGCTCCCAGGAATTGTCATGACTTGGCATCTAGAACAAAGATCTAGAAATGCTATGTAGCTGGACCCTGACTGCAAGCTGACCCATTTACCTGTTACTGGGGAAAGAATTTCATTGTGGAATTTGTGGGAGGTGGTGGTTACATTGGTATTTGTGTTTAAAGAATTCTCCAGAGTGATTTTTATCTGCAAAGGGGTTTCTCCACACAAGCTGACATCAAATTCTAAGCTGTGCTTAGTATCTCCTTGTGTTTTGTGCAGCTGGGTTCAGGAAAGCATGAGGGCCAACTCCTCAATAATGACTGACAACTCGGTAGAAGGGTACTTTAGGAAGAGAGTGCCTTTGTTGCTTGTTTTTGTTTTGATTTTTGAGACAGGGGTTCTCTGTGTAGCCCTGGCCATCCTAGAACTCACTTTGTAGACCAGGCTAACCTCGAACTCACTGAGTTCTGCCTGCCTCTGCTTCCCTAGTTCTGGTGAGAGTGACTTTTGTGTTGACAATTTTTTTGGAGGACTAAGTCCCTCTCTGCATAAAAGAAGTGTTTCCAAGGAGATGTGCTCACAGCAAAACAACTGATGTCACTACATTTGACTGACTACAAGATCTGCAGTGTCTCACAGCAGAGGTCAAAGCCCACCAGCAACCTCTGTTCTGATATTCTTGGGTCTCATGTCCCTTCTCTGCTCCTTCCTGTGACTCTCTCCAAGGCCATCTAGTCCCCTTTGGAACTATGGCCACTTCCATTATTATGAAAATTTCAGTTCATTTCATTCCCAAACTGCTGTCTATTCCAGCATCTGTGTGACTCATTGGCTTCCTCTCACATCTACCAAACTGTAATTTGGCCACAAAATGTGTAGCCCCACATTGTAGACCAGTTCCCCTCAGATGAGACTTCAGCCCTCACTGCCTTCTCCTCATGACACCAGAAGCATCCTAACTCGAGGTGTGTACCTCTTTACCCATCTGGAATATCTCCTGAAATGTAAGGTTTATTTTCTAACTGCCTGGAGGCTGCCACCCTCCTTCAATTTTCTAATGCCATTTATGTCCAGGTGAGTGCCAAGAGAATATGCTCACATTAAATAGCACATTTGCTGTTCATTTGAAGTTCAGATTTAACTGGATACCCTCTGCACCAACAACTATGAAATGACTGCTGTGGTCCTTTGACGTGGTCTCTACCTGTCTTGTCTACTGGGTCACCCCACCATTCTCCACTGTATTTTAATGAATACAGTTCACCATGAGCTGCCATTCCAGATCCTCTCTGTCTTAACGTTTTCACACTTTCACACCAGCTGCCTAGAGATAACACAGTGCTCTAATGTTTCAAGTGGGTATATACTTTTTGCACACAGAAAATAGTTCTTGCTTAAAGCTATTGTTAGCTGGTTATTAAGTTAGAATTAGTATTATTAGAAAGTGACATTTATTCTGTAAAACAGACTTAATTAAAAAATCAAGTGTAAGCAGCATGCTACAAACCAGCTAAGTGCAAGGTTCTTATCACTTCTTCCATCTGATAGGTCTCTATTAAAAGAATGCCACTGTGTGTCAGCAGGGCAGTTCAGCAGGTGAGGGCACTGACCACCAGGCCTGATGGCCTGAGTTTCATCCCCAGACCCCACATGTGGAAGGAAAGAAGCAACTCTCACAAGTTGCCCTCTGACATCCATATGTGGGGCATGGCATGTGTTCCCCTTCCCCAAAATAAATAAGCATGTAACTTAAAAATTTAGAAAAGAATGCCTTCTAGTCATTGTAGGTCAGTGGCAGAATACTTTGAACCATCCATAAGAGGTCCTGAATTTGAGAAGCAACATGGCTAATAAACACCTGCACACGCGCGCGCGCGCACACACACACACACACACACACACACACAGAGAGAGAGAGAGAGAGAGAGAGAGAGAGAGGAGCAGATTTATACAAGACAGCCTTCCACTCAACATGTGCCCAGGCTGATTCATGCCCCTTCAGTGAATTTTTAAAATGTATCTGTTACCACTCAAAACACAGAGTGTACTCACTAACCTTGTTTACTTCAACCAGTTTCTTTGAGGGGGTGGTGGTGGTGTTAGAGAGAGGGGAAGAGAATATAGAAATATTAAAAACCACCCATTATCTAATATACTAATATATATTGCTTAACCTGTTTATATTTGCCTATATATGAGAACTTTTATAGACATTGTCCATAACTTGCTTTTTTCCACATCAGAATGTATTTTGGGACCTTTAGTTTCATAGCATTCCATTATATGAATGAGGGATAATTTAGTCAATCAATTGCATGCTGTTGGGTATTTTGGGGGTGGGGGGAACCACTGAGAAGAAGCAGTGACTCTTTCTGTGGCTCTGTTTAAGCCGCAGCAGGTAGCTGAGACTCCCCAGGCCTCCTATAGAGAAAGTAGAAGTGAAGACACCCAGAGCTAAGGGGTGGAAAGTCGGGGTTCTCTGCTCTGGGATGGAGCCACACACCCAGGTCAATCGTTTCCATGAATCAGTAATCTCTTCTCAGCCTAAATCAATTAGTGTAAGAATACTGGTGCTTAACCTAAAATAGTCCCAATTTTTTTATGATAATTTTTTTTGAAATTTGAAATTTGAAACAAGCTTGTTTTATTTGTTAATCCCAGTTCCTTTACCCTCCCATCCTCCCCTGTCCTTCCCCAATCCCTTGGGATGGGATTCCCTTTTCTGCTCCCCAGGGAAGGTGAGGTCTTCCATAAGAGATATTCAAAGTCTGTCATATCATTTGAAGCAGGACCTAGGCCCTCCCCCATGTGTCTAGGCTGAGAGACTATCCCTGTATGTGGAATGGGCTACCAAAGTCCATTCGTATACTAGGGATAAATACTGATCCATTATTAGAGGCCCCATAGACTGCCCAGTCCTCCTAACATTCAGGGGGTCTGGGTTGGCCCTGTGCTGGTTTCCCAGCTATCAGACTGGGGTTCATGAGCTCCTCCTTGTTCAAGTCAGCTGATTCTGTGTGTTTCTCCAGCCCGGTCTTGACCCCTTTGCTCATCACTCTTCCATCTCTGCAACTGGATTCCAGGAGTTCGGCTCAGTGTTTAGCTGTGGGTGTCTGCTTCTGCTTCCATCAGCTACTGGATGAAGATTCTAGGATGGCATATAAGGTAGTCATCAATTATTGGGGAAGGGCATTTAAGGTAGCTTCTCCACTATTTCTTAGATTGTTAGTTGGGGTCATCCTTGTGATCTCTGAACATTTCCATAGTGTCAGATTTCTCTTTAAACCTATGATGACTCCCTCTATCATGGTATCTCTTTTCTTGCTCTCCTCTATTCTTTCCCTGAATAGTCCCAGTTTCTAAAGACTGTCCACACATTGAAATTCGTATAC
The DNA here is from genome assembly GCF_943737965.1 of Phodopus roborovskii. NCBI lineage: Eukaryota > Metazoa > Chordata > Mammalia > Rodentia > Cricetidae > Phodopus > Phodopus roborovskii. The sequence goes on along the minus strand of NW_026126525.1, from coordinate 29,004,390 downwards.
ATACTAACCAAGTGCATATATGTTTAAGGTATTTACTAGCATGTAAATACACACACATATTTGTGGGCTTATAGCTTTTTAACATCACTTAAGGCAGTAGTGGTTTCTTATTTCATTAACTATTCTCCCAAATGTATCTTGGACCCTCTTAGGAATCAGAAAAGTCAGTAATTCATCCCCACAAAACAAATCAAAAGCACAAACACAGAAAAGCAGACAGCACTTTGGCAGAAGCTCATCCATGCACTAGATTAAGAGCTCCCAGGTGCTGAAGAGATGACTCAGTGATTAAAAACACTTGCTGCTCTTTCAGCGGACCTGGGTTCAGTTCCCAGTACCCACATCAGGTGGCTCATAGTTGTCTATAACTCCAGCTCCCTCTGGCCTTCAAGGGCACCTCCATGAATGGAGAGTACATAAATTAACCCAGGTTCACAAACATACACATACAGAAAAATAATAATACGTATTAAAAATAAACAAAGAATTCTGGTTGTGCAGGTAGAATGGTTGCTTCATGGTAGATAGAGCCCTTACCTAGCATGTACAAGGCACTGGGTTTGATCTCAGGCACTGCAAAAAAGGAAGAAAAGAACTCCAGTTGCAAGGCATGAAACTTAGGTGTCGGCATAACAACTTCTTGGATTACTGCCTCCTAGTTGGTATGACTATAAGCCAATGAGTTTAGAGGGAAGTGTTGGCATCCGGTTGTGTGTGGCTCTGCAAACCCCTTGTGAAGTCAGATGAAATGAGAGGCTCCGGAGAGTGCGTTGCACACATTAGATGCTCACCCTTTTGTTTTCAGTTCCCTAATTGTTTCCTTGGGGTAAACAGCTGGAGGTATAATTACTGGGTCCAAGTGGATACACATTTGTAGGGCAGGTGTCATCTACTATCAAGTCTTTTCCTAGCAAAGGAAAAACTGACAAGATGAATGTGGAGCTGGTTGCAGCACACCCCCAGTCCTTCACATACACTCACTCCCTTGAATCATTGCTACAGTTTGATTTATTTGGCTCTAATGCATATAAGTGTTTTCTGTAAGAGCAATTGTTCGCATTCTGTCTTTCAGTCTTGTGTGTATTCCTTTTGTTTGCATTTTGTCCTATGCACTTTTTTTTTTTCTTCAGCACTGGGCACTGAACCCAGGACCTTGTGTGTGCCAAGTAAGCATTCTATTACTGACTACTTCCCGGCACTGTTTGTTCTTAGGAATATGTAAACCTGCCTTTCAAACTACTGGTATTAGCTCTTGACTTTATACACACTGAAAGTGTTTCTCTTGTTTCATAATTTGCTTTTAATTTTTGAAAAATATGATTTCATTATATCAAAATTAAAAATTTGATGGCCATATCTTGAGATTGTCCCATTAGGACCATTCCTTCTACTTCTTGATTTAGAAGATGCTCTCTGTTCAAGGTGAGATAAATTCTTGCCAATACTTTCCTTATAGTTTGCTTCTGTCATTATTAGTATTAACCCCCAATCTTCCTGGACTTAGTTTTGGAACAGGCTATGACAATAGTCTAAATATCTTGCCCCCAAATAGTATGCTTTCTGAGTTCTGTGTGTATTTCTCGATTCTGAGTGATCTTTCTCCTGGAGTGGACCAGGCCAGCCTCAGTGGCAGAGAACGGAAACAATAGAGGTGGATGTGAAATGTTCCAAGCCATCTCACCACTGATACCCTACCTAAAGGCTGAGCTCTGTCTGCCAATCCTGGAAGGGTCCCCTCAACAGTGAGGTGGTCAGAAAGAATCGGATAGGCAAGGGCACTGTTCTCCTCTACACTGACAATAGCCACAGCAGGTCTGCAGGGTCCACAAAGCCCCCACAGCTGTAGGCTGAGCAGGGTCCTGGAGCTTTTTGTTCCCAGCCCAGCCCTTTCTGTTTTTACTCTTTACCCATTGTACAAATTGCCTCCCAGATTTCTCCCCAAGCCCCAAGAGGAGCTGGTTGGTCTGCCTGTAATTACTGCTTATTTGATTTGTGGGTTTTAATATCTTTAACATGAGGGTGAGGCATTCTAAAGCAAACAGGCTTGGTGCCTGATCAACTGAGCCCCAGCTGCACCCTCTGCTATGCGTTCTTGGCTCATCTCATCCTGTGGCTTAAGAACATAAGCCTGTGGTCCTGACCTTTCCACGACTAGCAAAAAATACCTGAAGTCACTTACAAAGGGAAGGGGTTCATTTTGGCCCATCATCTTGGCGGTTTTGGACCATGCTTACTTAGCTGGATTGTGTTGGGTGCTCGGTTGAGGTGCACATCACAGTGAAAGCAGACAGTGGAGTGAAACCGTTCATCTTGTGGCCAGGAATCAAAAAAGAGTGAGCAGGGGCTGGGATCCCACAGTTCCTTTTGCAAGCGCTCTCTCAGTCATTTAAAGAGCTTCTTATAGACCCCGCCCCTTAGTGGTCCCACATCCCCAGTATAGTGCCAGACTGGTGGGCTTCTGGGGGACATTCAAGACACAACTATAGCAGGCTCAGTGATGCTGCCCGGTTTTGTGATAAAATGGCACCATCTGGATGCATTCCACTTTTGGGCAGTATACATCATCACACATCTGTCGTTGACCCTCATAGGCCTTGAGAACTTGAATATCTCTCATCACAGCCACACCCTTCAAAGTTGTAACAGTAGATGCATCTTTCTGGAGCTCAGTATCTTAGAAAAGCATGAGGACATGTTGTATTCCTAAACATTTGCTGAAGTTCTTGTATGGTATGAATTTAGTCTTCATTTTTCATATTCTCTGCAATTTCCATGAGACTTGGGGAGGAAGGGATGCAAACACTGGGGTTAAGGGCATCACTGAGCAATGGAGGTCACCCTGTCTCTCTGGGAAGGGGACAGGAGTCTCATCTTTGGGGGAAGAATTTACTCTGCCTTGGTTTTGCTCAAGAGGAACCATACCTAGCCTGGGCCCTGACTAGACATCCCATGCTGGCTTGTACAATTGCTGTTGACACTCATGGGGCATTCTCTCCTCTTTAAGAGATACACTTTGTGTAGAAAAATTCCTTCTCTTTGACAGACACAGAGCAATGGGCTCCGCCATGCTGCATCTCCATTCCTATGAACCCAGATTTGATTTGTTTGGGGATTAGCCTGTCTGGAGGCAAGATCTCTGCACTTTGTTTCTTTTTAGTCTTTTAATCCCCATACTGAGACTTTACTCACAACATTTCATAAATCTGTGACCATGAAAACATTTTCTCCCTGCCTGCTGATGACTCCTTTAAAATTTTAAAAATGTTATAAGCATTGATATATATATATATATATATATATATATATATATATATATGAAAACCCTTGCAAATAAATAAAAATCCACATACCAAAACAAGCCAGAACCAAAGTCTATATTACTTAGCCAACAGTTAAAATAGGCATTTGCAACTGAAGCTGTCAGTAGCTTTCTTAGTATGCTTTTATTTTTTATGGACACTTTTCTCAGCCCATTGAGCCAGGGACTTGTGAGCTGCTAGGGAAAGCCGAAATGTCCTTCTGCCTCTGTAAGATTTAGGCTATGACACAGGATAACTGATTGGCAACAAGTAATTGAGTATTTCAAAATGGAGATTGGAGAGCAGCCAGTGTTCCTAACGAGAGGCATTGCAAATGTGTGCCCCGATGGCTATGATCTGATCATCAGCACTGTGTATATGATTAAAATGTTATACCGTATACAATATATATGTACAATTGCAATGCATCTATTAAAAATAAACACCTCTCAGTAGGATTTGTAGACAGAGTATCCAGCCCACGGGTTTGCCTTGGTTCTGAAACAGCACGAGGCTTGGAAAAAAAAAAGGTGGGGGAGATCATTATTATTGCTTTTTACTCCGAGACTGAACACTTTAAAAAGCTTAACATTTCATTTGCAAATTCAAGCTAGATACAAGTGCTGCCTCCAGACTGGCTCACACGAAGCCAGGCCCCCTCTATGCCTACAGCTGCGGACTATTCAAACTGTTTATGTATATGACTTATATGTACTTAGATAAGCATTTTTTTCATTCAATGAGTCTAGCTCTTAGATTTCATTACCAAAGAGGCCGAGTTCTGGTGTGCAACTGCTCAGCAGAGTGACTAAAGATAACTGTGTTCTGTGTATTTGGAGAATCTAGGGGAAAACATTCGGAATGTTTTCATCATAAAAAAAACGTTGTTGAAGGAGCTATCTTCAACATGATTTGACAAGCATGCACATAAATCCAAACATCACTTAGGACTTCGTGTTCAAATTTAACATTTGAGCTAGAAAAAATACTTTAAAAATTAAAAAGAGGCAGGGACACCAGAGAATTTGATGGGCAGCCAGGCCTGGTCTCCTCCACCCTCTTGGGCTTTGTTGGGTCTTTGTTCTGCCCCTGGCTGCGCTGGTACAGAACCACTTAGCTGTGATTAAAAGGAGGGGACCGGGCGGCAGGGCGGGGTCTGCGGCGCAGGCAGCGACAGGGCGCGGGCTGTGCAGTGCTCAGTGCCAGCCGCTGGGCTGGGCGGCATGCACACAGGAGCAAGGACCAGCTCGCTGCACCGACGCCGCGGGGACGCCTGAGCAGACAGACAAGTGGAGGGTACCGGGACCAAGGGAGGAGACGGAGCCGGGGACAGTTCCCGCAGACCGCGCCTTGGCGACAGCGCCATGGACAGCCTGGACAACGCCACCCTGCTCCTGGACGCGTCCTCGCTGCTGCCGGACAACTTCACCCTGTCTCCCAACGCTAGCAGCCCGAGAACCGGCACCCTCTCTCCTCTTGATGTCACCACCAGCCCCAGCCCCGGGCTCAGCCTCGCTCCCAGTCCGAGCATGGGCTTCAGTCCCGGGCCCACACGGACCCCAGAGCCCACGAGCAGCAGCCTCGTGGGCGGGGTGGCAGGCCAGGGCTCCTCCACCTTCCCCCGGGCCTGGGTCCCCCACGAACCCCCATTCTGGGACACACCGCTCAACCACGGGCTGAACGTGTTCGTGGGAGCCGCCTTGTGCATCACCATGCTGGGTCTGGGATGCACCGTGGATGTGAACCACTTCGGGGCACACGTCCGGCGGCCCGTGGGCGCGCTGCTGGCCGCGCTCTGTCAGTTTGGCTTCCTGCCGCTTCTGGCCTTCTTGCTGGCCCTCGCCTTCAAGCTCGATGAGGTTGCTGCTGTGGCGGTACTCCTATGTGGCTGCTGTCCTGGCGGAAATCTCTCCAACCTTATGTCCCTGCTGGTGGACGGTGACATGAACCTCAGGTATGGACTCTTTCTCACCCCAACCCACAGAGTTCACAGCAAGAGGTGTGTATGAAACTGTTTGGGATGAAACTCTAAGGTGGGAAGGATTAAAGAGGAAGAAGACATGGAGGCTTGGCTTTGAAATCTTGGCGGACACTTAAGAGGTTGTGTGTCAATGGGGGAGGATTTAGACCCAGATCTAGCCATTTAAAGGCCCTAGGATTTCACACACAGCCCCTTTCTGGAGGGCCAGAGCATTAGCTTATGTCTCTAGTAACTGGAAGGCAAAGAGAAGAGAGAAGTCTGAAGCTAGGACTGGAACAAAATGCAAAAGGCCAATGAGGATGAGAGTCTAATAAAGAAAGTAATCTCTGGCTGGAGAGATGGCTCAGCCCTTAAAGGCTAGGCTCACAACCAAAAATATAAGAAAGTAATCTCGTAAAGTGTCACATAATTGAGTTTAATCCAGCAAGTAGCACCCACTAGTTTCATCGTTGCAGGGTATTAGGTGGGATTAAAAGAAAAGGTTTCTTGTCCTCAGCATAATCAGTTTCCAGGTTTTATGAAGCCCAGGGCAGACGTCCTGGGTCCTGGATCTTAGGTCATTGTCTTGCCTGGGATAGGTGTTTCTATCACGGCTTGCAGTGCACTCTCCTTCTTTTCCCTCTATGTTAACAGTAAGGAAAGCTATGGCTGGCTCTTTGGCTCAGAACCTTTCTGACTTCCATTCACACCTTTTTGCAGCATCATCATGACCATTTCCTCCACGCTCCTGGCCCTGGTATTGATGCCCCTCTGCCTCTGGATCTACAGCCGGGCTTGGATCAATACCCCCCTGGTGCAGTTGCTCCCACTAGGGGCGGTCACCCTGACTCTCTGCAGCACTCTCATTCCCATTGGGCTGGGTGTCTTCATTCGCTACAAATACAATCGCGTGGCTGACTACATCGTGAAGGTAAGGTCTCTCTTCCCTTCCGGTGGTCCCTACCTGGAGTCTGGTCTCTGAAGAGTGGGGGACATGCTAGGAGGTTTTGAAAGCAGGGAAGGGAACAAAGGACTTGCAAAGACACACTTAACAAGTTTATACGACAAAGCCTAATTAATGACAAGTTTAATGTCCTCAGGGGGATAATAGGTCTAATTAAATCACAGCTGAAGTTGGGAATAAGGTGCAGGTTGTAATTCCCAGCATTCAGAGGCTGACACCGGAGGGTCTGGAGTTTGAAACCATTCTGAGTTACAAGAGCTTGACCCAACACCTACCACATTGTTTTTCAACCTGTGAGTCACAACAGTCAAATCTCTAAAAATATTAACATTATGATTTATAACAGTAGCAAAATTACAGTTATGAAGCAACAATGAAAATAATTTTATGGCTGGTGTTCACCAAAACATGAGGGTCACAGCATTAGGAAGGTTGAGAACCACTCACTGCTTTACCACATCTGAAAATTAACAATTGTGTATATCTTTTAGTATTCATAGTGAGGATACATACATGGGGACATAGTACAATCAAATGGCAAGATTGCAGGACATAGAGGCACATGCCTTTAAAGCAAGAGCTTGGGAGGCAGAAGCAATCAGATTTCTGTGGGTTCAAGACCAGCCTGGTCTACAGAGTGAGTTTCAGGACAGCCGGAGCTACAGAATGAGAACCTGTCTCAAAATAAACAAAGAAAACAACAACGACAAATGGCAAGCATTTCCCACTAACTGAATAAAACTAAAATCCGGAGCAGATTAAATAAAATTATTCAAAACATTTTATAATGCATTAATATAATTTCAAGTGGAACTCTAATTCTTCAAAAACAAAACCTGAAATAGGTACCCTTAAAAATCTTCTTAATTAAAAAAAGTTGAAATTAGCAGGATATTGTGTCAATATAATAGAATGTTGGTCTTAAAGCACAAAATAAAACTGGGTCCTGGTTAGTGTAAATTATATTGTCATATTCTCTTTCCTGTTGCATTATTTTATATGGGTTTTCAAGTTAATGAAATGATGAGAGAATACTACTATTAGGAAATATTCCTAACATTGCTTTATTTTATTTTATTGCTTGGGTTTGTTGTTGTTTGTTTGTTGAGACAGGGTTTCTCTGTGAAACAGCCCTGGCTGTCCTGGAACTCATTCTGTAGGCCAGGTTGGATTTGAACTCAGAGAGATCTCCCTGCCTCTGCCTTCTGGGTCCTGGAATTAAAGGCATGCACCACCACTGCTCAGGCAACATTGTTTTATTTTTAAAACAAATATTTTTATCAAGATATGCTTTCTAATAGTTGACCAGGGAATATTAATTTTACTTCTTTTGAAAAGTGAAAAAAGGTGAAAATAGGAACATAATGTTCATTTTAGGAAGTTAAAAAAAAAGAGCAATTTCAGTGTTACAATTATGGAGACTTCAGAATATAGAAACTCTGTTTTATTTTTAATTAGCTTACTTTCTACTTGTACAGAGGCGCCAACTTTTCCTAGTAAGAGACAGAGGATTCAATTCTGCACACAGATCCAGCTCCAAGCAAAAGAAATCCTATACTGTAACTAATATAGAGTATAACAAACATCTACTTATATGTATACAGTATCTCCATAGATGGTTTTGAGATGCATTTAGTTATTTCAAGCATTCAGCTACTGTTTTATTATTAACTCAATGACACTTACCATAAAAATTAAGGAATTCCAGGAGCAAGACAATCAATGAGGAACTTAGGCTTTAAAAATAGAAGAAATTGGGCTGGAGAGAATTTTGGCTCAGAGGTTGAGAGCACTGACTGCTTTTCCACAGGACTTGGGTTCAATTCCCAGCAACCACATGGCAACTCACAGTTGTCTGTAGCAGACAAGTGGTATGCAAACATACACACAGGCAAAATGATCACACACACACACACACACAGAGAGAGAGAGAGAGAGACACGACACACACACAGTAAAATAATTTTTTTTAAAAAAATAGAAGAAATGTGTTAAATACAACAATTATGGCGAGTTGGCCTCACTAGAAAGATTAGGCTAATATAACCACTAAGCTTTTGCAAACACTTAAAATGAGCAATCAATTCCAGGGCCCATATGACTTTTTCATCTTTCTTCCTTTTTAAATTTTAAATTGCTCAAAGGAACTTTGTAGGTAGAATCCTCAGAATTCAGAACTGGAATTCCTGCTGGTGCTTTCAGTATGATACACTTTGAAAATTAATAAAGGTGTTGATTTGTAATAGCTCTCTGCCAGTTGTACATGCATTTTTATATACCTTAGGAAACTATTTTAATATCTACTAGAGTAGAATTTTTGATCAGCCTAGATCAATTAAAAATTTTTTTTTCCCTTGAGAGGGGTTTCTCTGTGTAGCTCTGACTGTCCTGGAACTCACTCTGTAAACCAGGCTGGCCTTGAACTCAGAGGTCCACCTGCCTCTGCCTCCCAAGTGCTGAGATTAAACGGGTGCACTGGCCACTCAAGCTTAAATATTTCCAAAAGAGCATCAAGTCTATGTCAATCCCAGAGACTCCAGCAGGATTGCCTCTCAGAGAGGCAGATTTTACTCTTCATCTTTCTTGGATCACTAGTGCCCTCATACCCTTGGGAGAAGAACAACCTAACTACTTATCTGAAGGGGACTAGTCACTTTTAGACTTCTTCCTCTTTTATTTGAATGAGTGAAATGTCAGAAAACTGAGAGGGTATACATTTTACCCAATCTTGATAGCAGTATACCTAAAACCTCCTTATTGTAATACTTCCTAAGAATTGTTAGAAACTTATTCAGGAGATTTTCTTTTTCATGGACAAATTGAAGACTGGAGTTGCAGAATTACAAAGAATTCACCATATCTTACACTGACATTTTTGATCATTTTTCCATATTGCTAGCCATCTTTGGAACCATACTTTGAAAGTTAAAAATATTCTAAACTAAGTTAGTTTTCGTTGTAAACTTAACAGCCTTTTATCTTCTGCAAAATGAGAACAGATTTCATATGGAAAGCCCAGGGTTCAGGAGAGGCAAAGATTAAATTGTCTAGTTTAGTTCTCAGTCCATAACTGGATTTTTGGGCTCAATTCTAGCTGCTCCATTTTGAAGAGGCATGCCAGTAAAGTAAACACAGGTGTAGAGTACTAAACGTGTGACCTAGGCTAAGAGGGTGAGAAACAGTCTTCCTGGAAACACTAATTGTCCCCTGATCATTGGCTTATCCTCTGGGAGACATTTAGAAGGAGTAGACTGTTGTTATGTTACTCTCTTGAAAGCAACTTCCAGAGCTCAGAAGAGGTAAATTGTCACCCCCCACCCCCACCCCAAGCAATTATATCCAACATGGGGACACACTGTCAGTGACGTCCATTTTGTGTGGGTGGTACCATTTCCCTGGCCTGAATTCCTCCTCGATGATGTCATTGCTGCCTACATTTCTTTTGTCAGGTTTCCCTGTGGTCTCTGCTAGTGACTCTGGTGATTCTTTTCATAATGACTGGCACCATGTTGGGACCTGAACTGCTGGCAAGCATCCCGGCAACCGTTTATGTGGTCGCCATTTTTATGCCTCTGGCAGGATATGCCTCGGGCTATGGCTTAGCTACTCTGTTCCATCTTCCACCCAACTGCAAGAGGACTGTATGTCTGGAAACAGGAAGTCAGAATGTGCAACTCTGTACTGCCATCCTCAAACTGGCCTTCCCACCACGATTCATAGGAAGTATGTACATGTTTCCACTGCTTTATGCCCTGTTCCAGTCTGCAGAAGCAGGGGTTTTGGTTTTGATATACAAAATGTACGGAACTGAAATACTGCACAAGCGAGACTCCCTAGATGAAGACGAAGACACAGATATTTCTTATAAGAAACTGAAAGAAGAGGAAATGGCAGACACCTCCTATGGCACAGTGGGGACAGACGACTTGGTAATGATGGAAACTACCCAGACCTCTCTCTGAACGTGCACATACACAGGAGCCTCCATTTGGCTGAATTATCTATCACTTTCTGTTTGTGACCTTTGGTAGCACATTTGTTTCACTTCCAGGATAAAGATGGGTTCACATTTCATGTAACAGATGTGATCTTCCCTGCTGTAATGTTGTATTTCAGTATTAACCATGTGTTTTTACAAACCACCAGTCAGTGTTCCAGTTTTGCTTGCACCTGGGTCAGCTAAAGTGCACCTCTGCTGTTGAAGCGTACTGTTCAGTTTTTTTTCCATTTCCTCCACCCTTGCTACAGATAGGCGCTGTATTAGAAAAATGGGGTTGGAAATGTAGATGTCTGGTGCATATCTGAGTAAAACAGTAAAACAAAAACATGTGTTTGCTCAACTTACAAACACCTCCTGATGTTCAATACTAGCCTGTTTCGAGACAAGTCCAGAACAGGTCAATGAAACTGCAATATAGCATTTCATTATCAAGCTACCATCAAACCAGAGAAAATCACATTCGTGTGATTGATCTGGCATCTATTTGTTGTTAATGCCCGCCAATATTTTCCAAGGATGAAGGTCTTTTTATTTTCATCCATTTTTCTGCATTTGTGTAAATACATCTCAGATCCATTTGCCGTTTGAAGGAATGGTTTACTTAGAGAAATTTGCAGACCTCACCCCAGAGGAGAGAAAAACGAATAATATCTCTGTTCATTCCTGGGGAAGGGCAAAAGGGCTGTGGGTGGACATGGCCCCACTGCTCTGAGCTAAGTGAACTGTGTGACCTGAGACAATTGATAAAGAGGCTCAAAGCAGGCCCCTAACCTTGGTATTTTGCTCCCTAATTAGACACTCGGCCTGCCTCGCCTTCCTCATGGCAGACATCTGGAGCGATGAGGGCATAGGGCCCACCTGGCTCAGCTAATCCCAGCGACGACTCAGGTGGAACTCTCACCTCAGCGAGTTCCCCTACAAATCGCTACTGTGTCTAGCAAGGAAAGCGGTCTTTGCGCAACCTCGAGGGGGTCCCCGCCCACAAGTGCAGGGAGAGGCTGGGGAGGGTTTGGGGCGAGCGGCTAGGGCTTTTCCAGCCTTCTCCAGCCGGTGTGCGGCCGCTTATTTAGCAGGACGTGGCGGGCAACTGAACCGCTCTGATGGCTGCCTGGGCTGGCGAGGCGCGGGACGCACACATGTTCCCGGCGGGCATGCCCCACTCCTGCCCGCATCCCTACCCGCCAGCCGCCGACAAGGCCCGGGAAGGCTGGCGGTTCCGTGCAGGGGGCTACCGGTCCACGCCCCCCTCCTTCTTCCCCGGCTGCGGGCAGCTTACCGCCACCGAGTACTTCGACAGCTACCGGCGGGCGCAGCTCATGGCCCTGTTGTCGCGGGTGGGTCCCCGGACGGTCAGCAGCCGTGATGCTGCGGTGCAGGTGAACCCGCGCCGCGACGCCTCGGTGCAGTGCTCGCTCGGGCGTCGCACGCTGCAGCTTGGGCAGCGCCGACCCAGTCCCGAGGTCCGGCCGGGTTCCCGCCAACCCTGCAGCACCGCGGGTGCCCGGAGACCCCCGCGCTCCTGGCGCTCTGTCGCCGTGTACTCGCCGGTGGCCTTCTGTGGCCTCGCCTCTTCCCTGGAGGTCGCGGCGGGCGAGCAGAAGCCCACCGAGGGAGAGCGGAGGCCTGCGCCCTCCGGGACCCGAGAACCAGAGCCGGGAAAGGGAGAGGTGGCGGTGAGGAAAGCAGTCCCCAAGGAGGGCGACGTCCAGGACAAAGGGCAGGCCGAGCAGGAGCAGCCACTGCAAGAGGACCCGGACAGTGGGGCAAACTCGCAGCCTGAGTCTGGGAATCAGGAGCTGCCTCCTGCCGCTGAGACGGCTCAGGACCCTGGCGACACGGCCGCCTCGAAAGACGAGACCTCCCCGCAGAGCACCGAGCGAGGCAAGGAGCGCTTGCGCTTCCAGGTGAGGCTTGGTGAGTCCCAGACGCTTCCACAGTTGGGGGGGGGGGGGGAGTCCTCCTTCCGGGCTAAGCTAGGGGCTCTGGGCGATGCGTGCGTGGCAGCATTCTTCAGTGTCAGTGTGTATGCTTCTTTAAAATGTGTGTTTTGTCTGCCTGTATGTCTCTGTGCTTGGTGGTGGTGGAGGGGTGGGAGCAGGAGGAGGGATACCCTGGGACTTATGGTTTTAGGAACTGAATTAGAGGCCTCTAGAAGGGTAAGGCGGGCTTTTAACAGCTCATCCAACTCTCCAGTCCCGCGATATGCAGGATTTTGCAGTCGCTGTTACTGCAGAGGGAGGCGTTTACACAATAAAATGAACACATATGTGGCCCGACTTACTGGCAGTTTGTTATTAGGAAAGTTAGTGTAATTACTTTATTCGGATCACACGCACACCATAAATAAGCCCACCGTCGGGGACGTATAGTCTAGTGTGGACCATACTTCAGATGGCTGAAGGAAGATAAGTACACACACAGGAGAATATCAGCTGGTGGACTTTATCACGGGAGAATCAATTCCCAAGGTTTCATTTCTCATTTCCACGCTAGATGTGGGGAAATCTCTCAGTTGACTAGCTCGTCCTGCTACCAGATCCCTTTCCCTCCTTTTCTGAAACTGTCACCTGAAGCCTCTCCCTCCTAAACTTGCCCTGCTTTAAAAAGCTCCCCATCCATCCAGCGATGGTAGGCTTTGGGCAGTGCCTAGGCTAGACAGACAAGGGCCAGGAGCACAAGGAGGACAGTTGTGATGCCCAAGGAAACGGAGACATGAGCCCCAAGGAATTCCTTATTCTTTCCCACAGTCATCTCAAGACTGCAATTTTTTTTTTTTTTTGCGTTTGGGGTGGAGAGAGCCATTCACACCTGGGTGTGATCTTAGCAAAATCTTAAGCTTTTTTGACCTCCATGGTGTTTGCTTCTAAAATGCATTAAGTGCTCTTTCAAGCTCCTAATAGTCCTAAAGATAGTCCTCATTGTAATCACTCATTCCCAATTTGTCACCAAGTAGGAAGATGTGAAGTTTAAGAATCAGATGGCTCAGAGATTAAGAGCACTGGCTGCTCTTCCAGAGGTCTTGAGTTCAATTCCCAGCAACTACAAGGTGGCTCTTAACCATCTATAATGAGATCTGGTGCCCTCTTCTGGCCTGCAGACGCACATGCAGGTAGAACACGGTATACATAATCTTTTTTAATCAGATATTAATACTGCTTAGTTCCTTCTCACAGATACGTAACAGGACTTTTTGGGAAAACTTAATTAGCATCGTGGGGAATTTAATATTGGAACCCAAGAAACTTAGTGTTTCTCTTTTAGCCTAAAGAATACCTTTTCATGTGTGTGTTGTATGATCATGAGCCGCCTAAGAAAGAATCCTGAACTCTAGACAGCAGTAGATACTCGGCCTTTCCCTTGTCTGAGGGAAAAGACTTACTGTGTTGGCCAGCCAAATGAGTCTGGTCTAAAAGCTGTTTTGTTTGGTTGTGGTCTACACATGTTTGATTGAGCTATTAGCTTACCCGATTACTCTAATTTAGAGGTCAATCCAAACTTACCTTGCTCCCCCCACTATGATCTAGAATTAAATTTGGTCATTTTAAGTATCAAGTAGAATCTGTCCCAGGTTCTGAAATGAGGGTACCTCAAGCATCACATGGTTAAAGTCTGCTATCCTGCTGTTCAGTTCTTAGAGCAGAAGTATGGCTACTACCACTGCAAGGTCTGCAACATCCGGTGGGAGAGTGCCTATGTGTGGTGTGTGCAGGGCACCAGCAAGGTAAGAGACACCGTGCGGATGTCCCGTGCCCGCTATGATGCTGAGCGACGGCTCCACGTGGATGCTCTTTCTTGTCACAGGTGTACTTCAAACAGTTCTGCCGATCGTGTCAGAAATCTTACAACCCATACCGAGTGGAGGATATCACCTGCCAAGTAAATCAAACATTTGCATTTTGGGAGAGAGGCTTTTGTGTACTTCTTTGAACCTGTTTCCTAAAAGAGGTTGGGTTCCCAGTAGCTGTTTGCTTGGTTTTTTCCTCTTTTGCAAGAGGTGGTAGGTAGAAAGTCTCCTCTTCTGTGAAATATGGGGTGTTTCTTCCCTTCTGCTCTTGTAGAACTCGATTGTGCCAGTCTCTTTTGAACCTGTTACCTTAATTTGCAATGTAGAAGGTTTGTTTACCTGCCACTTCATCTGGCATACAGGAAAACATACCGCAGAACAGAATACCTTTCTGCTAGTTTTTGGTGGCACTGTTACCCAAATGCTACATAGGAAGAAGCAACATATCCAAGTTAGGGTGTGAAACATATGAGTTGAGGTTCAATCTTGCTTGCTTGAGATTCACAAGGGGAATTTCCTGCAAGGCCATTCTAAATTGTCTGTGCAGCTTTATGCATTCCACCCATAACTGTGGAGGCTAAGCATTTGCTTGTGCCAAGGGACTTAGATAATCTTTAAAAAGGAAGAAGTGACATCATTTACCTTTTAACTCAGAGCTAACAGAGCCCATGTGTCTGAGAGTCCAGTCGATGCACTTGTCTTAAGTTGGTAATTGGAGAACTAACTACCTTAGGCTGGGCACTGAGAAACCACGGGTGGAAAAGCATTAAGACTGTTTGCAAAAGGGGATAGTGGGCACCTTTCTGCAATAAGGTGACTTAACCTCCCCCCCACTCAGTGAATAGTCTGCTTGCTCTGCACTCTTAACCTGCTTCGAAGCTCCAAGAAGCAAGGGGAGACAGGTTCAACCTTTGTACTTTTCACTCTGATCTTTCAGAGTTGTAAGAGAACTAGATGCACCTGCCCAGTCAGACTTCGCCACGTGGACCCTAAACGCCCCCATCGTCAAGACTTGTGTGGGAGATGCAAGGACAAACAGCTGTCCTGCGATAGCACCTTCAGCTTCAAATACATCATTTAGTGAAAGTCAAAAGCATTTTCTGCTAGATGGAGCTAATGGAGTGGGCAAGCGAACTTCTTCCCTGCCCCATCTCCTCCCAATGACTCCCTTCTCAAAATATTTCCCGAAAGGCAGTGTACTTTGATAAAGCCTGTAAAATAAAAGGTATTGCAAAAACAGTTTGAGGCTTTACCCAATTTTTGTCTCAGTGTGAGGAGAGCTCGTGCTGAAAAGTTGGGACCTGTCACCTACACCCTGTTAACATCTGTTGATGGCAGAGTGGGCCAGGCTGAGTTAGGGAGATCAGAGGCACCCTTTTGGTTTCATAGACAAGATATCTACAGCTTCAGTCTGTAGGTCTGAAATTCCTAAGAAAGATGTTATTAAACAGGATCAACACATGGTAAAGTTGTAAGGGGCATAGTGTAATGTTTTATTTAAATTAGGCTTCCTGGGCTAGAGAGATGGCTCAGTGGTTAAGAGCACTGGCTGCTCTTCCAGAGGTCCTGAGTTCAATTCCCAGCAACCATATGATGGCTCACAACCATCTGTAATGAGATCTGGTGCCCTCTTCTGGCCTGCAGGCATATATGCAGGCAGAACACTATACATAACAAACCTTTAAAAAAATTAGGTCTCCTAATTTAAAGGTTTCCTTGAAAACCCCAAGTGCTGGTGCTGGGCGCACTGCCTCAGGTGCCTCTAACAAAGCAGGCATTGGTCTCACCCAAACGTCTGTTGGAACCAGGTGGAAACTCTTCCTTCATTACAATAGTGCCCCTCCCCCAACATGGGTGCCGGCCTGACAATCTTGTGCACTAGCAGTAGTTCAAGAAATTTGCTGAAATTTCAAAGTGAACTTGATGACTCTCTAGATCCACATGGGCCCACATGAACCCAGCTGATGCTGTGTGCTATCAGGCAGAATCTCATTGGAGCATGAATCTCATGCCAGGATGGCTAACAAGTGTCCTAGTGAACAGCAAATAATCTCTATCCTCACCATGATTCTCAGAAGGGCTGCCAGTTTTACATAAAAGAGACAGAGGGCTGAGCGGGTGCGGAAGCTCATCCTAGCTAAATGCCTCCAAAACGATTCTCTGACTTAGACACTGGAGCTGAACTGCGAGTTTGTTGAGTTTGATAGACATGCTTCGTGCTGAGACAACATGTGCAAAGATCCTGTGGTAGAGAAAACCATGAGAGGCCAAATACCGAGTATAGGATAGCAGGTGAAGCTAGCAAGATCAGATTGGTCAATTTTTCAGGTCCCTGCCTGTAGTTATCTATGAGAAAACCCTAAAAGGCTTTTTATTTTTCATTTTTTGAGGTGTGTATTTTGCCTGCCGTGTTATGTGAACAACATGTGTTTCTGGTGCCTGAGGCGGCATTATGTCTCCCTGGAAAGGGAGCACAGTTGAAAGCCACCATGTAGGTGCTGGGAATTGAACCTGGGTCCTGGGCAGCCAGTGCTCTTAACTGCTGAACCACCTCTCAAGCCCCCACTAAAACATTTTAAAGTTGTGTTGTGGGTAGTGGGCTATGAGGATAGATGACTTTTACAGGAAAGCACCCTGAGTACCCGGAGAGTACTCAGGAAGGAGTTTTAGGGGCTAAAGTGGTGGTGGTGAAGTGTTAAGAACTGTGAGTGGTTAAAAGTGATGTTTTCATGTGTGCTCATGGGTGACCTGACTTAGTGGGGACCAGGTCCAGGTAAAACGCAATGCAGTTGACTCCCATCCCATCCCTTAGGTGGGACGCGATATATGTATGTACTTAGTAAGTGCTTGCCACGTGGATGAGTGAACTACAGATAGCTACCTGCAATGGGTCCTAAGAGAAGGTAGGGAGTGAAGTCATTTGTTAAGTTTAACATTGTCATTAATGTTCTCAGGGCAGCTAATCAGAATGTAGGCACTTGGATACTGAACCACGTGACTCAGCAAGTTTTGGTCTTCCAAGTGAACATTCTAGCACTGAGGTACCACACTGTTTACGCATGCAACCCAAAGCTTAGAGAGCCTCCCATTTGAGGCAGAGTGAAAAGCTAGCAGAGGACACTCCACATGTTACCTCTGCATGTTGAGAGGATTGTTTTTTGTGTAATTCTTAACTTTGAAAGTTAACTGTAGACCACTTTGAAGGGGGGGGGGCTCAGTGACTATCGGCTCTTTTCCTGAAGTGTAGGTGATAACTGCAGTGACAGTAGCTCATCACCGTGTTCTGCTGGTGATCTTCTCTAAAAGGTCCTTTAGCGGTGCTTCAAGGCAGCGTAGCTAGTGGCGAACAGCTCTATCCTGAGTCACTAAAAATGGAGACAGGTCCAAATCCTGCTAATGTACTCTGGCTTCCTAAAGAGCAGCATGAGGAGACTGCCAAATCGATTTCCTATTTCAAATGGCGAATTTGGTGAAGAGGGTTGTATGTAGCCAACACTACATACAGGTTCTCGGTGGAATGAGACAAGCTGATTAAAATGAAGCAATAATAGTCTGTCAGTAAATGTAAACTTTGGAGTCAGAAGATGGGGAAGAGGGTCCTCATGGGTCTGTTTTTGTAGGTGGGTTCATCTTTTATCACATTATCTCAGTTCCATATAAGCTGTTCAAAGATGGGTAGTCAATTTAACTTTTTTTAAGTGAAATTATACGTGAGAACTCTGCAGGTAACATGTCATCTACAGTCATCTTTATTATTCTTTTTTCTTAAAATACCACACAAAGCAACAGCTACAATGTTTTTCTTTTTTATTTTTAACAAAAAGGATGTAAGGAGGATGAGAAAAATGGGAGAGGGGATGTGAAGTGTGGTGTGTCTCTAGACACCATCCCTGTGCCTGGCCCCCCAACCCAAAAGTTAATAATTTAAAGGACACCATTTACAGTACCAGAACACCATTAAAATAATTGTTTTTTTTTCTGGGTCAAAAAATACAGTGATTATGAATGTGCTGTGACCAGTTATGGAATTTTATAGGAAACATAACTATGGCCAGCAGTCCAACGGCGTGCACAGTGCCTTCGATTAATGCACTTGAGCATAATTACATTTCTGTCAGGGTCCACGCCCCCAAGAAAAGGCAAAGCTAAGCAATTCATTTCTACATTCCAAACTCTGGAGTCAGAGTCCAGTTTTGAAAATAAAAGTCACAGTGGATAAGAGATGCATATAAAAAATACAAGGTGTTCCTTTCAAATGGGAGGGGTTGAGGGACTACATTCATTTCCTTTACAAAATGCTATTTTTTTTTTTTTTTTTAAAAAGGACAGAGGATCCAGTTTGTGTTATGCTACAAACTTAGAAGACAGTGGAGAAGTATATTGCGTGTTTTGGGAGTCGGTCTTCAGGCGCTCTGTCTTTCCCCCAGTGCTCCAAGGTTCCTTTAGCCTGAAACAAGTTGAGTCCTGCATAAACATACAAGTCATCTGCATCTCTTCTCTTGACGTCTGCTGCCTGCAGAACATACAGTCCACCATCAGTGACGACTTTTCCTTTAGCTTTGTACATGTACTCTGGTATAACAGTGTGTGGCATGAATGTACAAGAAAATACAGGTTTTAGTCTATGCAGTATCTATAATAATTAAGGAGTAAAATAAGTTAACTTGTCTAATGAGGAGCGCTGGCAGGCAGCGTATATCTTTATTTTACATTTTAAAGTCTCTGCAGGCATCTACTTTGGTTAGTTATCAACAATATCAACATAAGCACTGATCAGAGAGCTGAGCAGCAGAGTCCAATAATATTAACAGATATATTATTTCTTTTTTTGAGACACTGGGAAAGCCCAGTTTTAAAATATTATTAAAGTGTTCTGACATTTACACACTATGAAGAGTTAGATCTAATAAAATAAAATTTCTTCAAAAATAATCTTGCAGTGCTCTTTTAGGCATGCTCTGAGAAGCTCTCACCAGACACCCACACACTCTCACACCCACTCACACACACATAATTCCTTATACAGACAAAAAACAAACAAACAAAAAAAACCAAAACCAACCCCCCCCCAAACCCACACACACCCCCAACCCCTTATCCCGTATTCTGGGAGAAAACAAAAACAAAACCCCAGATCCAATTGTTTTTTGCAAATAAGTCTTTGTTATCTGTCAGACTTGGATGGTCATGTCGGTGATGATTAGGTGTTAACTGTAGGTCATGTTGATGACAGCTAGAAATCCAAGTGGCGGGCTCCGCAGGTGGCAGGCTTTTAGCTACAATGAACTGTCCCCGATGGCAGCCTCCTTTTACCTGCCCTGCACTGTCTTGGAGGCCGTTATTGCAAACATCCTCAGCATTCTTTCCTTTTCTCCAGGGTAATGATTTCTATGCATCACTTTTAGCCCTTTTTCTTTTTCACATAGGTTAATTTAAAACAACAACAACAAAAGAATCCTTTCTTCATACAGTTATTGTGGAGGTATAGGCAGCAGTTAAGCAGTTAGTTATTTATCTTCAGGTTTTTGACAGTTTGGAATTAGTAGACTACAATCGAAGGTGCTGCCCAAAAGTTATCAGTGAATCACAAGGGTTCATAAAAGGTGCTTGGTCAATAATCTTGATCATTTTCAGCGTACTCCCTCTCTCGAGCATGGGAAGTTGCTCAGAATCCAGTGCTTGCCATATTCCTGACCGGTTTGGCCTGTGCTAGAAGTGGGTATGATTGCACCATGCGAAGAGACTCTCTAATCTCCAGGTTAAGTTCCATCAGTTTGTAGTTAGCTTCTGACATGTCCAGGTTTGAGCCGATGACCGCGAAGCTGCCCGTCTGGCCTAGGGTCTGGTGGTGGAAGTAGATGTGTAACAGTGTCTGTACAGGGTCATCTTCACAGCTGCCGAAGATGTCATTGGGCCAGAGGGTTCTGGAAATACATAAAGTTCTGAGATATGTATATCATGACTCTGGAAGCTACATTTTCAGTTAGAACCTGTGAACAAAACTGCCTGGTGAGTAACTGCTATCTGTTCATTACTTGAGTGAACACATTAAAAGGCTTGTGCAGTACCCCCACTCACCTAAAAGCTGTGAGTAACTGGTATCTGTTAATTGCTTGAGTGAATGCACTACGAGGCTGGGCAGTCCCCCTACTCACCTAAAAGCTTTGACTTGTGCTACAGCTGATACAAATTCCTTGTTTTTCAAAGTTTCGATTAGAGAATGAATGGCGGTTTCTATTGTGGTTTGTGCAGCTTTGGAGATATCGATCTCTTCATTTTCCGAAGCAGCCTCGGCTTCCTTAAGGGTACCTTCCAGCTGGGCAAGTTCCTCTGACATGTTGATGACCTAAAACAAGTATGTCTTTAAGGCTCTATTCCTATACTCAGTAACTCAGTAATATATATGGTCAGTGATACAGCTGATGGTAGGAACATTCTGCTTTTAGAATATAAATTAGCTACCAAAATTCAAAACAAAACTCCAAAAACAGGCCAAGTGTCTTGTCATGTAACCCGGGCTACTTTGAATTTGAGAGCTTCCTGCTTTGACTTCCTGAGTACGGGGTGTTACAGCATTATGTATGTCCCTAAACCCGGTTCAGATAATCTAGAAATATCAGGTTGCAATAAATGTTTATACTATATTTTGGAAGATTGTAATTGCTTGTGGACAGTGAAGGAAAGTGCATTTTAGAAGGTTATTTACTCAGAATACTTCCACATAAATATGTGTGTGAACACGATACACACACACACACACACACAGATATTAAAAGTTGTACATATAATTTAACAAATTCAACCATTTCCCCAATGACGTTTTCAGTACCAGTAATCTAAGGAGGGGGAAAAGGTTATAGTCAATAACTGTAATCCTGTATGTTGACCTCTGCATTAATGTTGTGTGTATTCACAAAACTATGGAAACAGATGAGGTGTTAGGGGTGTCACAGAGCAACTTCATGCATGCTTTATATTTGATTTCAGATCTGTGTCTGCTACCAAACCTCAGCTCTTATTTGCTACAATGTGAAAAAGATCTAACCGATCAACGGACAAAAGAAGCTTTTGACTTTAGGCACTCTAACAAAAAATGTATATAAATAAGCACATGTTATACATATTATACACGCATGCTCGAACATATATATTTACAACTCCCACAAGTGTTCCCCTGTCCACTGGACTTTACCTCGGCTTCGTTTTTGATCGTATTCACTTGGTTGATGAGTTTACAGTAGGCCTGGAACAGAAGCAGCAGCTGGAAGTGCAGTTTGTACAACCTCCTACAAAGCTCCAACTCCTGGAAACAAGCAGTGTTAAGTGAGGTTAACCGAGGGGTCGTTTTTCAGATCTGACTAGAGCGCACACTTCCAGTGGAAGGGACATCGCAAACATGTTAAGATTGTCTTGGCATTTGTGCTTCTGCAGTAAGCAAGTTAATACGGAGTGAAGCTGCTGGGAGGCAGAGGGGAAGGTGCTTGGGGGCTGGCATTCAGATAACAAGGCTTGCTGCTGGTTACAAAATCCCTTTTTAGTAGGAAGCACATTTTTGCACTGGACAGACAGTGTCAGAAGGCGATATGTAGGATGCTTTGGAGGGGAGGACTCAATATAAATTTAAAACTCTCTCTTTAATTTGTTGATGGGAAGAATTTTCAGGTGCACAGGCCTTGATCTCACTGAGGTTCTCTATGCATCTTTCTACTGGCACAGAGTGAAACTGGGTGTCCTCTTACCAAAATGAAGGGGCTTTTTTTTTTTTTTTTTTTTTTTTTAATGAAACAAACCCTTCTTTAAGAAAACCACCAGGTGATCTTGTTCAAGTGAGACTACGAAACTGACATGTGCAGTTTAAAATTTAAAATGTAAGATGTCAGTTATAGGTGTAGAAAAAAAAAACCGCACAACTGCTAGTTGCATGTACATATTATAAAGGCTCACTGTTTCATTTTACAGGAATAACATGCCATGGATTAGGGCTCTGCAGAACTAAAGCACACACTACTTTTCAAAGTGGTCAATGACGAAACATTGCTGGGTCACAAGAGGACACATGGCAGATGGAAACCAGTTTGTCTTGCAAGGATAGGGGATCTATAAATCAAGACAGGCAACTTACTGCTAGAATTCCCATTTGCTAAGCAAGGTGATCGGGTCACAAAAAATACAAAGAGAAAAAAAGATCAAGAATTAGTATAAGAAATCATTGTAACTAAGGTTACAGATGCCCCGCGCAAACCGAAGAACACATATTTATACTCTGAAGAACATTTAATGAAGTCATTTCCAAACTGTTATTTTCTTTTTCAGATTTATTATATATGCAGTGTTCTGCCTACATGTACACTTGCAGGCCAGAAGGGGGCACCAGATCTCATTACAGATGGTAGTGAGCCACTATGTGGTTGCTGGGAATTGAACTGAGGACCTCTAGAAGAGCAGCTAGTGCTCTTAACCTCTGAGCTGTCTCTCCAGTCCCACAAACTGCTATTTTCTAGACACTTATTGTAATAACTAAGGGTGGGCTGTTTCCACTTTGGCAAATAGGATTAATTTGTGCTATAGTTTAGTTTTGTAATAAAAGCCACAAAGGGGAGGGGGGCTGGGAGCCCTAGCTGTTGCAAATGTTCATTGATCTAGGTTTTTTCTTGTCCCTCTCCCAACTGTAATAATGTTTCCATGAGTGCAGTGGGAAGCTTACTAAATGAATTTACCGTTATTACTTTAAGTCAAAGGATTGGCTGAATTAGCTCCTAATCTTACACAGGTAAATACTTATTTTACCCAGCAGCAGGCTCTCTGGTGTGGCTCATTCTAGGTGTTCCTACCTGTTAGTCTCTACTTAGATACCAGGCTGTGTGCCACAGGGCAGACCACCAAGAGCCAGTGTGATTTACAGCACACTTCAAAAGCCATTTGTGTGAGAAAGTCTAACCTAACTAGGTATGCATCAAGAAGAGATGATGTTTGTGAAAAGCCTTGGGATGGAGAAGAGTGACTGAATTAAAACAGACTGCTGGTGTGTAAACAGAGCTTCTAGAACCTGACTTTCTGGAGTTTCCTCTGAAGAGTTTTTTTTTTTTTTTTTGCTTTAAAACCACATTTATTCCCAACAGTTCAGAAAGGATTTGCTAAGCAAAGGTGAACTTTTAGCTCCACACAGCTGACCATGAATTATGCAAACAGTGGCCCAGTAACATTAGCAGAGCACAGTCCAAATGTCAGTTAGCACGAGGTTTTACTTCTAAGGCTTTATTTCATCTAGTTTATTTCAGGTGGGAATTCAAGTTTTAAATCCCTTTTCTTATTCCTGTTAGCATGCTAAGTGATTCCGCACATATATGCCAACGGTGTCTGTCGGTTTGGGCATACGCCAATAAAGCTTATTGTCACTACAGTTTCAGGCAATGGCACAGACTCTACAGCTCTGAATCACCAAAACTGGTCTTGAAGCACTGATGGCAGTTTTTGAGGGTGACACAGACTTGCGTCTTCATTAATTCAATAAAGTAAATATTTACTGAAGCTTGAATAGACTGACACATGGGCACAGGCAGCACAAGGCTGTGTACGGAGGGGAGATCCAAATCAGTGTTAAGTGTAATCTCCATTTTTCACTCAGCAGAACATCTCGAACTGTTAATGGAGTCTTGGAGAATATGGGGTTGTTGTAGATGTAGAAGGACTATAAGAAGCACTCAGCATCTCCCCCTAACTTTTATGATGCTGTAGGTATCAATTTTAGAGTCAACTTCCAAATTGTTTTATTTCTTTATTCATGATTTTAATTTTCCTTTAAAATAGGATAAAGCTTAGAACTACTTGTCTAGGTTTGAATCTTGGTTACTTATTAGATAAATTGGTCCCTCTGAACCTCATTCCCCTCATCTTCAAAATGGGAATAATGAAGGGACTGTTGGACTGAGTTTGCAAGGAAAGGATTATAAAATATGTATTGGCATAGTGCCCGAAAAGCTTAATAGTTAGACTTCCTCAAAACTTCATTCTTATATAACTTTGTGGGGGAGTTCAAATGTCTGGGTGTAGAAATGGCCGAGTTGTTGAAGGCTTTCTCCTAAGGTCTTAACATACTATTCCCTCCCTCCCGGGGGGAGGGAATGCATTATGGATGTGCCTTTCTCTAAGAAAATGTGCTGCTATTGCTTAAAACTAGAGGAAAACACAATGGACCCACAATTTCACATTTATAGTAATATGGATATAGAGCACATTGCTCTGGGGTTGGCTTTTCTCACCAGACAATAGATCCACAGAATACTAATGCACAACCATTATTTCCTCCTAAGAGGCAGATGTGACTAAATGCTGACTTGGGCTGTCTAGATATCCATCAAGCTTTTATCTACTTGGTGTTATTAGCTTCAGTCATAAGCTGGTTGTTCAGTTATTAAAGTGAAGTTTTCATTACTAAGCCAATATTTCATTGAACCCAACTTTGAAAGATGGTTCTGATAAACCAAAATGAAAAAGGCTTACAAACAGTCTTCCTAGGCATAGCAGGCGAGGACAACTGCAAGCAGACTTTGTTTTATAATGCCCAAAGTCATCACTCAGCAGAAAGAACACTTACTTGTGCACTGGTGCTTATCCTATATACATCTTCCTTGGTACCGAATGTTCTCTTACAATTCTCTAACCACTGTAGAAATAAGCAAGGGTAGATACATTTCAGTAGTCATCACATAATGAACAAACCAAATAATACTGCAAGTCTGTCTACAAAAAAACCTGAAGCTGAAAGGTTAGCACTGGCTGTAAGACACAATTTATCTCCACCTAAGGCCAATCATTCATACAGAGCAAACAAGGGATCAATGGATCAATACAACAAGATGCATACACTGAGTTTATTAACAAAGGTGTAATCTGTGTTCTTGGGACCCGAGGTGTCCCATATTGTAAGATTCTTCACTTTGTAGATTTTATTGGAAATCTTCACTGTCTTACCTGACCTTTGTGTCTAAATGTGAGATGCGGAAAATGATTCACTTTCCCTTTGGTCAATTTAATAAAGGCAACTTACAGGAAAAAAAAAAAAGTGAGCTAGGGCTGCCCGTTTTAATTAGCGAAACAGAAACCAAGATCCATCTAAATCCTGTTTCTATTTATTTTCTTTCTTTCTGGGTGGCAATAAATGACAAGCCTGCTGTCTCAGAGGCATTTTGGATACAGAAACCAAATGTGGGTTTTCTTTACCCAGGGGGCTATTCCTTACAGTCGATACTAATTTAAAATAAAGTGGCATTGTGAATGTGTAGAAAAATGGAGCCACAGAGTCCACAGGGTGAGCTGAGGGCTTCAGATGAAGCTCCTGGGCTTTGACAGTTGATGCTGCCAGTTCTGGCTGACTGGGTTTGTTTTTTGGGGTATGTGTTTTTAAAATGAAAATTATTAAGTAGTCAAATCAACCATGTAGACTGCTTCCTTTAAGAATACCAGCTCATTAAGTAGCTTCCTGGAAAACATCTTAGTGTTAGGTATTTAGTGTTCTGCAGGTAAAGAATTAAAATTAGGAATGGCAATTGCTTCAAAAACAATCTCTTTGCCCTTTTATTCCCTTTATCATAATTGCCCAGACTACACTGACCCTTGGGTTATTTTCTTGACAGCATCTTGGAATGGAAACATGAAACAAAACAAAAAACCATGCTAAACCTTTCTGGCTGGTGGCAGTCATTGTCAGAAGCCATCAACTGACATCTACCATGGAATTTAGGCATTCATCTCTGTTTATGCAACACCTTAAAATGCATATACAGTGAATTATAACAACTTGGTCAGTTTGTTCAAGTAAACTGGTAAAATGGAAGTTGATTATTTATTGCCTATTACAAAATATTTAACTGTTGCATACCCTATACCCTGTCTAGCATCCTAGGGACCACTAATGTAATTTCTGATCTTATCCTCAATAATACAGTCCCATGGCTGCACAGAAGCCGTCTAACAGCATATATAGATGCTGCAAGGTGAGGAGTGGGGGTGGGGATGGGTCTTTGAGAACCTCTACTTTTCCCAATTGCTCTCATGTTTTCTTTGCTCAAATGAAGGTGAAAGTTTAGCTATGGAGGAAGGTTCTGTTTTTAAGTGTGACAGAGCAGCTCATAGACAGCAAGCAATTGCCCAAGGACAGTGACAACATGGACATTCAGCCAGGGCCTCGGTAAAGTACTGGAGTGAGTGCTTCATCTGTCCCTCGCTGAGAGGGCAAATAGTGGTAGCTACAAGTTCATGCTCTAAGGTTTCTGTGGGCTGTGACAGACCAGCAGTTATCAGTGATATTAAGGCACCCAGTGCAGGAGATGGTGCTAGAAGAAAAACTCAATTTCTAGTCTCATGGTACTGGGGAGAGATGTTTAATCCTTCTAAGACTCTGAGGTCCTGGCTGTCTCATCTGACCCTGAACGTGTACCAAAAATACGAGTTGGGGCTGGGGGGGGGGTAAATCGTGGTGGTGGAGCCCTTACCCTAGCATACACAGGGCCCTATGAAAACAAATCCAACAGCTAAAAATACTCACTGATAGAAAAGGGAAAGGAAAACAGTGAGACTGTGGGTAAGAAGAGTTATTTTTCTCTCTTAGTGAATTTACTGAACAATCCTTCCCTCGGAATGCACCAGCAACTTTGTTGTAAATTATAGTGTCATAATGGGCCTCTTATTGGTGTCTGTCATATTCCACAGGACTGTCTACTCTTATGTAGGGAGTATATGCTTTGAAATGTTTACATGTCTGTGGCAAGAAGTAAAACTCACTGTTCCTTATGACGACTTTTTTTTTCTTAGAAAAGGGAAATAATACTTCAGGCTTCTCACACTATGTTGTCTTAGTGGCAAATATTAGCTCATATCTAGGTATGAAAAATGGCATAAATAATGTACAAACAACAAAGTCCTCAAAAGACTTCCTTACAGAGAATAAGCAGCGGGCCAGATATGAGTGGAAGGTGAGAGGTCACTGACCCTATGTTTGAGATGATTACACAATCACAAGCCAGTTGCATGTCCATGTATGTTCAGAATTTCTATTACTATGCTGTTGATTTTCAAATGCATTAATTCTATAGATGATATCTTTACAAAATTGGGTCTCTCTCTCTCGCTCGTGCGCACACATACACACACAAAAAATGAAACATGACTTGGTCCTCTGAATCATCTTTCATTTCCAATGGTAATGTCTGGAGTTTTTGTGTGAAGGACTAGCATGTTATTAGATTTATCTGTATGCATTTGCTGTTGCTTCATGAAAAGTAGTTAGCTGTTGCTGTAAAATCAACCACCCTAATGTGCAATGGTTAAAATAACAGTGAAAAGAAAAACTATTTGCCATGCATATAACCAATATCAGATAAATGTATGTGCTGTTTCTGGTTTGACAAGGACAAGCTATGATTCTCTGGTCGTCTGACCAGGGTCTCAAAGTTCCAAGCAGGCCTTACTCCTACATGTGGGCTCTTAGCTGGGATGCCTCTCTCTTCTTTTTTGTGGCCAGTCATCCCGTAGTAGGGTTTCCAGAATCCAAGTCTCCTGGAATTTCCCAAAGCATCTCATATGCTGATGAATTTGTTGTCAGAAGCAGACACTGTAGAAGGAAGACCTCTCCAGGCTTGTCCTGGGAGTACCAGTGTCTTGTGAATTCTGGTTAGAGTCACACAAGGCCATTCCAGACTGCAATGTGGGTGGTACTAAGCTGTGCTGGGAAGGAGTCCAAACCAGAGAGGCCTGGTTTACTGGGCTATTACAACCACGGTGACTAGGACAGGTAGTGAGTTCTAAAGACCCACAAGGCACATCCATAATGGGATAGAGTGATAACTCGCATTTAATTAAAGAGGAAGATTTCTGGTCATCAAAACATGCCTTAGTAGTGAAAATGATTGCCCCAGAAGGAAAAGTAACTCAATATATACATTCCATAAAAACTATGTGTGAAGGGCCAGTGAGGTGGCTCAGCGGGCATAGGCACTTGCTACCAAGCCTGACGACCTGAACTGGATCTCTAAGACCCACGGGTGGAAGGAAAGAAAAGACACTCAAGCATAGCATGCCCCTTCCTTGCCCACAACAATAAATAAAGCTTATATTTAAAATTAAGACCTCTTATAAATACCTGAGAAAAACAGCTTATTTACAGACATCCACAAGCTACCCTTATGAAGATATCTATGCAAATTATTAGTGATGAAGGAAATATAAATAAATAAGAATCTACTATATACCCACCAGAATGACAGAAACTACAAAAACCAGTATCAGGTCATGACCAAGGAATGAAGCAATGGAAAATTCATGTCCACCTGATAACAGTTGATTTTTAGTAAAACTGATAGACTCGCTCATACACATCCTACAACCTAGCAACTGTCTAGACAGCTCCTTGGCAGATGCATGGACATCAGCACGCAGACAGTATTTTTAGGGTGACCTGAATGTACCTGATAATTCCGAGCTGAAAGCTCTTTTCTTCCATCTCTCATTATTCTTTCAGACCAAACGTGGGCCCGCACTCTCCCAAGATAAGGAGAGAAAGCCTTGGTCAAGTATTTTCTTTCCCTGAAGTAATCTTCTGACCCCAAATTCAGTCAGGGTCCAACCAGGATCATTTCCCCAATCCCGTCAACTCTCCTTCTCTTTGGAAACTTACACAGTACTTGGCTTACAGATGCTTTGCTAGACCATTTGCCTGAGAAACATTGTGTCACCAACACTTTTGTTTTTACTCATAACTTAGGTGACAGATACTTTTACCATTCTGCATAGCTACAGCTTGAATGCCCCTTATCCAAAAACCTTGGGACTAGAGTGGTTTGGGTTTTGGAATATTTGCATATCAAGTTTGTTTTATCTATATTCACGAGTCTTAACTGTTCATAAACGAAGTCTGTATAGACTGGACCATCAGAAAGCAAAGGTGCCACTATACTAGCCACTTGGGGCACAATCTGGTCTGACAGTACTGTCAGTACTTCCGATAGTCATTTCTTAAGTCATATGAAGTTAGGTGTGGAATTTTCCCCTTCTGATATTGGGTTGGTACTTAAAAAGTTTCAGATTTAAAAGCATTTTGGGTTTCAGGCTTTTGGATCAGGGACACTCAACTTTATACTCACATGTACAACTTGTGCCACATATCTCTCTACCTAGAATATTTAAAAACCAGGTTTCACACTCAATTTAAAAGACACAGGTCTTTTAAATGTGAAAATACTTCTTATTAGTTTGTCTGGGAGAACATTTTTTCTCCCCCTTGTTTTTTGCATTTGTCAACTGCAAACACAATGGACTGACTTAGGGAACCCGGCCACTGTTTAAATGCCTGACTAGCATTGCATAACCACTTCCTAGCAGGCAACACCTGTAATCTACTCCAAGTGTGTGGTCTCCCCATTCAATACCATGGCGAACGCTGATGCTGTCACTCCAAACACCACCTCTTACCACTCCTGCCATGCTGACCACAACTGTGGTCTCTTACTGTGCTCTTAAGCTCCTTTCAAAAAGCCAAAGACAGGAAGTCTCCAGACAGAGAAACAGGATAGTGCTTCTCTGTCTGGAGACTTCTTAAGACCCACCATAAGGCCAGCGAGAGGGCCTGCTTGTGTGTCTAGGGTATACTGCATCCTGGTCAAAGTTTGTAGTGTCACAAAGCCAATGATGTTTGCATTCGGGGAAGACTGACCTGCTCTGCGGCTTCTTTCTTGGTGTTGTAGGTATCCAGATGTTCCTGCAGCTCTAAGACACTGAACTTGAGTGTCTCTAGCAAACCGCATGCCATCAGCTGTGGAAGCAGACAAACTGATCACCATCTTGAAAACTGGTTATTGGACACCCCTTGCTGGTGGACCACTGTACACCTCAAAGGTGCCATTCTTGGAACTTCTTGAACACTCAGCTTTCTAACCTATGAATACTTGCAGCCTGTCAGGGAAGCACAAGGGCTTTGGATATTTTGGGATGAGATGTCTACCATCTACCAATTTTTTTTCCAAGAACAGGAAGGAACACACACACATATCGAGAGGATGACCCTTCAGCTTACTCATGCTGAATTCTACATGCATAGGGAGAGGACAAGATCAGCGGAGTCTTGGAAAGCATTTCATACACTGGAATAGAATTATCTCTTTTTTAAAAGACAGTCTTACTGTGTAGTTCTGGCTGACCTAGAGCTAACTATGCACATTATAAGGCCTTGAACTCAGAAATCTCCTGAAAGTTGAAATTAATAGTATGTTCTACCATGACTGGATGGAATGGCATTTAACCCTGGTGGATCAGGGTTAAGATGTGAACCCTCACATTTCAGAATCGAGAACTGCTTATTTTTACAAAAGGCCAATAAATGAATGACATCATTCCAATGTAGTCGTCTTATTCATTATAGAGGTGGTTGGCTAGGAACTCATTATATATACTCCAGGCGGTCCTCAAACTCTCCATCCTTTCACCTCAGCCTCCCAAGTGCTGGGATTTCTAGATATGCAACATCATGCCTGGCTTACCGTTTCAGCATCTACGAAGACAGTAGGGCATTCGGAACATGTCATCATTACTTCCAATGAGCTTTTAAACTTGGTACTAATGCGCTGTAGACTCTCACCAAGAAAGCCCACTGCTTCATTAGTTATCTCTCCAAACCTCCTTTGAATTGTCTACAAAGAGCATGAGAAAAGTTTTAGTACTTTATAAAGGGCCTTTCCCCACTTTTATGTAAAGAAGCAAACCTCACAATTGAAATTGTTAATGACATACAGAAATAGCAGATCTATTGGGTCTCTTTATTTCTTTAGGCGGTATGTCAACAAACAGCTAATGTGGTTGGGTGAAATGACATACACCTGTGTTCCTGGCTATTTGGGGTGGTTATGTGGGAAAAATTGCTTGAGTCCAGACCTATAATGAGCGATGCCCATCGGCATGAACACAGTGGTCTCCCAGGAGCAGGGGGATCATCAGGTTGCCTGGAGAGAAGTCAAACCAGCTGGGTGTAGGACATGGCTAATGTGTACCTATCTACACATGTGTGTATAGTGCTGCTAAATGACAGGACTGGGGAAGTGGGAGGCACTGGGGAAGCTGCCACCATCCTAGGTAAGGAAGGAACACAAATGGAAAGAAAGGGCATAAGTACAGAAGGTCACTCATGAAGGAAACTGGAGGCTGGAGTGCACTGGGATATGCCAGTGGGAAGTGCTTGGCTGGCTTTCCCAAGGCATGCATTCAGGTTAGAGTAGGTGAAGAAAGATGGCGGATAGTTAACAGCAGTGGAATCTCTGTGCCTTCTTTCTCCTTCCCTACACAATGCTCAAAATGGTATCCACGTGCCATGGTGCGTATTTACTGAAAAGCATCCAGGACAGTGTTTGGCACAGGGTGGGTACTCAGTAAGTGGCAGTGCTTATTATTGCTGTTACCTAAGGGTGGAGAGTAACTCCACCTACTTGGTTCCCACAGGGCTCCAAGTGTCATTTAGCACCTCTTCCTACACATTTCGAACCTCCCTGTTAAAAGCTGGGAGGGCAGGTACAATAGTGTGCCTTTATTCCTCTGGTACCCAGGATGGTATCTAACACACTACAGAAAGTCAGAACTCATGTTAGAGTCTTGGTGACAATTTCACTGCAAGCTTTCCTATCTGCACTAGTAACTGGCTAACACACCAGGAGTACTACATTACATACAACGCTGCAAGTCACGGGAATGTTCCCTTTGTACAAACATGTGTCTTTAAAGAGAAGCAGTAGGAATACTACAGAGTAGGGAAGCCTAACTTTACCAGATTATTGGAATGTGCATTCAGGCACCTTAACCTCCACTGACCTGAAAGAGCCTTGAAAACACATGGAAAGTAAACACTGCACAAGATCCATCCGTGTCTGACAGCATCTGATTGACGTGGCAGCGCCAGGCTTCTTCCTCGTCCTCATAAGCCACTGGCTGAAACGCAGCTATGATAGCAGACAGAAAAGGTGTCGGGAGAGGTGACGTCTGCACTTCTGGAAAACCGTCTTGTTCATCTTCCTCTTGACTGTGGACATAAAATCCACAGTAGTCAACACACTATCTTAAGAGAACCCCCACAGTGCCTTATACCAGCCAATGGAAACTACTCTTATTCACATACATACATAGATGTTGAGAATGCAGCCTGAATGCCCTAGGATGGAACAAGTAGAGTTCCTACTTCAGAACTCTTTAAGCAATTATCTTAGCTCAAGCCTATAGTATGTTACTGCTGGATTAACACCAGTTACGCCTACAAATATGGATTAGGGCACTGCACGGGAAGCAGAAGCCAATGACTCACGCTCTATAGAAGGTTATCGGTGGTCTTGACACTGAACGGTTCATATTACAAGGTGGCAACCTTACACCTTAAACTCCAGGAACATCAAAGAAAAGAGGGTGGAAAGACTTTAGGAGCCAGAGACCAGGACACCTACTGCTAGATAGTATCTTCTAGACTTGACAGGGAAACTGCTCCTATGAGACCTAAACAGGAAGGCTGCCTAACACCTCACATACCACCACACAAGGCCCCACCCCTCGATAAAGAGCTACAGGCAAGCAATAGCTGATGACATAGAGAAGAGCCATCTCTTCAGAGACAAGCCCCTAGAGGATGTCTGACACCAAATTCTCAGCCCTAAACAAAACATGTATATATAAAAGCAGCATTAAATTGACTCTCAGGTGGTGTGTGTGTGTGTGTGTGTAACAATGATGAAGAATAGGTCATGAATACAGAGGATGTTGGGGAAGGGGGCAAACAGTTGAAGGATGAAGAGGTTAAGAAACAAATCATGAACACACAGATAGTATTCATGTATGAAAAATGAACATTTCTAACTAAGAAAGAGACCTGAGCATATCAAAATACTCATCTGAAGTAAAAACCTACTTTACCTTAACAAAGCTTTTTTTTTTTTTTTTAAATCATGGAAGTGACTTTTTTTTTTTTTTTCTTCCGACACAGGATTTCTCTGTGACTTTGGAAGCTGTCCCGGAACTTGCTCTGTAGATCAGGCTAGCCTTGAACTCACAAAGATCCACCTGCCTCTGCCTCCTGAGTGCTGGGATTAAAGGTGTGAGCCACCACCCCCTGGCGGAAGTGACTGATTTTAATAAGATGTGCTGTACCCTAGACCGTGAATAGACATGCAATGTTCTATTCAGTTATAGAAAAGGACCAAAGTAAATTACTTTGCTTTAGCCTTGGAGAATGCCAGACACCTGGCTATTTCCCCTGCAGCATCTTTGTCAAGCCTAAACCTGTGTGGGACAGCACAGGCCTTACAGTCAGATCAGAACAGTCACAAAGGTGTGCTGAAGGGGAATATTTGCATATGCACTTTCTTTTCAAATACAGGCAAGCATTCCATTTGTACTGAGAGTTAAAAAATCCAATACATTATATGTTATGACTCTTTTGCTACATTAAGCATGATGCTTTTGTTTTCCTGTAAAACTGAAATATTAGTAGTCAAGAATACCAACTGTGCAATGGAGAAATGAATACACTGATAGAATACATGAAGTTAGATACTTTTATCAAGAACCTTATGGTGAACCACAAGTAGTCACAAAAGGTAGACATTAATTTAGATCATAAAACTGTTTGGTGTACAAACTTACTAAGAGCCACAAGAATCTCCTTTAAGAACTTATGTAATAATTACTCTACTCAACCCAAAAATGAAGAGAAGTCTTGCTTGGGAATTCTTCACGCTTTGATGATACATGTTGAATGTGCAGAACGTAAACATCTGAAGGAAACAGTGTGTCATACTTCAGTACCATGATGTGGCAGCTCAGGCTTCCTACAATAATCTGACTCAACATCTGACCCCTGACAGATAAGAATTTTTGGATACATTTTAGGTTTATTTTGGTAATCCAGAAATTCATTCTACTATTGATTTTAACACTTGGCGGTTTGGTATTCTGCCCAAACAGGCATGAGGTATGCTTCTAACATGGTGTGTTAGGGATGGGATGTTTTTTATTTTATATGGATACTAAGAGAAGAAAAAGAAAGAACAAAACAGATTATGTCTTATCTTTAAAAACGAAGAGAGTATGATTATAGACTAAATACCAATTAATCAAAGTTCATAGTCAGGAATGGGCGAGGGGCGCACTTGGGAAGGGGTAGGGGTGAAGCAGAGACTACCTGTGTGACCATGCTCACCTAGACAACCCAGAGAAATCAGCCTCTTCCTCCTCACATCGTTCATCCAGCTCTTTCAAAGCCAAGGTGACATCCTCTTCGCAGATGGACTCTGGGTAGCTTTCAGGGGCCAGAGGTTCCGGCATGTCAGTTTCTTCTAAATCAAGAATTCCTGCACACATTAGCTGGTCCTGTTGGTCTTGAATGTTGTATGACCCTTCATCTTCAAAGGCTGTAACATGTTCCTCCTTTAATACTGAACTTGAATCCTGTGAAATAATTGAAGCTTTAGCAGATTTTACCACCACCAAAAGAAGTTCATCAACACAACTAAGGACGACTGCCAAGTTCCAAAGCTCCGTTTAAATTGTCTAGTCTGTACAGTTTTTGAATTGTGAATATACACAATTGTCTTTTTAAATGATCATACTAATGAACCCAGGGCCTCACATATGTGGCAAGCAATTTACTACTGACTCAAATCCCCAGTCCTAGAATCTAAAAAAATTACAGCATATAGTCAGTGTTCTATGAATACACTAAATGAATTTTCTTGTGTACAGGACTTGGATGTTGATCAGCATCTATGCTCTTTGCTAAAATACCTTCTCTCATATACATTATATGCCTATACAAGAAAACCTGACATTATCACTAGTCCCTCTTATTTGATTTGCCTATTGTTCCTTTCATTTTACCACAACACAGTAAACTCTGTCTATCTGTAGGGAGGTGGCTCAAGATCGAATCCATTGATGTTAGAGTATGGCCTGCCCACAGGTCATAAAGACACTCAACCCAAACTGTGTTCATGTTCCTGGTATCTGTAATATGGAGAGCTGGCTTCAGGTAATAAGCCAATAGCTCATTGCAGCTTTGAGATCCAATAAAGCCTCATGGCTAAGAGAGTTCAATCAACGATTAGAAAACTTTAGGTTGTTAGCTTTGAATTTAAATGAATTACAAGCACATTTACTAAACAAGAATGGCTGTGTGTCCCTAACCCTCAGCCAACGAATAATAAAGAAAATACAAAAGAAAAACATGGGGTTGGAGATATTGCTCAGTGGTTAAGAGCATTGGCTGCCCTTCCAAAAGTCCCGAGTTCATTGCCCAGCAACCATATGGTGGCTCACAACTACTTGTAATGAGATCTGGTGCCCTCCTCTGGCCTACAGGCATGCATGTAGGTAGAACACTGTATACATAATAAAATAAATGTTATGTTTTGTCTTTTTTTTTTTTTTAAAAAAAGGAAAGAAAAACACATTCACCGTATATATTGTAAGGTGTCAATATGCATTTCTAACTTGCATGGATAATAGTCTGATCAGTCTGGGTTTTAACTAATGGTAGCACGGGTTTAAAAGCCAAGATGAACTTTTTTTTAGTATTAGACCTTTGTTACTTTACATTTGTAGTAGTTTTTAATCTTTCTTTTAGGACTTAAAAATGGAATTTTTCCTACAAAATGTGAAAAGCAAGCAGAAGTTATAAGTTCCAGATTAGCCTGAGTCCTGGTTGACTCTTCTGAAAAGAATTTTGAGTACATTCTAGACAGGTGCTCTGCTACAGATGAATTCTCAATTACGAGTCTGCAATCTTGTAATGGGCTTGGCTAATATGTAAATGGAAACAGCATGCACTGGCATGTAGAATGCAGATGGCAAAATTGGCATCCACATACAAATGTCTGCTGGTACCAACCAGCACGGCAGCCGAGTCAACTCAGACTTAGAGAAAGGTGGCTAGGGATGGTATTCCCAGGAAAGACACCAGAAGCTCTCAAAGGCTGAGGAATATGGCAGAGGCACAGGAAGTAAGTACACCGAGGAACCACGGATCTGGATGTGGTGAGCAGTGCACCTTGACCTCATAGAGTAGGACCTAAGTTATCCTGGTGGAACATATTCAATACAACTGCAGGTTCTGCCTGAAGTTCAGTTTTAAAGACTTAACTAGGGAAGAAGCAGACCTAGTAGTTACCTGGAAAGATAATTATTATCTAACACTGCTAGACATGTCCTTACGTCTACACTTTTCTTGCTATCATTTTTTTCTTCCCATATTAATTTGAGTGTACTGTGTTACAAGCCCAAACATGGCAGCACAAAGCCCCACTTTGCATTAGTGTGCACCTGTATTTGGCTATTGATGGCTATTATAATTTCTAAATGATATTTTATTGGAAAGTAGTATTATTCAATATACGGTGAAAATCAATAACAGTCTCCCCCCCCCCAATTTCATTAAGTAGATGGATTTCATTGTTTATATGCTGATTACAAAAACCAAATTTCCTTGAACTCCACAGTCTCACAATAACACACACACACAATAACATACACACACACGTATTTTGTTACACTTAAAGGTTCATTCTCTATGTGTGAAACTTTCTGTGGTTCATGACTGAAGGGTTCTTTTATGAAACCAAGTGAAGACTTCATGCCTTGGGATCAGAGAAGAAGTTATTTTTTTAGAAGATTACTTTCGTTATTTTTAACTGTGGAAGTGTTTGTGTGCATGTACACGTGAGAGATATTAGATCTCCCAGAGCTGAAGTTGCTGATGGTTGTGGACTGTTAGCCATGGTTGTCTGGAACTGAACTCAGGGCCTCCGAAAGAGCACCTGGTGCTTACAACTGTGGAGCCATCTTTCCAGCCAGGAGGGAGCCGATTATAGTCAAAGAGAAGCTACAAAGTTGCTGCTAGGATAGGCTCCTTGTGGTGGTTTGAGTGAGAACTAGAGTTTTAATATTTTGGTGTTTTCCCATGTTTCTCTATTAGAAAACAATTTTGGAACATCAGACACTGTATTGGAGACACGGGGAAGAATGGGTTATGGCAGCCCAGCCAACAGGTGCAGTGTCGTTTGGAGGAGCTATTCTTTTGCTGACAGTTTTAACAAAAGCTTGTTTATAAATAAAACGATACTGTCTTAAAATAGCCCTTTCATTCTCATCCTTCAGCAGCACAAAGTGTACAGTGAGAATGAACCCCTTATTAAAAAGGGAAGAGAAAGGGTAAATTGAAGTGCTTTTTCTCTGGTAGAGAAGATGCCCCCAGGGACTTTTCAGTGCTCGGGAAGAAAGTCCATTAGTCCATTGTATGTGGTCAGGTAAAGCTAGGCTCTGGATGGTTTTTAATTGGAATCCTCAGGCAGTTGAGGCAGTGAGCTCCAGGCCAGCCTAGGCTACGCAGTAAGACTCCATCTCCAAAAGTCTAAATCAAAACCCCAAACCCAAACCAAAACAGCCAAGAAACAGACAGAGATCCCATATATGAAAGTGGGATTACTCTGAGGCTTCCTCTCACAGGCTAACTTTCTCATCATTCAGATCCACGTTACTGTTAAATTTCTGGAGAAGATTTAATACAATGGCCATTTTCTCACATTTTTAAAATTTGGTTTTTGCCTGCTTGTTTTCTGCCTGTCACTCCTGTTAGGATTAAGTTCCATGCCACCAGTTGTCTGCTTTATACCCCCAGATCCTTGAATAGTGACTAGCACAGGGGCTCAACAGCACTTGGGGGCTGAGGCATGAGGAGTGCCAGGAATTCAGAAACTACTGGGCTGCAGAGTAGGACCCTGCCTAAAAAAGGAAGAAATGAAGGAATGCATGCTCGCCTATGCTGCGGCTTCATCGAGGGCTCCAATACACTGCTCATCTTGACATAGGTATTGCTATGCTTTGGGACCATGGTGAACAGATTTGCTTGGTGTATGCTTCTGCCATGGTTACCAACCACAGGCCAATCTGTCAGGACTAAAAGCACCAAACTGACCCAAGAGGCCTTTCCTTCTAAGCTGATATTCCAGCTTAGGTGATAATCAGCGGAGTCACATCCTGAAAGGAACACCCATCCCTCTGATCTCCTGCTCTCTAAGTCTTGGGAATGGGGCTCCCTGCCACCACACACATCTGACCCTCTTCAGTTCTCATTTCCCTCTTCTTCCACACACTATTCTCCAGGGTACAGAACTCTCTGCAGTTATCTGAACTTACCTTATTAGTTTACATGGCACCTCTCTATCTGGGAGCCCCAAGTACCCTGAAACCTGTCCTTTATCCCTGTCACCACAAAAAAGCAGTTTATTCCTCTCTGGATTTCCATAAGTCCTTCAACATATTGAGTTCCTCTCTCTCGCACGCGCGCGCACACACACACACACACACACACACGCGCGCGCACGCATGCACGTGCGTGTTGCAAATGTCTTTTCAATCTTCCTTAATGTAGAAAGTAAAAATCATCTCTTTTCTTCTTAGCCTCTTGCTGAAACTCTGTAGCCTACTGAAATCACACGGAATACTTGATTTAGCATTTATATTTTCATTCTATTAGTATTCTGAAGACCTGTGATCAGGAAGCCAAAATGCCTCCATTGCAAAATATATCTGCTCACTGTTAAAGAGGGTGGAGACATGTCCAATTCTCCAATTATCAAGAGTGTGTGACTTTGCTTTACAGAACTAATACAACCTAATAACCTCATTAGTTGAGG
Source organism: Phodopus roborovskii (assembly GCF_943737965.1). Classification (NCBI taxonomy): domain Eukaryota; kingdom Metazoa; phylum Chordata; class Mammalia; order Rodentia; family Cricetidae; genus Phodopus; species Phodopus roborovskii. The sequence goes on along the minus strand of NW_026126525.1, from coordinate 28,965,676 downwards.
TCTAGTAACTACATTAATAGTTAATATTATTACTATTACTACATTAACAGTAACTAATATTAACAATTAATAGACAAAAATGCACCAGTTTTTAATACTTACCTAGTAAAGAGCATGTTTCACAGAGCTACAGTAGTAATGACATTTTAAAAAAGTATCCATAATCATCTTAAAAAAAAAAAAGCAATAACAACACTAAGACAATAAATACTTACTTATTTTGGTCAGTCATTAGCTTGGAATCTGGCTTACTTCTTATAGGCCTTTCCAAAAATCATAATACTAGTGGTTCCAAAGTCTTTTGATAAGGTTCATGGAACCAGCTGCTAACACAGCTAGCCTGAGGTCCTAACCCAGTCACAGCACCAATCACAGAAAACCCATATAAAGCAAAAGGGAAGGGCAGGGACAACAGAAGCAGCCCTTCACAGAGACACAGTGCCCCAGGCAATGCCTGCTGTTCCCAGAGAAGTGTTTGCACAGGACCAAGTCACACTCTGCAATGCAAAATGTTCATTGACACACTTGACATTATTTTTAACCTGCAGGCTGTTTCCAACATGTCAACTTTTTTTTTTAAAGGAAAAAACAAACAAACAAACAAACAAACAAAAAACTAGAAAACAACCAACCAGGACTGACAGTTTTGTTTAAAAACAACCCAACAGGTTAGAAATACTAAACAAATCAAATAATTAGCGCACGTCGGCTGAAAACTCTTTGGGAAGAAAAGCAAGGGATGTGGCAGGGTTCGGAAGGGAGCCTAGATTGGCCATGCACCAGCCCCATGTCTCCCCACCTCAGGCAGCTGGCTGCTAGCATTATCTAGACAGGCCTCCAAACTGGGGGGCTCATCTCTGATCCTCAGTGCATCATCTGCTGTGTTGCTGCTGGATGAGTCCTGAGACTGAAGCAGGTCCTGGTGCCCCGGCATCAAGCCATCCGCCATACCGTCACTGTTTAGCTGGGAAGGAGGGGAAATCTGGCTGTTAGCAGCGATAGCCACAAGAAACGGCATGCATCACCAGATATTTTATGGGCTCAGTTATAAAGAGCCACTTACTCTGCAGAACTGTATTAACCCTGCTTGCCTCGTGTGGTTAAGTGAGAATTATGGAGACTAGTACATGTAAAATACCTTGGAGAGCCTGGTGAGTGGTGAGTACTCAGCCATCACTTAACACACAAAATGATTGTGGGGGACACTGGAAAGACTTATTTGTATAATAATGAGATGTCAAAACAGCAGAGAAGACTTGAAGCTGACCACAGACAACTTGACATTCTGCTTGAAGCCCAATCAGTGCAATATTATTACAAGGGCTTCACCCACACAGACAGTGTAGAGCATCTGGACTCTGCTAAAAGGGAGACAGGCTGAGTTTAGCATGGCAAAGTCCTTCTTATAAGAGTTGGGTAACACTGAACACTATGGATGCTTCTGAATGATACGTGCCATGATGCTATCCTCCACGCTTCTGTCTCCAAGTTCCAACTTTACTATGCCTACAGATTCAGTCTGCTGCACAACCCACATGTTTCTGAATGAAGAGATGTGCCTTGTAGCCTGATTCATGTATACAAATTAATTGGCCACATTGGCCTTGGGATGGGAGCCAGACTGTCACATAACTAACTTTTGCACCCCCCACCTCCCAGTTATTTAAGAGTTAGTGTTGGGGGATGGAGAGATGGAGTGCCGAGGTTAACTGCACTGGCTGTTCTCTCACAGGTCTTAAGTTCAATTCCCAGCAACCTCACCTACAATGAGAGCCGATACCCTCTTCTGGCATGCAGGCTTACTTGCAGGCAGAACACTGTATACATAATAAATAAATAAATCTTAAAAAGGTAGTGCAAGTGCCCACAGAGCCTGGACAAGGGCTTGAGGTCCCCTGGAACTGGAGTGGTTGTTATGAGCTGCTGCTTCATGTGGATGCTGGGAACCAAACCCAAGTCCCCTTAAGACTTAACTGCTGAGCCATTATTCTGGTCTTCTGAGTTAATTTTGAAAGAGACCAACATTGTGCTCAGACTGCACATTACATTCAAATATGACTTTTACACTCTGGGAAAGAAAAGCAGCTATGCACTAAGAGTTGGTAGTGCTCTAACCCATGCTAAAAATGTGTGCCATTCAAAAGGAGTCCATAAAAGGGCTCACAACACTTCACTCTAACTAGCAGAGGATTTGTTGTGTTATGTAGTTGCTGCAGGGGTACACAGGTAACTTTGTAAGTTTGATTTTTGTCATGAGGAGCAGAACACTTATTGTGGGGTGTGCATCTTGTACATAATGAAATGGCAGTCGGAAGGCATATGAATACCTGTTTGTTTTTTGTTTTTCTTCTTTTTTTAAATCTGCAGCTAAGAGTTAGTTGAGCCCCCTCTACTTCATGGAAAGGTAATTACCATCTGTGTACGTGACAGGATCTGGCTTGCCGTGAGGGCAGCTTCTTCCTCCGAGGACTCATCTGTATCCTCCTGGTTCGTCAGTGTCAAGCTTGGGGTACTGCTAGAACAGGGGTACTCCTGGAGGGATGGCGTGTCTCCTTTGTCAATACTGTCCAGGGAGCGCCGGCGGACTCCCCAGTTGAAATTGTCCATACTCTCCCCCTGGAAAAGCAAGACACGATTTCTGAGGACTCAGCCACACACTTATGGGTGCTGCAGAAGTTATGACATCTGGAAACATACACCAGGGTGGAAAATTACTGAATTCATCATCCAAAGCAGCATTTCAATCAGCCCGCTTCTTCAACGTTTAACCCGTCATCAAATAGTTATATTTTTAGAGATTAAAATTATTTGGTCATTTTTTTACAAAATCATTTTCTTGAGAATCCATCTTGTACTAGTGGGGGACCGACTAGATCTACAATCTAGGTCATCTCTATTCTAATACACAGACACGAATCAGACCACACAGAGGACAGATATAGCACAGGTGACAATAAAGACACCATCCACACAACACCAGGCTGCAACTTACCTGCAGTTCCTGGTTAGCAAAAAGGAAAACACACAGAGTTAGAAAGAACGAAGACACACATTCAAATATATGCTATGCTTATGGGGAAAACTCTGTGATTTCTCTGGATTTAGCTGTTTTTTGCGGGAAGCCAACATGGGATTGGAACCGGGGAAGGGCTGGAGACAGACATGTAGAACAATGCTTCCGAGATACACTTGGGCAACACGAGGCTTACAGAAATGTTCAGGGTTTACACAGCTCATACTTGGTACGATGCAATAACTGACTTCAAGTACCCACATTCAACTGACGACAATACAGGGTTACAGTCATTTTCATCCGAGGACAGCTGTGGCTAAATGCAGTGGTCATTTTTCAATATAATTTAAAATCAAGGTCATAGCTATCAAAACACAACTGTTGCCAACTTCCAAAAAGGTCGGAAAGAGATGACACATTTCAGCTTTGCTCCAGTTAGGATTTATGCTATGTTTGCTCTGAGCCTCCATTTTTTAAAACTTAATTTATTTTGTACACTCCAGTCCCCTCTCCCTCCTCTCTTCCCACTGCCTCCCCCTCTACCATCTGCTCCTTGGAAAGGGTAAGGCCTCCCCTAGGAAGTCTAATAAGTCTATCCCATTATCTCGTTGAGGCAGAGCCTCCATTTTTGAAGGACATAATTCTTAACAGTTTATTAAGCCCTGGTATGACAAATTGTACTAAGCTGGAAAAAAAAAAAAAAAAAAAGATTATTGATATCTTCTTACATGGGAGGGACGGTCTGAAACAGGTTTTTAAAAAAGAATTTCTTCCTCTAAACAGAGGAATTCTTTTAAATGGAATTTTAGATCGAAGTCAATTATGCAAAACTGAAACCCAAACTGTGCATGTTGAATATCTTTAGGAGCTCTGGCCACTGAGCCCTCAGATCTATCCTGGCTGTTTCTCAAGGTCTTTTAGATGTTCTGCAAGGTTAGGGTTTGGAAAGCACCTTTCTTGGACTTACACTGTAAACATGACCATGTTGCATAGCAAATGCATGGCACCCAGCCTCACAATATATTTAGTGAATGGATGGATAGAAGGATGGACGGATGGATAGAAGGATGGACGGATGGACGGACGGACGGATGGATGGATGGATGGATGAATGAATGAATGAATGTATATATATATATATATATACACTGCAGGCTTTCAAAGCCAGGGGATCTTTTAGGAGTTGCTTTGTTTTTGTTTTAGCCATCCAATCCCAGGACCTATTGCTATGCTTCAACCATGACCGTTATGTAGAAAGTAGGCTCCCTTGGCTTGCTTAATTATGGGGTTCAGGTCAGTCCCTCTCCGCTCCCCTAGATTGCTGTGACTTGACTTAAAGTACAGACAGAAGTGCAGTGTCTTCTGAGTGTTCTGACTAAAGCCCTGCTAAAAGCTGGAGTCATCCCGGCTGACATTTCCGAGTGCTAGATGAACGCTAAAGCATTTCCAGAGCTCTTTACAAGAAAAAAAGGCAAACAAACAAAAAATAATAACCAGACCATTAGAAAAATGTCAAGAGCCTTTAGAAATCTGAATTCTAAACAAGAAAAATTAGTAACCGCAGAAGGATTTAGAAGCCGCTCACAAATGTAGGACAGGGCACCAGGCCCCAAGCCATCTCATTTTGCTCCTGGCTGTGACAGCCTGCCTTATCCTTCCTTCAATATGTTTTTCAAAGGTCGAATGTGAAAACACTTTTAGAAGGTTGTTAAAACATCTGCTCTTTTTGAATAAAAATAAATAAGTAAATAAAAAAGGAAAATGGGAAATATACATAAAGTAAGAAAACATAGGTTTAAAATTTTCATTTGAAAGGTGGCTTAAGTCTAGTGGCATCTGTGCAAGTCCCAGTCACCCGGTTCATTTCCACATAGCCCGTAGGGCAGGCTGAAGCACAGTGAGGGAAACATGGCCCTACACTGTCTCCTGTTGACAGCTGACTGCATGACAGGGCAGGTCAAAGAGGACAGCCCCTCATGAGAGCTGGGGGATGCACACCAGCTATCTGAGTTGATTCTTTAGAAAAAGAAACATCCACATACGGTATGGAATAGTTGGTGTTAAGCATTTTTGTCTTACTGTATACTAGCATCTATTTGTAACAATTTTGGGATGTCCAGATCTTGGATCTATTATAATCTTTTCAGGTCTAAGGGACTGCTGTTTGGAGAACTGTCCTGGGCTACAGGAATGGAATCCTAGTAGTCTAAGACAACAGAGCATCTCCCTTGGATTTCAATAGTGGTTGCTTTAGAAATCTGAAGGTGCTTCAACATGGGCCAATGGGGGAGCTAAGAAGGGTGCCAAGAGCATGTGGAAAAGCAACCTCTCCTCTTTCCTGAGAGCATCCCCAGAACTTATCTTTGCCTGCCCCAAACACTGCTATGTGGGTACATGAGGTCACTGGACAGTGACAGCCATCTTGTTGCTGCCTGAGACCAAGTTGGCCTGGAAACAGGGGGTGGGGTGGGGGGGTGGGAGGGCCCAGAGAGGCATAGGAAGACGGACAGAGGCCTCACAGAGTCACGCTGAATGTAAAACTCTGCTTTGGGCAGCTCAGCTGCCTGGGCTGACAAATCTGTTCTTTGCATTTGAATTTCCACTTAGAAAACCCCTAGATGGACATAAGAGGTAGACAGAATCAGTTTATAAGAGAAAGTCCTTTAGTTGTCAGAAGAAGCAGGTCGGGGGGGGGGGGGGAGATGAAGAAAAAGTAGTTGGGGATGCCAGAGGCAGAGTTCTAGAAAGCCAAAGCTGCCACGTGGTCACTTTAGAGACAAATACCACTATGTTTGAGTGGGGCATATTGACTCACACCAGGCACCTCACACTTGGGAGGTTAAGGCCAGAGAATTGGCATGAGTTTAAGGCCAGCTAGTATTACAAGGTGAGTAGACCTTGTCTCAAAACAAAAACAAGATTATGTCTGATCAATTTTAATGTATATATTTACTATTAATTTGTTAGCTCTTGCTAAACATTTACATCTATGCATACACTAAAATAATTATCATGAATTAATTTCTTTTTTTATTTTGTAAAGATGGAATGGACTCTTCCTTGACCTCAGGGCTCCTCTGCTACTAGATGATTGTGTCATTCATAGTCCCATGTTTAGTTTACCTTTCTTGATTTTACTCATCTCCATAAGAGCAGAGTCTGGCTCAAGCATGACCACCTGTAAACGTCAAGAAAGCCCACATTCTTACCTCTGCATCTTCCAGCTCAACATCCAAGAAGTCGAAGTCCTTAAAGACACCAAACTGCTGCTCACTACTGTTGTCTTCAACGGCAACTTCTTCTTCCTGAATTATGTCCTCTGTGGTAGAAATCAGGCTGGTCTGCTGGTCCCCACCTTCTAAATCCTCATTAGAAGAAAATACAACCTGATGCCCCAAAAGAGAAAAAAGAAAATGGTTTGCCCATTATTTTTTGTCACTCTGCGCCTGAGGTACCAGCCCCTCAAAAACCCTGTCAGCCTTGCTCTTCAAGCAGTGTGGAATTTCCATCTAGTCTTCATGCCTAACTAGTCCAACACTAGATCAGCATAGCTGCTGGATTTTGCAACAGACAAGCCCATCTCCTTGTCATTGCTGGTTAATACCAGGACTTACTTAGAAAAGGCAAGTGCCAAGACACAATGACTTTGACACCCTTTATCTGCATGATCCTGACTACTCACAGATGGGTTCTTCGGGAGGCCAGACTCGGGGCCACAGAGGGAAAGCACGCTCATCAGCTTCTCTCTTGTTCTCCGCTAACAGGAAGGAAATCCCAGGGTTAGCATGGATAAATTGAGACAGTTCTCAGGTATCTACATTCACAAAATTGATTCTTCCTTCCCATGCCAATGCTCTCTACGCACCTGTGATAACTGTGGCCTTTTCCAACTGACAGGAACCAGGGCGTTGGAAGTGGAACCAGACGAGGTGGAGGAGGTACTCCTGGTGACGGCGATCACCTTTGCTTTCCCATTCCTTCCTGCAGCGCTGTGCTGACCCCCATACTTGTTTCCAATGATGGGCGTCTACACAGAAACAAGTGCCAAAGTTGACTCATGCTCCCACACCAAAGAAACTAGCGAGGGCTAACAGTAGGTTTAGCATGACATTTTCTACAAAAACTGAGAAAGCAGGCGAAGCAATCCATGAGGACCAAGCCAGTAAGCAGCATCCCTCCATGGCCTCTGCATCAGCTCCTGTGGCCAGGTCCTGGCCCTGCCTTCTCTGGATGGACTACAAATTGTAAGATGAAAACCCTCTCCTCGTGGTGTTTTATGACAGCAATAGAAACCCTAACCAAGGCACCCCAAAACTGTCATATCTGCTCCCCTAGGACTACTTATTTTTCAACACTCAGCTTAGATGGTACCTCATTTCTGAAATACACCTTAGGAGCACACTGTATATACCAGAGCATTTCCTGGTAGCATCACGATGTTCTTCTGCCTGTTCCCTCAAGACCACAAAAGCTTCCTCAGAGTCAGCCTTCTCACCATGTTTACAACCAGCTTCACAGCACTATTACAGTGCCTAATACCAACCAAGTACAAGTTTCACTAATCTAGGCTTGAGTAAATAAAAAGAGCAGTTCGACTGTGGGGCATCTTACCTCAGAGATGTCAAAGTGGAAGTCTAAGGTCTTGCCAGGCAATTCCTTTGAGACGTTATTGAAAATTTTAGTGAAGGATATTTCAGGAGAACCTACATCTACTCCATAGGCCTTGGGGATGTCATTGGGTACAACAAGACTTGCAGAGCGGGATACCACCAGCTTTAGGATGTTAAGGGCTTCCTTCCAGTAAGGACTCTGGATTGGGAAGGAATCAACATGAGAGTTATAAGTGTGCACGTGGAAGAACGGAGAACCCAGCCTATAGTGTAAACTGTGGACATGGTATTGATACGTCTATAGAATGATTCCTTTTCCTTTAAGATCTGAGTTACAAAACATAGGAAAATCTGAGTTATTATTGGTAATGGTGTTAAATGATCGCATACATAGGTCTTCCCTAATGGAGGAACTTGCTTTTCTCCTAGGGAGTACTTCATAAATCATTAATTTGGAAAGTCTTATGCAGGAACCTGGCTGCTCTTAAAGGAGTCACATAATTTTGAACTTTCCAGGTGAAGCTTTTGGCTTCAAAGCTAAATCTTAAATAGATGATAATATATATATATATTATCATCTATGTATGTGTGTATGTTTGTATGTATACACACACACATATATTCACACACTTTTAGACATATGTTAAAATACTAAAACACATTTTCACTTCGTTTTAAAAATTTATTATTTTATTTCATGTATATGGGTGCTTTGCCTGAATGTGCCTGCATACCACATTTGCCAGAGGCCAGAAAAGGGGTTGGATCCCCTGGAACTGGAGTTACAGATTGTTGTGAGCTGCTGGGAATCAAACTTGGGACCTAAGGAAAAGCAACAAGTACTCTTAAGTGCTGGGCAGGTTCTCAGACCCTGGACTTATTTGGATTTCTACTTTCTAAATATCTGGTACTTCCTGACATAAAAACAAAACAAAACAAAAAACCCAACTCTCAAGTACAGACTTTTAAAGTAGCCTTCTGTTTCTAAAAGTTTTTACCCAATACACAATACTGGGCCAACAGAGAGTCATACATACAAAGGGTAAGTTCTTTGTCCCAGCCCTAATTTTCTGCTGGTTAACTGCTGCCTTTTGCATCCACTTACTCTCTACAGCTGCTGAGGATGCATGACTGTTAAAACTGATGAGAGCAACACACCAATGTAATGACTGTTACACTGAGGGCGTTTTCTGTGTAGTAAACATTCCTGTACACCTGTACCCGAGTTTCTAGGGTGCTTTGGAGTTTTATACTCATGAATTATTTCAAGTTGAACAATGCTGCATGTGAATTTTCTGTGGCCACTTACCTGTACATATTTGCCAATAATCTTTATGATCTCCAGGTTAAACTGCTTGGTTGGGGCAGCAGACAGGTCGATGTGACTCAGGAGACTATAGATGATCTGTAGCAATGATTGTTGCATACTGGACAGTCCTTTCTCTAACAGCTGGAAATCATATTGAAACACAGGCTTTAACCAGGCTGAATGAAAACCGGGCATCACGATTACAAAGTTGAAAAACGTAACAGGTTTAATTTGTTCAAATTGTCAGAGATCAGGAAATGTATAATGAAAGGCAATATATATTATTTTTCCTTTTGTCCCAAAGGATAACTATTATCAGAGAGGAATGACGAACTTCCACTCATAAACCACTCATACAGCTACACAGCAGCTAATTGATCTCACATGAGATTTCATCTTATAAAACTGGAAAGAGTGATTGCCACCTGCACCTTCAACGGCCAGTTCACACACTTTTGACCACCAAAAAGAAGCATATGTTTTAGTAAAGAGATTTTATTCTCTCATGAGATTTTGACTCCTTCCTTCCTTTCCTCCCTCCCTCCTGGAGTCCACTGTGTAGCCCAGGCTGGCTCCAAAACCTCTGAGCCCCGTTTCTTGATTGCTGCAATTACAGGTATGAGCCCAGCTTCCAAGAATTAATTTTGAAGAAATAAATTTTGTACTTATTCTCTAGGATCAACACCACCCAAAATCTGCTCTCCATTTTCTGTAAAGGAGAGGTTTACATTAATTACTGTGCCGACTAGTTTTTATGTCAACTTGACACACACAGGCTAGAGTAATTTGGGAAGAGAACATCTGTAGAGAAAATGCCCTCACCAGGTTGCTCTGTGGGGGAGCCTGTGGGACTTTCTTGTTTCATTTTGTTTTTGATTAGAGATTGATCTGAGTGGGTGGCAACACCCTTGGGGAGATTGTTCTGGGGTAGATTAAGAAAGCAGGCCCAGCAAGCCAGTAAGCAGCACCCTACACACACTCTATACTGGCTCCTGCCCTCGAGGACTGTGATATGCAACTGTAAACAAAATAAACCCTTTCCTAAGTTGCCTTTGGTCTTGGTGTTTTAACATGGCAATAAAAATCCTAACTAAGACACTTGCTTTCACAACAACTAAGGCCATGACAAATAACTAAATAGTGGAAGTAGGAGAAAAACAGCCAACAAAAACATCCCTTTGGACTTGAATCATCTGTCTCTATATGCTCTCAGTCCTCTGACTCTCTTCTTTGATGCTATTCTCTGATGATCTCTCTCCTCCGATGCTGTCTCTACTGTGACACTCTCTCTACACCCACTTTCAACTGGGAGATTAGCTACTACCACAGGGCTGCTCTCTAAACTGCCACTTGACAACTTCACCACTGAGCGAGCAGTTCAAAGCCACCTAGATTCACCTCTGCCAGGTAAGTCACAAGGCTGAAGGTTGCATCTGAGAAGGAGTCATGCAGGTACCGACACACAACGTTGATCCAGTTGGAACAGTCTCTGGAATAGGTGTGTGTGCTGTACAAACTCATCATGTGGGCCAGGTTCACCAGTGTTGGGCACTTCTCTTCTGCACAGACCTACAGAACACACACGCTTATTTCATTTGCCCAAAACTTAACTCTGTTTTAGGCTACATGCATTTACTTCAAGAAATAATTTGAGATGCATATTTAAGTTTCAATGCATTTCAGTTCAAAAGCTAGAAAAGTTAAATGGAAAAGGCAAAAAAGCAAGGTGCTCTTAGAACTGCAATAGAACAATGGTTCTCAACCTCTTTGGCCAACTTCTTTTTCTTTTCGAGACTGGGTTTCTCTGTAGCTTTGGAGCCTGTCCTGGAACTCACTCTGTAGACCAGACTGGCCTCATACTCACAGAGATCTGCCTGCCTCTGCCTCCCAAGTGTTGGGATTAAAGGCATGCCCGTCTTCTTTGGCAAGCTTCTATCTCCAAAAATATTCACATTATGATTTGTAACAGTAGCAGAATTATAGTAATACACAACAATGAAAATAATTTTATGGCTGGGGGGGGGGTCACAGCAACAGGAACTGCATTATAGAGTCACAGCATTAGAAAGCTTGAGAACCACTGTGATAGAGAAATGGAAGAGGAGAGACATACCCAGCCAACACTTGTCTGGGTTTCACACAGGATGCTGTCTTCAGTCTATAACCCTGTCTCTTGGTAAATGACCACCCACGGTTTTGTAAGGCCTATTCATGACTTTGTAACTGTTTTGTCAAATCCCAAAGTGCTCTTATGCCCAAGAACCTAAGCAGGCAGGCTCTACTTAAGATTCTCGGGCCAGTTCAGGCCGTAGTATATCATAGGTATCTCAGGGCATCTAACAGAAGCGCCACCACAGACAGCCCCAACCTGTGAGACAGTCACAGGACTCCACTGATACGATGTCATCTCTCCACCAGGCATCAAACTGCTTTTCAGGAAGTTATGTAAGTGCTGAGTTCCTTGGCCACCTGTGAAGCCAACCTATAACATGCCTACTTTCCGGAAACATAGAGCTACAGAATGGGGGACCTTATCAGCTGAATTCACATTCTTAGTTCCTTTATGCCCTGGGTCATTGATGAAGATATCTCTTAGTCTCCTCTGGGACAATACTAGAACAATCTAGAACTGGAAAATGGGGCCCTTGCTGTTTTACAAATCTAGTTTGTATGTATGTATGTATGTATGTATATATGTAAAAAGACTGTTCTAGTTATAATGTCTGCTTTCAGTTTTCTTCTTTAAATTTATCTCACCACTTCTAATTTATTAATGATTCATATACATTTTCACAATGGCCTAGAGCATTTCATAAAGAGAAAACTGCTCCTGAATATATATATATATATATATATATATATATATATATATATATATATATATAAAACCATTTCTTTAAAATAATTTTGATAATTCAGAGCATGTCTGACAGACTTGGAGGGACATAAGTCCATCTCTCAACCATGGTCCCTTCTTGGGATAGAGATACAAAGGCAAACATGACCACAGAAAATACTGATAAAGTAGTATGAAAATTGTTTTATTAATTCATTGAAAGCAGCTGATCTCATCTATTACCCATAAAACTGTGAAGATGAAGGGAGCTTGGTTGATGTTTCTTAAGTCATATAACCTTATAACTCCACAATAACTATTTAAATCTTTGCTAATTTTTTTTCTCGAATAATGCACTTTTTTGGGTTCTTGTTTGCTCTTGAGCCTTGCTATGTAGATCAGGCCAGACCTCAGTTTATGATTCTTTTTCCTCAGGTTTCTGATTGCTGGGATCACAGGTGTTCACCATCACCTCTGATTGTTACAAAAAGATGTTTTTTTTTTCAACAGCATTTAAAAAAAACAAAAACAACCAAACAAAAACAACAACAACAAAAAAAACCCTTATCTTTGAAAAGGGAGAAAATTCCTGGGAAATATCATAAAAAAGGTTTAATTTTTTTCTTTTTTTGGTTTTTCAAGACAGGGTTTCTCTGTATTGTTTTGCAACCTGTCCTGGAACTAGCTCTATAGACCAGGCTGGCATCGAACTCACAGAGATCTGCCTGCCTCTGCCTCTTGAGGGTTGGGATTAAAGGCCTGCACCATGAACACTAATTTTGACATTTTGAAAGTCGAGATTAGGATACAGCCTGAGGGTCCAAAAAGAAATGTTCTGTAACAAACTTCTTGGTTTGATTTTTGCCATGATGGAGTGTTTCCTGGCCCTGAAATGCCAAGCTCCCTGCAGGCACAAACAGAGATCTAGTGATATTTGCATAATGAGGAAGTACATAATGGCAGAGAATTACTCTCAACAGTTACAAGCGAGAGGACCAATTAAGGAAATCAATTTAACGAACATCCTGCAGGTTGCTAAAAGCATACATGTGGGGAGCCAGCCTGTGCTGCGCCACAGGAGAAAGCACACTTGAAAACAATTTAGCAATCACAGAAGGCCTCATTTGGAGTCTTAGAAGGAAAAAAAAAAAATTATGTAGGGACTTCCTGTGACCTGATGAGGTCCAGGCATCTGTAGCTCTATCCTTGGGGCCTATGGCATCCTTAGGCTTCTCAGTGGATCCAGCATTGCACACACTCTGGCTACAGCTCTTAAATGCTTCTATTTCATTGTTCCTGCCCTTTATTTCCTTAAAAATTCCAATTAAGCCTGTGTGAGTGTGTGTGTGTGTGTTTCCCTTCATGTTTTCTAACCCCTGAATTGGGGGTTAGAAATTCGGGGAGGAGAGTTTGTTTATATTTTTCTGATGATGCATCATTACAATATTAAAATAAGATCTATTTTAACAAATTTTATACTATCCTAAACCCTGGTGAGAAAACACTATATATAAAGTTGGCTCATTTCATGAAAATATTTTCTAAAGGTATTTTATTGCAAACCATCAGTTTCCCATTAAACTTACAAGGATTTTTTTTTAACCATCTTGTTTTTATGACCAAGTATGTTTTCCTTTTAATTTCATTACATTTATTTCTTTAGTGTATGTGTGTGGAAGAAGTCAGAGTAGGTAAAGGCTGGACATGGTTCTACCTACAAACTTAGGTTGTGCCTTTACCTACTGAGCCATCTTACAAGCTCAGTTGTTTTTGTTTTCTGGTTTTTGTTTGTTTGTTTTTTGAGACAGGGCTAACTCTGTAGCCCAGGCTGGCTTAGAACTTAACATGTAACCTAGCTGATCTCAAACTCACAAAAAAATTCCTCAGCTTCCAGAGTACTGGGGTTATACACAGGAGCCACCATGCCTGGCTTACCATTTTTAGGAAACTAAGATGTTTTCATTAACTATGACAAGCTAAGTTATCTACAATTGACTATTTAAAAACCTCTTCACACTTAAAAAATTATAATAAATTCAGAAATTCAATGCCATATTTTATTAACACAACTTTTGTCCCTTTTTTGTTTGTTTTTAAGGTGGGCTCTTACTGAGTCCCTTGGCTACCCAACATGTTCCTAGGAAGATCGGGGTACCTTTGCACATGTGACGACTTTTTCTTCACAGCCTTGTGCCACCACACTCAGCTCTACATATTTTCTTGTCCTTAACATCACCTGGCAAAGTGATGCAATGGCTCTGATGTTCGCTACTGCTAAGGTGCTTGTGGCTGCTTAGTACTCACTATGGGTGTGCACTCAGCAGCCTTGCGCCTGACGACGGGAGGGCCCCTTCACCGCGCATGCTTGCCTCTTCCCTTTGTTAACTTCTCAATTTAACTGAATGGAAGGGTGTAAAAACCCTGCTTGTTCTATGAAAAGCTCTTTGCAAAAAAGCTAATTTTACTCATTCCTCTCTGTCAGAAATGCCCGGCTTTTCCTCACAGGGCTCAGGTTAACGGTTCTTGTAGCCGTGCTGTTCTTCACTCACTCCTCCCATTCCTTTGTTTACTTAGGAGTGTGTATTAATTCTAAATTTGTCTAAATTTAGAATTCTAAATATATATAGTAAGAGGCGATGACTGACATACACATAGTCATACGTACATAAATAGGAATCTTATCTTTAAAAAGCTATTCAGACAGGAAATTCTCAAAACTATAAAATGGTGGCATCATATTTCATGAAATGAAGAGATAAATATTTTCAACACATTGACAGATGAGATAAGAAGAGCGATGCTACTGCTCTCAGAACTGTGTGGTGGGAAGGTAAACTGGGCAGAGAGAAAAGACAGAAAAGAAAGGGCTAAAAGGGAAAGCAGAAACAATTTTAAGAAACTTAAGAGATTCTACGGCTTCTCTTTTGGGGGCCTCTGCACAGGTCATTTTTCCTTTAGTAGTTATGTTTGTGTGAGCATGTGCATGCTCTGTGTGTGTGGGTGTTAGGAATGGAGCTCTGCACATGCAATTTCTTCTGCCCATAAAATGAATTCCTGGACCTCTCACCCAGGGATCTCACTTTGGTGGTTCCTGTCTGATTTTCAGTACCAGCCTAGAGAGGACCTTCTCTACAGTGACATTTGCCCTCTGTGCCCCCAGAGGCTCTGTCCCCACTGCCTGGAGCCTCAGCAGACTTGACAGTGTCTTCAGCTTCCATGTCTATGTCCCGCTCAGAGGCCCATGAGGACAGCAGTTCTATCTACCCCATTCAACACAACGCTAGCACTCACCCCAGAGCCTGGTCCAGGTTTGCCAGTCAATAAATGAATGAAAAAAGAGAACCCGACAGAGTGGTAGAGGAGAGGAGTAGGAAAAGGAACAGAAAAAGGCTCAGACTCAGAGGAGGGCTGCTAGAATATTTTTATTCTCTGGCTTTTGTGCAACTGCTTTGCATGATAAAGAGAACAAACATTAGAGGCGAAATTCAGAAAAATCACAAAAAGAAAAAAGAAAGAAAGAAAAAAAAATCACAGTGAAAGAACCTCAAGACAGAGCAGTGCCCTAAGCCGGGTCTTTCCCCATCATGGTTGCTTACCTTTGCTATTCGACTAGCGGTTTCTTTGCAAAACTGAGTTGGGCTGTCAAAGTGCTGGATTAAGTGAGGCAGTAAGCAAAGGATGTTAAGAGGAAAGCCTATCGGGAGGGAGGGAAAAAGCAAACAAGAACCAACTTTATTGCATGATATTTGGAAAGCTAAAGGCATGTCTAACCATTCTGTAGAAACCACTTTCATTTTTATGGGATATCTTACTTTATAAATTTTTACCAAACAATTTATCGAACAAGAAAAATTACTATTTCTTTTGGCAGAAATGAGCAATTTCAAAACTAATGATTGGTCTACATACCAACTACATTAAAATGCAACTATGGGATGGACTTCAGTGGCTATGTGCTTGCTTAGTTAGCACTGGGAAGAAACTTAGGTTCAACCCCAGTATATGCCTCTGCCCCCGCCACCACACACCCTTAAAAGGTAACCATGCTGACATTGGTACAGATTATGTTCTGTTCACATCACCTGACAGCTGGGATGGATCCACCAACGTGTGTTTGGAGACGGAAATGAGTTGGCTGAGGAGGTGCACTGTCATCTCTTGGGTAGACACTGAGGTAAAGCCTTTAAGGAAGAGCTGCTGAAGGCCTGGAAAGTTACTCCACTTCAACTTGCTTTGTACATTTTCAATCTTCTCTCGACTCTCTGACTTATCCAGAGGCAAGTGGATGAGCAGCTTGTTGAGAAGCCGGAGAGCCAGGAGGTACTCATATTCATAATCAGACTCTAACAGAGATGTGGCTATCCAGAAGATGGTGGCCATCAGGTTGGTGGGCTCAGTAGTGGGCTGTGCATCATACATTCCTTTCTCTCTCAGCGAGGAGAGGCTTCGAGTCCTAGCCAAGCTACCACTATGGTTTATCCGTCCATCCATGATATCCAGTGTGTTACTGCGCTTCCGATCCCCTCTGCGGTCACCAGCTAAACTTAACCTCAAAGAGTTACTTCTCGTGTTGCTGTTGTATCCTAAATAACTGCTGCTGTTAATGGGACCTGTGCTTAGATTGAGCTGTCCAGTGCTTTTTCTGTTAGCTGCGTACTTGTTTCCCATTACAGGATCATGGTATGAGGTTCTGGAGAGAGAGAGAGGAGACACGTCTGTCATTTTTGCTACATTAAACTACTCTTAATAACTGAAAAAGTAACATTTTAATCTGACTTTGTTTCATGAAATCTCCAGTTTTGCCTCAACATAAAGATGACAGCACCTCTTCTGCCATGGTTCTATCTTTTGAAGTCAGAAATTTTTACTGCTGGAGTCGACACTAACATTTAGCTTGGATTTAGATATGTTACATGCAAGGCAAACCCTGTTTGTGTAATGGCTGTCCAACATGACAGACCCTCCTGCTTTCAGTGGCACATTTTTTCCACGAGAACTGAGCATACAGATTTTTTTTTTTTTTTAACTTCTACATATCCAACTGATTAAAATTAGTTACTAGTCTACATGGACTAAAAGTATACACGACAGGGACAATAAATAAAATCTACAGAGGGAGAGAAGTATGTAGAAATACATTTAAACCCTTTTATTCGCTATTTTTAAAATAGCTAGATACAGAAATCCAAAGCACAAAACAATTAGTAAGGTGAGTTAGACATGCTTAGGTGACTACATAGGACCCTCAAGGATTAGCTGTTTGAGGTTTGTGAGGAAGAGAAGTGGGAGGTAAGGCAGCTCTGGGGAAAGTGGCAATCAGGTACCGGTGGGTCCCCTGAGGGAAGAGCTACTGGTAAGAGAGCGATGGGGCTTAGGGCTTGAAGAGTTAGTAAACACGTCTCCAACCCAGACACTGGGAAAGAGCACTGACAAGATCAGTCTCAGGCCTTTAATCCTAGCACTTGGGAAACAGAGGCAGGTGGATCTCTGTGACTTCAAGACTAGCCTGGTCTACAAGAGCTAGTTCCAGGACAGGCCCCAAAGCCACAGAGAAACCCTGTCTTGAAAAACCAAACCAAACCAAACCAAAAACCTAAATATGTGACTTTAGTAAGAGAAAAGCATATATGTTGTTTTAAAAAAAAAGTATGTGTGCATGTATGTGTGGATGCCTTCAAATACCAGAAAAGGGCGCCAGATCTTCAGAGCTGGAGTTTTGGGGTAGATGTGGTTGCTGGAAACTGAAGGGTTAATGCTGAAGCACATCTTTAGCCCTCATCTGATTTCCTCCTCCCCTTCACTTTCTTTTTCTTTTAGACAGGGGCTTGTGTAGCCCAGGCTGGCCTTGAGCATACTATGTAGCCAAGGATGACCTTCAATTTCTGACCCATTTCTCTCCAACTTCCAAGTGCTGTATGTAATTATAGGCAGGAGGCCACCACACCATGTTTATTTGGTTGTAGGGATCAAACCTAGGTCTTCACCAGTGCTACCAGCTGACCCCTACACCCATAGCCCACTATCTGAATTTTTTGGATGTTGTCCACACTGCTGACATTAGACTCATCCAGTGCCATTGTAGTCACGGGAGCCCTGTGGTCAGGGCTGTCTGGTTGCAAATTCTTACTGAGAAAGGGCAGAAAGCAGGTCATAATGCTTCATGGTTTCAGCCAAGGTATCTATGGCGGATTCCAAGGTCAGAAGCAGTTCAATCACAAATCCCTGGGGACAAAGGACAGACTTTTAATTATGTTCGGTTTAAAAAACATAACAAAACAACAATAACAACAAACAAAAAACAAAATGGCAATGGACTTCCTGGGGAGATTTAAAAACAGAAGCAACCTCATATTCATGTTACAAAATAATTACACTCCTGAGTAACACAGCTTTGTTAATTGGTGAGAACTCATCAAACCAACAGCACAGATTGATTATAACAGCACTGTAATTGCCACAAACAGCTCAGGCTGGAAGTCTAGGGCTCACTCTTCTTTTCCATACATACACGGAGTCTGTCAACAAGTCTTGAAAATATCACTTTATCTGACTGCCTTTGTCCGTAGCTTCCTTGAATGGAACCTACCGCTTTAGCTGGGATCCTCTCAACAGCCTCTAACAGGCCTCTCTGCCTCTACTTGTCCCCTTCAACCCCTGCAAGGTTGCCACCTAGATAGCACTGAGAGCCTCCTCCCCACCAAAAAAAAAAAAAAAAAAAAAAAAAAAAAAGCAAAAGCAACCACACATCACATCCACTTCTTTTCCTTTTCTCAAAACCTTTGAGAGGTTTTTCCATCAGTTCAGATGGATGTTAACCCTCTCAGCAGAGTCTACAAGGTGTCCTGCATCCTGGACTGGTCACGTCATGCCCCTGGCATCCTCCCAATATCCGATAGCTCCCTTTGTTCCCAAGAAGTTCCTTAAAGAAGGCATAGTGCCCTTTGTACTTTTGACTCTTTTTTTTTTTAACCCAAAATGTTCTCAACCCAGATATCACAAGACCTGGTTCATTTCAATCTCATCTTAGGGATAATGTGTGTATGTAGACATCTTCCTTCTTCAAGGCTCTTGAAACCAATACCTTATTTCATGGCATTTATTACTGAGTAAAGAGTGTGGGCTGTTGTTGATAGATTATAACCCTTGTTTCTACCATTTCCAGAATGCCAAGATTTTGTCCTGTTTTGTCCAATGTCTAAAACCAATTAAGCCCACCGGACTGCACAAATTTGAGTTCTCCAGTGTGATATTTTACTTATCTTAAAGATGAAACTCTGTTTCCCTTCCCACTGAACTTTAATATCCTAAATCTCTTACCTTTTGGTGACTGTGGAGTAGGATCTAGGCAGGGTGGAAATGTATGTGTTAAAAAAGCTTTCTCTAACAGGCATAAATTAAGTGATCTAAATAGGTTCTTAAGTACTCCGCAGGAAATTTCACTCTGCTTGCCTGTTGCTAACTATGTTAGTAATTGATAGCCACCTTGTGGCCCTTGCTGTCACACCTCCAGGTGATGATGGCCAAGAGAAGGCAGTAAATACCTTACCTGCGCATCCTCCCCCGGGTCTCCCACAGTTTCCACAAGCCTGGAGAGGACATCAGAAAGTGTATTTGCAGACAGGGGCTGCTTCAGTGCTCTGAAAATCTGGAAGGATCTCCCAGCATAGTGTCGAGAAGAACAGGAAAGTGCCGTTTGCAGAGCAACCTCACTGAGATGACGCTCCAAGTGTATTCCTTCTGAGAAGACACAGACGGGGTAGGGGGCGTGGGTGGTGGTGGTGGTGCTTGTTTATAATGCGGGGAGTTATAGCCAGGGGGAATCACTTTATGACTAGTGCCCCGCCCCACACACCACCTGGCCAGGCAGAGCACACTTGAAGTATGTACAGTCATTGTACTGTATTTGCACTTGAGAGAGATCTTTGTTCTGATCTCCAGGGAAGGGATGCTGGGGACCAGGATTTCCTACCCTCAGCAATGCTAACTAACAGTAGGTAGTTCAGGTAGTTCACTCTCTAGAGGATGTCCTGGCAGTAAGGGGTTACCTTGCCAACCCTACAATGAGGGCAAAGACGACCCTGCCAAGGGTCCAGAGGATCAGAGTCACCCCTAGCAGGCAAGCACCATGTTAGCATGGAATTCTTTTACAAAGACTGTCAGGTGTGTTACATTGCAGAGATGTTAACTAAAAGGGACTTTAAAATTTACTTATTTATTTATTTATTGGATTTTTGATACAAGCTTCCCTCTATGTTACACCCTTGGAATTCACTCTGTAGATCAGGCTGGCCTTGAACTCAGAGATCAATCTGCCTCTGCCTCCTGAGTGCTGGGATTAACGGTGTGTGCCATTACCGACCAGCTCACATTATCTTTTTCAACTCTTACTTGTATTGTACAATTTTATGGCTATCATCCACAAAACTAATCACCAGATTTCATGGCTAGAAATCTTATTTTGAATTAGTAATTTTTTTCTTTATCAACACACCTGTCATCATAGTAAACAAGAAAATCTTTCTAAAAACATGTACACTGGGGAATACTAATTAATTATAAACCTTTTGGCTGGGCACCATTGAAAATTCAGCCACACTGAATTTTGTATCAAGATCAAGCCACACATTGTATCGTATCAAGATCAAATGTTACTTAGTTGACTCACTAAAGACAATACCTGCATTTGACTGCTTGAAAACAGAAACCACATGCTTCAGAAAGGTGGTGAGCTGTTCCGCACTCTTGATGCTGGGGTTCTTGGCAGAAACGTCCTCATGGTTCCAAAGTGGCCCTCGTTTTCTGTAAACAGAGAATGGTGACATTCTTTTGTCTGGAACTGACATCAACCACTTGCTCTTACCTGTTTAGACTTCATCTCTCTCTCTCTCTCTCTCTCTCATACCCTCCCTCTCTCCCTCCCTCCCATGTGGGTGCTAGGAATGAAACCAGGGTCCTCTGTAAGAGCAAGTGCTCTTAACTGCCCAGTCAACTCTCCAGCTTGAGGTATATACATACATTTTTAATGTAATCTATAACCACAGGCCTGGTTTTCATGGCTTGCCAGTGTGAATTTTCCCAGACTCGGCACTGTGTAGAAAACAGTTCTCAGCATTGTCATCAGAAGGACTTCCTTATCATTGCCAAACTCAAGCTTCCTCAAAGCCCAGTAGTTCGTCTCTCACTGTGAGATATCATGTCTTTTCTCCCATCTACTTATCTAGTAGAGTATACAAATAGCAGACCATAAAAAAGCCATTTGACGGTTGGCTGATTAGTGTTATGCCTCTAGATAATAGTATATTAGGGCATTTAGTAAGCTATTTATGATTCACATATCTCAATATGCCAGCATGCATTCGAAAGAATGGTCTGGTTGTAGTTTTCAAAAGACTGTACAATGCAAATAAAATATATGTATTTCACAGTATAGGGTTTCAAACAATCCAAATCTGGCTTACACCGTTTGGCTGACATGAGACTAGTTCAACACAAACAATGCTAAGATGGCCAAGAGCCGCAGGGTTACCTTGAGGTAATGAACTCCATGAGGGTTTTGACTTTTCCATCCTGCTCCACTGAGAGGTCCACCTCCCCAAGGAGGGTGGCATGGAGGTGTGAAATGGCAGCACTGTTGTTTCCTAAGCTGATACTAGAGGAGGTAGAACTTGAACTAAGCCCTGAGTCAGTCATAGGGGAGGGCTGGTAATCAGGTATAAAATCGTTAATGCCTGCTGAGAGAGAAAGCCCACCATGAATATACACTCACAACAGCACCTGTGAAATAGTACATTGCTACTCATAGATGGCAGCATGGGACACATGAGGGCACGGGGCAGGCCGTGGACAAGGTTCATCTCCTGTTGATCCTCACAAGCACAACTATAGCAAATGCTTTGGAGGTGAAGACTCTGTTCACAGCCTGTTGCTGAATCTCAGTTGCATTTACTAAGTGGTCCTCTGCTGCCATCTGCTGAAGAATACTCACTGAGAGTGGCAAATTCTTAGCAATCTGGGTGTTTTCTTCACCTTATTAAGACAAGTTACATTTCTACAATGTGAACTAGTTTTTACTTTCATGTGGAAAGAGCTCTATAATCTTGGTTTCATTTTACTTTAAGAATTTACTGTAATTTCTAATATATACAGTCAGTCAATCATTAAATAAACACTGTTAAAAGTCAGACCCTTCCAACATGGCAAAAGGATACTTGTGAAAGCCTTATTAATTTTTACTTTTTTTTTTCCGTCCCAAAACAGGGATTCTTTGTGCAGCTCTGGCTGTCCTAGAACTCGCTCTATAGATCAGGCTGGCCTCCAACTGAGAGATCCACCTGCTTCTGCCTCTTGACTGCTGGAATTAAAGGTGTGAACCACCACCGTCTGACTATTTTTACTTTTTAAGCTTCGTCATACGAATCCCATTCATTTTGGCCTCCTTAATTTAACATATGGGCCACCTTAATTAAATACAGCAAAGATAATTGAGGGGCTAAAAGATTTCTAAGTGTCAGTCAACATTTAGAAATTATGAAAAGGAATCTCATACAACATCACTTAAACAATCGCAAACAAAAAAACTGGTCCTCAGTAAATTACACACTCTTCATTTCTTCAACTTAAACCTAACCCCAACCGACCCCAACCTGAAATCTGCTTGCTAGAAAGCCTTAGAAGGTACTCAACTATTTGCTTTAACACAGTCTTTCGTTAATTACGAATGACATATGTGTTACTTAAAATGCTGCAACTGCATTTTAAACGTTTACAGGTCTCAACTTTTCCTCGGCTGATTTTCATCACTGTGCCCGTGGCTTTGAACTCGGTACCTGTGAAAGTGTACTCTGAGTGTGCAGTTTGTCTGACTGTCAACACCCTGGGCTCATTGAACTCCTTGTTCCTGAGAAGGACAGAAGCAACAGTTCGGATGTTACTGTTGGGTCCCATCACTATTAGTAAGTGCAGAAGCAGGCGTTTGCAGTGCTCGTACACCTCAGGGTGGCAGTGGTCAAACCCTGGAAAGGACAGGAGAAAAGCACTGTCAGATAGGAGGATGTGTGCTTGCCACCAAACTCGTACAAGGAACTGGTCCCACTGGCGGCACTCAAGTCCCTAATGTGAAGTGGTACAGTGTGAGCGTGTAACCCCACACACATGTGGTGTGAGCATGTAACCCCACACTAGAGACTCCAAATCAAATCTGGAGTACTAAAAATAAAAAAATAAAAATATCTCAGGAGCAGTTACAGTAGTCATTGGGGATTAGTGGGTGATAAGGAAAAATGTCAATATATGTTGAGTTCAAATCCAGGGCACACCCAGAAAGTGTACAAACTGTGGTGGGTTCAGCCTAGGTATCCAGAGCCCAGGAGACTGTATATTACATAGCTTATTTTTAAATTGGTCTTGTTTCCCCACACATTTATAATGGCTCTCTGTCCCACTGTATAAATGTCTAGGGAGAATCAGGGCAATGCTTTTGCTTGTTTGTTTGTTTGTTTGTTTTGGGACAGGGTCTCACTATGTAGCTCTGGCTGGTTTGGAACTCAGAAATCTGCCTGCCTCTGCCTGGATCTCAAGGTAATGTTTCAATTGATTCCATGCCAAAAACTTCATGACCTCTCAGAAATTATGACTATGCTATCTAACAGCAGATTATCCATGAATTCTTTTAACAAAACAGGGATTCTATTTTGTCTGACATGTAAGACAAAGTAAATGTCTACATGCCATGGGAATTAGGTAGGGACAAACCTTGTATGTATGTGCTTGTCACAGGAAAGCATCATCAGAATATGGCTACCTTGATGTGCTTCAGAAAGCCAATGATCAAAGCACAGAGGAATTATAGAGTTCACACCTGCTACCAAGGACCCATGCAGACTCAGCTGTCATCAGACTGTACCACGCTCAGATACTTTCAACAGTTAGGATGCATTCACATTCTCCATCACTCTGAAAAGGCTCCAATCTCTCTACTGTAAACTAATTTTACTGTTGTAACAATAGAATGTATGTATGTTTGTGTAGCATGTACAAGGAGCCATGGAGCAGGCCCAAGAATAGGGATAATGTGGGCTGGAGAAGCTGAGAGGTGACATGCTTGCTTGGCATGCACAGGGCCTTGGCCAAGTAAAAGGCAATAGACATGCCCGTGGTCAGGCTAAGAGTAGCTCCCCACTGAAGAGAGACTCAAACACAAGAAACAGAAGCATCAAATGCAATGGTCCCCAAACTCCCTAATGCCGTGAGCCTTTAATATAGTTCCTCGTGCTGTAGCGACCCCCCAACCCAAAAACTGTTTCATTACTGTCATTTTATAACTGCAATTTTGCCATTGTTATGAATCATAATATAAATATCTGATATGCAGGATATCTTAATGCAACCCCCATGAAAGGGTTGTTTGACCCCTCCAAGAGGGCTGTGAGCCACAGATTGAGAAACCCTGATGTAAGCGGTTCTCTGAAGAACAAACCCTGGAAACACAAAGTGGAGGAATGAGAACTTGTTACCTATGAAAATTGCATGAAGAAGAAGATGGAGGTAGCTCCCCCACTCCACCTTCACGCTGTGGTCAATGATCAGATCCGTCAGCAGGATCACCGCTATGTTACACCTGTGACAACAAGAACACTGTTAGCAGCTTCCCTGAGCTCAAGTGACCCAGAGAACTCTCCTGCACACATTCCTCCAAGCCTCGAGTATTCTATGGAAAAACACTTTTCTAGAGGGTAAAAAGAAGAAAGCAAATGCAGTAAAAGAAACCATTACAGTGATCGCTTTAGCACAAAACACAGGGCTTGCAGCTCCTTGCAGTCAAGGACTGCATTTCCTTATCCTGAATCTTCAGACCTACCACATATACCACTTGCCCCAGTAAAGTGTGCGGTATGTGTTTGGTGCATTGATGCGTTCTGCAAGAATTAGCAATTGCTTTGCTGTGATTTTGCTCAGTAGAATTCAGGTTAATTGAATTCCAAAAGCAGGGTTGACCACATAGAAGTCACTTTTGTTTTTTTGTTTTTCTCTCAGATGTGGTAACTGGGTCGTAGAAAGGTCAAGTAACTATGCCAGACACCCAGAAGAGCAGCAGGAGAATGGTTCAGTAATGTTAACTTTGTGCGCTCAGAATACAGTTTTGAATCTCTTAGTATCTCAACAGACCGGGCTAATTTTGATGCAGCATCTCAACAAGGTGGACCACTCCTACGCTGTGCTGTCATAGTATCTAGGAAGCTGAAAGCGCTCGGCTGCAACGTGGCTTGTATGGAATAGGAATGACGCTCTAGTCCACCTGTGAAGAGGTAATCCAGGTGATGACGTTTCAGGCACGTAATCCACCAGTGGCGACCAGCAGCCTCCAGCTGGTGGGAAGGGCAGTGGCTCTCCTTGGTTATGCTCCATCACTTTCAGGCGCCAATTAGAATAAAGTGGCATTGAGTCACCTATCAAGATAAAATGATCTCATTTTCTGCACCATCTAACGTCTGCCATATAAGCAAGCTTTAGTTAGATACCCACTATTCACAGCATCGGAAAGGGAACCAAGGTCTTTCCCCCACTATCCTGACACACATTTCCTAGGGAGGCCTAGGTACAAATGTTATAAAATTGGGGGGGGGGGGGGTTGAGAGGCTGATTCATTTAGGTTCCATCCTTTATAGTAAAGCAAAACTACATTGACACGTCCCTATGTCCCCCACAATTGAAGGCCAAACCAGGAGATCACATCAGAAATAAAGCTGCCTCGAAACAAACAAGGATCTTCTGGTAAGTTATCTGGTTCTAAGTTTCCTGACTCTGGGCAGGCACAAACCCGCCTCGAAAGAAATCTGTTCTACCCTACAGGGCTGCAGGGTGCAGAACAAAAATACCCGGAAAAGTGAATTCTGTGTGACATGGATAAGTCACTTAACCTCTCTGGACCTCAGTTCCATGATGTACAAAGTGAGGAGATTGGACCAGATCCTCCAGGGTCCAAACCTAGTTACAATACATGTGTTTCTATTCTATCCTTCCTTCATGTAGCGGTGCTACTTGGTTAGGATCGATCACTTTGGAAGAAGAATAGACAACTGCTTAGCAAAATCTTATCCATAAGAAACCAATCTGTTTAGAGAACAACAGCCAGACCCATCCAATGTCTGTTCTCTAACACTTCTTCCTTTTCTTTCTTTCTTTCCTTTTTTGTTTTTTCTTCCTTGAGACATGGTTTCTCTGTGTAACCTTGGCTGTCCTGGAACTCGATCTATAGGCCAGGCTGGTCTCGCACTCAGAGATCCACCTGTCTCTTACTCCCATGTGCTGGGATTAAAGGCGTGTGCTACCACCACCTGGCTCTCTGGCATTTAAGAATGAATTCAGTAACACTTCTATAACATCAAAAAACCAACCAAACAAAAAACTCCCAACTTCTATGCCTTAGAACTAGTAGCAATTAAATACTGCACTTTAAAACAATTCCTTGGGAAAACAAACTCATTAACATTAACATAGTTAACAATACACGTCACCAAAATAGTTATCTAAGGAGCATTGACAGCTGGTTACTTTTTTCCTCTTCATAAGACCCTCCAGAGCTGCTACTATATCGAGACTCCAGTCTGTGATGTTGCCGGTTTAAATGACTGTTGAGTCCACCGTAGATGTCCAGGTGCACGTAGCTGTGGGAAAGAGCATGGGAGTCATGCACAGACCACAGACAGTGAAGTGGCATTTCCACTTTCTCATTCACTGTTGTGGAACATTATTTTAACTAGGCAAAGATGTGTCACATTTGTTTATGATGCAGAATATTACTTTAACTGTGCAAAGGTGTACTACTTTTGTTTATGCAGCATTTGTTTAATGATGTAAAGATGTGTGTTTAATTATGTAAAGATAAGTTATATTTGTTTCACCTTGCCTGCCTAAGGCACCTGATTGGTCTAATAAGGAGCTGAACAGTCAATAGCTAGGCAGAGAAAGAATAGGAAGGGCTAGCAGGCAGACAGGATAGAGGAGAAACCTAGGCTTGAGAAAGATCAAAAGGAGAAGAGTGAACGAGAGAGACATTGCCAGCCAGCAGACACAGAGGACTGACATTAAGATAAACACAAGTAGGAAAGGCAATAAGCCCTGAGACAAAGGATAGAGAAACAGGTTAATTTAAGTTAAAAGAGCTAGCCAGAAATATGCCTAAGCTAAGCTGAGCATTAAAAACTAGTAATAAGTCTCTGTGTCAATGTTTGGGAGCTGGTTGGTGGCCCCAAAGAAAAAGCCTGGTACAGGTGGTGTGTGAGAGTGTGTGTGTGTGTGTGTGTGTGTGTGTGTGTGTGCGCGCGCGCACACGTGCGCACCGCGCACGCACGCTCTCGTGCACATGCAAGGGTGGGGGGTAGGGAGGTAGGAGGGTGGAGGTGAGTGAGTGTTGACCTTGACTGTCTTCCTCAACGGCTCTCCACTTTCTTTACTGCTAGGGACTTGCCCACAGGCTACTCTTAGGGATTCCTTTTCTAGCTCTTCTTGCCGAGTGCTAAAGTTATTGATGGGCGGCCACACCTGCTTGGTTTTTATGGGCCTGCCAAGAACCTCTACCATAATCCCCATGCTTGTGCAGCAAGAAGAATCTCTACCGTAATCCCCATGATTTGTGCAGCAAGTGCCTGATGCATCAAGCCATCTCCATTCCCTTTGTCTTACTTTCTATGTGTAAAGTAAGCACCTCAGACAAATACCACCACTAGGCATATACCAATTTCTGACTTATAATTCCAAAGCTGAAGCTCTTAATTTTTCCTCTCTAAGCAGTTTATCATGCAGATCCTGGTGAGAGCTATGTACAGAAACAGTCAGAGTAAAGACTCATTTGGGAAAGTCTCTGGATTTAGTAACTTATCACAGTTCACCCCTATCACCAGAGCATACCAAAAAGCCTAGGGCGCCAAGGAGTCAATGTGAAAATGTTCAAGTATGGAAACATATGTGTCATTAGGAAATCACCACAAAGAATTATTGCGCCCCCCCCCCCCGCCCCTCCAGTGGAAATTAGCACTTTCTCTGAGACCGAAGTACTTACCTCTCTTCAAAGTTCTCCTTTAGGGCCTTACTGTCAGCATTGCCATCTGTGGGAGCTACCATTGTATTGCTACTGGAAGTAGTTCCTGTCATCAAAGATAAAAGAGTAACTGTCAGCCCAAGAGAACAGTAAATGTTTCAATCAATGCGCCACCGACACGAAAGCAAGGTGACGATGATGCTCAGTGACCGCCATACTCTTCACTGTGAGAAACAAATGGGGTTGGAGGGCATGGGTGGCATGGCTCAGTGGGATAAGGCACTTGCTACCGAGCCTGACGACCTGAGTTTGACCCCACAGACCCACGTGGTGGAAGGAGAAAACCGATTCCCACAAGCTGTCCTCGGGCCTCTAAATGAAGAGGCTTCCACATTGTTGCCGAAATGGTGCAAACCCACAACTGTCTGGAAATCTCTTTTAAGGGGTAGTCATTCTCCAAATACAATTCCATGACAGTTGTAGCTCGTGGCTGTCTCTGCCCACAATGAAGTAAATAAAAACACGTGGCTAGGGCATGCCAATCACAGCTGAGAAAGAAACACTTTCTGGAGGACTGGGGGTGGGGACAAGAAAGCTCATACTAGATTTTGGAACTGCACCTCCCACGCTGCAGCCCTCACAGGCACTGACAACCCACACATGTCCATATCCTTTCTCTTGGGGGTGATCAGAACTGTTTCTGGCACCACACGCTGAGAGAGATAGCAGCAGGAGGGTCACCCAACAACAGCAATGACAGTGCTCCACTACACTCGCAAATGCCAACAAGGCACCCAGAGTCAAGATGCTCCAGGAAAGTCAGAGCACAGGGCAATAGGGAGAAAATGGAGACTTCCTAACTTATCACATACAGGAAAACAAAGTTCAGCCACGAAACATGGCTAGCAGGTCATTAACAGAACATTCTGGGACTAAACGCTTGTCTGTATTTGTGAAAAAGCTACATGTGAAGGGACAGTTTCAATGGAAAGCGGGACCAAAAAATGAAAACCAAGAGTACACAGAGGAAAAAAAAGTATAAAGACAGAAGTTAAAGTATGTCCAATGATGCGGCGCCATCGACATGGTGCCAGCATGTAACTGGGTGACAGTTTTACAGAGTTCTAACTACGGTGGTGCATGCCTTTAGTTCCAGTACTTAGGCGGGTCTCTGTGAGTTCGAGGCCAGCCTCGTCTACAGAGCAAGTTCCAGGACAGCCAGAGCTACACAGGAAAACCCTGTCTTCAAAAACAAAACAAAAAACCCCAAAAAGCCATCCCAGAATCTTCACTAAAAACAGCCTAATTATTCATGCAGAATGCAACTGCTTAAACTCAAATTGTTGCTATTTGTTGTGTGACATTTTGATTATTTTCTGACAATAAAGTTTGCCTGGAGTCTGAGAGCAATGCTAGCCGCTAGACAACCAAAACCATTAACCATAGAGGTTTGGAGGACTGTGGACAGATAGGAGACAAGAAGTAGTAAGGCAATGCTGACAGAGGATCTCAGCCCTTTTGGATGGAGGAACAGAAGAGAAAGGAAGTCACTGGTGGATGCTCTCTGCTCTTTCTCTGATCTTTCAGGTTCTTACCCCGACATCCAACTCCCGACTTTTTCTTGATAAAGAATAATTAGGTAAATGTGTCAGCTATTTGCTGAATACTTGAGGCTGTGTTAACTTGCTTGAATGACTCCGTACAGCATTATTTACAAATTACAGAATCATTCTGTGCTTGTCAAATATATCTGACTATGTTATTTATAGCAAACAGTACTTTTACTCACTTGACTGGCTACAATGTACAACACAGACCCAATAATTACAGCATGGAATCACACAAATAATTTCAGCAAGTAAGCATTTTTTTTTTTTTTTTTTAGTTAAACACTGTGACTCATTAAAAGCATATTCCAAAGAATAAAAAAAGCAACAAAAATTTTTTTACTGTATAGGAACTTATCCCCCATTCCTGAAAAAGTACAAAAATACCACTTTCCTCTGTAACAGTAAGAATCCTTCCACTGTTCAATTTCTTTACTCATGTAAGACTTCCCAAATCTCAAACCAATTACTATCCGTGCCTCCTGTCCATGCCTCCCTCCTCTTTGATTTTGGTTTACTGGTAATGAAATTTAAAAACACAGACTCCCCCCAAGAACACGAAGGTGGAGCATTGCTTCCCATAGAGGCTGTGGGTGCCGCTCACCTGAGGTGACTGAAGGGATTTTGCAGCTGGAGGTGATGCGGTAATAGGGCGGGTTATCCATGTGCGTGACTCCTGAGCTGACCGGGTCCGTGAGCTGCAACTCGCCCACCAGCTCTTCTAGCAGCTGCATCGTTTTATCTCTGCCCAGATAAACGATGACTTTCTTCACCTGCCCAGGAGGAGGTGTTGAGAAAAAAAGAAACTTCAATCTCATGGCTTTGTCTGGAGGCAGGCATTTTAGATCCATCCCATTCGTTTGTTTTTATGTGTGTGCACTGCACCGTGAGGAGAACAGAAGAGGCCAGCAGGTCTCTGGGAGTTGGCTGTGTATTACCATGGTGGCAGTGGGAACTGAACCTGGTCCTCTGTAAGAGCAACAAGCGCTCAGTCCCCACTGAGACAGGTTTCTTTTTAAAATCAAAGAAGATGAATAAGCAAAAGAGGACGGGAAGGAGGGGTGCCTCTGTAAAAATTTCTTTGTTAACGGACAAAACCTTGGGCTGCCAGCAGGGTAGGATTGCCCTGTGACTGCTACTCAAGCAGCCTTCGAGCCAAGCATCTAACTTTCACTTGGTTTTCCTCCTACTGACCACTGAGCCTAATAGTGCACTCATCTTTAACAGCCAGGAAGTGGAGACAGAAGTGACTCCACCTCCTGGGTGGGAGCGAGCATCAATCCACCACTTAGGCCACCCATACCATCCCACAGTCTGTATACGGAAGGGCCTGTAACAACATTGATGGCTGCCTCCTCAAGACCTGGCCCTCTGTGGGGCACACTTTGGGGAGACGTGCATGCCCACATCCACTCTAGCCTTCACTGTTCCTACTATTTTGTTGATGAGGATGGAATTTTTTAAATATGAATTTTATTTTACATTTAACACGTATGGGTGTGTTGCCTGCATGCATGACTGTGTGCCATGTGTGGCAGGTGCACTGAAGGCCAGAAGAGAGCGTTACAGTCGCTGGAACTGGAGTTACAGACAGTTGGGAGCCACCATGTGGGTGCTGGGAACTGAACCTGGGTCCTCCTAACCGATGAACCATCTCTCCAGTCTCAACCTGGATGGGCTTAAGTGTTCCTTTCACCCATAGCAGGGGAGAACATCCTATCTCTGGCTTTGTCATCTATCCTCAAACTTTCCCTTCCTTCCAGAAGACACAGGCCCTGAGCCCTCTTATCAAAATGCCAGCTGCAGCCTAGGGACTCTCCACATCACTGCTACCCTCCCCTCCAGTATGAGCCGTTACCCGAGGTTTCTCAGATGCTCCTCCGTAGCTTTCCTGTGTAGGTAGCCCTCACAGCTGCACTTACTAAGCTGCTGATAATTCTAGCTGTGATTTCAAAGACTGCAACCTGTCTTATCCTGGAAGTGGAATGCCAGAGCTTGCGAGCGTACCTGGCCTGGATCAGCACACAGTGGCAGGGATGGACTGAGTCAATGACTAAGTCCACACACCATTCCTGACTGTCCTTTTGCCATTCTCCATTGCCTCAGTGGGGCAATCAGTCCATACTCTGATAGACTTCTGGTAAATGTGTAGTTTTGAAAAAGATAAACAGACATGAATAATACATACGTAAGGCAAAAGGCTTGGTTCACTGTTCACTCCGCAAATGCTGATCAAAAAGTGCAAAATAATTTTCAGGTTCTTTGGCCAGCCATCTGCAAGTGTGGTCCACACGTTCTCCACCTCTGACCAGGCCAGCTCGTCACCATACTGAAAACGGCATACACAAGAGACACTTCAAAAAAACCAGACTTATCACTCTGCTAACCCGTCAGGAAATAGCTTCTACAGAAAGTCTCATCCTTTCCAAACATTAAAGGAATGATTATTTTTTTTAGGGAATTTAAACGCCAGCATCACCACTCATCTCTGGTGGAATTAAAGGATAAATGGAGTTTATACTATAGGTTTTGTCTGTCTGTCCTGGGACCATCTTAGCATTGATTTCTAACCATATTTCTTCCTCCTGACCCCCAAACTGTGCAGCCATGACACAAGTACAAAGACCCATACCTTGGCTGTCATGTACATGAGATTGTTCAACACCATGGCGGTGGCCTGTGGGGATCCCCAGCCTTCTCCCCGTAACCAGCGCCGGCTCGTCACCATGACTTCTCTGTCTTTCAGTGAGTCATCCTCATCCTCGTCCTGCCGCCTTCCTGAGGGCAGAGGTTTGAAATCAACCAGCTCGATGTTGTTCATCCAGGGCAGGAGATAATGAAGCATGGCCTGCCGCCCCGCTGGGTGAGCCGTCTGGATCCTCTGGCTGATCTCTGGTTCGGGGCATATCAAAGGGGAAACCAAACATCATTCCATGGGTTCCTTATCCAATAGGAAGACAGACCCATGTCACTCATTTCCCAGAGATAAATGCCGTCTTTTATATAATGGATGTCTCTTCACTGACATAATCAAAACAAGAACACAAAAGCCAGCTAACACAAAGCATCTAGCTCTTTTATTTTCTGATAGTTGTTCTCTATATATCCCAGGCTGGCCTCGAACTATACCTCTGGAGTACTGGGACTGCAAATGTGTGCCCCCATGGCCATCCATACTTTTTTTTTTTTTTAAACAGTGTGCTGATTTAAACATTCCCAGACTTTTGGTAAGATTATAAGATGGTGAATACTTGATAGTGGCTCCTCTAAAAATTAAAGAGAACTACTGTACTCTTTAATTCAACTATTGAGTCTATACCATAAACAAGTCAAGCCCAAGACCCAAAGTGATATTTGCACATCCGTACTCACAACAAAAACAGAAGGAAGTGAAATGACTGATGGATGAAAGAATGGGTCAACAAACTGTGATGCACATACACTGGGATTCTACAGAGCCTTAAAAGAAGGAAAACTCATTCCATGCTACAAGAAGGAATCCAGAAGTGAAATAACCAGATACACACATTAAGCTACTATAGGGTTTCATTTATCTATCTATCCAGAGTAGTCAAATTCATAAAAAAGCAAAGTGGTGTGAATGGTGGTTACGAGGGGATGAAGGGCAGGAAAACAGGGGTGAAAGGGGGGATGACTCATGCTGTTTAAGGGGTAGTTTCAATTCTGCAAGATCAAAAAGTTCTAGAGAGCTATTTTACTCCTGATACTTCTGAACCACGCTTTTGAAACGAGCAAGAAAACAGTAAGAATAAAGTCTCAAGGCACTCTGCATGGACTATTTGTGTTGTTTGTATACAAATTGTATCGTTCTGGCATGAAAAACAAGCTGTGACACTCAAAAGAAATTGAATGAAGAGATCCTAACTTGGCGTGTAGGAACTGGGGCCATGTCAAGGCATGACCTCCTTCAGGGAGATGGAGTCATTCCGTTGAAGTGTGGGAACTTCAACAGGAATAGAAGGCAAGTCTCCACTAAAGGTGACAGAAAGAAACCATGGAGTTAGGAGGAGAGCTAGGAAATAATAAGTGCCTGGAAATGAAGACAGAATAGAATTGAAAGCCACAAAAGACAGCTTAGCTAACATTGACAGTTGAGAAGAGCCAAGGGCCTGACAACCTCATGTCAGAGATTAGAGTCAACATCCAGAAGCTATCCGGTGAGTTTTGACACTAATGGGGTTACAGGCCTCCTGAGAAGAGAACATGAGATGGTGGTAGCGGATGTGAGGGTGGATGGCATAGGTGACTCAAGGAACACTGTGGAGAGGCATCAAGCTGGCTGTGACAGAGAAGCCAGGGAGCCAACCACCTTTAAGGTTCACTTTGTGAAAAAACAGAAAACCTAAATTGTACATGATGCCCTCTTTTTTCTTTTTCTTTTTTTCCCTAAGAGCAAGACTGTGTCACCAGATTATTTAAATAGCAGGATAGATGAGCTTGAGTTCTTACTAAAGGAAAAACTTCTCTTTCAGACATGTTCTGATTCAACCTCACATTTCTGATGTTCTGAACTTTCTAAAGATCGTCTTTTAGAGCTGGGAGGAAGCTGAGACAGTAAAATGCTTGCCATGCAAACACAGGTAAAGAGGTTGGCAGAGTAGAACCATCTTTATCCTGAAGCTGAGGAGGCAGAGAGAGGAGCCCATCTGCTGAGAGAAATCAGTGAGGCCCTATCCAAACAAATATGGTGAACAGTGACTGAGGAAGAGACCTGTTATCAGCCTCTATGTACACGCACACGCACACACACATGGTTAGAAGTGATCGCAAAATAAACAGGAAGCATTTCCTTGGGCAACCTGAGAATATGGCGAGTGTGAGCTCTGGATAGGCCCTGGCTAGTTCCTCAGACAACTGGTAATAGGAAACGGAATACAGATGCGGCAGCGGCGACAGCTGGCTGAGGACCCCATCCGTTCTCTGAACCTCCAGTTTGTGAGCATAGCGAAACATCTTCGGCTCCAGGATCTATAGGAAAGTAATTCCATCAACTCCGGTTAATACTTTATGGGGCCTCTTCCACAGTATTCCACATTAACATCTATAAAGTCATTTGTATCACTTTGTTAATTTCTAGTGCTTGAAATGTCTGCAGAAGATGACCACCATTCAGAACAGGTTGCATCCATGTATCTAACACCAACGATACGGGTACATAGTCCAGTCTGAAGGAGGTTTGGTCCCTTACTGGGCAATGACTGGAAAAAGACTGGTCACTCTTCCAGCTTAATGTAACTGCATCCAGTATATGCACATGGGAAAGCCCCTGGAAACAGCTCTTAGTTAACCACTAGATGAACTCTAAATTGCCCTTGGATTATGCCATGTGAAGCGCTAGTGTGCTTGCTAACCTTCTTCTTCATTAAAAAAAGATGAAATTGGATGTAATTCCTGAGTTGGTCCAGCATGGGTACTATTTCAAAGCCATTAGGAACATTGGCATCTACTCCAACCCCACTTTAAGGCCTTTTAAAATATCAATGCATCTTGTCTTATTATCAATTAGTTAAAAACTGGACAATAATGATAAGCTAAGAAAACTAAGGGTATCAAAGGATTAAAACCCCTTTACGTTGTTCTCCAAACAAAACAAAAACAAAACAAAAAAACCGAAACCACCCCATTCTTTTATGTCAAATAGAAGTGGCCACTCCCATATACCAGTCCTAATTAGTGAATCCTAGGTAACAAAATACATTTGCGTACACTAATATAATGTTGTACAGAAAAGTACTGATTACTTTTTATTTAAAGATTTAAACAGCAATACTGTCTTTGGCTTATATTTCTACTGATAATCAGAACTTGGTACCATACTTCACCACCAATACTACTATGCAATAAAATATCAACTTGGCCAAATCCTGAGTGAAGTTTGACTTTAACCAGTTTTTACACGAACCTGTAAGAGTTGCATAGCAACTTCATAGATACTTCTAGAAGAGTCGGCTGCTTTAAACAGTATCAGATTTAGGAGCATCACCGTGTCACACTGATAATCCCTGAGGATAAACATCACATGTTAGGAAAAGCAATGTTCAGAAATGTTCACACCACGGAACAGCTATGGCAGACACAGGGCAAGGCTGAGACCATCTCCTAAGGCCACAGGTGACTTCTTTTTTTCAAGATAACAGATTCAGGGGGATTGTCATCTTTTACTGGCTATACTTAATTATTGTTCAAGGAACGGGAAAAGAGGTTTCTTACTATTTCTGAGAGAGCTTCTTAAAAACAGACACACAGACAACTGTAACTGCGCCTTGAACAGCGGCACGTGGACTGGATACCTGTTCTGGAACACGTTGGCAATTGCTTTGAAGCAGCCGGCCGCTACCCTCCGGGAACCAGTGTAGCATCGGTCCACAGCCCAGTACATCAGGTTGCTCTGATCTGGGTTCAGCTCTAGCAGCAATGTGACTGCTTCACAGCCCAACTGGTGAACCTGGGGAAAGGGCAGGAATGCCAGGGAGAGGGAAGTCAGGAGACAGGGCCTATGCTAAAGGATACAGCATATATTTATTGCAAACCATCACACCAGCCAATCTCCTTTGGTTCGGCTAATTCCCAGTACTCACTGGGGGTTGGGGGGTGGGGGAATCACACGTGTAGCTGTCTCTTGGGGTTTTTTTTTTTTCTCCCCCTGCAAGGCTTTTTTTTTTTAGTTTGAGTTTCTCTTCCAACAGAGTCCCAAGGCAGCTGATGAATGTGAACAATGGTTACATGCTTTCAGAAAAAACAAATGGTGTCCTCCTCAATGATTCTTATCAAGTTTCATTATTATTTGTAATAACTCAGTGGGGGGTGGGGAGGGTAAGCCACACTTTATGTTGTGAAGCTGGTGGGTGAACTGCCTAACAGCACAGGGTATATGGGGGAGAGGAGGAGGAGGAAGGCAAGAAAGAATAATTAACTCAGAAGGGGTCAAAGCAATGATACCAACACAGCAAAGTTTATACTTCTCCATGGTGAGCCAATGTTCCGTATTTTAATATTTTAGTTATTAGACTGAATCCTATTAAGATATACGTATAACATCTTATTAATCATATACTATGAAAGGGAAATTAAAATTATTTATGTGAGTAATAAGAATTCTAACTTTCTTAGATGATATATCCTGTCTAATTTTCTATCATATGCTTATTCATTGATGCAGGCTCTCAATTGTGCCCAGAGCTCACCAATAACGTTAGCCCACTTTGCTCTGGTGATCCCCACTATTTTCTGAGCATTGGAATTAGGAGTACGTTGCCACATCAACCTGGCATTTACATGGGTGCTAGGGGATCTGAAGTCAGATCCTTACACTTGCCTGGCAAACACTTCAACCACAGAACCATTCCCACAGCCCTTATGTTTTTTTCTGCATATAATTCTACCTGTTCTTAAGGAAGACATATTTTAGAGGCCCACAGATGAACTGCAAATACTGCAATGGTAACTTATTATGAAACTTCAGAGGAACTGTTAGAATTACCTTCTTATCCAGAGAGTCCAAAATGTTATCCAGCCATTTGTATAAATAACCATCTGATGACAGTCCCACATTGTCGGCAACAGGGCCACAACACAGTACAGCAGACATAGCCTTCAAACGATAATATCAGAATTACATTTAAAACATTCAAGAAGTCAAATGTTGCTGCTTAATGAGAAGAGGAAAAGTATGTTTACTCATGTGTGTCTAGCCATAATACCTTTCACAAGGAAATATATAAAGTAATCTTTTTTTTTTTTTTTTTTTTTTTTTTTTTTTGCTTCTTGGGATAAACCCTAGGGCTTATACATGCTAGGCAAGCATTCTGCTAGGAAGCTGTTCCATTATCTTAGCAGTAACTTTTAAAAGTGAAGCATTTATTATAAGTTAGTCCATCATCATATCAAATTAACTATGCACTTTAAAGACCAGAGGAACAAGAGAAAGAACACTTAAGTAGGAGCAACAATAGGCATGCCTTAGATGGAATCCACGATCCTTTAAGGAAACAGTGATGACATCTTAGAGGTTTTTGGAATTCTTCCTGTGCCGTATTTTCAGTACCTAGACAAAGCTACCTATGTGGCAGACAAATCCACACCCCGACACTGTTGTTGCTCTGAAGAAACCTTTTTCTGTTCATGATATCACATAAAGAGAGACAGAAAAGAAACTGACTCTTAACATAGTGAAAATGAAGTCAGGGATCTGAGGGAATACCTTTAATGCACAGTACTGATGTCTATTGATCTGCATATTCCTATCGCTGTATCTGTCCAAGGGCGTAAACATGATGCTAAAGGGGCCTGCCCAGTGACTGAACAGCATAAACAGACTGTGACGAAGGCTTTGTTGAGGGAAAACACTTCTTCTCTGGTGCACTGTGAATATAAAAACAGGTAGACATGTTTACTTCTGATGTGCATGCCAACTTGTCACTTATCAAAAACCACAGGCTACAGGACAGAAGAGAGGAAGTTACATTTGAATCGATCTGAAACCTCCAGGCAAGATGCTGCAAGGAGGGGGCTGGTGTCAGGACCAGCCTCTTTCTGGCATACAAACATACATCTTGCCATAAGGGCAAAGGAAGGCAGATCTACTCCAAGCCACATGTGCACCCTGTGATGGTGCGGAAGCCTGCAGGGCTCTGTGAAAAATGTTCGATTTGGAACCTTCTGGTTCAGAGGAACATTCCCCCTTTCGAGTCTGATTCCACTGGCTTAGTCAGGGTTACTGTTGCTGTGATGAAACACCAATACCAAAAGTGACTTGGGGAGGAAAGGGTTTATTTTATTCACACTTCCACAGAACAGCTCATCATGGCTTGCTCAGCCTGTTTTCTTATAGAACTCAGGACCACCAGCTAAGGGACAGCACCACCCACAGTGAGCTAATTATGAAGATACTCTACAGCCACACCTTATGGAGGCATTTTCTCAGTTGAGGTCACCTCATTTCAGAAGGCTCTGGCTTTTGTCAAGTTGACATAAAACTAGCCAGCACACCGACCCTAATTTTCTCTGCATCACTTTGAGTTAAGAAATCCATCAGTATCTCAATAAATCAAGATGGACACTGCAGGAAAAGTGCACAGTAACAGAACTAAATCTATCTTTACAGCAGCCACTCTTCTACACAGAAAATATAGAGGAGAAAAATGCTCGATCCTCAAACAACACTTACCTTTCTAAGGACAATATAAGGCTCTTGTGCTTGCAATTAACAAGTCTAATTATATCCTTAAAATAAAGATCCTGTTAAAAATATGACCCATGTGACTGAAAGCCAAAAGGTTAGTATATGTTACTTAAAATTACAAAATAATCGTATTTGGAGAGGGTAAAAATAAACATATGCTGCATACAAAAGGCTTACAGTAACCTTGAATCTCCTATTTGTAAAGCACTTAAGACTTTTTAAGCAGCTGTATAGATCAATCTTCCTAGCACATTTCTCAGTGCCTGCTCAAAAATAGGGAGGCATCTGCTAAATGAATCCATCGGTAGCAACTCCCGCTTGCTATAGTTTATACCCCTCACCTGCTCTTGCTTCACCTGTAGGTCTAACTCGTTCATTTCATTCTCAATTATCACTTTCAGCATCCCACTCCTGGCTCACTGCATCTACCACAAGCTCATCCAAAGAGCTCATTCTATAATTGATAGCTTCTGAATTTTGTATCAGTGCCTTGATGATTGCTGAAAATCCCTACTGGGTTGGTTTCTTCTAGATTTCTAGTTACTGGCACTAATTTTGAGGTTACTGGCACAAAGTTACTGGCACAAAATAAACTCTTGCCATAGGTGCTGACCTAGTTTCCCAGGATGCTCTCAAGTTAGAGGCTTTAAAAAGTGTATTAATTAATTGATTTGTTTGTTTATTTATTGGTGTGTGTGTGTGTGTGTGTGTGTGTGTGTGTGTGTGTGTGTGTGCTTAAAATACAAAAGCTCAAAGTCAAGGAAATCAAAGACTGGCCCCCTAGCATTCCAGGTGCTTTGGGAAACCGAAGAGTCTACCTGGAACATTCTGGATGATATTCGCCACTAAGGCACTGAAATGGCAACGGATATCCTTCAGTGTGTCTGAGTCCTTTTCATTTTCTGCTTCCAGAAGTTGTCGAGTTAAATCTACATACTCCAATAAAGTGTTGTTGAGGAAATGTGTTTCGTTATCAAGGCCACCGCTTGCACTGAAAATACCAAAGAGGAGACAACATAGAGAAAATGTGACTCTCAATTCCAGCTGACGTAAGAACAAATCCCATTTACCACCTTCAGAAGAACGCCTAGCAAACCTGGTGTGGTTGTGGTAGAATAACACTTTAAGACAAAAATTAAATAAAAATGATTTTGCTTACTTAAATATAAAAAGTAGGAAGTACTTCTTCATAGAGGAGCTGCTACTGCAATCTATACCATCCTATCGCATACCTAACTTTTTACAAAAACTAAATAACACTGCCTCTCCATTCACATATATAGCTTGTGGTAAGGAGTGGGAGACCTGTGGGGGAGGGAGTTACAGGGGTGGGGATGTGTCCATGTAGAAAGGAAGGCCAGTTCCAGTAAGTCTCCTGTCTCCGTTGCTCTTCAGACCACACTTTTAATATGGTTGCTTATCCCCTAAGTACTTATTCCTGGCTTTCTGAGATGGTGTGTGTTATTAAGACTATATTTAAAGAGGCTGGAGAGATGGCTCAGTGGTCAAGAGCACTGGCTGTTCTACCAGAGGACCTGGGTTCAATTCCCAGCACCCACATGGCAGCTAACAACCGTAACTCCAGTTCCAGGGGATTTGACACCTTCACACCAATGCACATAAAATAGATTTAAATAAATTATTTATAAAATAATATATTTAAAGGGAATTCAAGGGCCCAGTGCTGGATCTCAGACTGCTTGAGACTCCTGCAGCTGCCTTAAGCCTGCTCTTGGATTCTTACTGAGGCAAGACAAGTACACCCCAGAGCCATGGGCTGTTTAGAATCAGAGTTTAGACTCCTGTCTTGTCCATCAGCTCTTAGTTATATATCCAGGACTATGACAGTAGTTCAATATAAGCCTACATGAGTCACTATGCCTGTAATGACCTTGCAAACAATAAGTGCTTGCTATATAAATCAAAAGGTATTACATTTCCATTTGGCAAGGTTGGCTCTCATTATAGTGGGAAAGTTCATCTACACAGTATTTTTAAAGAAAAAAAATTTTTTTTAACTAATTATATCTTTAAAAAAGTCCTGATCGCACAGAAGAGTAAAATGTTTCAAAGGCTGTATTAGAGATATCCATCTGTAGGGATAAACATGTACTGAATGAACTGATGGGCCAAATTCTGACTTCTGTGAGAGCATATTCTTTACCCTCAAACCATGACCAATTAGCAGGTTACATTTTACACCAAAAAGAACATCAGTTCACTTAAACACCCACTAAGTAGCTATTGGACACATGGGGTCCCTGTCTCCCTGGGGCTCAAAATGCCCCCCCCCATCCTTAACCACGTGGGATGGGGACACAGCAGTGACAGCTTCTATTAATTTTCTCTTAGAAAAAAAAAAATGAACCAAAATAACTCTTTCCTAAAAATTATTGCTCAGTAGTGAACACAGCTTATTTTCAATATACCAATATTGAAAGTTCATTTTCAATATTCCAGTATTTGGTAGTTATCTAAAACAGAGCCATTCAAAGAGCATCCATTCTCTCCTGCCACATTAAAAGGGACCACAGAAAGGCTCATAGCTTATATATTCTTGTTGTCATCAAGTTTACAAATCTCTTTATTCTTCATACTTTCAACTCCATTA
The DNA here is from genome assembly GCF_943737965.1 of Phodopus roborovskii. Lineage (NCBI taxonomy): Eukaryota > Metazoa > Chordata > Mammalia > Rodentia > Cricetidae > Phodopus > Phodopus roborovskii. The sequence continues at coordinate 28,924,452 of NW_026126525.1, read as the reverse complement.
CCTTTAACCATGTTCTCTTTTGCTTCCCATTTAATACACACACAAAAGCAAATCTATGGCTTTAAAATTCTCTTCCAATAAAGTTCTGTTTCCAGAGTCTGATACAAGCTCCTGAAGCTAAATATGATGTTGGGCACACTAAGAACAGCCAGGACAAGCCCTAGCACACATTGTTACTATGCTTGCTAAATTATCGACGTATTCCTCCCATCTAAACTTCTTTCCAGCTACTTTCTATGCACAATGTCAATTCCATTACTTCTTGCCTTCAAAGGTCAGCTGACACCAATACCCTCCTAAGGAAACTGTTCACTTTCAACTCACAGTTAATGACATTTTCCTCAAGGATCTTGATCCTACTGTCAAGAATAACTCCAGGATTTATGGTTTGTGGATAGTAGAAAAAACAGCTGAGTTACATCTGTAAAGTTCATAATTTCCCCAGCAGGATCAACAACAGTTCATCAGAAGAAATTTGCATACCTTGCTAATAGTTAGCCTTTGAACGTGTGAGCTTTTCTCAAGCCCAGAAGACATTTATCTTCAAAATGAGGTAAGACATTATAATTCTGTCAAGAAAAGGCCATCACTATTGCCTTTTCCTAGAAATCAAGGCTCTAACCAAATATCAAAGTCACTAGAGCTAGTTTTCGACCAATCTAGATTTTCTTTCTTTCCTTTTTTTTTTACTACTACAACCATCATCATCATTAATTTTGGTAACTCCATAGCTCAGCATCATCATTATCATTAATTTTGGTAACTCTGTAGCTCAGGCTAGCCTCAAATTCATGGCAGTGCTATCTCTGCTTCTGGCGGTACATAATTTCTGGCGGTTCGTTCACATATTGAATGCCTGTTTAATTGGTAAATATGTTGACATGTGCAATAGACAGGTATTTTTGTGGCAGTGGTGCTTTTCTGTTTTCATGCATTTCAAGGAGAAAACACATTCCCTAATCATCCAAAGTTTTGAAAGTCAGAATTCAGTACCAACCTGTGACTAATGACACCAGCATCTGCCAGCAGTTCAAATATCCGTACCAGTTGTACTCGTAAAATGTCTCGACGCCTGCGTCGTTTCATATTCTGTTCCAAACATACAGAGATTACAGAGATGTGAATTAAGAAAACACTGGGGAAATTCATGGGAAACTGCCGATGAAGTTTGGATAATCAACAGTGTAGATTCAGGGGAGGGGTGGGATGCAGTGGGATGCAGTCTTGTCACTGTTACACAGCTCATGCAGTGTGGATGCTGAGGATGCTGCCGGCTGTGGTCTCAAAGGGACAGGTGTGTGGATGGTGTGACATTAAAGAGCCAAACAAGACTACATGGCATTTTATCTGCTAATTCCTTCTATGTGTGGCAGAAATATAATCCTACAGTCACTCTTTGGTGATTTGTCGACCCGCTGATTTCAGAAGATCTAACCAATGATGACTTCTCAGAGTCATGAAGAATCACTAAGACTCAGAAAACCAGGCAGAGAAAACAATCCTAACATTAAAAACATGAAGTTTTGCTCATGCTTGCCTCTTATTAATTTATGCAACAGAGACTACACATAAAAGCAGGGGGTTGAATAAACAAGAGCCAAAACAACAGGGTGCTAATCCTGAGAGCAGGGGTATTATCACTTTCTATCCACCCTGTCTCATTTATAATGTTAATTTTTCTAATCCAGAGCAATTTAATGTTTTTTTAATCTTTCACTTCCCCATCCCTGTCCACCTTTCTGCCCTCCAGAAGCAAGCACGTTTGCTGACTCATTAAGTTTACTGCTTCCTTGGGATCTTTCTAGAGTTTACAGCAATTCATTGTGAAGTAACCATCCTCAAGAACAGTCTTAACGGTCCTCAAGGGCATCTGCAGAGTTGTAACTGTGTGCTCCCGTTTATCTCCGCAGCATGACAGTGGGCTGCAGACTCTCAAGGCGCTCTTCACCTAGCCTCATTCCCTGTAACCAGAGGGGAACGCTACTGCTACCCTACACCAAATGATATGATGTGGCTTCAAAGTTCTCTTTACAGGAGAGCAGCAGTCTCTAAGTCCCTCTCATGCTTAAGTTTCTCAGGGGACCGCACTACCCCAGCATTCACAGCAGGGATGCTCAAGGGATCTAATGCCCTGTAAGTTACTTCACAGAAATTGATGCTAGACCAGGGATTTTCACTAGACAGGCTTAGCAGCTAAATTTTAGCAAGACCTTTGCGTAAGTCTCAAATGTCACTGTCATGCTAGAACCACTGACTGGACTATAGAACACACTGGAAACCAGGCCACTTTCATGAGATACTTTGTATTGAGCTAGCTAGCCTAACAGTCAACTACTTTTCCCTCATAATATAAAATCACAGAAAAACCAAGCAACTTTTGGGTTCTTTTATAATACTGTCAAATGTTGTTTTTCTGTCTACAGTGCCTTTGTCTATTGGGGAAATTGTCCCCACGCTCAGTCAGGTATCAGTGCTTCCTAACAATGCAGGTAGGCAGAGTCCAGAGGAGTTTTCCTATGCATTTCTATAAGTTCATATTCACATGTCACAGCAAACTGATGTAGTTAGTTTACATACTGCTTTCTCCCTAAACTCCTGTTTCTAAATGTCTCAGTTCTGTAGATGTGAGACTTGACAAGAAGGGCCATCAAGTGGGGGCACTGGTTGCTAGTAAGGAAAGTTGGATGGGAGCAGCCAAGGTTGATTTTGACAGTTGTCTATGGATGTGTTCATATTTCAAAGGCAACCAAGTAGCTGTGGCAGAGTTGGTGAGGCGGGAAAAGCTGAAGGCATCTACTGTGTGGCCATTCTCAGAAAGCGTGCTCACTCTGTGCAGATCCTATGTCCTGTTCTCCCTTGTGCTACAGTGACTTTCCAACTGTTTACAGCCCAGGCTTCTGAATGTGTTGTACTGGGCAGGAGAGAATCTGCAGGTGAAGAGCCAAGTTTAAAACACACCAGGCAGCTGGGCACGGTGGCTTGTGCTTTTCATCCCAGGAAAATGGATTCTTGAGCTTGAGGCTAGCTGCTAGTCTAATTTACATAGTAAGTTCCAGATAATGCTGGGCTTCTAGAAAGCAAAGGCAAGCAAGCAAGCAAACAAACAAACAAAAAACCAAATAAAATAATAACAAATCAAAACACATCAACCTTTTATCTTAATTTAGACCCTTTAGTATATTATTTAGGATACATCAGGACAATGTTAACCACATAAATACTTAATGGTGGAAATCCACACAGCCGCTTACCTCTGGCCTTCTTTCAAGTGCTTCTTTAATTATGGGATGTAACTCCTCTATTAGTTCTCTAAAAGAAAAAAAGGCATGTGTTTTTTGCATTGACAGCTAAATAGGTAGAATTTACGAATACATACTAGCATTTGCAAATACATACTGAAACAGCAGAAACTGTTAACCCTAAGTGTTAATCCTAAGCCTACTGTTTTAAATAGTTCTGAATGCTTCATTTTGATTATAAAACAATCATTTACTTGAACACTTAGAAAATGTAAAACATGGCATAAACCTCTCTGTTTACAGAGAAAAATATCACCAATGTTTTTATTTCATTGTTTTATGAACTGTGCATATTTTATGGAATTGAAACATGGTTATGTGTAAAATGCTCTCCTTCCGTTTACACTGTACACTACTAATGGATTAATAACACCCTGTCATATGGCAAGCTAGCCTGATTCTCTGAGGGAAGTAGTCAGAAACAAAGGCAACTGGTTTAACCCACATGGTTGTTTACTGAACCAGTGTTTGTAGTAACAGAAGATTAGACAGAACATGGTTTACATTTTGATTTAAATTGAAAATGTTCTCATTGCATAGGACTGAGAAAAAAAAAGTTCACAGAAACAAAATCTGCCCATGATTCAATCATTTATATAAAAATGCTGACATCAGGAGAACAATTTTGTGGGGAAAATAAAATTTTAATTTGCCTAGTACAGATAAGAGATAGCCGAAACACACTAAATGGAGAAGTCAGGACTGGCACATAACTATGTGTAAAAGGCGTCTCTTCCACGCCACCCCACCTCTCTTATGAGCACACTTGTTATTCTAGAATAAGGTAATAAGAGAATTACCTAAAGGCTCCTGGGTTGGTCCTGCCAAGACCTAGAACTAGGGACTCTGTGACGTCCATGCTCTCAGAGCGCATCATTGGAACTATGTGCTTAAACAGGGCTGAAGGGGACGGGATGCCGATAATCTGAGGGGGGAAAAATCAGAATTGCTACTTACAGTTAGATATCCAACCACATATCTTGACAATTAACAAACTTTGGTTAAATACAATTGAGTAAATGACATTTTGGGAGCTAATCAATGCTGTCTCAGAACTCACTCTCAGCGCACATAACCTAAAAATGCTAAGTGACGTGTCCAATGGTCCTCTGCAAGTCCATTCACAGAACTTGCTTGTTTAGAGAGGTTCACCACCACCTAACAGTCCATGGATCCCTCAGATGCTTTCTGCCATGCCATGACTAACTTTTTCTGTCCTATCAGAGAATCTATTTAGAGGTTCTTCTCCAGCATCCACAGTGATACTGTGTGATTTAGGCAAATTAGGTAAAAGCATTTAATTGCTTCAATTGGCAGCAGCTCACTCCTGTAGTCCCCGGACTGGAGCAGCTAAGACAGGAGGACTGCTGCAAGTTTGAGCCAGTCCAGGATACACAGTAAGATCTAAGGGTTATATATGAAACTTGTCTCATAAAACCAAGAAATGAATGAATGACTCCCATTGGCAACGGGGCATATAAGGATTTGGGAAACGAAGTAAGGGGAAACACGTGTTATTATTTCCTTTAAAACTTTCAGTACACTATTTTTACATATGCGGTAGATTTCGCCCAGTGAAATATGTCCATTCTTAATTCTAACTAGGAATCCACAAAAATAACGATAGAATTTTTCCAAGATTTTTTTCCCCCAGTGAAAATGAGCAATATATTCCTCAAACTCTTTATTTTGCTTTCCATGAGAAGTAACTTAAAACATCCCTTTCCTGGAGTCACTGGGCACTACAGAGGGTTAGGAAGACCCACCTTGGCATCGATGCTGTAGCCACTGTCTGGGGTGGACGCCAGCGTCTCAGGAGGAGAGCATCTCATGGGGCCTGAGGATGCTGAGGGGGAGGGAGAGGGGGAGGGGGAAGCAGCTGTGCTGCAGCAGAGTATTAGGTAGTTTCTCCACAGGCCGATGTAGGAGTCACTGCTCGTGGTAGCATTTACCTTCTTTGCATTGATGGGGCTACTAAAAATAAATAAAATAAAATAAAATAAAAAGGAGGCAGAAGCTGCACGGGCTTTGTTTAACATCTTATATTTGAAAATATGTATTTTGTTCTTATTTAGCTACCATTACCTCCTTCCAACCACCACACTATTGTCCTTCCAACTGTGTCTTCCTTATTTCCCCAGTATTAACCACCCCCTGTCCCTAATCCAACTTGTGCTGCTCACATGTGTGGTTCAGTGGCCATCTACTGGGACATGGGACATGGGCCAAGTGTTAGTGGTCACGCCTTCAAAAAACAATGACTATCTCTCCTCAGCAACTATCAATGGCAGGATGCCTTTTGGAAGTTTTTATGGAACTAATGCCAAGTTGTCTACCAATTTGAAGGAGATGGTTATCAAAAAGGTTTTATGGTAAGCACTTGGTCTTTCTGAAGGGGTCAAGGGGAGAAATGAAGAGACCATTAGCTGCCTATCCTGAAAAACAGAATAGACAAACAGATATCTGTAAGTCTACATTCTTCATGTCTCTCTCCCTCTCCATAAGATAGCAATGTAGTCTAGTAGATGTCTTATAGAATTTCCAGTGTATGTCACTCTTCAAAAGCATGCATCTTGGCTGGGCGGTGATGGCGAAAGCCTTAAATCCTAGCACTCGGGAGGCAGAGGCAGGTGAATCTCTGTGAGTTCAAGGCCAGCCTGATCTATAGAGTGAGTTCCAGGACAGGCTCCAAAGCTACAGAGAAACCCTGTCTCGAAAAACAAAACAAAACAAACAAATCGTGAAAGTGAACTCATCCATTTTAAGCCATGCTCCACGAGAAGGACTTACTTTACATCGACCTGGGGGGATAACAGCTGCAGCCTTGTGTACGCAAACATCCACGCGTAACTCACAGCTGTGGAGCAGTGTTTAGGAAGATTTTCTTGCTTTAGGAAACTAGAGAGGCTTATAATCCAGGGGTCTTGGCCTTGGGTCACGTGTGCAAATATCCAGATGTGTGAGGGACTGATCACATCAAACTGGTGGCTGATGGGGGAAGAGTTCCATTCTGCTAATGTTTGCAGATCTACTGAGCTCGGACAATACAGCAAAGTAGTCTAGAAAGAGAGCAAACGAGTAAAACATATTTGAGTCACTGTACAGGCTTTTATACATGAGGCAATTTATGTCTGAAGTGGACTATCAGTGTTTTCTGGAATGTAAGATATAGAGTGTGGCTGAAGGTAGGTTTGAGGGATGGTGAATTTATCCTCAAGAGGCATGTGGTAGCTTTCATTATTCTCAAAAGGCTGTGTGAACCAAGAAGGTTAAGATCCCAAGCTTAGGTAATTCCTATGTTGGTACTCAACTTCCGTGGGTCCACGGAACTCTTTAGGAAATAAAATGAAAAGCATTAACATTCATCGTGATGACATGGAACAGCCTGGAATGTGAGCTGTGTCACGCTCTAAGGTACACAACCTCAAATATTTGTTTCTCAATAATCAGATTCTTTAAAAAAAAAAATCAATAAGAACTGTTTAAGGCACTAAGTCACTTGTTATGCTATTTGTTATCACAATACATGGTTAATAATAAAAAATTCTTTTAATTATATACATTTTAAATCATGTCTTAGGCTTATACAGTTTTATTATTACCTGCCTGGGGTTGTACATAACAGATGAGTTACAAGAACCAGGTGTTGAGCAGAAGGCAAATAAATCTTTCACCCATGTATCCCAAAATAGGAGAATTAAAATTCGAGTAGTAAATTTCACAGTTGTTCCTACATGAACCTTGGAGTATTGACTTGACTTTCCGCCCCACCCCAACCCCACCCCAACCCCATGACATAAAACTAAAGGAAGTTTGCCTGACTTAGGCTGGATGTGGTCCTGGATTCTATCCCAAGAACAGAAACTGCAGGAGAAGGAAGAGAAGTGAGGAGGGAGAGAAGAAAAAAATAAAGGCATTTTTACCTTCATTCCTTTTTTTGTTTGTTTTGGTAATGTGTTTGCTGATAAAATGTTTCTCTGCAGTTTAACATACTATTTACTTAGTTTCTTAAAGCAAATAAAAATATTCACTGAAAAACAAGTATGTTTTTCCCCCTTTGATTTAAGAGTATTTCTTCAAGACTGTAACCACTAGGCAGCCAATCATGGCCCAGTGACATCACATTTAAGGGGAATATCTTAAGATTGGAAAGGCTACAATTTTACCAAGATCAACTTTTTTTTTTTTTTGAGAAATACTTTCTAACTCACTGCACCTGTTAAGGAGACACATTTACACCTACACATATGGATGTATATATTTGTACACACACATGGATGTGTATTCACCTGCCTTAAGTTCCAAAATAAGATGGAGAAGAAATTCCTGCAGTTACCTGATCGGCCCCGGTCAGATGTATGAAGCTCTCAAGAATGGATGGGCTCAGCCTGTCCATTACGTCTATGGCTAACTCATCATCACCCTGTAAAGAGAGACCGTACATCTGAACAAGCGAGGCATGCTTAAGAAAAGACGGCAACAGAAATCAAAGCTGAGCAGAGTTGGAGCTCAGGCTCTTGTGAAGAATTAGGGAGCAGCGTCAGGTGGGGTGGGGGGCAGGTTGGGTTTGTATCAGGACCACTCCAGCAAGCAGCTGTGAAGTAAGCTACATGGAGTAAATATAGCATGTACTGTGCCTGTATAAAGCACGGATGGGCAGAAAGGTAGTCTTAAACATGTTCATGAGACAACTACATGAAACACCTAAGTCTTACCTTAGGTACCTCCAAAAGTACAAATAAAGCCCGGATTTCTCTCAGGACACTGACAGCTAGTCTTCTGGTGGCGGGCCGACTACTACAGAGGATGACCAGTGCAAAGCCTTCAACCACGTGGAACACAGTGGAGTACGGGTTCCTTTCCGGAGGAGTGGGGTGGGTACCTCCATTAGCAATACCATGCTTGGAAGAAAGAATGGAAGTTAAAAACTGGTAAAAATTAAAAAGATGTATGAATCTAGGAAAGACAGTAACCAGTAAAGCAATTAAGATCATTATGATAACAGGGTTGCCTTGGCTCAAGGGATTTAGACATCATTTACTTTATTAAAATGCATCAGTGTAGACTGGGGCTGGTGGCATTAAGCCCTGTCATCTCAGCAGCTCAGGAGGCTGAAGGTCACAAGTTTCAGGCCAGCTTAGGAGAAAGAGTGTGTTCAAGGCTAGCTTGGGCAACTTAGTAAGACCTGGTCTGAGAATAAGAAGTAAAAAAAACAGTTCTTGGTGTGTATCTCAGTGGCAGAGCCCCTGTAGGAGGAATGAGGTTCAGTGTTCAGTTGATCCATATCATCACAAGAGAAAATAGAGTAATATGCAGAGAATAAATGGCAGTCTAAATAGGACTTGTCACTCTGACTTCCCTGCGTCCTTGCAACCATCACTTAATCACTCTCAGTATACTGTTTTCAAATGGGAAATGAGACTGGACTGAATCTATCATCACATGTAAGTGAAGACTGAGCACACACCATCACCTGGGAGCTTGCCAGTAGCAGGTGTGCTCAGTGCAGGATTTGTATGCTGACAAGACCCCTGGGGCAGCCTAGATGGTCCAGCTCTGAGCTTCCAGAGTTCTGCGGTATTTGTTGTATTATAAGGCAACCATATATGCACCTAGTATAGCGAAGGAACACAGACCTCAAGAAACCCAAGTGACAGACTACCAAAGGTTTCATATATAATCTTTGAAATGCTGGAAACACCTTCATGTAAGAATTACCCTACAATCCCTATGCACTGTAAAACATTGTCAAACGAAGAAGGCTAAAGATTAGACACCAGCACTTGGTCTCCAATACATGAATGAGGAGAAAGTCTGGTACAAGGAATTACCAATAGCAGAAGGTTATTGCAACTAGTAACAACAGAGCCAATCTATGTCAAGAAACATCACAATGGGTCATTTACTACTGATCACACACAAAGTGACAATGTGGGGGCGTGTGGTACCTGGGAGTCCTGGGTCTTGTTATACATCTGAGCTGCCTGTTTCCATTGATTTATTAATTGTACCAACATCTTTACAGCATTATCAAGAAGGGTAGGGTGGACATCAGTCACTTCACGAACAATAAAATATACAAATCCTGAAAGAACGTCCTCCCGCCAATCTGGAAAATCAAGCATTAGTGCCTGTAGAGTGTTGAAAGCCAGGGCCCGCAGTTCTTCATCCATGTGGACCGTGAGCCTACCAAGAACAGAATCCCATTAGCGAGCTTCAAAACAAAACACGATGCTGTCACTAACACATGGAAGACATCGGAACATAAATCTCTGCTCTAAACCATAAAACTAATATATTTGATTGGTCCCTTCAAATGCTCTGTGAGGATATTGGAGGGGTGCTCACATTCACTTTGCCATGATATAATCGCTCTTTCTGAGCTAAACTATAGTTTAAATTTTGTGTGAATCTAGTTACAACCACTGATGTGTTTGTTCAAGTTCTGGATAGTATGTCTTGAATTTAATTGACAGGATGCTGTATAGAAATACAAATGACATCAGAAATCCATTTCAAACTTTTGTCAATCCTTAACATACTTAATAGTGTTCTCCTACAATCAATTAAAAGTTGTCCAAAAACACAGGATCTTAGCAACAACTTACACTTATTAAGTCTTTTACTGTTTCTAGAGAGTACATGTACTAATCTCAACCATCTCTTACAGGCATATAAGTTTGTAGATGAATGAATATAATAAACAGCCCATCACAAAGGTAATGATCTAGATGGAATCAACAGAAATAATTCCTGAGGTGAGAACAGAAGCAAATTTAGATGTAATATAAGATGTAATATAAGAAAAATAATATAATGGGACAACAGTGCATTAGGCCCAAAAGAACTTAGGACTCAATAAATCAAAATGCATTAATTACATTTTAAAAAGTTAAATTACTTGTTAAAGACTTTAATACAATGATCATAATTTTAGTTATAAGATTTTTAACAAAAAATATGAGGAAATGATAGAGAAAATTAAAAAGAGATGCAGTTCTGAAGCTGCAACGCATGCCACCACATGAATACAAGCACCTGCCCTGGAGTCGATTATTTCAGTGGCCAACAACACAAGCAAATGGGTTAAAGACAGAAATGACCCAAAGGAATAGGCAGTTAAAGAGCACACTGTACACGTATGCATGGGAAGACAGAACGATGCACAATGAGAGAGGGGGCGTTATGTGGCTAAGAAGGGTGTATTGCAGTTTGCCGAACTCAGATCTGGTCTTCAATAAGCCAGCCTTCAACTGCCAGAGAAGCTAAAGAGACATCCGTTGCAGCTGCACAGGTTTTGGTAGTAGGGAGCCAATGCAGCAACTGTGGCCGTTCCATGAGTCAACACGGTGGGACCACACCTCTCCAGCCCAGTGTGCTGTCCCAGGTGGTGACACCAAGGAAGATACTGTGGAAAACATAGAGATGGTGCTTTCCACGGTAGTGATTTCTGTAGCCTGGAAATCCATGACTGTCTAAGTATCTCACACCTATCAGTGTGACTCAGGATATATGTGCTGGAGTTAATGACTCCTTGTGTGGAGGAGATAACAATGGGACCTGGCTAATTAAAGTCAGGGATTATCTTTCCCTAGAGACATCAGAGAGATCTATAAATTCATAACACAGCCCTTTATATTGTTGTTTCTTTGCTGGATTCCTTTACTTTTGAGTAAGAGTTAGGCATTATAATGCCAAACCAGCAGGTTCTAGACTTTTTTTGGCCATGGAGGCAAATTAATTAAAAATGACAACTACAGGGGAAAGAGGTAAAGTAAGCAGCAATAAACTGCTGGTCACTTCTCTTTGCGTCTCCAGGCTCCCGAGCCCTGACCCTCTCAGGTGCAGCTTCATTCTGGGGGAGGTGACCGGGGGCAGTACAGGAGAGTCATCCTGTGGGATCATCTTCCACAGAGATGTAGGTCAAGTGACGCCGTGGTGGGACCAGCGAGGGCAGACTTGGGGATAGCTGCTCTCTGATCTCCCAAGGAAGGTTGCTGCAGTTAACACTTCAGGCTCGGAATGGGGACCTGGCTTCTAATTCCACACTGTTTTATTTTATCTATTTTGTTTTGGAAACAGGGTCTCACTAGACAATTCAATCTAGCCTCCCATTCTTGATTCTCCTGCCTCTGACTCTTCAGTGCTGGGAGGTCAGCGGCAACACACACCAAATAGCTCTGTAATCTTATTTAAGGCAAAAATGAAGAGGGAAGGGCTGGGAGATAGCTCAGAGGATAAAGGAGTTTGCGGCACAGGCCTGAGGACATGAGTTCAATCCCAAATGCTCGCACAAAGGTGGAGGAGGCGACCAACTCCAATTAGAAAGTTGTCTTCTGAACCCTACACCTGTGCCATGGCATTCGAACCCCATCATACACATGCACATTTAATGACGATAAATTTAAAATTTTTTAATTAAAAAAATTGAGGGAGAGCTGAGCCTGTTGGCATAAACATCAAATTCCAGGTACTCAAGACAATGAGGCAGCAGGATTCCCAAGGTCAGGGCTGCATGGCAAATAGATGAAGATCAAGATCAACCTAGACAGCATAGTGAGACCCTATCCCAAAATAAAGCATATAAATGTATGCATGTATGATGTTTATTAAACAAAAGGATTGGGAGACAGCTCAGCAGCTATGGAGTACTTGCCTAACATGCACAAGACTAGGTTCAATTCAGTGCCACAAAACAACAATGCAGAGATGGAATAGGCAGAGAAAGAGGTTGTGGAAAGGTGGAGTTTCAAAAAGCCCATCCCTTATATTCCTCACAAGAGACAAACGCTGCTCTATTCATAGTCTCAATGCTTGAGGGAGGTGTGAGCCTGCCTGTGAAATGCCAGGTGTTTCACTCAGGGTTGGAACAAGTCACTGTTGAAATCTAGTCACTATTTACACAATATGGCGAGTGCCCAGCAACCGGTAAACACTTTTCAATACAGCTGGCCATTCATGGTTGGGAACACTCACTTTGCTTGGTTTCCCACTAGGGTGTGGCTAGCAAACTGTGGTTCTGGGCTAAATCCAAGCAGATGTCCAGTCATGTTCACTCCTGAAATATGGTCTGGCTGCTTCTGTAATGCCTCAGCAAGAATGCAGCCATGAGATAGACTATGGCAGTGGTTCCCAACCTTCTTAATGCTATGACCCTTTAATACAGTTTCTCATGCTGTGGTCACTCCCAACTATAAACTTACTGTTGTTACTACTTCATAACTATAATTTTGCTATTGTTATGAATCATAATGTAAATATCTGTGTATTCTTATGGCTGTAGGCCATCCCTGTGAAAGGGTCATTCAACCCCCACATAGGGGTTGAGACCCAGTGGACTATGGTGTGATCTGCAAAGCCTTGAAATATTTACTGTCTGTCTTTCATGGAGGAAGCGTGCTGACCCCTAACTGCACAACCCTCAATGGCATCCACACAGCGGAGCCTCAATAGGCTGCCAGGTCAACTTAAAATCAGGCCAGGAAGCATCATCTATGTGTGCCTGCCACATTATTTATTCACTTTGTGCCTAATGGACAATGTGAACACTTGAACTTAGCAGGCTCTCCTATAGCAGGAAATGTTAAGAGGGTTTCAGGCACCACCTCAGATGTTGGTTAATTGACCACAGAAGGGAACATGAATGATCCCAGGATGTGACGGATATTTGTCATATAAATCTACGAACTATTACTTGACGGGAAACTGGGAAATAGGCTGAGCAGGAGATGTGGAAGAACGTTAGAAGTCCAAAATTTGAGTGGGGATAATAAAAGATGAGTAAATTAGGAGAGTAAATCGGGTGGCTCAAAATTTCATTTACTGCTGCCTCTGTGGTGAACACAGTAAGGCAGTGACTTCACATCGCTAACGGGAATGTCACTCACCTGGCTAACAACTCAATGAGGTCGGTTCTGCTCATGCCATCGGGAATCAGCCTTGGAATTGCTGCAATACATGTTCTAAACAAATCGATTTTGGGTTTTCTTTCCCCCCTGAAAAATGTATCACAAACAAAACAGAATAAGAAGTATATCACATGGGCTAGAAAAATCCATTTTGCAAAAATGTTACTGAAGGTGTGAGCCAAGGCTAATGGGTACAGTAGAAATGAGCGGTACATGCAAATTCATACAGACACGGCAGCTAGTTGCCACTAATAAAAGTGAAAGGATGGAGGCCATTCAGGGAAACAACAGCTAATAACTTCATTAATTAGGAAGCACTCACAGCAACTAAATAATTTCAAATACTTAAAATTTTATTCAATTTGATAGTTAAGAACTTAGCATAATAAATATTAGTTACTATTATAACCAGCTGTGTGATGATTAACATGGATTATTAACTTCACAGGACCCAGCATCAGTTGGGACAAAGCTTCAGGGCGTGCCATGAGGGATTACCTACACTGGCTTAATTGAAGTAGGAAGACATATTGTGAATGTAGGAGGTACTATTCCATGGCCTAGGGTCTGGACTACATAGAGAAGAGAAAGCAAAGTGAACACAACACTTAGTGCTCTCCACTTCCAGACTGTGAACACACGTGACTGGCTGTCTCAAGCTCCTGCTGCCATGACCCCCCAACTACAATGGCCCATACTCTACAGCTGTGAACTCACAAAAACCTTTCTTTCCTTGAGTGGCTTTGATTAGGTATTTTGTCACAGATATACAACAAATAACTAATATAAGTGTGTTGATGTTATTAAATATCTAAAGTAGTTTTATAATCATATGTTCTCATATGTCAGTATTGATATTGTTTCTTCTTGTCCTCTTGTGATACACACATGTATATATGTTTAGGTTTTATGCAATTTAAATGCATTGATGTTTTAAAATTCCAGGCCCTCCTAAACAGCAGATGTTTAATGCAATTTAATTTTACTATATACATACATACATACATACATACATAAATATGGTGTGTGTGTGTGTGTGTGTGTGTGTGTGTGTGTGTGTGTGTGTCTGTGGGGGAAGGATGTTAAGGACCAAATCTACTGCCTTATTCATGCCAGGCAGAGGCTCTACCACTGAGCTACATTCTCTCCTCCTCTAGCATAGTTTCTTAAAGTTATTCACTAATTTTACTTTAAATGCCTAACCGTTTAGTACATTGGTTTTCATTTTGGTCTGTATTTGAAGGAAAGCCTCTTACTTTTCTTCATCCTCACTGGTTTCTAATTGCCGGATAATAATCCCTACGCACAAAAGAATCAAGATGTTGTGAGAGTTTGGGTCAGTCTCTGTTGTAGAGATATTTGCACAGTTGTCACTTTGTATGGCTTTAAAATGCATGGATTAGAGTGACCACAAGTCCCTTAGATGTGGTTTAAGGTGCAGCCACTGTACATCAATAGTAACAGCACAAATGCTGCTCCTGACTCCCTGGTCTGCAAGGCCCTGGAGAAATAACAGAAGCACACCTGAATGTGTGGCCAGGCACACTTTGCCTTTCAAACTGTTGTTGACGGCTCAGTGTGCACCTGCTACCTCGCTCAACCCCATGGTTAAGTGTGTGACTACTGTGAAGTCTGCTTGTCTCCAAAATGTGATGTTTACTAGAATGGACAAATAAGAGAGGCTGGAGCCAACAAAGATGAAAGTGGAGGGGGGTGGGGTGGGGTAGAGAAACCTTAGCATATTCTTATAATTTCATGTTGTCCAGAATTTTCTCTCAATATGAGGTTATGTCTCAGAGAGCCCTGATGATGTCTAGTTCTATACATTCCCCTTTCTCCACTAATGTGATGCCCTGATGATATCTAGTTCTATACATTCCCCTTTCTCCACTGATGGGATTAATCTAGGTGTTACCACCACCATGTGGGATCCCCATGTCCAAATGTAGCATGCAGATATGTCCCAGTGACCAAATCTTGGCCACAGTGTGACCTGGAACTTGTCACTGCTTCTTTGAAAGATGACAATTGAGGCCCCATGTGGGAAGCTTATTCAGGCAAACTCTGGGTCCAAATAACACCAACCTTGGGTCCTTTTCTCAGCACACTCCCTAACCTCCGTGTGACCTCCAGGAGTTCTGGGTAGTCTCTGAGACCTCTAAGTAATAAATCATTTCCATCTTGTGTCTCTCTTCATCATTTGAAGTGCACTGTTAGACTTCAATGGAAGACCATGGGAAGGGAAATACAAACTGAAATGTAAACGAGGCCACAGAAGAGCAAGATGACCAGAGGACAGATGCTACAGTCACTTGAGGTCCTCACAAGACAGTGGGAGGAAAATGGATGTAAACTTGCTGACGTCAATGCAAGAATGCTTGCGGTGAAAAGGAGGAACGATGTCTCAGAGAAGTCAAACACACAAAACCTTCGCCTTTGAAAACTCTCAGGACACTACAGTACAGCAGTATACAAACGTCGTATGTTAAATAAGCCCAGAGAGCAAGCTACCCAATGGGATATTCCAAGACCTACAGTGCAGATACGTAAATCTACATCTAAAATCTACCTTCTAGAGAATACACTGGCTATTATAAAACACTGCAGCCCATGGAAAGGAAGTTTCTAACAATCAAGACAAAATACGATAAATGAAAAATAACCAGCATGGGGCTGGGGTGTGAAATGGGGCTGTGTCTAAAGAGCTGCCCACACATTACTCCCTCTGTGTCCTCTGGTTCCTAGAACAGACATAAAAGAGCCCAGATTTGCATGACCCCTGGCACTTTCTTTCCTTTCCTTTTTTTTTTTTTTTTCAAGCAGGAATATGTATGTAGGATCATTTGTTAGACTTCAGTCAGTTGGACTATACATATCTGTGGCAAGTGGGAATTGATCTGTGATAGATGAAAGTAGAGTTCATTACTGGACTTTCATTATCTCCACTAGTTTAGCATCACGTAAAACAATAAAATTGAGCTTGTAGAAGGAATCTTAGCATTAAAAACTACAGTAAAGGGGAAGTCCAGGAGAAAATGTACAGACACAGGTAAGCAAGAACAAGCCACCGACATGTCCTCTTCTGTGAAAACTGAAGTAGCAACAGAATACATATATAGTACATACGTAATCATGTCTTCCGGCTCCTTGTTGGACATCTGCACACTGGTCATACACATTGGTCTTCCAACCTCTTTGTCCAAATGTCGAAGAATGCTATCTAATGCTTTTCTTACTTGAGGATAGTAAACTGACATTCCTAAGAGGGAAAGCACACAGTCATAATAATGCCAGAAACTGCATTCGAGGTTGCTTTCTGTAATGACAACCTATCAATCTCTCAATGAAGAAAGCTTGCTACTATCACATTAGGAGATGTTCCAACTGTGACATGTTCTTCAGGATACTGCATTCAAATTACACAGAGAACTCAAACTCAGATAGAAGGACAGAACATACCCAACAGTGTCTCGTGGGAAAACAGGTTTAATAAGAATATGAAAAACGTTATCAAAAACGTAATCACTAGAGCATTGTCCTACTGGGGCATCCACCCTTGGCAACAGATGCACTATAGACTTCACTATGGACTTGCACAAAATATTACAAAAGCAGCGTATTCATTCCACTTAACACTAACCTATGACTTTTGCCTCTTCATCTGTCAAGGTTTTATTGAGAAAAATCTTCTTTACGCGGAGTGTGTTTCCTGAGGGAAGAATGACTCCTGTTGTGGGCATGGGGGGGTCACCATCTTTCTGCTGTAGGCTGTCCGCGATGACGAGGAATACTCTGAGGCCAATGTTCATCCTCTTCAGAGAAAACAGACCCAAGAGGAAGAGATCAGGGCCATGCACTTTATATGCCAAGGGGGCTGGGAGAAAGAAGGACAGAAGGAATCTAATCTTTCTGCCCGACACCATGAACCAACCCAGGCAGCAGGACCATACCCTTGTGGGGCCAACTGGCTGTCCTTGTCTCTAAGGCTCCTTTGAAATCTTTGAAATTTCTCTGCGTTTTTTTCAACTTTCATGACTCTTTTGGTCTCCATCCCCTCTTAAGACCACTTTTGTTCTTCACAGGAAGAAACCCTAACAACAACCTCTTTCCACACATCAAACCAATCTACTGACAGACACACAAGTTCTCTGTCCCCCTTGGTCTTCACCCAGTGCAGGGCTCCTGGACTTGGTGGAATTTTCATGAATGTAAAGGACTGAATGAAAATGGTCCCACTTAGGGTTGTATATTTGAATGCCTAGTCATCAGGAAATGGCACTATTTGAAAGGATTAGAAGGATTAGGAGGTGTGGCCTTCTGCCGCTAGGGGAGGGCTTTGAGGTTTCAAAAGCCCATGCCAAACCTGGAATCTTTCACTCTGCCTAGGAATCAGGATATTGCTCTCAGTTACTGTTCCATGTTCCCTGCCATGATGATAATGGATTAAACCTCTGAAATGGCAAGTAAGCCCCAGTTAAAAGCTTTCCTTATAA
This sequence comes from Phodopus roborovskii, assembly GCF_943737965.1. Lineage (NCBI taxonomy): Eukaryota > Metazoa > Chordata > Mammalia > Rodentia > Cricetidae > Phodopus > Phodopus roborovskii. Next base: position 28,906,752 of record NW_026126525.1, on the reverse strand, counting down.
TAGTTGCCTTGGTCAGGGTGTCCTGGCACAGAATTAAACAGTGAATAAGACAATAGGCTCTTGTACTTCCTAGAACATTAGAGCATTGAGCCCTTCTCTTTCTTCTATCCTCAGTATTTCTCTTCCAACTGAAAATATATACATGTCCCTTAAGCCTGAAATGAAGGATGTGTCTCAGGTGTCTTTAATAGAATACATGTCCCTCACAACACTTCTCTGGAGCACTTCTCCCTCATCAGGGGCTGTACCGCATCTTCTTTTGCTTTGCATAGCACAGGCGGCATCAAATACCCTCTCATCCTGAATACTGCCTCCACTTGCCACTTCTGTGTTCCTCCTTGAGCTGCCTCTCGTCATGTGTATTCTCTCCCAAAGAAAGTACACAGATTTACACAGCACTGATCATGGCCCATTCTAGACCGGCAAAAACTTGTACCTACCACCCCCTCTGAATGCATTCCTTAAGATCTGCCTAACAGATGTCCCCAAATGCCAAGTTAGACATGCCTGATCTTTTTCCCAGACCTGAATGCTTCTCTCCGTTTCTTTGTTCAGTAAGTGTTCTGCCTTTCTCCATCTGCATCCTACTATCTCAGCCCAGTCACACTCTGTGACCTGCACCAGAGACTAATGAGGCGAGGATGGGCATCCCAGTGGGTGGCAGTGCAGTATACTGGACACAAGACAAATGTTCATTCCTGTTTACTACATAAATAAGATAAAGCTTTAAAGTGTTGCTCATTTTTGGGTAAGACAGAGTGCTGATGCATTCCACTGGTATATACATCAGAGAGTTGGAGCCACAGTTACAGACTCACAGAAACCCAGAAGGAAGTAGAATGTTCCATCATGAGGTAAAGTTACTCCAGGAATTTACCCAGTGCATTGCTAATTAAAAGCATTTGAGCATGTGGGTCAATGGAGTCTTTTATCTCGTTTTCATTCAACTGGTTTTCAAAGCTTGGAAAGACTTCATGATTGCCTCCCACCCCAAAAAGACTGACGATTATTAAGGATCACATAAAGCCAGGAGGACCAACACTTCTAATTCCAGTATGAAAACCTCATAATTGTGCTACAGTGTGATTTCTTATTTTTACCTCTGGATTAATGGTGAAAGTTTTAGTAGATTTCCCAACACTGAGAAGATCAAATATTATTTCTTTCATTGCAAAATCCAAACGTTCCTTTGGAAAGAAATTAAATAATTAATAAATCATTGTATCTTGCTAGAATTTAACAGAAGTTATCTCAGAAATAAATGATATATATATATATATATATATATATATATATGTAACAACATAGAATTTTGTCCTTAGAAAGTCTATAAATCATAATGAGCACAAGACAAATATATATATATATATATATATATATATATATATATATATACACACACACACACACATATATATGTATACACACACAACAATATATATTACAGATAATTGGAAACAATATGGATTTTGCCCTTAGAAAGTCTATAAATCCAAATGAACACAAGACAAGTATACATGAATTGGGTGTGTGTGTGTGTAGGAAACAATATATATTATATATTATATGCATATAGGAAACAATATAGATTTTTGACAAGTATACATGAATTAATAAAGACAGAAGTGTCTAGACAGCAGTGAGGACAGGAAGAACAGGGCCCCTGAAAGGATCTCAATGAAAACAGAAGTTAGCAAAGATGCATCAGTGCCCGAGGTAAAGGGCTAGCAGACTACTGTGGGAAGGTGACTCACCTGAGGACACAGGTACAAGCCTGTGCAACTTAACAGCAGTGCAACTTAACAGCATTGCTTTCTGAGCACAAGACCTAAAATGACACTTGCTTCGGTAATCTTTTTCCTTGTTATTCTCAGGAAATTGTCATTTCTTCCTTCCAGGCTCCAATCATTGATGTGTATTTGCTTTAGTTAAATGTTTGTTTGTTTGTTTCTTTCTTTCTTTCTCATTGTAATAAAACAATTTGATGGGGCTGGAGAGAAAGATGGCTCAGTAATTAAGAGCAGTGGCTGCTCTTCTAGAGGTCCTGAGTTCAATTCCCAGCAACCACATGGTGGCTCATAACCATCTATAATGAAATCTGGTACCCTCTTTCTATCTGATGCCCTCTTCTGTCATGCAGGCATACATGCAAATAGAGCACTAATATACATAAATAAATCTTTTAAAAGTATTTGGTGATGGATCAACTAAATTGTCTAGTTTCATTCACAAGAAATATAATGAATTTCCTGGATCCAGCATTTGCCTGAGTTGAAAGGGAGCATTATCAGGACTGTTCCAAAGGGAGACATGACTGAGATCTTGGTCTGGCTCACACAAATTTCATTTCACACCCTTCTAATAAACTTTCTATTCTGCAGACGCTAGGAAGCTAAAGTTACACTTCCCAGGAACTCTTCAAGGGACATAGATGTATGACGTAGTGGGGGTGGGGAGGAAGAAGAGAGGAGGAGGTTGCCACCAATGATACAAAGGGAGAAAGGCCTCCCTCCATCTGAGCTGTGGAGCCACAGAAGAAGCAGTATGGTCCTCAAGCATCCTCACTGAGGAGGGCTCCCATCTCATAGCTCTTCGATTCTGATTGAAGCAGCAGCTTCCTGACAGCCTGGTACTCTCCCTTGCTCAGATGAGAACTGATAACTTCTGTCCTATTTGGTGAGCTCTCTCTGGTCCTTAAAAGATCCCTTTGATTGAGCTACAGTAGTAGGTTCTAACATGTGTGCTCATGAATCCAGATTTGTGAGCTGTGGAGATGGTGTAGTAGGCTTACTACACAAGCAAGAGGTCCTCAGCGCTCACATAAAACACTGCTGTGCACTTTGCATATTCCTATTATCCTAGACCTGTAAAAGAGACAGGGAGGCCCATGGACTCACTGGCCAGCTAGCTTAGCCAATCAGTTTCAGGTTCAATGAGAGACTCTGCCTCAAAAAATAAATGGTACAAGCCAGTGAGATGGTTTAGTAAATAAATGTGCTGTAACAGTCAATTTTACATCAACTTGACACACACTAGAGTCATTGTAGAAATGGAAACCTTGACTGAGAAAATGCCCCCATTAGATTAGTCTGTGGGCAAGCCTGTGTGCATTTTCTTGATTGATGGTGCTGTACAAGTCTGTAAGCAATCCTTGTCTTCTGCATCATTTCCTGTCTCCAGGTTGCTACCTTGAGTTGCTGCCCTGACGTCCATTGAGAATTGTAAGTTGAAAGAGCACACATACAAACCAAGACTGCTGGGGCACGTTTATTAGAACTATCATATACTTTTTCAAGCCTCCCTCAATTAAATGTGTGTCCACTTATGTGGCTCCTTCCATCCTTTGTCACACACAAAATCATCATTAGCATCAAAACTTTCTAAACATACTGGCTTTCCACTCTTGAACAGTATTAATATTTTTTGAAAACATGCCTCAAAATGTGTAGGAAAACAGAACCCTCCACTTATTAAAATGCTTGTCCCTGCCAGCCTGTATAAGGGGGCCAATAGGGTGCAGCACCCACCTGAGCAATGAACTGGATGATCTTCACAAATATGTTGAGAGGGGTGTCACGGGGAACCACACTTCGAGAGCCTTTTGGGAAAAGGGCTGACACTATGCTCATCAGGCGACTGTGGGCAGAAAGATGATTTAATGACCACGAGATCATAACACAGCCACACTCATGATTCCTCTCCACAATGCTTTGGTAAAATTCCACTGGGATGATGGTAACAAGCTCTTACTTATCTCTGTGAGAACAGAGTACGATGCTTGGAGCCATGCATATGCTAAGTGCATGTTTACCCCTTACCAATCAATACCCAACCTGCCAAGGCTTTATTTTAAATTTACTTTAAGACAAGGCACTCACCTTTGAGTTACAGTATTGCTCTCACACTTTATTCTAATTACATAAACCCACAACAGTCTATACAAAGACTCCAGTGCAACTCGAGACATTTTAGGGTCTTTATTCTGTTTAAAAACAAAAGAAAACAAGAATAAACTTATTAAGAACACTGGCAAACATTTATGATCAGCCACATTCTCTGAGATCACCTGAAAGCTCCCACCCTCCCTGCTTTGTCCAGTTTCAGAAGTTTAAATATGTTAATCTGTATTTAGTTGTGCTAAGTACAGATGGCTCAAAAGTGAACATCAGTAAAGCACCCAAACTCTTCATTATGCTCTAAAATAAGATACAATATTAGAACCCTGTCAGCATTTCTGAAAATTTCAAAATGATACACATCTCATCAAACTTCTGGATAAATAGTTCATACTGACACAACCAAGGGACCATTCATCTTTAATTCATTTGCAGCCCATAGGCAGATCAAGTTGGAAATACCAAATAGTATTGGTCACTTGCACTTGTGAAATAATAGCAAATGTTAGTGAGCACATTTTTGTGAGAGACGTTAGACTAGAGATCTGGGAGCCTGATGTCCTAGATGTCCTTTCATCACTTTGTCTGTGCTGTGATGTCCTCATCTTTAACTGGAGGGAGTACAGTGTCTATCTCACAGGTCAAGAAGATCACAGCCTACACAGCACCGGGAACTGTCCCTGCCACATGGAGGGTGTTCACTCAGCATTAGGTGAGCGGTTCCTAATTTTATGTAGAATCAGAACATTATTTAAATTACCTTATGATTTACAATGAGAAAAGTCTTACTTCAACCAGCTTTATCAGTAAATTTCCTTTTCATGTTAGCTGCAGTAATGACCATAGTCATACAATTTAAGATAGTATGAATCTTGAAAATCTAGCAAGAAAACACTTATATATCTGCTGATTGACTACTAAAAAATCTGTACTTTAAAATATTAAAAATCCTAAAAGATTTCTATATTGTTAAGCAAGTACAAAGAATTCTTTAAGATAGAGTCTCACTACATAGCCCTGCCTGGCTAGCAATGTAGAAGACCAGGCTGGACTCAAACTCACAGAGATCTACTTGCCTCTGCCTCCCAAGCACCAGGATTAAAGGTGTGTGATGACATGTCCAGCAAGAAATCTTAAAACTAATTTTCTTACTTTGGCAGTTCTATTGTTGTAAGAGTTAGAATAAAGGACATCTACCACAAATAATTAAAAGCAATACAAAAGAGATGGAGGATGTTTTATAATAGTCTTATCCACTAGAGACCATAAGAGGTTTTGCATATATCTGCATAAAAATATGATAGAATTAAGACTGGCAAATTCATATACTCTCAACACCAATTCCTTGGCTCCATGGTAAGATCCACAGCAATCCCAAACTTCAAATGCTCCTCCTAGGTAGCTTTCTGTTTGCTACTAAAATAACCAAAGTTACAAGTAATTCATGAATATTACTAACCTAATAAACAAATTTTTGTAATAATGTCTTCAATATAGCACAACTTTCCTTTCTATTCTTTAAATCTTATATATCAGATATCACAATATGATGTCAGTAAGAAATTGTGAAGATAGAGGACGAGGAGAACAAACAGCCCTAAGAACCTTCTGGAGGACTCTATGATGATGGCCACCAAAGACCGGTATGGTTGTGGAAACCTACAGAAAGTAGATCACTGTATAAATCACAATAGCAAATCATAATGGTGGAAGAGAGAAAAGGAAGTAGAGAAGGAGACAAGACGATAGGGAGGAATTAATCCATCAATTGTGTTGTATTGTCTTGGAATATTAAAAACATACTAAAATGATCTGGGCCTTAAACAAAGATGTTAATTCTCTAGGTAAAATTTTTACTAATCAGATTAATCCCATTGTAATACAAAAATCTAAGGACTTTAATATTCTATAAAGTTTGGGCACATTAGTCAACTATGATCTCCTCAGTAACTACTTTAACATGCGTATTCCTGTTTTTCTAACGTGCACTTAAAAAAATGGCTGTTAGAAAACTTAAACCAAAAGGATAACAGTTTAAAAACCCATTCATCAAAAACTGTATGGAAAACCAAAGCTATTATCTCCTTAATTTCATTGGAATGCATTTTTAACAATTCATTTAGAACAGCTGGATAATGTAAACTAAACATTGTAATAAAACCTGGAAACTCCCACAGTCAGTACCCCCATTGCTAAAATCCATCTCTTTGGGGCTGCAATAACAGCAGACCATCTTAAGAGGGTGCCTTCTTTGAGCTATGCTTCCACACACAGTAAAAAAGCAGGTTGGGGTAAATACTTTAGACATGCAATGCAACAATGGGCAAAGGAAAAGAATAAATGCCGCTCTTAAAGAAAATAAAGCGATACTTTACTTGGTGACGTCAACACAACTCACCTGCAGTGTTTCTATTTGTTTTCTGATACTGTTGTTAGATGGCATCTAAATAAAGCAACGTGAGACAGCAAACATAAACATGAGATGCAGCACATGCATGTTAGATGAAAACAAGCACAAAACAACGACAGCTCCTCACCAAGGTCTCTATTTAGAAGAAATTTGACATTTCCAAGGCAGTGGCCAGAATGCTAAGAAAACAAACAAACAAAAAATCCCCAAAGTTTGGGTATCCTGGGGGCATGCCTATGACACTCAAGCTAGGAGAAAATGAAAATGTCTCATTACCTAATTTTTCTGCCAGAGGCCTAACAGTTAAGTTCAAATGAAAGAAACTACATATAGATTATTAGGGGCAAGACACTGCTATTTTTATTTGGTCCCTACTCTGTCTCTTAGTAATTCATCAGAAACTTTAAAATTGGTATTCTTATACCGATTGAACCTAAACTGGTTAAAAATAAAGGAATGGAAATGTACCACATTCGTGTTAAGAAACAAAACTCAAAAAATTAACTGTTCAATGAAAAGGAAGGGCCATCTTTCAAACATGATGAGCATATGGCAATGGAGCCCACATATTGTGACCACCAAATTAAAAATTTGCCATGCTAACTTTTTAAAAAGGCTGTTTGGGTGTGCCTCTGTGCAAGATATGACTGCCTGTGGAGGGTATGTTGTGTGTGTGTGTGTGTGTGTGCACGTGAGCGTGCGCGCACGAGCATGAGGCTTGACGACAGCTTCTGGAGTCTTCCTTCATCACTTTCCACATTACCTGATAAACAGAAGTGTCTCTCAGTTGAACTGAAGCTGCTATTTTGCTCTAGTCTAGGTGGCCAGTTTGTCCTGGAGAGCAATCCCCTTCCAAGTGTTAGATTATAGGGAAGCTGCATTGTCCATTCAACATCTACATGGGTTCTGAGAATCCTAATTCAGGTCCTCATGCTGAGACATCTTCTCAGCCTGGTGTAGTGATTTCTTCTTTTTAAAGCTGTATAATAAGCTGGGTAGTGGTGGCACACACCTTTAAGCCCAGCACTTGGGAGGCAGAGGCAGAGGCAGATAGATCTCAGTGAGTTCGAAGCCAGCCTGGTCTACAGCATGAGTTCCAGGACAGCCAGAGCTGTTTCACAGAGAAACCCTGTCTCAAAAAAACAAAAAAGCAGTATAATAATTCCAAGTGCTGAGAAAATATATTCTACTTGTGCCCCTGGAGCACAATGTCTCTTAATAGCCTAGAACTAGAGCAAAAATGTGTTCTTAAAACACTCAGCATTCCTCTCAGTATGGTAGACCAGAAGGAGCGAGCATTATAAAACTAGATGACTGCAGATGCAAAGTCATCTCTATCACTACTGGCTACTCACACCCAAGCCATTTAACCTCTTTCTGCCTTTGCTACAGTAGAAATGACAAGATACAATCCACCTAGCATCTAGTAAATTCCAGAAAAATGAATCCTAAGGCATGGTGGCAATTAAAGGAAGAAATTGCAGGTAGATTTTCTTTTTTAAGTCAAGAGATTACTTGAATCAGGTAGGTGATTAGAAACGGCCTTTGGTTTAATTTTCCAATAAATAGGAGAAATAAATATAACTTATTACAGCACACAACTAGCACAACGTTTCCTAGAATGTTTAAAACTACTTGCACATCTAAGCACAGAAGCCACATTATGAGACGCTTAATGAGCTGGAGCCAAGCCACACAATTTCTGCTGAATAGAGCCTTAATGTAAGTTAAGGGTTAATGGCCAAGACAACTGTAATCCAAATATTCATGCTAAGCTAAGTGGCTCTTACCTCCTTTAGCCTGGCAGATTGATACAGCCATTCATGTATATGGACAATATGCCAGAACTATTAAACAGGAGGTAAGGGTTCAAAGAAAAAAAAACAAAAACAAAAACAAACAAACAAACAAAAAAACTGAAAAAAAGCATTTTCAATGAAAGCCTCAAGAAAAAAATGAGGGAGGGGGGTTAAGGTGCTGTGAAAGTATTGTAAGTATGTTAGGTGGAAACGAAGATATAAAGAAACTTCAACAAAGCAACAGAAAGGTATGAACTGTTATGGAACAGAGCGCTCTCCCAGAAACATTAAATTCACATCTTAAAAACCTTTCAGAAGTAATAAAAACAACTCAGAAAATGCCTATGTCTGTGTGAATGATCAAAATAAGAGCAATTACAATGTAAATAACCGATAGTGTTTCTTTCCTGGTTGTTGAGACACAAGAAAGTTTGATCAACTTGATCTAGTCTTGGAGAGTTTCATAACCAAAGAGGGCATCACAATGCTTGTCTACGAATGTAAACGAATGTATGTGTAAGAGGAAGAGAAGTACACATGCCCTTGAAGACTTACATCTTCCGTATACCTTACGATGAAGTCAAAACAGCTTTGAATACACAAAATCATGAAAAAAGATACTGCAGATTCCTCCAGGGCATTGTTCTTGAAAGGGTGAAGGAGTCCTGTTGTTCTCCGGGCCTATGACCTTCAATTAACCTATGTGTGCCTTGGTTTCACTGTTGTCAAAACACTGGGTTTTCAGCATCCAATGTAACTTAGACAAAGAGTGGGAAGTGGCATATCACGTCAATTACAAGTGTCTGACATGCAAGCAACTATGAGAAGCACCTCGTCTAACTCTGCACACATTTGACATGCAGATAAAGCATAGTCGCCCCTTTAGTGTTAGACATTGTATACCTAGCAGAAGACAAAATGAGGATCCGGTTAGCAGCGCGTCCTGGGAAGAAGAGAGTCTCTCTACAGGGTCTCACAGCTGTGTTGTCCACACTAAGAATGAGTAATCGGTGCACGTGCCAGACGGTGTTAGTAACAAGTACCCTCCATTCAAGCCACGTTTCGGGAGCTTACATGCTGGGGATGGATCTGGTCCCCAGTGTTCAGATCTGGCTGAACACACTTACTGTCAAGTGGCTTTCAGTGAGTTTACTATCAAAGCTTCTGTATGTTACTCAGGTGTGAGCCAACATTACTGAACTTTCTTAAAATAAGTATGGGGAGGGTTTTGTGAGATTAAGTAACCACTCATTCATAAGTCTTGATGATTGTATTTTTACGTAAATATCACTACAACTAAGATGACGTGATGATTCTTGAAAATACACAATTCTGCTTTTAACACAAATGAATCAAGCAAAGGATTTATTAATTTCTACACATGATTCCTTACAGAAGGACAGTCCACAAAAGAATATCAGATATATTATTCAAATGCAAAACCGAGCATAATAGAAGTGTTCCTGTTTTACTGTTCAGTGGATACAAAGAGCTGAACACAGCACAGGCAGTGTCCACAGGTCGGACATTTAACATAGTCTTACCTTTAAATGTGACAAACAGTTTTGTAGGAAAATATGCCAGTTATTTAAAAAAAACTGTTTCTGACTGACACACAGAAGACAGGTAATTAATGGGTACAAAGCCTGTGAGAGACAAGGAAAAGAGAATTAACATCTTCACAGGAAGCTGCAGGACTCATGAGTGATGGCTTCATTTATGCCCTCAAAGAAAAAAAATTAAAGACCTTTTATGCAGCTTCCCTGTTTTCAATACGCAAAGTCAATTCATAGACAGAATGAGAAATGTCCCATTCTATGGGACCAAGTCCTGAAGCCAGAGTCTCCCAAGTTAGGGCAAGTACTCCCTTCTCCCTACTGTCCCATCTCTTCCCCACTACTGCGCTCTGAACAGACCAAGGGACAAACTGGCATTTGAGGTTCAGCTGACTCTGGCAGAGCACATGACTACAGTGGCTTCTTTCCAAGCATGTAAAGTGAGAGGCAAAAATTACCAATGCCCTACTGAGACTGGGGGGGCTTAAAGTGTGCCAAAGAATGCAAAGCATTCAGGGCCATGTCTGTCACAAGGAAGGGTCAGGGTTATTTCTTCGCTAGTGTGGACAGTCAACATCTGACCGAGTCTCCACACTTTCCCTAACTGCAGAAGCGTGAAGTGAAGTGGCTGGGCTTTCTGGGGGAAATGCCATCAGCTTCTGACTGGAAGTGATGCAGTAACACAGGGATAGTTCTTAGAACATGATGCCTTCGAATGCAAGTTTACTGTTAAAAGAATTTATGGTTTAATATAAAATGATGTTCAACATATACCGTGATATAAAATTGAAAACACCTGACAAGACAGGTAAACCCTGAGCAGGAAGTCTCAAGAACCCATTAAACACAGCGGCAGTAAAACAAGAGTAGGCCATCTGGTAGGCAGCACCCCAGGCACAGCTCGCCCTACAGGCATCTTGTAGTGTTACCCAATAAACTCTCACTCTCTTCCCCCTCCCTTCCTTCTCACAGGGTTTCTCTATTTAGTCCCAGCTGTCCTCATACTCACAAAGATCCTCCTGCCTTGGCCTCCCAAGTGCTGAGATTAAAGGCATGTGCTGCTATATGCCTGGCAACTCCCCCCCCCCTTTAATAATTAAAAAGTAGAAAAGCTAAAAAGGAACAGGAGAAAATACATGTGCAAAGTCTGCCCTGTCCTACACTTTGTATATTTTACAATTTAGCATTTTACACTTCAATCTCTACAGGAACTATAGATCAATAACTACGAAGCACGCGAAAATTTGAAACACTTCTGGGTACCAGTGAATGCTTCTTCCTGGAACTCAGTTCGAACGTAGTCTGATACAGCATCTCCACAAAATTTTTCAAACAGGGGACATTGACTTCATTTTTAACAGCCTAGGGAAAGAGTTAAGACAAGCAGAGAGAGACGGTTACTACCAGGAAACTAACAACTGTAGCATCAGGAGACCTTTCTGTAGTGTCTGATGTGAGTTAATGATTCACTGAGATTTACATAGAAGTCTTATGTACCAAATGTCATGCTAATAAAATAAACCTGGTCACAGGCCTGCGGAACAAGTGGAGAATGAAAGAAAGCAGACAGGAGGCGAGAACACAGCAGGTGCAGAGGTGACAAGCCATCTGTATTCCCATTAGGACTCAGAGGGGCCTTGTGGATGAACTCTATCCGGGAATGAGCTCTAAGCTGAACCCAGCTCATTTATTGAACAAAGCCTCCCAGCTTTGGCTCCGACAGTTTTGCCCCTGGGAGACAGGACAAGCCACAGCAACTTCCCGGCTGTCCCTTAACAGTCTCACAACACCCATAAAGGGTGTCTGAGACGTACCTTCCCCACACAGAGCGCATCTTTCTTCCTTATACTTTAAGTGCTTGCTCAGTTGTCACCAACACTCTCAAGATGGTACTTACATAACCATACTCTATTTAAGAGTTCAACTCCCCTACCCTGAGCCAATCCTTCCTTCTGTGCACCCACGCAAGCTCTTCACAGTGCCTGCCATACATGACATCCTACATATATATGCTACACCCAACTTTATTCTCTGTTTGCATGGCAGAAATAAGCCAAGAAACATACAGAATCTTTCCTAGCTTGCTGGTGCCTCGATTTTCTAATGCACAGTAGAGTCCCTGATACATAGAAAATAGTATATAATGAAGGAATAAAGATGGGCGAGGAGGGGAAGGAGGGCAGTAGAGATATAAAATATTCCAGGAACAAGGCACCACTTTGACAAAGGACTGGGGTTATGGGTTCCTATGGAGAGGTTCCAGTCCACATACATAAGAGAGTGAATGGACTTGGGGGAAAAGTCATCATAGATAACACATGACAGGTGACAATTGACTTGGTTTTTGTAAAGATAGCCTTGTCTGTTAAGAAAGTCAATCTAATTTATGGGACTAAACACCAGGATGAAAGATGGTGAGGTTGACTGCTGTCATGTGCAAACCTTTAAGTCATGGCTTTTAGTTGCACCCATTAAAAATCAACACCACCACCATCACCACCACCATCAACAAAAACAAAACAAAAACCACCCTTCCTTATTCAAGTGTAAGCTAATAGCAAAGGCAGTTTTCAAAGCTGTGCCAAGTACTATCAGTAATATTCCAATTCCTTAGCTTCTTTTTGAAGAACAATCTTATGGCCACCCCACCTTTCTAAGCACACTTCAGAAGCAGGGCATGATCATGCCAGGCAATTCATAAAAACACACAGGCTGTCGAACAATGCATAAAAGTGAAAGCCAAGCCGGTTTCATTTCTCACCATGAAAGTAAGTCTCTTCACTAAAATTTTAAGGAGAATGAATTCTGAATAAAAATGCAACCTACTTCCATATCCAGCCAACACAAAGCAGGCTATATTTGCCCTATAATCTACAATAGCTGGAAAATAATCAAAACCTATGAAGTGATATGCAAAGCAATCTATCTATGCCGGTCAGCACAATAAATGGACCTGCAGGAAGCACAATGGATAGGAAGGTTGGCATGGGTTCATGGCCTTTAAGAGTTTTTTAGGGAAGAGAAGGTAGTATGGCGATACCTTGATTGTACAAAGAAAGCCTGTCTGAAGAGCAGAGGATGGAGCCTGCCATTAGCTAACCATAGAGGTCTGGAAGTCTGTACAGACAGACAGGAAGTGAGATGGTTGGGTGGAAACAAGAAGGGAAATGGCTAGGTGGACAGAGGATATAAGTGGGAAGAAACAGGAACTGGCTCTCTTGTCCACTGAGACACTAAGGAGGTAAAGTGTGGCTGTGGCTTGCTCCTTCTCTCTGATGTCTCAGCATTTTCCTCTATGTCTGACTTCGGGTTTTTATTATTTAGACCAATTGAGAACTCCTATTTACAGGGAAGCATGCTTTTTATGTGACATATGATACAAAGACATGAATATACTTACAGCAGCTACGGGGATAAGAATCTCCACAAACAAACCAGCCAGTGCATGTTTTATATCCTTATCTTTTACTTCTAAGAAATACTGAGCACATTCCTTGAAAGAAAAAAAGGGATGTTTAGATTGACAAGAGGTTGAAGAATCCGTAACATCACATTTTCATGAATACTTGTCACTCCACACTGAGGATAGTTATCTCACATGGAATTAAGAGGGAAAAAACAAAAACAAAAGCCAGTAAGGATGGAATTAAAAGGAACAAGAACAGCCAGTGCTGGGTGAACTCTAGCGGCCAGCCCCGCGGATGACTGTCACCTGCATGAACTGAAATGATGCTTCGAAGTCTTCCACAGGGTACATCTTCACTCGGAAAAACTTCATCCCCATTATCAAGCTGATGACGCTTTGAACCACGTGCGGGCTCTGCTCCTTTTGCCGTAGCTCCTTTAACTCAGTCACGAACTTCTTCCTTACAGCCTGAAACCTTCCAGATACACAGAGACACACGTTTGACTAGGACCAAAAAAACCGCTAACTTTCCATATGATCTTTAAGGTGAAATCAAAGGATATATAACCCAAACGACACCTTCTGCCCTTATCAAATGACCAGAAAAACACACACAGTGAAATTTGAGTTGTACTAATGTACTCTAGGTTTATTTTAAAGTCAGGAGCTCCTAAAGGAGAAATCATAGAGGATATTTTCTTGTGTCATTAACAGCATCATTGCTACTTATTAGTAATAATAAAATAACACATGACATCTTCAAAAACCATCACCACATGAATGAGATTGTCTCCAAAATTTAAAGCCCTCTTCTCAGTTTCTTATGACAGGTACATGGGAAACAGATTAGGAACGACAAATTAATTCAAAGAGACAACCAATCAATGGTAGGCTATTGACTGGACCTGAAAAAATACAGAAGGGTGCTGATCTGCCTATAGGATCAGAAGACCTGAGAAATGTGAGCACAATCCTGAATTCAAATTGACAATCATTGTGACTGGCATTTCTTCGATGACATTTTAAGAGGACATCTAAAGCCAAGCCTACTGGACAGGGATGGAGTCAGAGGCTGGGACTGGAGGACTGTTGAGAGCTTTGAGGCTTTCTGGGCCACATAGCAAGTTCTAGGTCAGCCTAGCTTATGGCAGGGAGACCTGTCTCAAAAAACACAAAAGACAACCAATCCCCATACCCTTAAAATCCATAGGAACAAGAAAGACTGAATTAAAACCATTACAATCACAGCAATGTTCTAGACAAGATCCAAACACATCACAGCCTTTGTCAACCTCCCTCCCACTCCTTAGTGGAAGCTCGCCCTGCCCCCCCCCCCAGCGCAATGAGTCTCTGTCTGTCTGTCTGTCTGTCTGTCTGTCTGTCTCTCTCTCTCTCTCTCTCTCTCTCTCTCTCTCTCGTGCTATGACACTCTTCACATTTCTCCGTTCTCCTCACACATAGTGGGAACCCTGCAGCACTGCTCCACAGTGGTGTGTTTCTATATGTCATAACTAAAGGCATGAGGTTATTACCACAGGTTTCCCAGCCATTTAGACTCCCTATCCCTATTGCATAGAGTTAGCCTGGCCACATAACTTAGCACTGTCCTGCATCTAGCTTGCTATTTTTTTTATTTAGAATTTGTGATTGATGTTTCCAAGGCTGAGGGACATTTTATTTTTATTTTTAAAAAACCCATGTACTATGATGTAATGAGAAATAATACTACTGCTTATACCTAGGATTTTGTGTCCCTTCACCTCAGTTAAGGAGCTGGTGTTGGCTAAGTGGGAATGAGACACTAAGGTGCTATTTTGGGAGGATGGATCAATCCAAATACTCAAACAATGTTCCAAGTCTTATGGCATGAGACTTGGAACAAAGGGTCTCCAGTATTTTAAAAAAAAAAAAAAAAAAAAAGGTTAAAATGTACTAAATAATATACAGTACTGAATGTTAAGATGCTAATTAGGGAATACTGATGACAATTAAGCTTGCCTTCTTAAGAATTTACAGTGGTTGCTATGTGGTGATGTCAGGGTCAAAGACTCTTCAAAACCCATCCTGGTAAAGGCAAACTGATACTAGTCCTAACACTAGTCTCACGGGCCTAACACATTTCCCAGTCAAAACAAAAGTAGACCCAAATGCTTCCAGTTTTTGGAGCAGTCACAGGCGTTAAACATACGTTATAGTACACAGCAGGCAGCTCAGGAAAGCCTGTGAGTGTACCTCCTAAAGAGCAAAGTGTGCACTGGTGATTGGTATCTTTTATCTTTCCTTACTTGGTATCTTTCCAAAGTCCTAAAAACTATTTCATATTAAAACAAGATGATTACAATTCACTTCAGTGCAGACTAAGGAATAAAAGCACTCAACTGGAAACAATAAAATTAATTAGCTCTGCCCACAGCTCTAAATGACCACTCTTTAAAAACATTCCTCATAGAATTCTTAAAAACTGGGGTTGAAGTAATGTCCTGACTCTTCTGGACTTCTGCCTTGACTCAAATGATACAAAAGCAGACCCAAATGCTGAGGGATGGGCTTTGCTCAGGGGTCTCTATGGAGCACAGTAAGCAAGGCTGGAGCAAATTACTTCAAAAGCACAGATGGTTTCTGAAGCTTACTTTGATTGGGCAAGAACACCAATCACCTCTGCGTACAAATCGGCAATGACATGGACGTTCCCAGTATTGGTTCCTGAATATCTAAAACAACAGAACAAACATGGTGTCTTATTAAATGTTTTCACTTGATACACTTAAACCTTCTTATCAGCAAGCCAGGTGTGGTGGTGCACACTTGGATTCCCAGGACCTGGGAAGCAAAAGCAGGAAGATGACAAGCAGTGTGAGGCTAACATGAGCAACATAGTGAGTTCCAGTTCAACCTGGGCTACAGAGTGAAAACCTGTTGCCAAAGAAAAGTAAAAAACAAAACAAAGCCAGAAAGAAGAAAAGTTCTGTAATAGCGTCACTGAACACTTACTTACAGGATAAAAAAAACAGTATGAATTTTCTCTATACATTTTAATTTTCCATGAAATTTAATCTGATTCTTACAAATCAAATCCATGGGGCTATAAATTATTTTTACAAACTTTTTTCAATTCTCAGGAAGGACTAAGAATAATTGGGAGACAACTGCTTTGTACTCATTATGGAATTCAAACTTGAGATCCAAGCATGGTAATGCATGTTTGTCATTTGAGCATCAGGGAGGCCAAGACAAAAAGGACTGAGAGTTCAAGACCAGTCTAGTCTAGAAGTGATGAGGAGAGATTTCAAACCCTACTTAAATAGCCTGAATCTGGACTGTGGAAAAAAGCAACAACCTGAAGTTAGTTAATACTTACCCTTCCTTGTGCTTAAAGTGCTTAAAAGCTAGGTTTAGAACCTCGTGAACTAAGGGGTCGGGCACAGGGTGAACAGGAATCTGGAATTTAAAGAAAAACATCATGTCAGGAAGATGTAAGTAACACAGTAGGCTTTTATGAATAGTCTCATCAATTCAATACTATCAATAATCTATTCCTAAGGCAATACACACTTTTTTTTTTTTTTAAGTAATGAAGAAGGAAAATGCACAAGCGGCTATTTCACACCTGACAGGAAAACATTAAGTCTGAGAAAAGCAAGTTGGAAAGATTATGTAAGTAAGCCTTCCTTCACACTGGTGGGGTGTGGCACTTTCCACAGAGCGTGTAATCAAGTGAAGGGATCGCAGCACATTACCCACAAGTGGCACAGTGAGGTGCAGGTGACAGACAACAGATTAATGCCCTCTCTTCTGGTGCTGTCTACTGCCAGGTATGAGCATCTCTTTCTGGAGGATTTCACCCTGATCAAGGTGTGAAAGCCTCTGGATCAGGAGGAAGACACTAGCCGTTATTACTGGAGACAGGGCATCATTTCAAAGATGGAGCAGCATAAAGAGGTCTGACTAAGTTGCTGTTGTTAGCTGACAGGAATTCTCCCATGTATTCACCTTCCCATAATGCAATGCCTCTACATGTCCAAAATCCTGTTCTTTTAAGCTACAAGTTAGTATTCTCTGTGAAGATGGTATACAAACCTTTGGGTCTAACCTTTCTTTCCACATGTATTCTTTTCTTGTAAAGGCCTCCTTTTGCAGATATAGTACATTCTTTGACCTGTCAATCATTCTTTTGTCAATTTAATTTGTAAGTCCCTAGTTATTAAAGATACAACAGAACAAAACACCTTCTCTGTTTGGGAAAAAAAAATTATCTGTATTCTTTTTTAGTTGTGTGTGGGGGTATGTGCATGTGAGTGTAGGTGCCCATGGAAGTCAGCAGTGTTGGGTTCCCTGGAGCTGGAGTTATAGGTACCAGTGACCTTCCCAACATGAGTGCTAGGGATCAAACTTGAGTCCTCTCCATTTCTTCAGACCACTCTCCCATGTTTCCATAGTAAGTAACAATTACATGCATAAGTAAATAATAGTAGTTAGATCTCACTGGCTGATCTTCGTAGCCAATTATTGGTGAAGAAGTACTAGATGATAAAAATCAGTACCATTATTTTAAAACCAAGTTCAAATTTTCAAAAAAAATTACTGAAATTCATATAAAATGTTTTTGAAATTAAGAAGCTATTATAAAAAATTTAGCAGAATAGTAAGGAAGGAGGCCAGCAAAGGAATGAACTTGAAATCCATGTAATTAGATTCAAATTATAGTTGGCAAATTCAGCAGTAGGCTCACATATAAACAAACATTTAAAACCAAACACAGCCGGGCAGGCAGAGGCAGGCAGATCTTTCTGTGAGTTCGAGGCCAGCCTGGTCTACAGAGTGAGTTCTAGGACAGGCTCCAAAACAATACAGAGAAACCCTCGAAAAACAACAACAAAAACAAACAACCCACCACCACCACCACCAACAACAACAAAAACCCAATAAACAAAGCCAGCCACAAAGGCATCAATGCTAACAGTGTATCTTACAGACTCATTGACCTAAGGTCCAATGTGAAGAGAAACAAAACCACAGAGGAAGCTTTAGCTTTGATAATGCCTATATACCAGAATTCCATTACTAAGGTGAACTTGAATGATGACGTCCACATTAAGTGCATAGATAGGCCCCTTACCACTTTCTATATATTCTAAGACTTCTCAGAACTACAAGGCCACGGGCTGCTGTGGCAGAGCTATATACAACTGGTTGGGAGGTACCATAGGGAAGTGGATGGAATCTCAGGTGAGGGTCCAATGACACTCCCCAACACCTCCTTCTATGAGGAGATGCCAATAGTCTACAGATGCAAGTTTAAGTCGCTCTTGCAAATTACCACTGCTGTCCAATGAAGAGACCACAATGCTGGCAGGATGGCACTAAGTGACATCACTGATACCTGAGTTTGTCTTTTACTTACTTGATAAACTTGAATCCCCACTTCCTCTACAGTTTATACCCATTCTCTCCAGCCCCGAGAGGACGCACTTTTGGAGTCACTCTGTCCACTCACCCTTTCTATCTTTCTCTAAAGTTACCATCTAGAAATGCAATGCAGATGAAGGGATGAGTATAGGCTGGACACACTGGAAGCTAAGTCAAGGAAAGGGATGTGAGAGGCCAAACCTCTTGGAGGCAGATGGCATGGATCTGTTACTCCCCCAGACCAATGTCAACAGCATCTAGCAGAGCATCCAGGGGAACAATGAGATCTTTGGAATCACTGTTCTGTCCTGTAAGTCTCGGCTGGTCAGGCCACTAACCCCATCATGTAACCTGAGCAGACATCTGCCACAAGGTGATGTCAAACCTCAAGCACACAAAACTGCTTGAATGAGCAGTTCAACTCCCAGAATGCAATTCACCACTCATAATGCTCATCATGCAGGTCAGGCCCAGATGGCTGTGACCTCAAAATAATGTGACCCTACCTTCTGAGTGACTTGACTGTGGAGAAGGGATACATCATGTGGTAAACTGTGCTCTGGTTTTCCCACACTGGCTTCAACACGGTGATGTCTGCTGTGAAATGTAAGGTGCCTTAAACCTATGACTTCTTCCAAATACTCCGTATTCACTCTAGAGATTCCTGAGTTCCATCATCTCAGCTAGGATAGCACCTGGTCACTCAGAGTGCACTATTACCCTACGTTAAGACCAC
Organism: Phodopus roborovskii; assembly: GCF_943737965.1. Taxonomy (NCBI): domain Eukaryota; kingdom Metazoa; phylum Chordata; class Mammalia; order Rodentia; family Cricetidae; genus Phodopus; species Phodopus roborovskii. Next base: position 28,887,543 of record NW_026126525.1, on the reverse strand, counting down.
CATGAACGACATTTTCAGTATGCCTACTGAAGTGGCGTCTCACAATTTTGTAAACATCATTTACTCCACTTATACAACAGGCTTACAAGGTAGGTATTTGCCCTCTATTTTATACATGAGGGAAATGAATTTCTGGGGTTGGTTTCTCTCTAGACTATTCTATGTCTCCTTTCTAAAATTAAAAAAAAAATGTATTTAAACAATGAAACAAATGAGAATACAATACCTGGTCTACTTAGACTTACAGTTAGAAAATAAAGATAGACTCTGGAAGAACAGATAGAGATTGCACTAAAATTTATGGCAGGAGACTACAATGCTAAGACTTTTTTCTTCCAGAACTGAGCCATCTCTAACTCCTTATTTCAAGACTGAAAACAACTTTTGTGGTAAGCTATGTAAAATTAAGTTTATATTTTGTTATATTGTGTTAAATCTTTCCACTTACGATGTTATATGCACATTATTTTTTACCATATTCTATGTATGTATACTTTTCTTGTATTCAAGACATTTTGTATATTGATACAATTTGGGATATTTATCTTGCTGCCCTTTATAGTTCTACCTCTTGTCTTGACATTTCTACTCTAACTCTATTTTAGGGATTTATATGTATGTATATGTATATAGTTATATTGTTTAAGTATTTGTTCCTGCTTTACTCAGGGAAGTTTTAATCAGTTTTTAAGCTAAGTTCCTGAGTATTACAGATTATCTTCAAGCATGTTTCCTGTACCTATGAGATTAGTCAGATATAGATGCTTAATCTTCAATCACTTCATAGACATGCAGAACATGGCATTTAAATGTTTTAATAGTAGTACTCCGTTGACATGAGACACTGTTGCTCCTGACAGCACCATGCACTTTCCCGAAAATATGTTGGACACTGTTGTTGCTCTGGCTGGAGTTCATTCTTGCCTCAGCTAATGGCCTGTTGGGCAAAGAATTGCCCCCACCTTGACCACTGATTTGGACATGCAGTCCTATGTGCTTGCAGGAGACAAATATAGAAGACTGCTGGACCTTGCCAAGTCAGGGTAAGACAGCCATTCTACCTCCCTGCTGTTGTGTGGTCTGTCAAGTTCTCTTGGCCTTAGCCAAAACTGGGTGTACCAACGTTCCTGTGAGACCTAGGGTGACTGTCCAGGTGGCTTGCTGTTTCTGTCCTTGCTGCACCTTTTGGAAGATGTCCATCTGCACTTCCTGTCTACTCTAGTATCGTTATTTTCCTTCTCAGGTCTTGATGAGGTTGAAGATTAAATTATCATAACTATTATTCTCTCTTCCTAGTTAGATATATTAGGTACTAGACTTACGTTTTCCAGCTTAGGACAACTCTATTGTAAACTCCGTTATGCCTTCACCCTAGGACTAGAAATGTAGGTCATTTTGTTCTCGATTTTCCTTTTCTTAGAGCACACTTGTTATTCACTGTTTTGTATATAGTTTTGTATCAAGCCTAAATCTTTTCTTTAGACTAAAAGGGGAATTGTAATGAGACAGTCCTTCTGTGGCACTTACCACGCCCATTGGGGGTGGAGCCATGGGCGGAAGTGACCTGTGGAAGTAAGTCGGAGGAAGAGCCAGGAAAAGCTCTCTTGCTGGCATGACTCGGACGGAGAGCATCGGGTGGAATTTCCTGGTGTTCATCTGTCTAGGTTGTAAGTTATTTCTCCCTGAATAAACATTTGTTTGGCCTATTTGTTTTTCCTGATCCTTATTTAACCGCAATAAACTTTAGCTGAATAGCAAAAAAAAAAAAAAAAAAAAAAAAAAAAAAAAAACAGACTCTATTAGCTGAGCTCTGAAAGAACTTTACCTGTGTGGGTAATATTCTCCAGTTTTTCACGTGTAATGGATGCTGTGGCGTTAGTAGCAGTTTTTGTTCTACTGAAACATTCCAAAAGGGTGGATGCAGTGCACACCACACAATACCCACAGTTTATTCCAGGGGCCACCTAACGAAATTTTATCTTCTTATCGAATCTTATCACAAGATCACACTGAGACAGGGATGCTGGTGAGTCACTGGTACTCACTCCTCACAGGAACATACGATGCAGAACACAGGAGAGCAAAACCTTCCCCAGCACAACAAGCCACATGCCTTGAGCCTTCCACAGGTGAAAACCCCTCCAAACAGGGTTTCTCACCCTACTCATTGCCTCAAAGTCTCAGTGAACAATGAAAACTCAGTATAAAACCCAAAGCATCCCAAAGTCCTTCAGTAGCTGCGTGTTGGGGAAACATGATTCTGTGGAGCACCCTCAAGCTCCTGACTACAATACTAAAGCCTACAGCTGGCCTTAGACACACACTGCTCTTCTGAATGTATGTGTTCATGGAGCTTGGGTGTGAAAGTTGGGTTGTGTCTAGATTATTTTTAATGAATGTTATTGTGTGGTGTGTGTGTTTGATGTGTGTGTGTAGGTGCCCGTGTGTGAGTGTGGGGGCCTGAGACTGAGACAGCTTTCTCAAGCACTTTCCTAGTGTACTTGTTGAGACAGGTTCATCACTGACTTGAATGAATCAATTCTACCAGATTGGCAAGGCCAACCAATCTCTCCTGTCTTATAGACCCAGTGAGGGGGTTGTAGGTTCTAGCCCCATACTCAGTTTTTAGATGAATACCAGGTCCTCATGGTTACACAGCAGGCGATTTACCCAATGAGCTATCTACCCAGCCCCCCATCATGCTTTTTAATATTTTTTTTAATCTTAAGTTAGTTTTGTTCCCATAGTGAACCATTGCTATTTAATTTCATTTTTAAATTAACTTGTGTTTTATACCAACTTGTTATGATTAAAACATTAATTTGAAAAGATACTGGCCATTTTCACAGTGCTGATTTTTTTTAAATAAAAATAGTAACTTTTCATGATTAAAAGGCAAGCTTGCAAATTTAAAAACAAAAGAACTATGAAACAGTCGTCACCCCCATCATTACAACTAAGGGCTTTTCTGTACCACGAAGACAGCAGACAGCACTGCTTGGGGATCTCCAATCCACCAAGTACTACTGAATTCAGTTCCCATGATGCAACAAAAGTATCCTATGCCCATCCTTCTACACAGAGGACAAAGGGCTAATGGAAAACAACTTAGCCTGAGTCCCCAGCAAACAAGGCAGACAGCTGGGATATTAGTATGCGCCTTGGCCACCTCCCAACAATGACAATAATCAGCTGCCACCAAGATTACAGAATCCTTCATGCATGGGGTAGAGTTCAAAACGTGGGCAGTAGTGAACATATAACTGTTATCCAGGGACAGATAATTTATACTACAAGGTCAAAGACTAAGTCATGTGAGTAGATTACTCTTCAACACTGAGCCCTGTCTAGCGGTACTCTAGTACCCCAAGAACTAGTGATGACATAACAGAATCCAAGTCTAACAGGGATCTGTTATGCAGGACAGAAGCAAAAGCTCTAATAAGTTCAAGATATGGTAAGTCAATTACTCTGGGATCTATGAAGTTCTATGCCATTCTGACACAAGGAAATTAGAAACTTCTATTGACTTTTACTTCATTTGCTACAGGTTTAGAGAAACTAATTTAAAAAAAACAAAAACAACCCCCCCTTTTTTTTTTTTTTTTGGTGGAGAAGAGTCGCTACAAAGGGTTTCAGAAGTAGTGTGAGCGACTCCCTTTTCTGGGACTGGGGACATCTGAACTCTGGCACCAGGTGATAGTAAAGGATGAGAGGAGGGAGCTGCTGAGAGAAACAATGTGGCATCAGAAACAGAGTCATTATCAGAGGGGCCACATTGTCTCATACCGGAGTCCCTGCAAGCTATGAGTCAGCAAGGCCTTGTGCAGTGATCTTGAGAAACTGAGGTGACTAGTAAAACTTCTAAAAGGCCTGTGTTTCTTGGGTGTTGGGGCTGTCCTGTGTCAGAAGAGCTGTGTGGCTTATAGAAGAGCTGTGTGGTTTATAGAGGCTGAGACAGGAGGCTTGCAACTCCGAGAAAAGGAAGGGAGAGGGTACCCCCACCCCAAGTATATACCACAGGTTGCTGGTGGTTTGGAACTTTGAAGCCAGTGCAAGTACAGGTGACATTTTAGTTGGAAAAACAAAACCAAACTACAACAAGACAAGAACCAAGCGGAGAGTGGCGTGAGATGCTAAGGAGAAAAAACTACAGTGGGTAGGATCACACTGGTGGGGAGGCTGCACTTCCTCAGCCTAGAAGGAGGAAACCCAGGAAACTTCACCAAGAGAAGACTGCATGGTCACTGCCCTACTCATCTAAGCCCAGGGTTGTGCCAAACGTGCACTATAGAGGGAGTAGGAATAGTGCACACCACTGCAGACCCACAGAAGTCAGCACAGAAGTGAAACTGACCATCAGCCACGGGGGGACAGTCCAGTTACCACAGCCCTGTCAGCCACAGGGGGACAGTCCAGCTCACCACAGCCCTGTCAGCCACAGGGGGACAGTCCAGTTCACCACAGCCCTGTCAGTCACAGAGGGACAGTCCAGTCACCACAGCCCTGTCAGCCATAGAGGGACAGTCCAGTCACTACAGCCTTGTCAGCCACAGGGGGACAGTCCAGTCACCACAGCCCTGTCAGTCACAGGGGGACAGTCCAGTTCACCCGTGCCTGTCAGTCATAGGGGGACAGTCCAGTTCACCCGTGCCTGTCAGTCATAGGGGGACAGTCCAGTTCACCCGTGCCTGTCAGTCATAGGGGGACAGTCCAGTTCACCTGTGCCTGTTAGTCACAGGTGGCGTCCTGGCCACACTCAGAAATCAGAAAAACCAAATCTGGTCTATTAGCACAGTCACAGTCACACAGAGGAAATGTGATTCCCAGGTCTACTAAAACAACAACAGTATTAAAAACAAACACTTTACAAAGTGTCTAAGGTGACTTTGACTGATGATGAACTCATTCATCTCTTTTACGTATTTGTTATGCTATTTATTTTCAGATTCCAGGCTCTCAAATAACTGCCTCTTTACACAATGTAAAAACAAACACAAAGGGTAAATAATCCTATAATCCAAGTATATATTATGTTAATTAAATCAAAGTAGACTGCAAATTACATCTCATCCAAAGTAACAAAAAAAATCATAAGCAAAATATGCAAAATGTGGTTTTTTTTTTAATTTTCTAATTTTCTTCTCTAACCACAGTCAATAGCTAGAAATACATGGATTATCCTTTACTAACATATAATGTCTTCAAGACTACAAACTTAAAAAAAGACAACTTTCTCCAGATGCAGGGAGGGAGGACAAGACCAGGCGGCAGAAACACATAGAGACAGCTGACCTGAACAAGGAGGAGCTAACAGGTCCCCCAAACTGATAGCTGGGAATCCAGCATGGGACTGACTCAGACCCCCTGAACACGGGTCTCAGTTAGAAGGCCTGGGCAGTCTAAGAGACCTCAGACAGTGGAACCAGGATGTATCCGTGGTGCACAAAAAGACCTTGCATGGACATCCCCCATGGAGGGATACTCCCTTAACCTAGAGACAGGAGAGAAGGCCTAGTCTCTACTCCAAGTGACTTGACAGAGTTAGATGACCCCTCTTGGAGGGCATCACCCTACATGTGGAGTGTGGGGGGGGGATGGGAGAGGAAAGTGTGAGGGTAGGAGGGGAAGAGGGAGGGAGAGGGAACTGGGATCAATATGTAAAATAAAAATAAAAAAAAGAATATTGGCACGCACACCTTTATTAATTTTCAACAGATGATATATATGGCATTACTTATATCTTTACTCCCACGTCATGAAAATTAAGTGGGAGCAGGAAGGGATTAAGTAGCGGAATGAGGGGCAGACGGTATTTGCAGCTAAGTACTGCTTCTTGAACAGCATGTGAAGGTAAAGAGAACAGAGACAGACAGGTACAGAGCACGAAAGCCCCAGGCAATGGGGAGACATGGGATTAAGTTAAATGATCTGGTTACTGCCTGGACTTGAATCTGAGATAATATCCTAAATGTGAAGCCAGAAGGTGCAGGAGGCAGTGGGGGATTTGGCTTTTGAGATGTGAAGGCACTTACCTGCTTTAGAACTTCAACCAAAACTAAACAAAAAATGAAGTCTACGGCCAGGTCCCGCCGCTCCAGGAGATAATCTCTCTCACGATGCTGTTCGTCTCTGAAACGAGAACCCAACAGGAGAACTGCATGGAGGCTGCAGGTTCCAAACTGGCTACTGTGCAGAGGCCGGTCAGCGCTGTTTACTGCATTCTTCCTTAGCTAGAGTGAGCATGAGTGAGAGCAGGTGTATGTGTGTGTGTGTGTGTGGGGGGGTACTCAACACCAACTGTGATGAGGACTTTGCTTCAAAAAAAAAAAAAAAAAAAAAAAAAAACCACTGCATTTTTAGACAATGGCTATTTACACATAGAAATAAGCTCAGTAGAAGAAGTGGCAAGAGAAAAGTACTACAATTTTCATCTAGAAAACCTAGTAGGACTTCACACTAGGGCTGTGTGTGTGTGTGTGTGTGTGTGTGTGTATGTAATTAAGCAAAAGTGCTAACTTTTCTAGATGAAAACACAATATGGGGTAACTTTCTCACACATCTAAGGTGAAACTTTACATGGAACACATATAAAGTATAATACTAAGCCACCAGCAATCACCCAAATGCACATGTTCTACAGAACCAAAGATCCTTTGGGAAATTTACAGGCAGATGACAGGATCTTTGGGTCCCAATTCTTACGTTCTTACTGTATTGCAATGCTTCACTTTACAAACATACAAGCTGGGCCTTCTCCTTATCTCTGACTGTCTTTGCAAGCTCCACACTGAATTCTGGGATGGCTCTCCTGAGATTTCTTTCTGACTGTCCTGGTGATGGATACCCCAAGCCCACATCTCATGCAATAGATGATTGAAGTTTATTCATGGCTGGCCTTCATTCTTATGAATGACCACACATAGGCATAAACTCAACCTACACTGTTTCTAACTAAAGTAATCCATGTTCAGCAGCCAAGTGACACAATCTTGCTTGATAACACTGTCACACCTGCAGGTGTCTCAGGTCCAGGGAAACTGGAGTTAATTAAGCCACTTACCCCTTAGATTTTGTGCTAGACCTAGGCCTGTACTCGTAAGATTCATCTTCAGTTCCGTTCTGGCGTCTGTACCAGTCAAACAAGGTTCGGAGTAAGGAAGGGAGACAGTGCTCGGCTACGGAGCTCATGGAGCTAATCAACTGAAATGCAAGACAGAGCCAAATATAAAAACAGAAAACAGCATGGGGCGGCAACTGCCCAACTCCACCGGCCACCACCAGTAGAAAGATGAGATTCTAGCCCCTTCCTGTCTCCCTCTTTACTTCTTAGTCTTCACAAGCTACTGTGTCTTCAAGGGCAGGTTGCAACAGGATCAAGTGACCATGGGCTACAATCTCATACCATGAACCAAAACAAGCCTTTCTTCCATCCATGTTATCCCGGGTACTTTGTCACAGCACAGAAAACAGAGTAACACCAAACTCAAAGTGAATGCCATCGATTTCTTTCTTGTATAAACCAAACTTTCCTACACTAGCTATAAAGAGTAGCCCCCTGGTCATGTTTATCAAGGATTCCAAGGCATTTCTATATCCGATTCAACCCACTGCCTCAAAAGTTAACATTTTAAACCAGCATGTAGTCAATCACGCTCCATGAAACATTGTCAATTTACCTAAGCAAGCTGCAGAATAGTCAAAAGCTTGTTCAGCCCTGTGATCATAGGAAGAGTCTTTTAATTTAGAAAATTGATATCTCTAAAAACCAAATCAATTCCCTGGTGTTTCATGATCTTTACATACTTCAAAATACAGGATTATTCAGGAAAAGAGAAAGAATGGCATAGTTTACTTAATTCCATTCCCTCTTTTTCATTATTTAAGTCCTGTAAGCTTCTTCATGATTTTAACTTCCTTTGGCCTCCATTTATTATAGATTGCTATAATTGGATGTGCTTTGTAATACTGGAAATTGTTGTCATAACAAGTTCTTAATTCTATTGTTCCATTGTTTAAAAAATTACATTTTACTAAAATGAGTAGTGTGGCTCAAACAAAACTTCATTTAGTGTCTAAGAAAGAGGAATAAACCATCGCCTGTTCTGCGAAACATATAATAAAGCAATTCATATCACACATAGCATTTTTCCCATTAGCAAACCATTTAGCACTCATTTGTGGATTTTGATGACCATTTTACATTAAACAACAAACAAAAAAAGACACAGAAAATTTCCTGAAAATGGCATTGAGTTAGAGTTCAAACCCTGATTATGCACTCGCTGATGAAGCCAGATGCTAATGTTCTCATTACTTCTGTAGTACAGGAAGCTTTGGAAAGGACTGAGTAACTAGGAGTTACCTTCCTGTATGTTTCTTTGTAGACCAGTGCCTACACCGAGGGCATGTGGGAAGCTGGCTCTTAGAGAACAAGCTTCAAACACTGGTGCTCTGTGAACCCTCTCTTGGTGATGAAGACTTAGAAAAACTGCAGTTGGATCCAGCAGCACAGGATTTTGGTGAGTCTTGGCCAGCCGTCCTAAACAGGTTGCTTTATCTGATCAGTTCATCTAATCTGAGCATTCACTTCCTTTTCCTAGACACATTGTTTTGGATGGCAGCCATGCTCACCACTATAACACCAGTGTACCAGTAAAAACAGTTTGGAATAAAGAGGTTCGTGAATATTAGTGACACCAGATGTTATCTTAAATAATCAACATGTAATAAAATGATTATGATACAAGGGTGTGTAAGCTAATATTTACTCTAGGCTAAGGGACAGAATTAATAAAAGAACAAGCTTTAGATATTCTATATACAGGTTTCCAAGAACCACAACAGGTGAAAATATGTTAAAGGTTAAAAGGTAATGTTAAATTATTAATGTTAAAAGATAACATAATGTAGGAGTGACGGTGCACATCTTTTAATCCCATCATTTGGAAAACAGATCGGTGGATCTCTGAGAATTCAAGGTCTGCCTGGTCTACATAGTCGAGACCCTGTCTCCAAGAAACGAACCGACCAATAAATAAATAGTAGAACAAACTGGCACATAAGATGAGATTGAAGGATTTAGTTAGCTTCCTGGGAAGACTTTCAAAGGTGTATTAAAGACATCAACAATGAAAAGCAGAAAGTCTTGACGTGCTAAGTAAACAAAAGTCAAGCCAGTTCATGGCTCAACTGCGGGTGAACCTACCATTTAGGAATACACAGGATCAGTAGACAGGTGGACACGTGCAAACTAGATTATCAGAACAGACACAGTTCTCCAAAGAAAGACTGTTCCCCCAAGTTACGATACCTGGTCAAACTGCAGGTCTTCACCCCTCTGAAGAGATCTGGATAACAACTTCTCCTATAATTAAAAACAAAACAAAAATGCTTAAATACAAAATATTAGAAGGCTGCCGTGTGACCAACGGTTTAGACTTACACTTCATTTGGCTTTTGTCCTATTTTTCAATAGGTTGCTTTAAAGGTAAGCCTCCATGTTACCCTCATCACAGTAGATGACTCAAACTAACCCCATGCATGGGACTTCACAGCCATTCTCTAAATAGAGTAGCTCCATTTAAGACAATTATTTGATTGAGAAATTCAAGTTCAAATGCCACCATTATGCTTTTATTAGTTTGTTCGTTTGTTCAACCAGTGTTGAGTAGATTGGGGATACAGCAGGGTGGTAGGACAACAATATGTGAAGCTACAGTACAAGCCAGAGAGGGAATAAAAAAAAAAAAAAGATCACTTCTAGGCGGGGCAGCTCAGGCCTGTAATCCACCACTAAGAAAATGGAAGCAGATAGGAATTTGGGGCCAACTTGACTATATAGTAAGTTCCAGGCTAGTGTCAGTTATGGAGCACAAAGTGAGGCCCCGTCTCAAAGGACAGAGGGTAGGGAACACAAGTGTTTATGAACTGCATCCTCACACTTCAAGGTGGCCACGCCTGTGAAGCCAGGTAGCTTGATTTGGAAGCTGTCTGGAGGACTTGAGAGCTCTGGCCTTTGCTTTTCTCATTTGAAAAATCAAACAAATAAATATAATATTAATGCTGTTTTCAAAAAGAAGCTAGATTAAGGTGGGGTGGTGGACAGTCCAGTTCTCTCTATGCACTGAAAATGTTTTTGTTTTTTTGGCTTCTGATGTTTGTTTTTTGTTTGTTTATTTGTTTTGGTTTTTCCAGACAGGGTTTCTCTGTACTGCTTTGGAGCCTGTCCTGGAACTTGCTCTATAGACCAGGCTGGCCTTGAACTCACAGAGATCCACCTGCCTCTGCCTCCGAAGTGATGGGGTTAAAGGCGTGCACCATCAATGCCTGGCTTGCACTGAAATTGTATGGAGAAGAAACAGTAGTGGGTAGGCTACCTGGGAACCACTGTTCTAGAAAATGTGTTTATGTGCCCCTCCCTCCCCAAAACATTACTTAGGTAAACATGCACTGCTAAGTCAGTCTTCCTCTGTTCAAGAAGGACTGCTGGAGGTATAGGCATTTTGTACATGAACTCTTTAAAATTTTTTTTAATAACCTATTTATTTTTGTTCATTGGCGGTCTGCATGCATGCATGTATGTCTGTGTGAAGGTATCAAGACACTTGGAACTGCAGTTACAGACAAGTAAAGACCTGCCATGTGGATTCTGGAAATCGAACCCAGGTCCTCCAGAAGAACAGTGAGGGATCTTAATTGATGAGACACTTATTTTTAATTATGTGTATTGGCACATGAGTGCCAGTGCCCACAGACACCAGAGGTGTGGGGTCTCCCAGACTGGGCATTATAGGCAATTCAGCTCTCCCTTTGGGGGGTGTCTCTGGCCTGTGTGAGCACTTGCACTCATGTGCGCATGCCTACACACAAATGTTAACGGTGTGTAGGATTTATTAAGTTCATATCTTGACGACTGCAGTTGGTTTGAACACATTAATAATAAACTCAGTCACCAATGGCACTGACATCACACAGACAAGATCAAAGCACTTTCCTCGGTGTCACTTGACCACCCTCGAACGGAGACTGGAATCCTCTCCTTTCACTCCTGCGTCTTCCAGCATCCCGGTCTGTCTGCTGTATGAGTCTGAATCTGTGCCTGCCTGAGGGCTGTCTTGTGACTCTATCCCTGTGTCTGTTTGTCCCTGTGTGTCTGTGTTTTGTTGTATCTGTGTGTGGGTATGAGTGTCCCAAACAAAGGCCCTCACTCTGCATTTACTGAAGAGCACAGAAAGTGTCACATGCAGAAGGGATGAGGGACACTTTACAGAAGTCTCCAACAGTTTACACTGACCCCAACTGACTGACATAACAAACAGTATTACAAACCTCCTTGTTCATCAAGCAATAGCCATACTTTATGTTCACTATTTATGGTAGATATTCATTTATAAGACTCATTTTTTTTTGTTTTGTTTTTGCCTATTTGTTGTTTCCAGCACATGATTATCAGAACACTTGGGTATTAACTTGGTTTAGGGGCACAATAGGGTACATAAAGTAAAAGATTACACCTCTGCATTCGCTTAGAGTGTAAGAGCTGATCACATGGGAAATCCAAGACAAGGGAGGTTGGTTGTTACATTGTTCTCTTCAAGGCAAGTTAAACAGGCTGAGTACACAGTAGGACAGCAGTCTTAAGTGGCCTCAAAGTGTATTATTAACTCAAGCTGTGAGGTCCAGCAAAAGTTCTAGTCTCTTAGAATGGAAGAGAGAGTTTCAGAATATTGTATATTCCACTACAGTGAGGAGCAAAAAGTGACAAAAGGGTAAGTCAACTAGGATGAGTAAAGACCACAGCTTATTCTACTGCAACAACAAAACCCTCCAACCAATAAGAAGAATTTAATAGATAAAGATACATGGGACTGCTAAGCAAAAGAAAGAAAGGTCTTAAAGTTGAGTGTATTTGAACACAATTGAGTTATTTAGATAGGAGTTTCCTATCTCAGACTTTCTGGATTCCAGTAAGGTTTGGTTTCTATATTTAGACTTATGTCTTTCTTCAGTATATGAGAGAATAATACCGCATCAAAGGGTTGTAGACTGGGGCTGGGGATATTGTTAGTATTTAGGCATTTGTACTGGCCTGTCCTTGGGGTTCTGACAGGACACACCCTTAGCTGCAGTCACTAAGAGCACCACCTGTGCACATTCACTACACCTTTTATAAGGGCCCTGCCCACCTCCCATCCTTCTATTTCTCTTTTTCCCTCCCTCTATCTGTTCCCCTCTTTCCTCTTTCCTGCTGCTCCTATCTCTGGAGGCCAGTGTCCCCACTTCCTTTCCCTAATAAAAAACCCCTCTGCTTGAACCCTCATCACATGTCGTTTTTCTCTTGAGCAATGCACAGCCCTGGATGTGATATCCAGCACCACCAAAAGACAGCAAAATGATCATGTCTGCAAATACCCCCAAGGAGCTCATGGCTGGTGGGGAAAGAATCATTTTCTTCTGGGTATAGCTTCTGGTAAGGTGCCCATGCTCCTGGAAACAACTCTAAGGAAACCCATTGGGTTATTAAAAATAAAAATATGAAACTAAAAGGGAAATTAGTTTGGAAGAGGTAGATGATTATCAAGAGTGAGGCAAAAGGGCAATGAGGAGTGAGAATGAACAAAATATATCGTGTACAGGTGCGAAAATGTCATAATGAGACCTGTTATTATATAGTTAATAGATGCTAATAAAACATAAGAATACAAAAACAAAAGTCAGTAACTGTTTACTTTTCTTTTTTAATAAAAGTTTACCACCTAAAATATAAGGCAGGAAGTATATCATAGAAATTATGTTAATTTTTTCTTTCACAAAAATATGATCTTTGTTCTCTCAGGGAGAGATTTCTAAAACTAAAACTTTTTCCTTTTCTATTCTGTCTTGCTTCCCACTGTGTGCATTGTTTGTGTTAGCCCTAGACTTTTAAGATCCAAACCCTATGATGTATTGTGGATATAAATTAAGCAAAACAATGAGTCCCTGCCTTCAAAGAGTATAGGCAGGCTGGGAATATAGTTCAAGGGCAGATGCTTGCCAGCTCTCATGAGGTCCTGGCTCCTTCCCCACCAGACACACCACCCCCCCTAAAGAATCTTACTAGTATGTAAGTACAAACTGAGGGAATATTGAGAACAAATGCTTAGTGCTCTTTGAGATTGTTCTCTGAAGACTTACTAATATCTAGTTGGTGAATATTTACATGAGTGCTAACTTGAACTGATGAAAGAATACTAAGGCAGCTGACAAAACATCATTTCTGGGTATGCTGGAGAGGGTGTTTCCAAAAGAGATTAACAATTAAATTGGTGGGCTGAAGAGGGAGGGTCTACCCTTCCCCAAGTGGAGAGGCACTATCCAATCAGCTGAAGATAAACTGAATTGAGAGATACATGCACTTACAAAGATTCTCCAGTAGTTCCCGAGTTTCCTTCCCTGGTTTGTGACAAATTCTTGTCAAAATAAAATTACAAGTCTATATAACATGATTATAAAGTATCTTTTTATGTGGGGCAGATAGGGTTCAAGACCCTGAACTCCAAATACATCATTTCTTTCTTTGTATTTATGAAGCCTATGCTAAAGTTTCAATTATGTAGCAGGAGCAGTAGGAGTGACATGAAAATGTATTGCTTTGAGGTTATTTGAACATGTGCATTTGTGTGGGAGTGTATGTGTACTTGAGTTCACTCTCTCGTGTGTGCGTACATGCACGTGCACGTGTATGTGTGTTTCCGGAGGATCAGGAGTTCAAGGTCACTCTCAGCTACATAGTGGATTCAAGGCCAGCCCAGGCTTCATGAGATACTGTCTCAAGAAAAGAACTTTCTACGTCCCCCCCCCCTCGAAGTATTTCTACTCTTCTATGATTTCTTTTAAAGATTATTTGTTCTTATCTTCTGTGTATGAATGTTTTGACCTCATGTATTTCTGTGCACTGTGCATGCCTGGTGCCCACAAAAGTCAGAAGAGGCATCAGATCCTTTGGAACTAGACTGGTCCTCACGTGTCTCTTCATAGTAAGGATATTAATTCAAATATTATCCAAAACCAAAACTGTCCCAGACGGGATTCTACATGTCTTCTCACGAGACCCTGAACAGCCCCCAGAAAAAGAGCTGACATTGTCTACTCCAGTGATTGCATGGGAAGATCATGATCTGTGTACACCACACTGACAGTAAGTGATTTCGAGCCTCATTCTTTTGTTGTTGTTTGCAGTCAGGGTCTCCTGGTGTAACAGCCCTGGCTATCCTGGAACTCTCTGTAGACCAGGCTGGCCTTGAACTCACAGAGATCCATCTGCCTCTGCCTCTGGAATGCTGGGATCAAAGGTGTGTGCCACCACTGCCCGGCTTTAGGAGCCTCATTCTTAAAAAGAACATGCTAAACACACCAGGGATGGGGAGATGGCTTTGGATTAAGAGCATTGATTGCTATTGCAGAGGACTCAGGTGTGCTTCCCAGGGCCTGTATGTGGCTTACAACCATCCACAACTCCCACTGAAGGACCTGATGCCTGCTTCTAGCCTCCTAAGACTCCAGGTCCACAGTACCCATACACACACGCAGGCAAACTACTCATATACATAAACATTGAACAAAGAAATCTTACTTAGAAAAACATGCCAGAAAAAACTTAAAAAAAGAAAAAAACAACTTAAAGATGCAGTGGAGCAAACGGATCATAAAATGTACACATATTTAAAATTCTCAAACAACAATGTAAATTGGAGAGCTGCAACAAGACACACAAGGTCTGAATCGGCAGGTGATAAGTTTTTCTTCCATCTTCTTTCAAGTCACTGGCAATGGACACAATTAACAGGTAAGCCTGGGAAGGCCTGAATAATCAGCCAAGATCCATCCATCTTAGCAAAAATTATTGGATTGCCTAGCATTCAGGCTGCTATTTCAATGCCTGCCCTCCCAGAATCTTTCTCCTAATGTGAAAATGAAATTTGAGGGAGAAAAATCCAGCTCATCTCTTCCTCGAAGGCCTCTGTAGCCTTCTCCTATCTTCGTTTCTAACATGGGAATGAAAAGACCAATTCTATCATTTTACTGCAGGTTAGGTCCTGGCAGCTTCTCTGCAGGCTGCTATTCTGAATGACTGGGAGCCAGGTCAGCATCATCCACTTGACAAGCCCTGGGTACTGCTCTGCTTAGACTGAGGCCTGGGAGGCTTTTCTTTAAGAACCCAGGGAACCACGTGGGTGTCTGCTTATTATTTCAAAGGAGAGAGAATAAATTTCAAGGTAGATGAAATTGCAAGGAAAGCATCTGAAGCTATTGTTTACACACTGTCCTGGGATTAGTCTAGGTGTCTTCATTATCTTGATGCTATGGATTTGCAATTTATCTAGACCTGGATAGAAATAAAAACTAAGCTGCCTGACCTAGATAAGGGGGAACTGCTTCAGTAGTGGGGGGATGTCATGGCTAAAAAATCTATAAGCTATGACAAAGGTTAGGAGGCAATCTTGGTATGTCAGGGAGACAGAGAGGGAGAGAACAAGACACAGACACCAAATCCTGGGTGTCAGGGAGAATAGGCAGGAATGCCTCCTCTCTTTAAGTGAGACGAGGGGGTGGCAACATCCATGTTGCAATGGCATTCTAAAAACTATTTACTTATTTTTAAATAATGTTTTTATTTTTATTTTATGAGCACTGATCAGTGTTTTGCCTGCATGTATGTCTGTACAAGGGTGTCAGATCCTTTGGAATTGGAGTTACAGTCAGTAGTGAGCTACCATGTGGGTGCTGGGAATTGAACCCTGGTACTCTGGAGTAATAGTCAATGCTCTTAACCACCAAGCCATCATCTCTCCAGCCCCAAGATTTATGTATTTTTACCTTATGTGTAAGAGTGTTTTACCTGCATGTATGTCTTGTAAATCCCACATGTGTACCTAGTGTTGGCAGAAGCCAGAAAAGGGTGTCAGATTCTCTGGAACTGGAGTTACAGATGGTTAGGAACCACCGTGCAGCTGCTGAGAACCAAACCCAGGCCCTCTGCAAGAGCAGCCAGTGCTCCTGGCTGTTGAGCCATCATTCCAGCCTCTCTTGATGGAATTTACTCTATGAAGCCTAATTTCATAATCTCATTTTAGGATTACACAGCAGACACTCCTGGAATAGCCTGTTAAATAAATGAGTAAAACAGCACTGGACTATTCTGAAGGGAGGAATAGAAGCTCTGCCTTGAGCAGTGGCATTACAGTGCCTATGAGGGCTAAAGTCATGGTAAAGTGCAAACCTTTATGAAATACCTAAACCACAGGCCACCCTGCAGAGCAGATGCCTGGTTCCTGGCAACACATAACACACACCAAAGATGACAAATAACCAACTATGATATAACATAGGTCAGATATGTGTATACATCTGTGCATATTTATCTACATGTGTGTATATGTGCATGAATACATATTGACACATACTATGTGCAAATTACTCTTTGGACCTTGCAGGCACGTGTTATGGTAAAACACTTAGCTTAGTGTAGATCCTCTATTTTGGAGGGAGCAAAAGTGAGTTCAGAAAGACTAGCAGACTGTCGTTAAAAGACACTTTTTAAAATGAGTTGGAAGCATTTTAAATGGAAAGAAAAACAAAAAGCTATGGAGAAGGCATCTAAGGCAGAGTCCTGGGACCTCACGTCAACCACACATCTGTGAAACCTCACAATGACTCGACAAGAACCTGAACCTGTTAATCCTTAGCAACAGCCCAGAGCAGGATGTGTTGATATTTGTGTGGTTGACTAGGAAAAGCCAAGTGAACAGAGGAAAATGATGGTGTGATGAGCCACTTTGTGAGTTTACATACTCTTCTACACTGAATCTGACCTGGACAAGACCTCTGGAATGACAGTGTTTTTACCAATAAAAGGGAGCAAGGGGATAATTTATAGACTGGGCCACATTAGGTAACCTTCTCATACATCCTTTCACTCTCAAGACCTTAAGAATTTCAAAGTTCTTTCAAGAATATGGAATTTAGCTGGGCGGTGGTGCTGCACACCTTTAGTTCCAGCACTCAGGAAGCAGAGGCAGGTGGATCTCTGTGAGTTCAAGGCCAGCCTGGACATTTTTGAGACTTGATAGGACCATAACACATGAAACTGTTATCAAGTATTTTGTGAAACAGGTGATTTTTTACGGGTGTGGTGCACTGGAGACACTATAAACTTCCCATAGGATTTTTTTTTTCCTTTCCTTGACTGTGAGCTATTGATGATGGCACCTGTAGCTTTCATCACATGATTAAAAGAGCACTGAAAAGAGAAATTAACACGTTGTAAATTAAGCGTATTTGTGACTAAAATTTATGGTTGTTAAGGTTTTATAATCCTTATGTCTTAAAACAAAACTCTAAGCCAGACCTAGTGGTACACACCTTTAGTCCCAGCACTTGGGGGCAAAAGCAGGTGGATCTCATGATTTGAGGACAGGCTGGTCTACACAATGAGTTCCAGGACAGCCAGAGCTACATGGTTGAGACTCTTGTGTCCCCTCATGTCCCCCCAAAAAAAGAAAAAGAAAAAACTCCCAATAAACAAAAACATTTTATATGATACACATGCTATAAAATGTGTGTGTGTGTGTATTTGTGTGCTTGTATAAGAAAAGCATTTATTTGATATGTACAATATAATTCAGGAATGGTTTAAGTTGAATGGAGTGACGTGCATAGTTTTAGAACACAAATCTGGCTGATTTAGGTACCCCAGAACACATCATCTCACTGACACTTTTGCCAAGCAGCTTCCTCTACTTAATGACTAGGAAGAAATTCACCTCAGCAATCAGTTTCACACCTAAGTAGTTCAGAGCATGTGTGATGATGCCATCTTCCACTTTCCCAGGACATCAACTTGTGCTCTGCCCTGAGAAAGCACACAGGTCCAGAAGCCAATATTATGCTTCATTCCACCACTTGTTGGCTTTTGGCCTAGATGAGCAACAATTCCTCTAAGTTCCAACTGGCAGGGAACAGCTATCCCTGATCAAGTTGGGTAGGAGTAAATGAGCTGCAGCAGTTACAGGGTCCATCTCCATCACCATTGGTCCCCAGCCCCTACAGCATCCTTCAGTGTGCTACAGATTTGTTCCCTTCAAACCCAGAGGGCCACATAAGCGCCATCCACATTTCCAGTGCTACCTGACCAAACTAACATTGGGAAGCTAAGCTTGTTCCCTTGAAGACCAGGTTGACCAGGTCATCTTACATGAATCCAATAACCTCGTTTCATTTTACTCATTCTGCCTGTGTATTTGGTAATGACACTTCTACTCAGCCCTTAACTTCTTTTGCTATCAGTGTTTTCTCAGCTTTGAGGTAGAAGATGCCCACTTTTACGATAATCACCATCTCTTAGGAGATGTCCATAAGGGTTCCCAACCACCAATGAAGCAAATACGAATGGGCGGGTCGCCAGTGAGTCTAGTTTTATGCTCGAATGAAAAATGATCTTATTCACCTCACTGTGTACTTTACCCAAGCAAGTGCCCTGCCATCTTCTAAGATCCCAAGCAGCTGCCACTCTGAAGTGTAACTCCAGGACTGCTCCGATTCAATACATGTCAAATGCTTTGAATCTTCTACTGCTTTCTCTTCTACTTTTAAGGACCTGGCTCACTCCAGGCTGAACTACATACGATTCTCTCCTTGTGTGTCTGGCCACCATGCTGTTAATCACGATCCTGAACTACAACTGCACAATCTAACCTAAACTTTTACCTATGGCAGCCCTCCCCATCACAGCCTCCAATCACCTGCTCCAAGTATCTCTCATGTGTTATTAGTGTAAAAATATGTGTGTCTGCTATGGTGGCACATGTCTCCAATCCTGGCACTTGAAGAGGGTAATAGGATCAGGAGTTCAGAGTCATCTCTGGTGAACCACATGAGAGCTTGACTTAAAAAATAACAATTAAAAAAATAAGATATTCACTAGTTATAACAACTTGCAAAACACTCCAGCTTGTCTTTTATATCCTTTTATTTGGGGAGGGGGGGCGCTACATGGTTTCTACCTGTGTAGCCATGTAGTAGTTTCTCTTCCTTAGTGATTTCTAAGAATGTGTCAAAGTGGATTCTGAAGCCACCACTGCTGCCTGGACCAGCACTTTATAGTAATCCTAGCCCTTAATATGTATTCAAGTATATTATTCCCTTTGGAAAATTCGTATTATACCAGCTAATGCAAAAGTTAAAAAGTGTGGGGGGGAGGGGGAAAAAGAAAAATGAGATTTATAGATGGCTCTACTCACCAAGGGTTCAGCCATTACAACTTCAATTTTCTTTTCAGCTTGAACAGCAAATTCTGCAAAGAGGCTCTTGATGACATATTCACCGGGCTTGACATCGGGGTCAATCGTGATGTTTGACATGATGATGTTCTTTCTTCCCGAAGTGGAATGAAAGTTGGAAGCAGCACAGAACTTATTCACTTTGCTGACTGGTGCGGAAGCTAAAAGTCGGAGACACGAAAGAGCCCTGTATTAATATGCAGCCCCACGGAACCTACTCAATCCACCTCATAGAACATGCATCTTGCCAACCCCTCCTCGATCTCCCCATCTCAGTTACCATCCTCTAGAGTTCTCTTTACTGTAATTGTGCTGCTGTTAGGAATTGTCATGTAAATATTTTTTGGAGGTAGAGGTTTGCCAGAGGGGTCTCAACTCACAGGCTGAGAACCACTGCCCTGGACCATCTGACCAAAATCCAGTTATTCAATGAATCTTTATTGTGCGCCTGCAGAATGCCAGGCACGACCGTAGGTACATCTAGGCCTAAATGGATCAAATGAGAATCACTCTGGAAGTCACATGAATAAAAATAGCCAGTACATAGTAGACATAATGTGTGGCTAGGCGGGTGTTAAAATGGAGCGCACGAAAAGAAAAGTCCTGAAAAGTAGCACCGAAAATAATTTTATGGCTGGTCATCACCACGACACAAGGAACTGTATTAAAGGGCTGAAGCATTATGAAGGGTGAGGACCACTGGGCTAGAGTAAGAAAAAAAATAAAAGAGAAGTGAATTCATGAAACAGGAGTGGGGTTAGGAGCTGAAAGAGGCTACCTTGGAAAGCATGCACACGAAGGCTTCACTGAAGAAGCCACACCTGACTGCAGGCCTAAACGATGAAAAGAGGGGCAGAAGAGAGCAGTGAGATCAGAACACGCATGAACAAAAAGACCCAGGGCAGGCGGGGTGGAGAGGCGAGAGGAGGTCAGCGCTCGGAACATGGAGGGCCCTGTAGGACTCTGCGAAGAACGTTCAGTGGAAAGTATTAAGTCAGGTGGGGAGGGATGGGATCTGACTTGTCCTGGTAAATGTCTCTGGCTTCTTTGGAGAATGAGTGTGAGGAACACAAGGCACCAGGGATGCCAGTACAGAAATCCAAGTGAGAGAGCTTGGCACAGAGGACGAGGAAATAAACAGCTGTGAACCTCCTCGGATTTCCATGGTATTGGGGCGAGGCGCAGGAATCAACAGTAATACACAGTATCTTCTCTTGACTCACTCAGAGGTCTCTGGGACCATCTACTTAGATGATACGTTGTCTGGCAAGTAGTGAGTCCTATCCGGCTGGATGGAAACAGTGCAAACCTACCTCCCTCCCGCCTATAAACTCATCCCATCACGTCCTTTCTCCCAGCCTGAGGCACTCTAACTTGAGCATGCATGACTTCTCTTGGCCTCGTGAACTCACACAAAAGTCTGTGCTTCTGCTTCAATCTGATCTTCAGCTCCTGCCCTCCCCCTATAAGAACTGTGTCATCTAATTAACTCCATCCCTAATGCAGGAAAGTGGAATATAGTTACTCAAACACTGAATAGCTGTGGATGTATATATCATGATAGGACAGCCAATTCGTTTAAAAATATATCAATTCAAAACCTATACTGCATTTTTAGGTCAAAGAAAATCAATTCTATGCTAGGCATAATGGCACGTGCTTGCGATTTCAGCACTCAGAAGGCTGAGGTACTTAGGGTCATGAGTTCAAGATCACAACAGGGGTAGACCACGTGGTGGTGGTGGGGGCATCTGAAAAATTAAAAAGTCTACTCTATAAAACTCAGTTTGTAAAAATGACTGCAAACTGCTAGTATCAAATCAAAAAACAAGCACCTTGTATTAGCACCAAGTTAAGATACATTTTGTATTCTAGAATTAATACTGTATCATAAAACAATCCAAGACAAAAATTCATAGTCTGTGGAACACAGCATTCATTATTTCAAACAATGACCTGCTTGTCTACGATGTGTCAGGATCCAACATTGTGTATTATTAAAGAGGGAATCTATTAACAAGTGTCACTGTGGAAAAAGTCACAGACCTTAAATTTTTAAAAATTATTTTTGGCTCCTTAAGCGTCAAAGACATGTCATCTCAAATGGCTTGCTTTCACAGCCGTCTCCTCACTTTGAAAGCAATCACATGGAGATGCTCTGTTGGTGGTTCTCAACCTGTGGGTCGCAGCCCCTTTGGGGATGGCATCTCAGATACCCTGCATGTCAGGTTGTTTACACTGTGATTCATAACAGCAGCAAAATTACATTATGAAGAAGCAATGGGGTAATTTTTTGGTAGGGGGTCACCACAACAGCTGTGTTAAAGGGTCGCAGCGCTAGAAAGGTGGAGAACATCCACTCCGAGGTGTCATGACTATGAGGTGAAAGACACTTGTCAAGGAAATCAAAACTCCAGGAAAACTTTATTTCTACCTTGAAACTCAAAAATCTTACCAACACCAAGTGTTTATGGTTACGTAAGCTAAAATAGTATTTCAATGTAACTTTTAGTGTACCTTTAGTAAATGTGTTTACTACTACAGAATAAGGGGGGTAGTACGTATCTTCCGATTGAAATTTCAAGCCATTAAACATCCCAGTAATAGAGTTAGAAAAGAACCTAATGGTTTCCAGTCCAGTTAACTGAACACTGCACAAGCAACCAAAATGATATGATCCAAAAATATCAAGCGGCATGGAAAGGTGTACAAAATACAACCTCAGACTTACAACAACAACAACAAGAATACATACACAAAAACAAATTGGGAGGAAGGAAAATTCTTATAGCTTATTATATAAAGAATTAACCACTTTCATTGGCATTCGCAGAGCACAAATGAAATTACTTTGAAAACTACCAATTCCTTCATATAGAAAACAGGACAGAAGATTATGAATAAGTGTAAAGAATATATAACTAAGAGCCCAAGAAGCACAAAGTAATTCATGCCTGGTTTTACTGACTTTCTAATGGTAAGTAAGAACTGGAGGGGCCAGGTTGAGCAAGCCAAGAGAAACAAGACAGTAAGCAGCACTCCTCTGTGGCCTCTGCACCAGCTCCTGCCTCCAGACTCCTGCTGGGCGTGGCTTCCTACCTGGACTTCCCCCTGTGAAGAACTGTTTACTGGGAGGGTAAGTGAAATAAACCATTTACCTACTTTCAAGTCCCTTTTGGCCATGGTGTTTTATCACAATAATAGAAGAAACCCTAACCAAGATATTCATGACACTGCTTGAATTAAATATTTTATAAAGTAGGAGGATTTCATGTTCTAGTATTTAAATATTTAATTATGTATATATCTGTCTGTGTTTGTGCACTTGAGTGCAGTACTCAAAGAGGCCACAAGAGGGTGTTGCCTCCCCGGAGCTGGAGTTACAGGTGATTGTGAGCCAGCCAATGTGGGTGCTGGCAACTAAACTCACATCCTCTGGAAGAGCAGTGTAACTTTTAACCAGTGAGTCATCTCTCCAGCCCAAATAGTATTTCTCTACATGCCCATGAAGGAATACAAGCATAAATGTTAGAGCATAAGTCTCAAGAACATGGTCCAGGCACTGAATTACAAACAGAAAAATCCAATGTCACATTAAACACTCTTGGGACATAAACCTACTGACCATGAATAGCTATGTTAGGATAGAGCAAGGCTTAAATGTTTTATATTTCAGCATTTCTATTCTTTAGTTCACTTTATAGCACTGTGCTGATATAATATAAACAATAAAACAGCTGGCATTTTAATACAACACCTGTTCCCTGATAAATTTAAATTCAGTCAAAAAGAAAGGACACGTAGGCAGAGACATAACCCTTGAACCGGTGTGTTTCTGGAGTAGTTATAACAGTGAACTTAGGGGTTGTTTGCATGCGTGGCTTAATAGGCAAAGCGCTTGTTGCTCAAGCATGAGGACCAGGCTTCAATCCCTAGGAACCATGTAAAAGCCAGGTATGGTAGTACGTATCTGTGATGCCAGTGCTGGGGGTGGGGGGAGGGTAAAAGACAGGTGGGTCCCTGTAGCTCACTGGCTGGACAGCCTCGTCCAAATCAGGCAGATCCAGGTTCTGGGTTCTGTGAGAGACTTCCTCAAAAGTAAGATGGGAGACAATTTAGGAAGGTACCTAACACTGACCTCTGGCCTTTACATATGCATTATGCACTCATGCATGTGCATGCACATGCACATGCACACACACACAGGCACGCACACATACAGATACACACACACACACACACACACACACACAGCCTCTGTAGGTACAGGATTATGTTCCTCAGATACTACAGTACACATATTTATATAGAGGTTTATGTGATATGGAACCATACAGTTGCTTACTATTATAGTCATCATTGTTTATACCACTTAAAATTAAGTTTTAAGGACACCTAAGAAAGAAAGGGTGTTTTTTCTCTCTTTTGTGGGGGGGGGGGTTGCTACCAGCTCCCAAATGAATCACACAGAGACCTATTCTTGGTTAATGAATGCCCGGCCTTAGTTTGGCTTGTTTCTAACCAGCTTTTCTTAATTATCCCATCTATCTATCTTTTGCCTCTGGGCTTTTCCTGTTCTCTTCTGCAAACCTTACTCTTATTCCATGGATGGCTGTGTAGCTGGGTGGCTGGGTGGCTGTGTGGCTGTGTGGCTGTGTAGCTGTGTAGCTGTGTAGCTAGGTGGCTGGATGGCTGTGTAGCTGGGTGGCTGTGTGGTTGTGTGGCTGTGTGGCTAGGTGGCTGTGTAGCTGGGTGGCTGTGTAGCTGGGTGGCTGTATGGTTGTGTGGTTGTGTGGCTGGGTGGCTGTGTGGCTGGGTGGCTGTGTGGCTGTGTAGCTGTGTGGCTGTATGGTTGTGTGGTTGTGTGGCTGGGTGGCTGTGTAGCTGGGTGGCTGTGTGGCTGTGTGGCTGTGTGGCTGTGTGGCTGTGTAGCTGGGTGGCTGTGTGGCTGTGTGGCTGTGTGGCTGTGTGGCTGTGTAGCTGGGTGGCTGGGTAGCTGTGTGGCTGGGTGGCTGTGTAGCTGGGTGGCTGTGTGGCTGGCCCCTGGCCCCGACATCCTCCTCTCCTTGTTCTTTTGCTCTCCTTCCCCCTTTCTCCTTCTGTCTATCCTCCCTGCCTGCCACCCCTGCCTGTCCTTGCTCCTACCTCACTATTGGCCACTCAGCTCTTTATTAGGACCACCAGGTGTTTTAGACAGGCACAGTCACACAGCTTCACAGAGTTAAACAAATGCAGCATAAACAAAAGTCACACACCTTAAAATAATATTTCCCAACAAAAGAGCATTAAGTAAACGGCCTTAGAAGAAGAATTTAAAACAACAACAAAGACTTCATAACTCAAACACAAAATTAGTTTAAAAAAAAAAAAAAAAGAAAAGAAAAGAAAAGAAAAAAGCAAACCCAGGCCAGGGAGTTATTTCGTGGACACCAAGGAACTGACTGTAAAGTTTGTACAGGAGGAGAAGCAGCTCAGAAACAAGCAGCACAATATAGAAGGCTGACACTAAAGTCCTGGCTTCGGGACTTTTAAAGCTACAGTAATCAAGGCATTGTGTTATTGGCAAAGGAATAGACAAACAGATCAGTGGGGCAGAACAGACAGCCCCAGAAATAGACCTACACAAGTACAGGCAACTGATCTTTGACAAGGGAGCAAAGGAAATGCAACAAATAAAGACTTCAACAAATGCAGCTGGAGCAACCAGACACCCACATGCTTAAGGGGGGGGGGGGAGCAAAAGTACTTAAACAGAATTTTTAACTTCCACAAAAACTCACTGAAAATGGAACACATAGACCTAAACATAAAATGCAAACCCTCAATTATCTCTGGGAAGACAGGAGAAAAATCTAGGTGATCTTGATTTCAGTGGTGCTTGTTAGAAACACACTAAAACCAAGATCTGAGAATGGAAAGGGAATAACTTATTAACAACATTAAACACACACACACACACACACACACACACACACACACACACACACACTCAATGATGAAGATGAAAAGACTAGCCCCAAGAAAGAAAATAAATCTAATAAAGAATTTGTTCGCAAAGTATATAAACAACGATGAAAGAGTCCAATGTAAAAACAGGCACTTCACAGAGAACATCCACATGCCAAGTGAAAAGATGCCATCCTCTTACATGCTCAAGAAACTGCCAACAAGAATTCACTGCATGGCTCCTGGAGTGGCGGCATTCCCAAGTAGACCACATATTGTGAAGGAGGAAATGAGACAAGGGGGACAGAACTGTCACCTGTTGCTGGTGGGAATGCAAGATGGGACAAACCACTTGGGAAGTGTACACGCTCTTCCTGTGATAACCATTACCTTTGATCATGGTTTTTGCATGCAGGAACTATATGTATGTCTACACAACAACCTGCACACAGTTTACAGTAACTCATAACCGCTTTGCTTGAGGTTAGCCGAACAGACACAACCAAGATGCTCTTCAGTGGGTGGGTGGAGGCATCCACACAAGGGGCTGCTACTTGGCATGTTGATGAAACCAGAGGAATCGTTTTAGGATCATTACATTATTTACTTATTGTGTGGGGTGGGGGGAGCGGGTAGTTACAGGCCATTTTACCCATGTGGAGGTCAGAGGATATCCCATGAGAGACAATAATTCTCTCCTTTGATCATGTGGGTTCCCGTGATCTTCAAAGATTATCATTCAATGGACAAGCCCAACAGCTCACCACCAGCTGCTCTAATTCCTGGGAGAACTACATTGAATGTACCCCTCCTGACTTGAGGAATAAATTGGCTCCAAATCTCTCTATCTATCTCTCTCCTCTCTCCCTCTCTCTCCTTTCCCTCTCCCCCTCCCTCTTTTTTTGTGGGGGGGATTTTTGAGACAGGGTTTCTCTGTGTAGCCTTGGTTTTTCTGAAACTCACTCTGTAGACCAGGTTGGCCTCAAACTCAGAGGTCCACGTGCCTCTGCCTCTCAAGTGCTGGGATTAAAGGTGTGTGACACCATCACCCAGCTAAATTAGTATCACTTGTCACATGGGAGAACAACTCTGGTGCATGAGATCCTGCCCCAGTTTATAAGAACTTGCCATTAGTAACCTTTATTTCCTCTAGAACCGTGCAATTGCCATGCATCCTTTATCCTCTAAGGTCCACATGGATCCTTAACAGACCATTTGCCATATCAGACTTTCTGATATAATCTTTTAACTTATTTACAATGCAAAGGACTGGGGTGGGGGCTCGCTTTGAGAGAGAAAGAGCTACATGTACTTTGTTGCAACTCTTTTCTTGGTTCATTTATTTATTCCATTTTAATCTATCATCTGCCTGGAAGTTTCTTTGGCTATTAATGCAGACTTTCTCTCCCAAGATTTAACCAGTTCTTCTGGGTTCACTTAATGAAATGTTGTCCTGGCTTTAACACCATAAACTAAATTTATACTTGAATATGCATTTGGGCTTCCTGTTCTGCTTATTAACACTGTTTCTGTGTCAGCTCCATGCTATTAGTTGCTATGACTTTGGGGTAGAGTTAGCACCTTGTGTCACACATCTTCCTACATACAAAATTCACTGTCACTCAATATACATATCTCTCTACACATTAACTTGGGGAGGGGGGACCAACTGGCATCTTTATAATATAAAAAGACCATGTAGCCAGCATGGTAGTGTACAACATTCATAAGGCAAGCAGATGGATCTCTGAAAATTTGAGGCCACCCTGGTCTATATGGTGAATTCCAAATAGCCAGGGTTATAAGATGAGAACCTGCTTTACAAAAGGGGAAAAAAAGAAAAAAAAAAGAAAAGAAAGAAAGATTAAGGGAAAAGAAAACTAAAGCTGACAAACTCTCCACTAAGAACACATATTTATATCTTACTAATCATAATCCCTAAATACTCTGCTTCTGTTCTGTGTGAAGGAAATCATTTTTCCCTTGCTAGTTAGTTCAGTGGTTTTCTTCCCATTCAATTATAACAGATAGCATAATTAAAACTCTTGCTTGTTCCCTGAACAGCTGTTTCATAAATGTTTATTTATCCTAATCTAAACTATTTCCACTAAAAACAGCTTCTAAACATAGAAGTCCTGTGACATCTCTGGTGTGTGTTCAGTGATGTTTTACTTGAAGTCTTCAACAGAACTATTCTATATCCCGAAGCTCAAGGAAGAAGAGCCAACTTCTAAACTACCCATTACTGACTCTGCTAGAGAACTCCAGTTATGATGTCCCTGACTCCTCATGGAGCCTTCAGAAGCTCGGCTCAGGCCATCTTAAAAAACCCAGAGGTAAGGCAGCATTTACAGAGTGTGCTGGGTGGGGCTCAGGAGGCCCCACAGCTAGCTGAGAGCTACTGGCACATAATGGCGGCTGGGCCAGGGAGAGTCGGTTTTCTTCAGGGGTGTGGCTCTTGGTAGGTTGCCATGTTCCAGTGGCTGCTGCCACACCCATGTGCATAAGAGCAGCACTAAATAGACTCAGCGAGTATTTTTAAAAAAAAAGAAAAGCAAAGAGAGAGGAGAGAGAGAGAGATGAGAGAGAGAGAGAGAGAGAGAGAGAGAGATGAGAGAGAGAGAGAGAGAGAGGAGAGAGAGATTACAAAGTGCCTGGGATAAAGGTAGAATAGAAGCAAGGCAATTGCAAGCTCACAGCCTGCAGTACACAGTGAGACCTGATCTCAAATAACATAAAGGTCGACATGGAACGCTTTGGGAAGTTTACAGCTTGGCCAGAAAAGCGGTGGGTGTATGTATGCTACGGTCCAGTTAAGCATGGTTTCATTGCTAAACCCAGGAAAAGCACTGGAAAGCCACTGAATTTGTACTGGGTCCCTGGGAAAGCTGCCTCAGGAGTAGCCACCAAATCAGCAGAGCCAATCCAGCTTAGAAATACAGCCATACAAATCTACTTCAAAGACTTTTCTGGATACAGTACTTTTTTGAACAGAGCTATGGGGGTACCCTCCCTGAAGGCCCAATAAAATGTTCCAAGGCTGTTACCACTGTGGCTCAGGCAGGCCCAGGTTCAGCTAGTACTGAGAGCAGAACTTGTGTGATGCTGGCTGTGCATGTGTGCAGAATGCACACATTACAGAGTTATGGTAGCCTCTACCAAGACTCCAAAGGACAGTAAGCAAGAAGTCCCATCAGCTAAACCACAGTAAGGTGAACTGTGAAGTCTTGATACCTTAAGAATGCACAGGTGTTGGCATATTGCAAAAAACCTACTATAGGAAGCTGCAGACAACCTGAAAAACCCAGCCAAGAGACAAGCCACATGCAATGAACGAGGCAGAGGAACAAAACTGCCCAAACCCTTGGAACCCATTCCTCTCAATGGGCCCCAAGTCCTCCCAGGGAAGCTTCAGGATTTAATGCTCGCTCTGTGCTTTGGTCTCACCTGGAGCTTGCACCTCTTAACTGCCTCCCTATTTCTGGCTTCTGAAATAGCTCGCTCTGCACCTGCCTGGATAAGTAACTTACAAGTATGTACTTCCTTTTGATTTGTTTGTTTGTTTTTGCAGAGGCTCATGGTTGATTTTGCCTTCCCTTGCAGAGGAGATCATGAGCTTGGACTTTTGGGCAATGCTGAATGGTAACACTTTAGGGACTTGTGGGGACAGACTGGACATATCTTATACCGTGACATAGATATAATCCATTGGGGCTGGCATAAGAATGCTGCGGTTTAGATGTTAAATGTGGTAGGGGCTTGGTTCAAATGGTGACAAATAGAGGAGGGAGGGCAAGCTGGCTTAACTACCAGCATCCCCCAAGGAACTGTGGGACCCTGACTAGCCACTTGCCTTTTCCTTTCTTGGTTTCTGCTTCACCATGTGGCCCTAACAGAGACTTAGAAACAGTAGACTCATCCAGTTGTGGTCCAGGAACCATAAAAAATCCTTTCTCTTTATAAGCAGTTGTCTCAGGCATTTTGTTACGATGAAAAGCTGACTAACATAGGTTTCGGGGCATAAAACGCATCTCTATTAAAAATAAAAACAAAACAAAGATGCTGGTTTTTGCTTTATCATTCACCACCATTCTGGAGGCTATAGGTAAAATAAATAAATGCAACAATATAAGAAAATTAGCTGGACAGTGGTGTCACACTCCTTTAATCTTAGTGCTAGGGAAGCAGAGGCAGGAGGGTCTCTATGAGTTCAAGGCCAGCCTGGTCTACAGAGTGAGTTCCGGGACAGCCAGGGCCACACAGAGAAACCCTGTCTTGAGAAACCAAAAGAAAAAAAGAAAATTGAATCATTCTTATAGATACTAAGAAATACATGAGACTTTCTATATTATAATTATCAAGAAATAAGGATGGATTTAAAAAAAAAATCTTCCATTCACAAATAGAAAATAAGAAGAGAAAGAGCTAGAAAAGCATGGAGAATTTTATCTTTTATCTTTCTCTGCACAACTGTGTCTGGAGTTTGCTCCATGCACATGAAGCTCCAGGGCCTTTGTCAGAGAGGCTTCTTTAGGAAGCAGCATGTCATGATGTCAAAGGCATACCAGTCAAAGTGCTGAGAATAAGAGACTAAAAGTCTCAGCCATAAACATAAGTGATGCTCATTCTACCAAGGCTCAGGGAACATCCCGAAAAAGGCAGAGAGGGTGTAAGAGCAGGATGGGGAGGAGTGACGTGTAGCATGGTCCTCTGAACCTGATGGGATCACTGCACACCTGGGGTGGGGCAGGGTGGGGTGAATCTAGCAACTGACAGGTTGTGTGGATGATGTCACACCACTGCACATACTGGCAGCACTGACTGGACTCACAGGTTATCTTTTTCAAAAGTGAAGAAGACATTGGGAGGAGGGTAACTGAGAGATTTGATATGATTGAAATATACATGTATAAACATGAATGGAATTCTCATTAAAGAAAAAAATATCACATACTTCTTTTTAAACTTGTTGTAAGACTTACACATAGACTAACAAGGAGTTCTTAAAGGACATAAAGGCAAATATATAAAGAACACAAGGCAAATATATTTGAGATAAGACAGCTTACTGGAAGTACTACCTCACAGAGAATTAACATATTAGCATACTTTCAATTAACTCTTCTACATGATTTCCTGTCTAGGTGATGTCAGAGGAAACTTCATTAGTGAATAACTAGAGGAATACACTTACAAGACATGCCACCGAAGTTATGTTTTTAAAAGTACAAAGAATATCCAGGCATGGCAACACACACCTTCATTCCCACTATTTGGGAAACAAAGGCTCTGAGTTCAAGGCCAGCCTAGTCTACATAGTGAGTTCCATCCAGGAAAGCCAGGGCTATATAGAGAGACCCTGTTTAAAAATTACATACATATACATACATATATATATATATATATATATATATATATATATATATATATGGGGATATTGTAATTATAATAAAAATACAGCAGTAGGCAAAACAGACTATCACAATACTACAGACCCTACATTCAAAAACTAAAGTATAGATATCCATGAAGTTTACTTAAATTTTTCAAAGATTTTGGGAAATTAGGAGTTTCCATGTGTGATTCAGGCAAGATAGGACTGCTTACTATGACAGAAAAAAAAATCAGATTTATTTATTTTTAAAAATTGCATCTGGACCAGCAAGTAAAGATTGCACAGCAAGCAAAGGCACTTTCCATCTAGCCTGACCTCTGGGACCCACATGGGCAAAGGGCAAAGGGGAGGGTCTAACTCCTGTAAGCAAAACTTACACTACGAAATACATATCCCAACACATACTAAAGAATGAAAAATGTAATAAAAACAACTTTAAAATTTCATTTAATAACCACACAAACCGTTTAAAGTATTTAAGGAAAATAGTACCACAAACAAGAAAGGAAGAATTTGGAAAAGTACTTATACATGACAGAAAATATAAAGTGTTTAATGGTGTATTTGAAAGTAACAAGAAAGAGACAGCACTATGGAGAAAACTGGCAGAAGATAGACAAAACTCAAAAGCAATCCTAAGAACCTAACAAATGTGTGTGTGTGTTGGGGGGGGGGGATGATCAAACCTAGGACCACCCAGGAAATGCAAGCTACCTAGTAATGGGATTTAACTATATATGGGAGTATATAGATCAGACTAGCTGAAACAGAAACCAAATAATTGTAGCTACTATGAGAAAGATGCAAGGAACTAGAATACTTCACACACTGCTGGCTGAGCAAGCAAGCACTCTGCAAGAACCATGAGCATGCTAGCCCTGCAGCAGCCTGCACATTTCATCATGCAAATGAGAATTCACTCTGCATGAGCTTCCTTGAGGATAACAAGGGACCCGCAGGCCAGCATTACCATCCACTTGGCACGCTCCTCATAGTAAATTAGGAAACTGGCAAACCCCTGAAAAGAATCTATCCATTGCACTATTTATTATTATTCCAACCTCTGAGAGATGTGTCAGAGCCATACTTGGCAATCTGGCAAAGCTAAGCCTCCTGACTTGAGGAGGCCAGCTCTGCTGGCCATCCCTGGCAATGTCTGAAATCAGAAACAGACTTATAGGAGTTGGGGTCCTGGCATCTTAAGTTTCTGGAAGCTGCCAAAAAATGTAAGAAGGGACCACTGCCTTACGCTAACCTAAAGACACACAATGACTCTGTATAATGATTGTATTTAAAATTAATTTCGATCAATAAGTTTCTAAAGTTCCTTAAGTATAGAAACCTACCATGTGATACCACAAATTATTTCCACCAGGCAGTTCAGGGATATTTAAATCACTGTATCAGGGAGAACAGAAAATGGAAACTGATAAAGTCAAATAAGACACAAGACGAATACAGCTGTCTTATTTTGTGTTAGAAGTCTTGATGAGTTGACTATTTTAAGGTTTTATCCACTTTAATCATTGTTCATGCTTTGAACATTTATCTGTGATTTGAAGGGGCAGGATTTCAATTACATACTCTATTAATTTTTCTCTAGGCCTTATGTACATTCTATATCTAGTCTACTTATCAACTCCTATGTCTAGTTACACTCACCTGTTTCTCTTTTTTTAGCCTGGTGTGTGTGTGTGTGTGTGTGTGTGTGTGTGTGTGTGTGTGTGTGTGTGTCGCATATATGTTCACATGTGAGGGAGTGCACATATGTGGTGGTGGAGTATGTGCTGGGATCACAGGCAGCTGCCCCACCTCCCTGGCTTGCCTGGGGGTTCTGGGGATCAGAACCCATGCTCATGCTTTTACTGTCCTCAATAAACCATCTGCCAGCCACCAGCTAACTTTTAAGTTTAGAAGTTGGTAATAAAATCCTCCATATTTTTCCAATTCTTCCTCCCAGGAAATGAAGGGGGCAGAACACTTTCCATTCCAACCACAAGAGGCTCTAGTTCTGAACACAACGGTGCTGTGTAAATTACACCAATAGCCTTATCTTTGAGCATACCCAAGACTATAATAGAATCATATTCTGTCTCCTTATATTAAAAATGACTCATTCACATCCTGTTCCAAAGTTTTATAAGAAACATCTTAAATAGGTATTCAGTCACTGCGTGTATTGTGAGTCTACATTTGCTATTACATTGGTAGTCAAGTATCTTAAAAATTATTATTCATCTTTTCATTCTTTAAGAAGGCCTTTACTGGGGCTGGAGAGAGGGCTCAGCGATTAAGAGCACTGGCTGCTTTTCTAGAGGACCCTGGTTCAATTCCCAGCACCCACATGGCAGATCCACAGGATCTGAAACCTTTACACCAATGCACATAAAATAAAAATTTAAATATATTTATAGAGCGGTCTTTACTAA
Organism: Phodopus roborovskii; assembly: GCF_943737965.1. Taxonomy (NCBI): domain Eukaryota; kingdom Metazoa; phylum Chordata; class Mammalia; order Rodentia; family Cricetidae; genus Phodopus; species Phodopus roborovskii. Next base: position 28,854,454 of record NW_026126525.1, on the reverse strand, counting down.
TTATCATGTACTAGTTATGCAGTTGAAAATACAGCTTATAAAGTATTTTAAATGTGTTCCTACTTTGAATTCTGACCATATGTAAAATACCCTATCTTCCTAAGGAAAGATCTGGTGGTTTAGAATTTGACTTTGAGGAACTATAAGAGATGGCTCAGCAGTTAAGAGCACTGGATACTCTTTTACAGGTCCTGAGTTCAATTCCCAGCACCCACATGGCAGCTCACAACTGTTTTAACTCCAGTTCCAAGGGGATCTGACACTGTCACACAGACATGCATACAAGCAAAACACCAATGCACATGAAATAAAAATATATAAATAAATTTTTAAAAAGGATGTGGCTTCTAGAGACTTCCCTATTCATTCAAATGGATTTTTCTTTAGTTCTCTTTCTGGAGGTAAGGGATAAAAACTTTCCCTCTCTAGTGGCTAAATTTTAATAATTAGGAAATAACATGCTAAATGAAAAACAACCAGTACATCTAAAATATTCAGAACTTCTGTGAAACAATCAGTGTCCTGGGACATTACACATCAACAAACGGGGAAAAAGCCTGGAAAAGACTAGCTAACCATGTCTAGAAAGTTACATCTTACCACAGTGATGAAAATGCAAATACAGTTATTTCTAGAAGAGAAGTTCAAGAATTTAACCAGTACTGCAATGTACCATATGCCAATGGTGTGAACAGCCTGGACACTGGCCATGCTTACATTAAGTTAGATGCTTCTCTAGCATCACATTTGAAGGACTAAGTGGTCAGCACCAAAGGCATTCAGAAGAACTGTCAATGCTCGTGCCACCACACAGGTTCAGAAGGGATGAATAGCAGGCAGCCATGCTGGAGGTCATGAGAAGTCCAATAATAAGATGCAGAATACAGTGTCTACAAAGGGCATGTGTGTGTGGGGGGGGGGCTGTCCATGAGAAGTACAATAATAAGACACAAAATATGATGTCTACAAAGTAAGGTAGCAAAGCAGGGGGAAGGGGGACCGATCTGTGTTCAGCAAACAGATGCAGAATGCACATGAACAGGAAGCAAGTAACATTCAGCTAGGGAGGTGGCTCAGTCATGACAAGGACCATTGGTGAACTCAGTAGGGCTTACAGTTCCTTCCAGGTTGTCTGGCTTAGTTTTGTTTTTGGTTCTTTTGGGGGGAGGGACCCCCATTTTATCAAGAGTAAAGCAAGCACCTTATCTGCATGATGTGACCAAGAAAAGAGTCTAACAAAAGAAGCTTGTGAAGCAAGAAACAGTAGAATCTAAAAGTAGAGGCTCTGACACAAGCATAATTGCTCACAGCCTAGAACAGCAGTTCTCAACCTGTGGGTCGTGACCCCTTTGGGGTCGAACAACCCTTTCACAGGGGTCACCTAAGGCCATCAGAAAACACAGATGATTTTACCTTATGCTCTATAATGGTAGCAAAATTACATTTATGAAGTAGCAATGAAAATAATTTCATAGTTGGGGGGAAGGGGCTGCAATATAAGGAATGTTGAGAACCACTGGCCTAGACAATAAGATGCATCCCAACACCAGAGTCTGTAGAACCCTCGGGCTGATGGTGAACCACCTAGACAGGGAACAGGACTCTCCTAGGCTCCTCCACACCTTAATACAAGGACCCAGCATCTGATAGATGACAGTCTATAAACCACCTTAACAGAAGTCCCAGATAGGGGACGTCACAGCATACTATGTTTTATGAAGCAGACACTCAAAATTTCCCAGGGACACCACACTGAACTTTCTGCAGAGTCTGTCACCCATGAATATGGTGGCATTTTTTAGACTTTCACGATTTTGTATTTCATTCCTACACTCTGTTCTTATTCTAACATTTAGCAGGTTAAAAAAACACAAACACACAATGAGAGTTAATTCACCAGTTATATTTCTTAAAAAACACAATCTTATTTCATCAAATGAAGTAGGCCTAAATCTAAGGATTTAGAATAATATTTTTAAAAAGGGGGGCAGGGGATAAAGCAGGCTTGGTTCTAAAGCCAGTGCTATCAGAAACACATCACAAAGAGTTCGCACCCAGAAGGATCCATTTCCTAAAATACAGATTTCTCAGACGGGATGACAGGACATTTGGACAGTAAGCAGGGAGGGGCTGATTATTCTCCACTACAACCAACATCCAGTCTCAACAGTTAAATCACTGAAATGGGTGGCTATGAAAATGCAAGCTACCCTACAAGAACGGCTTCAGAGGAACCTTGTTAACTAGGCCCAGCACCTTCCACGTCTAAACCAAGACTTAATGTTCCTACCTCTTCAACAGTTCTTGCATTTATGACTCAATGAGCTAACATTCTGTAATGTACTTAAAAGGTTATCTTCCATAAAAGAACTATACATTTATCTGTCAAATAAAGACATCCCGTTGGTTTGTTTAACCTTCCTCTCACATGTGGCCTACTACAAAAGCATTTTAACACACCCTACATACAGTGCATCTCTCCTCTCTCTCTGTTCCCCATTCCAAACAAATGGGAATTTGATTAAAGTGATGTCAACCGTTGTCATCAATGGTTTCCCCATTTAGTTTTGAGACCAAAATCCCAAAGGTGGTTTTCAAGATCCTATGTGGTCTAGCTCCAGCTACCTTTCCAGCCCTGGTCCGATTACTCCTCCCCACTACCATATGCTCCAGCAAAGCCAGCCACAACCCATCCTGCCTCCCGCACTTGATCTCTTTTGTCCATCTACGCTTTTCCTGAATGGCTTGCTCAAGTAGCACTGGACCAGCGAAGTCCCTCATGAAAGTGTGAATGATTAAAGGATGTATGTGTGTGTATGTGGGAGTGGAGAGCAGGCAAGGTGTCTTAAGGCTCTCTGGACCTTAAAGAAGGGAAAAGAAAATCAGAAATCTGCCAGCTGATGGATGGGTATTCAAAATGTGGTACATTCACTATTCACACAATAGAATGTATTCAGCCATAAAAACTAAGGAAGCACCAACGCATGCTGTAACAGTGTATGAGGATATTATACAAAGTATCCAGAGTAACAACAATACAAAAAGTAGATTGATGAGTACAGAGTTTCTTTGGGGGAGGGGGGGTGGAAATACTCTGCCATTAGACAGTGCTGACGACTGCATCACCTTAGGAAAACATGGCTATTTTCAGGCTATCATGATTGAATGGGGGCTTATGAATATGTGTGTATGTAACAAGTGTATGCACACATGTAAGCATGCACAGACACACACGTACCATACATGATATCAGGCCCAAAATCCCGTAACCAATGCAAAGTTATACTTCACAAACCATTATGATTTTAACAAATTTATGTAGAAAGTCAAACGGGGATGGGGGAGACTCCCTGTAATCCAGGAACAACAGAGTTGAGTACTAAAAGCTATCTAAGACGTGCTCCACTGTGCCAATCCAAGCAATCTATGCAAATTTAGTCCAGTAATACACCACATCCAATTCATATTCTAATTTACAAGATGGTTAAACTGGGTCAATTTATCTCTTCTACTGTCTGTGATAAAAACAGAATCCTTTGAAATACTAGCTGCCATGTAAAATTATGTAAGCAGGGGGAATTCTAAAAATACGTTCACAAGAGGTACTGTCCATGCATTTGCTACCTTCACCAGTACCACAAATAATGGGACAGGCGGAAGCTGGCTTGGCCCTATCAGTTTGGGGAGGGCCCCACCCATCCTTTAAAGGGTGACATCCTCACTGGTTTCACACAATGTCCCTGACTCTGTTTTATTTTTTAAAAGAGCAATGCCTGAAAGTGTTGGCATAGAGACAAAACCCTGAATTTAGGCCACACAAATGTCGCTTCATTGTCAATGAAAGACAAAGGCTCAGCTCTCATCAGACTTCAGCAGGGCTGCATGGACATTCCGCCAGCTAAGCAGTCCGGTATGAGGATGGGCACCCGAGATTAGAGCCCGAAGTAGCATCTGGCCTAACAGGAACCCGGCAAGTGCATCAAGTAAATAAGGACTATTGCTATCAATGATAGGCACTGTGGTGAGGTTTCAGTGAGTCAGGAAAACTTGAGATGTTTCTTTTTTCTTTATTCTTGAGGATGAGGGGGGCAACATTAGAAATACAAATTTAATAGGAATTTTTTTCACTTCCTTTTTTTGTTCTCTTTAAAAAGCTACCTAACAAATCAAGTTGTCCTCTGCTCTTTCCCCCCCAAAAAAACCCTCACTAAATGGAATGCAATAAATTGTTACTTTTTAAATCACCATGGCATGGTTTCATACAACTTTGCTTTAGGACTTGCTCCCCTGAGGGGCAGTGTTAGCATATAGTATTTTACATTTGCTCTTTTTTATATAGTTTTGTCTTTTGAGAACACCCTACAAGAACACTGCATCAACTCACTTCCACCCAAAGCTCCTCCATGTTCCCATTCCCAAATTCATCACCTTTAATTATTATTGTATACACACATATTTGTATACAATATGTCCATTAGCTCTGCTTATATATATGTGTGTGTTCAAAGCATGTAATTTAATAATAAGATAACAGGAAACGGGCCATACATTTACCTTTCTATTTTCTGTGCTATTTGTTAATTCAGCCCAACAAAAACGACTACATCTTTATCTGCTCTGTTAGGTGCCTAGACATACATCCCCCAGAGCTTAACTAAGCAATATGTATACAAAGAACAAAAAGACAACCAATCTATACCCCGAGGAGGGCACAATCAAGTAGCAGAGAAGGGCAAGAGGGAGTGACAATGATCAATGACACTCAAAGGTGAGCACAGGCAGGCAGGCAGGCAGGCAGGCAGGCAGGCAGGCTGCAAGATGGGTGATAAAGGTTCAGTGTTCTGTGCAAAGTAGACAGGATGGAGTGCACTGTGGAGTATACAGGGGGTGGGTAGGCAGTGGAGGAAACAATCACAAAGGCGTGGCTTACTCCAAGAGTGGGGTGAGAATGGCAAGAGAAGAGGCAGGAGAAATGAACAAAGGCTAAGTGAGGGGAAAACTTCATTCTGTGGGGAGCAGAAAGCGTGGGGTGTGGAAGGGAAGGACACTAGGGAAGGTAGTTTCCTTTAGCAGCAAACGGAAGCTACAAACAGGATATAAAAAGGGCATGATGGAGATAACCCAGGTGACCACGTGCCCTCCCCCCTCTTTCTCTCCCCCCCCCCCCCGCCGGGAATATGTGTGCTGAATTAAGGCTGTGTCCATGCTAGCATAGTCAGGAGAGAATATGAAAACTCAGAAGGTGGAGTGATGAGTCCTGGGCCATGACTAAAGGGGCTTACTAACCAACCCCTTGGCCCTTGGCATCTGGCTCACAAAGTTCTGGATGCCAACACTGTCTACGAGCCTATGGAATATTCTAGTACTCCAATACAATAGCTGAAAACCTCCTCCCTCCATTCCTCCCCCATGCCTGTGTTCTCTCAGGTCATCTCATCAGCCATCATCAGCTGGTAGTCACGGGGGTATGCCTGTCACCTCTTGAGTAACCCTCCCTGTAACTGTCATGTTATGCTTTCTGTCATGTAACTGCCATGTGATGTTAAGCTCACAGAGAGCAAAGACCCACCCACAGCATACACTCCATCGATGATGAAATCAAAAGTGTTGGTGTAATGGAAACATCCCTAGAAAGAGCGAGCCGGCTACTATCCTCTCCTGAGTCTTAATACCTCCACCCCTTCTCTGATGACATACACTGATGCTGGTGAAATTAAAAGCACCCACCCATTTCTCAGACCTAAGACGGACATGAATGGGGCCTTACTAAACACTGACAGTAGCAATTTGTTTCCAATATTAACATATTGCTTTGTAACTCTGAAAACATATTCGATATGCACAATGAACACCCAAGGGCAATGGGTTACCCGAACACTGAATCTCTCTTCTAGCAGCACAGCTAAAACCCGAGGCTTTGCAAGCATCTGCTTTGGGTTCACTCTCAGATTCAGAAAACATGACTAAAGCAGGCTTGGCTGTGGCTGGCTGCAGGGTCCAGGCAATGGTGTGTAGAAATACTAAAATGGTCACAGAGTTTTTCTAGGACAAGCTGCTGTGACATGATAAATCATTCTTCCATATGAGTGTGCTAATGATGCCTTCATCTTCATCTTACTATAGATAAATAAGTGAGGAGAGGAGGCAAAGACAGAAAGATTCCTAACTCTGATCTAATTGAGCTCCACAAAAGTATATTCTCCATGACTAACTTTCTTTTTAACTACTAAAAATATTTAAGTTAATTAACCATCATGAGTCTCCCAATATTTTAACAATGTTTACTCACTAAAAATTTTCCTAAAACTAAGAGTTTCCTGCCATCTGGCAAGGCAGATTCTACACGTGAAAAAAAGTACTTAAAGATCAGAAGTCGATGAAACGCAGCCACGGAGGCAGGACAGCTGGGGCACGAAGACCCCTTCAGACTGTCCTCCGTGGGTTCTCCTTCGTGTCGACATTTGGACTTGCATATCATTTGCTTATGAAGCAAAACTCCATTAAATAAGTGTTTTCATAAAGAGCTGAGCAAGAAAGCCTTTAAATTTAATCTCTCATGTTTGATTCATTAGGTCGCTTGGGCACCAGCATCGCAGTTGGATGCCAGATCAACGGGATTCTGTAACCCCAGCTCTTTGCTACCCACATGACCTTGGGAGAGTCACGCTTTTTCTATGCTTCAATTTTCTTTGCATAAAACAATGCTGATAATGAGAATGGAGCTTGCTTAATTCATTAGTTTGATCTCCTAAGTTGATGGTGGATTGTTATGGCAGCAAAGTAAGGAGTCAGAGGTGATAAATCATATCTTAAGTGCTCTGAGATTTTTTTTTTTTTCACAGCAAAAGTAACCACTGAATACATAGTAAATGAAACCAGTATTTCTGCCAAATCCTTATTTGAGGGAAGAACGCAGGGAGAGGGCCATAGCTCAGTGGCACTTGCTTCCTGACTTGAGTGAATTGGGAATATATACCCCTGAATGTTCTTTCTCATAAAAATCAAGTACATATGACTATCAGGCGTTGCAACTTCAGTTACAGTAGCGGAAAGTTACTGCCGCCCGGTGAAACTGCCTGCTGCCTGAAGACAGCTGATGCTGCTACACACACTCACCCTGTGCTAACAGCACTGTGGAACCGGTGCTGGAACCCACGACCCTGCAAGAATCCCAGCTGACTTGTCATTTCCCCCATTTTTGATGGATTCCGAGAAACTTTGCTGGAATCACACACTTAACAACACACCCAAGGCTGGCAAATGTCAAAGAAAATGTAACTACCCAAATTACAACTGCCCTCACTCACATGTGCATCTCAAGGTTCTCATCTGACTGATGGCCAGTGGAAAGCACACTCTCCAGGGCACTCTCAAGGCTCTGATTGGATCTGGATGGGTCTGGAGAGAAGGCATGCAAGGAATGGCGAGAATATTCAAGACTCAGCACCCCCCGCCCCTCCAGGCAGGCATCTCTACTCACAGCTGCAGCTCCAGGACTTCAACAAGGACTTTATGCTAATTTCAAAAAACACAGAATCCTGTAGACTCAACATTGTGTCTTGGCTGGCTGCAGGAGCGGCAGTGGCGGTGGCAGCAGCGGTGGCCGCAGCAGCGGCAGCAACAATTCTGTGGCTCTGGCTCCCAGCCGCTGTCCCCTTGCCTCTTGCAGGCGGCAGAGTTCTGGCCCACAGTGTGCCTTGGCTTCATTACCATGCAGTCTCGCGGTGACGCAAAACTATAGTGGAAGGGCTGCTCAATGCAGATGAGGCACCCAGCTGAATTAAAGCTTACAAGTTTATTACAAGTATCCTGAAGGACATCCTCACCTTTCTTTATGCAGACCTGCATGTGTCCAACAAGACCTGGCCTGTTTGCATTCAGATTGCCAGTTTGAGGAGCTTTCAGCTCATGGGGGCTGCTAGGAAACAGACACAGGCTGCTGCTCTCTGCCCCTTCGATGCCAACTTTCCTCACACGCAGAGGGCCTTGCAAACACAGTTTGTAAAAAATGAATTAGAATCTAGCAGAAGATCTTTAAATGCCTTTCTTTAATAGCTGGTGTCCTCCTCAAAAGGGGAGTGGGGAATCAGTAGCAGTTCCCTATGGGACTTGAATAGTACATTCTCTTCACACTGATCCACACCCGGCTGTGGTTTGTTCGGCAAGCTTATGATGAGACAGAGTCCATGGACCCAGTTACCCTGCTGGAGATAATGCTGCCTAATGGAATGAAGGATGATGTCATAAACACTGGCTGAGCCTCCACTGGCCTCTGAAACTCAGCTCAGGACAAAGTTGCTTTCTGCAACTTATTCTCAAGAGCTACCTGGCAGGTAAACGGGCTGTTTGAAAACTGTGATTTCTATTCTTAGTAAAATAAAAATGAAAATAGAATGAAAGCCTGACAGTCAAAACGTCAGTGAACAGCCAAAGTATCCACTGGTTAGATAAGCACATGGACAACTCCATTCTATGGAAGAGGTTTCCAGATGAAAATACACCATCAAAAACATAACTATCTTCTAAAATGACAGAGACATGGTACAACCAAAACAAATAACAGTCTGTGCCAATATCAAAAGAAAAAATGATTTCGCCACAATTGGTTTACTCTATCTTTGGAGGTCAGCAGGCATGTGTTCAGAGGTGTCCCTCCTCATTATGTAGAAATACATTTGTAGTGGGCCATCTGCATTATTCCATTCTTTAAGTACCACAAAGAATAAGTGCAATTATCAAAGTCATAACTGAATAAATTCACTCACAGTTAAATTGCTAGGCACTGTATTAGCAGCCAAAATAACATCTTTCCATGCATGAACACCATCCACTAAGTTAAAGAGGATAATCGCATTCGTTAAGACATATTCACTGATAATAGTATTGTGGGCAGATGTCTGAAGCTGTGTGAGTATTTTGCTTTGTTTCTTTTTGGTTTTAGAATAATTCGAAATCTGATACAAGTGTGGACCATTCCGATTCCTAAGCAGAAAATCCAAACTAAGGGTGCAAAGGCTGACCATCATGAAACCCAATTCCACACCAGGACACATGGCTGACCAACATGGAACCCAACACCACACCAGGACACAACATGGAACCCCAACTACATGTGGCATGCCAACACAGAACCCTAATTCCATGCTGACATGCCAAAGCTGATCAACCGCAAACCCCAACTCTACATCACTGTCATTTGCTTCCATCTTTATAAAAACATTTAAAGGTCAGCTAGGAGGGTTTCTTCTCATTCAAAGAACCACCAAAGCATCCAGATGTTAAATGAACAAACAACATCCCATAGTCCCAAAGCTCAATCTTCTACCACATCCCATTCTTGTACTTAACAACAAGCATACTGCAAAAGATTACATATTTTACAAAAATCAGTTTACATTTAGTTTTTAATTACACTATTCTCCAAAGTAACTTTGCTAAACAATCCTCTCTTATCAGAGTGCTGAGAGGTTCTGTGGGGGATGGTGATCTAAACCCAAACAAATGACACCATTAAACACCAATTCGCAGAATTGAAATACATCATCTGACAAATTAGTACATAACATCCTAGATACTCTGCCATGTTCTTGCTATCCCTGTTGGGCTGGACTTACCCAAGATTTAAAAGCAACTTAATACTGTTTGACTACATATAACTATATATAACACCCCATAAAAGTGAGTGAGATTCATTCTTACCAAACCTTCAGAACTATGCCAGTGTCATACACAAAGTCAGTTTGGTGACTTCAGGTCAGGGAGAATGGGGTAAATAATAGATAATTTTCTCATACCTTTTCTAATGGATTTTTTTCCTTTTCAATTCTGTCTGTATACATATGAAAGAACAAAACAGAAACTGAAGTTTCTATTTTACTCATCAGTGTGTGTGTGTGTGTGTGTGTGTGTGTGTGTGTGTGTGTATCAGAAGCTCACTGTAAATATAGTGCAGGTGAAATGGCTGGTTCTCCATGTATATACAGAATAATACAGAGCCTGGTTCTAGCCGAACCTTATTCTAAAGAATAAAGAACACAATAAACAGCATTATTCTTTCAAGTCTTCATCACAAACACCATAGCAATATTTACTTAATGGAGTATTTCCTTTCTACATCTTCTGATGCTTTTATTGTCCAAACCACCAAACTATTAGGTGGGGGGAAAAAAACCCACATCCACACCCAGCAATCCTTTTAGAAGGCCATGGAGGAGTCCCACTGTGCTTCAATCTCTTTCTTAATCCCTCAATGACTAATCCTTTTTTTAAATTATACAAATAATGATACTGCCATTGTTCTTCAAGTGAGTACTCTCTTGTTAAACTGCTAATTAATTACATCAACCAAAACATAGCCTAGAGCCTATTGTAAGGTTTTCAGATTACCAGAGATGCCGGATTTCCATTTTATACTTTATAAGTTCAGAATCCTCTGACTTATATATACACATGAATATTTTCATATCATTGCCATGAAGACAGCTACAGGAATTGTTTCCAGAAGGTGCAGCCTTGACAAAGCAGAAGAGTCTAATTCAGGTCATTTACTTAAGACTCCTCCTCACACATTAGACTAGAATTTCTCAGGCTTTGGAAATGATGTTTTAGAATGCAAGAGATTCATAGTTTCACTTCAGGCTATTCCCATTGTCTTAAGATCCTATTGCTGACTTTGGTCAGACGACATGAAGAAATCAAGTTGCTATTGATCTGTGAGCTTCCTCCTTGCTGGCTAGATTACAGAGAACTGAGGGTGCAGCTGGGAGAAAACAGTCATTAACAGTCTTACTCAGCTTGAATCTGGTGAACTATAATAATGACTGGTATGACAAGATGTACCTGTGGGCTCAATAGTGGCACAAATGTTATGGGAGTAACCAACTATTTTCTGATTGGATTTAAAGGTCTGCTCTACAAAAGGAAACATAAGCCTAGTACTGCAAATCTAGCCAAGAACCCATAGTTGAAGAGCTAATAGGCCCAAGGGAAAAATCTATTATTCTGCTACATAGACATCCTATCAGACTGCCCTCTAAATTCATATTTCCATACACATATAATTAGTACAGCTCTCGGATGAGTGTCAGAGTTCCTAGTCACAAACTGGACATCTATGGCATACCCCTCCCCCCAAGGCTCAGGGACCATTGTAGAAGATGGGGTGGAAAGATTGCATTGCAAGCGCTGGATATCATAGAGGATCAGAACAAAACAGCATCTTCTGGACATGATGGAAGCATTGCACTCACAAGTTTACAGCAACTCTGGTTCCCTACAGAAGAACTACTCAAGGGCCAGCCAATCAAATTCAGCCTCATAAACCCCCACTCCCCAAATGTGGGGCTATTGACAGTTGATGATTTCCAAGAAAGAAAGAGTTCAGTTTTCTTTAAGGTTGTGGCCCCTAGTGGGCTCACTGTACTCAGAGTAGGTGGCCAATGATGTATGGTTAGCACAAGTTGAATTCAGTGGGTGGTCAATAAGACAAACATAAAAGGGACACAAAGTTGGAAGGTGGTGGAGAGGTTAATGTGGAAGGCATTGGGGGGGGGGTGTGTGAAACAATCAAAACATTCTGTATGGAACTCTCAAAGAATTCTTTAAAATAGCACATGTTAAAACAGAGGTTCACATTGTTAAAACCATGTCCTTCTGTTGGCATCCTCCCACCACAAGCCACTACTGTAGTAAATAAAATGATGACCATGGTAGTTGTCTTGCCCTCCTGGTGTTGGAAGGTAGGTTCCCCCTTCCTTTTAATCGATTCCCACTAAACCAATGCCTTTTCAAAAGAGACTTTGCTTTGTAGTTTTCAGCAGAAGGTAGACGACATACAACAAAACACCAGCAAAACCCTCAGGAAAACATACAGAATACTGCTGTCTGGAAGGGGGGGAGGGGATCTGAACAAAATGTTTCCTGACGCTTAGTGCAGTCTGGATTAAGTTAAAATATCACACTCTCCAATGGAATGTCAGGTTCTGAGAGAATCCTCAATTACTAACTCACAAATCCCTATCAGTCCTTATGGTAAGAGCTTCATCAACAGCTCAAAAACCCTTAACACTGGGGTCCAAAGTTAGCACACATGGAAAAAAGTGAAAATCACATGAGCTTTCCTCCAAAAATGTCAACTATCCTGCAGCGGCTAGACTTCTACAGCTCCTACAGATTCCAGCCTCTTCAGAAGACTCCCCTCCTTGCTGGAGCTTGGGAAAGAGTTTGAAAGGCTTGAGAAGAAAGATGTTCTCGGGTCTGTTACATAATTACCAGACATGAAATGCAACATGGGGGAAAACACTGCAAGGAAAAAAAAAAAAAAAAAAAAAACGGCCTCCCGCTTTGCTTTGAGACTTCATTAAAGAACAAAATGTTGATGTTATCAGTCTGTATCACCAGCTTCTTCATCCTTTCTATATTCCCCAACTTTTCTACAATGAATGTTTGGATGTCTTAAAGCATCAATACCAACTTTAGAAGCAAGAGCTCCTAGAAAACATGGTTAGACTTCAGAGCTGGACAAGAAAAACAGAGAATGTCCTGCAATGTCAGGAAAGAAGAGCTATAAAACAAACACACACACACCAATAAATAAATAAATAAATAAATAAATAAATAAATAAATAAATAAATAAATGGAGGTGAGGCAAAGGAGGAAGGGGCCAACTTAAGGAGCTCCAGAGTTTTGGAATATAACCCAAAACATAAAATAGTTGTGTATAAATCAGTATTAATTGCTACTGGCTGACTGGCCTCACCCAAACATGTAAAGGCCAATCTCTGTTGCAAGGTATTAAGAGGATAGGAACTTAATGGACTGTGGTATTGGGAGGCAGAATCTTTGGGAAGTAAGTCTAAAGTAGGCTGTGTGGGTGGCTTCCTAATGCCACAAGGCTGCAGGGTTTCAAGAGGTGGGGCTCCAATTAAGATTCTGAACTCCTGATGCCCTGCTCCCCCTAAGACTGTGTGGGGCATCTCTACCAGCAAGGGGCCTCTGGTCTTGAACTTCCAAGCCTTCAGAGTCAGAACAAAAAAAAACCTTCATTTCTATTTAATTATAGCAACACAAAATGACTAAGACACTGATATAAACAAGCTACTGAACAAATAGATAGGAAGAAGAGGAGAAAATCTTCCACTGTACAGAAAGGAGGAGGCTTGCCTGCTTCCCCTTTGAGTGGATGCCTGGCAAGCCTGGCTTTGGATGACATCTGAGAGCTTAGGTTTTCCTGAACTATAGTGAGTGGTTCACTTACCTAAATCATATACATAATATGGTTCCTGTAAAACACCTGCGTTTGTTCTAGGAGTCTAAGGTTTGATTATATGGCAAGCCTAGGATGCCTACATAAACCAGCCTAGATAATCCCTGGGCAGTAAATGTCTAATGAGCATCAATTCATCTAATGTTTCAGCTCAGTTACTATGAGGCAGAAAATGAGCAGGAATAAGATTCTGAAAAACATCCCGTCAATCCAGAAGATCAAGGGGCTTTTTGTTTGGTTGGTTTTTTGAAACAGGGTCTCATTATGTATCCCTGGCCATCCTGGAACTCACTTTGTAGACCAGGCTGGCCTGGAACACAGAGATTCACCTGCCTCTGCCTCCCTCTGCAGGGATTAAAGGTATGTGACTCTAAACCCGGCCCAGGACAAAGGTTTTTATCATCAACAACTAATGCTAATGGTCCTAGCGACTGATCTTCATAGAACATGATAAGAAAGGCATTTTGATGTTGTAAATTTTTCCTCTTCTTAGGTTTGGGGGTGGGGGGGCGTACCACCCAACTCCCACGGAAATCACATCCGGAGGCTCATTACTACTTCTGAATGCCCGGCCTTTAGCTTGGCTTGTTTCTAGCTTGCCTTTTTATCTTAAATTAACCTGCCTGCCTTCTCCCTCTGGGCTTTTATCTTTCTTACTTCTGTATATCTTTCCTTCTTCCTCAATGGCCGGGTGGCTGGGTGGCCAGGTGGCTGGGTGGCCCGGTGGCTGGGTGGCCCGGTGGCCCGGTGGCCGGCCCCTGATGTCCTCTTCTCCTTGTTCTCTCATTGTTCCTCTCTTCCTCAGTTCTCCTTGTATTTATCGTCCCTGCGGGCCAGCCCCACCTATCTATCCTTGCTCCTGCCTCACTATTGGCCATTCAGCTCTTTATTAGACCATCAGGTGTTTTAGACAGGCAAAGAATCACAGCTTCACCGAGTTAAACAATTGCAGCATAAACAAAAGTCACCAACACATCCCCCACATCCTTCCTTCCCAGAACAAAAACCATAGCTTAATAGTGAAGACCTGGGAGAGGAAGGGGGGGGGGTATAAATCCAAAGTAAAGGATGACCTCCAAAACATCCAACTAACAAATATTATCAACACCATTGCATGATGTAAGCAAACACTCAGACCCATAGATGAATTAAGAGCTGGGCATGGTGGCACACGCTTATAATCCCAGCACACAAGGAAGAGGCAGGTGGATCTCTGTTTGAGGCCAGCTTGGTCTCAAAAAAAAAAAAAAAAAAACTCTTGTACTCCAAAGAGCCTAAGGAGACACAGCAAGTAAATGTACAATGGTATGGTATTAGATCTTGAACAGAATAAGAGGGGAAGTAACAGCTAAGTGGAACTTTGGCTAGTAATGCTGCAGCAATGTTGGTTCATAAGTTATGAATAACTGATCATAATGATGTAAAGTGGTAACAGTGAAAACTGAATACAGGGTATACATACATATTTACTATAAATCTGGAAGTATTCCAAAATAAAGTCTGTATGCACACACAATCCTTACACAAAGTATGGAAAGGTTACGTGAACTTATTCCAGACTTCTGCTTCAGGCCTCATGGGATAATAGGGACTGGCTTCTCTTCCATTATACCCAACTAACACTATACAAGATCTGTGGTTGAGGTAATCGTATATTGGCCTATAAATAGAGGGGGCTAAAGCCACTGAGAGACTGAAAGGAAATGAGAAGGACACAAGAATCGTATCATTTGCTTGGAGGCAGTTTCAGGGCCTCGGTGCAGAGACTGGATCCCATGAAAACCTACAAACCACAGATGTCTCCACTGATTAGCCAGGCCAATTCTCTACTGCTGGAAGGCTGTGTCCAGCCACTGGCTACAGATCACTCTGAATAGTTTCACAGCTTCAAAACAATCTTGTGAAACAAGCTCAGATGGATGCACAGGTATTTACCATCCAGAAAGAAAAGGGCGTTTACAAATTATGTAACAAAATCCAGTGTGTAACAATGTTTCGTCCACATGTACAATGTCTAATTAAAGACTATTAGATGTATCAAGAAATAAAACAAGCAATAAAATTAGGAGTGTAGATCTGGAAATGACAATGGATCCTACTGTTTCTTAAAGGCCAGAT
This sequence comes from Phodopus roborovskii, assembly GCF_943737965.1. Taxonomy (NCBI): domain Eukaryota; kingdom Metazoa; phylum Chordata; class Mammalia; order Rodentia; family Cricetidae; genus Phodopus; species Phodopus roborovskii. The sequence continues at coordinate 28,839,071 of NW_026126525.1, read as the reverse complement.
TCAATGATATAGAGGAAGAACATTAAAAGAATTAAGAGGGGGGAAAATGGAAGACATTAAAAAAAGATTCAAATAGAATTTTGAGAGACAAAAGAATTCTACCCAGTAGTCTCTTCCATATTCACAGGAAAGATTGTTCTAGTTCTGAGATTGCATTATTTACTGGAAAAACCTGCTTCTAGCCGTGGCGTGGCTCAGCCCTACCACATACTTTTAATCTAAGAGCTTTCTGCTTGAACACTGTGAACAGGACTAAATAAAATTAACTGTATAGGTCAGGAGGTAGAGCAAGCAACCAGTTAATAGGAAATAACCAAAGACAGTAAGGGGAAGTCAGGAGGATGGAAAGCTAGGTGCACAGAAAGTAGAAGGGAGGGGCATCCGGTTGGAGAAGTTTTGTTTTGCGTTTTGTTTGTTTATCTGAGATGGCATAAGAGAAAGCTCTTTCTGGGATGATGCTAGAAGGTCAGCCAGGTGCCCTCTCTGCCTCTTGGAGCTGGCAGGTTTTCACCCCAGCATCTGGCTCCCAGTCTTTATTGGTAAAATCAAATGATTGAAATTTCCATAACAGCAACGCCCCAGAGTGGAGGCCTCAAACTGCATCCCATGTTCCCCATCCACAAATACCTATTACAGCCTCTGAGTATCAAGCACAAGACTAACAAAATGGAACCAATAAACCACATATTGTGACAAAAGCTGTTTGAATGTCATCCTTTTTCCTTGCTCATTTTCCAAGTGTCTTCTAGACGGCCCCCTTGAAGTGATATGCAGTGATGCCTACACAATGAGAGAAAGTGAGGCGCGAGGCAGAGGCGCTCACATGCGGGTTACCCAAACACCCACACTGAGGTAGCACAGCAGTCCATCTGACAACCAGCTGGCTTCTAACTACCAACATATACAGACGGACACACGGGGTGGACACAAAGAGTGGGCATGCTGACAAAGTCATGACTCCAGTGCAAACAGGAAGAGGCATGGCAGATCCAGGTCTCACGCAATGCTACTCCCAATGGCACGCAAACCTATAAACTGCTTATTTTTATAATTTTCCAGTTAGCGTTTTCAGACCACAGAAACTCTGCAGAAAGAGAACCCACAGATAAAGGAAAATGAGAACAAGTGAGTCTAAAATAATAAATGTCCTCACCTGGACCAATAGAAGGTTATAGACCCTCATAGCTGAAAGGATCAGTAACCCTGGACAAATGGGTGCATAATCTCTCCAAGCAGAAGCACTGACAACAAAGCACGGTCTAATGATGACAACAGGATGAACAAAGCCTAACCACCGATGGAAGCCTCCAGAGGCTCTAACTTAGGAGAACCAGCATCTCTGCAGGACTGAGCAGAAAATAGCACCAGAAGGCACAAAGACCAAAATGTCTTCTAAAATTGGTAAAACTACAAACAGATCAACGCTCTCAAGCAAGCAAGCAAGCAATCCTGACTGCGCACTCGTGCACACGCACACACACACACACCCAACATCCAAAAGAAATAGCTAGACCAAATGGTAAAAAATTATTTTATTAATAGAAAATTATTAACAGCATATGGGGGGAGGGAAGCCCAAGATGGAATGGTGTTACTGAAAAACTCAGTAAACAAAACAAACAAACAAAAAACTGTTGCTCAAGAACTCTATATTCAGAGAAAATATCTTTGAGGGAAGAAGGAAAAAAAAAAAAAAAAAAAAAAAGCAAAGTAAAAACTTTTCCAGACGAGACCAAATGTGAAACAATTTATCACTGACAAAATCTGCATGGAGGGGGGGCTGAGACTAAAGGGTGGGGCTGAAGCTAAAGGTTTCTCAGGAAGCTAAAAACTTCATCCGCACAGTCAAGTGAAAGACATCAAGAACGGTGGATGAGCAGGTACATGAACCATTTTAAATGGTTTCCCCAAAGTTAGCTGGCAAGCTAAGCATGAAGCTCAGGGGAAGGGAGCTTGCCAGGCACATACCAAACCCTGGGTTCAGCCCCCAGCATGCACCATCAAGTCATTTAAGCAAAACAATTCACTAAAGCAAAAGTGCCTCACAATGTATCACTGGGTAGGGATAGAACATTTTACTCCCAAGCTGGAGAAATGACTCAGTAGGTAAAGACGTTTGCTGTTACACCAGAGGACCTGCGTTTGGGCCAGCATTCATGTCAGGTGGCTCACAACTATCTGTAACTCTAGCTCCAGAGGATCTGACATCTCAAGCCTGCCTGGACACCCACACGTCTGTGCACACACATGAACACACATACCTACACATATTTTTTTTTAATTTTTAATACATCTGAAAACAATTTTACTCCATCAGCACAATAGCACAAAGGGAGCATAGAAACATAAAAGTAAGATTTCAGTTCTTTCATTGTGTGTAAAAAAACATCATTCTCTCGTTGCAAAGTCAGGTCTGATACACTGAGACATGTTTTGTAAACTCCAGTGTGACTTCTTATAAAGTGTGTGTTAGCTAGTAGTAGAGTATGTTTGAGAATTAGAAGACATGAAATCCAAGAGATGGCAATGAAAGGGGGGAGGGGGTAACATGACAAATAAACTAAACAGATTTATTTTTACTTTTTGTTGGGAAAAAAATTGCATGCTAATATATTTTGATTGTTTCCCTCTCCCACAATTCCTCCCAGATCATCCTCACCTCCCTATCCACCCAACGTTATGCTCTTTTTCTCTCTAAATATCAAACAACAACAAAAATCCCCACAAAAACTAGAAATCAAAACAAACAAGTTAAAGATTAATAAGGCAAAAAAATGCCCAAAGAAAACAAAATGAGACAAAAGGTCTACAGAAAGAAATAGCACTGAGTTTTGTGTTGGCCAAGTACTTCGGGGCACGGGCCTGCCCTGAAATGTGGTCAATAAACCCAGTGAGACTCGATCAGAGGAACTGATTTACCTTTGCCAGTGAGTATCAGTTGCAGATCACTTACATGACAGACTTAACCCTGTATCAACAGCTTCATTAAATACAAATGGCATAAACACCTCAAAGGGTAACTCAGTGTGAAACAGATCCTTATGCCCTGGACAAAGAAAGACTTCATTTGTGAACATAATGTGAGGGTTCTTACATGCAAGCATGCCTTATGAAATTATAGATTGTGGTTAAATGTGAGGCAATAAAGGGGTACTGATGGGAAAACCAGAGGTCCCACTAAGGCAGGGAGAAGAGAGACAGCCTCTCTGGGACACTGTCAAATCTAAAACCTTTCAGTGAAGAATCCTGACCTCAAGAATGAACCTACATGTCTCTCATCCAAAAACAAAAACAAAATAAAACAATCATAGACAATGTGACTGCCAGGGATAGAGCATCTTTGATTGCTAACCTCTTGACTTTTCCACTCGCCTGAGAAGATTCTCCAGGAAAACCTAAAATATGCACAGAATCTGAAAAATACTGAAGTAAATAGCAAAATGGGGAAAGCCCACTAGAGGAGCCAGATCAAAGTCCACTTTGGGGTTAGCTGGAGACAGACTGGGAAAGAAGTTAATTAATTGCTGAGGTGAGGGACAATGACTTTAAAATAAAGGATACTGGCTGGTAAGGATGAAATGGGAAAGGGCAATAAAAATGGTGAGTGACAAGGACACAGGTTCCATTTTCCCCTGCTTGATAGCTCTTGAAGAGTTTGATGACAAAAGGTGAGGTTGAGATGTTCAAGGATGACCCCTGGGCTTCAGAAGGGCGGGAGGGACTGACAGTCATGGAAATGGGGTGGCCAATTGTAGGTCCCATTGCCAAGAGTTTGGCTACATAAGAGATGAGAGATGCCTGAACTGGAGGCAAGAGGACACAGGCAACAACAGCCCCTCAAAGCTCTCAGGGCTTCCTTGTCCTTCATAAGTGGGGAAGATGAACTAATGATTCACATGTGCTTATGATAACCACAAGCTAATGCATTCCATTGGAGAGAAAAGAAATAAGCAATGAAGCGGCATTCAAATGCAGCACAGGGAAAGACAAAAATAACTCTCAGCCAATGTGAACTCAATTTCTGCCCAGAATTTGCAATACAACTGTAAGGTCATGTCCAAAATTAACTGCTTATACTACTGTGGAGGTTTGAAGGAGACGGCCCCCATAGTTTTGGGCCTTTGAACACTTGCTCCCCAGTTGGTGGCACTGTTTGGGTAGCCCAGGAGACCTGTCCTTGTCAGAGGAAGTTTGTCACTGATGGTGAGCTTGCTCTCTGCTTCCTGCGTGCATTTCTGAGATGTGATCGCTCAGCTCATAGCTTCCTGCTCCAGCTGTCATGTCAGCCACCTGCTAACCCTGCTGTCACTGACATTACGAACCTTAACTTTCTGGGACTGTAAGCCTAAACTATTTCTTGTATAAGGTGCCTTGATCATGGTGTTTTATCACAGCAGTAGAAAGTAACATAATTACAGAGATAGGTCCAGTTTCTGACCACAGCTATATAATTTCTAATAATGATAACCCTTACAGAGTGCCAAAGGTTATATACAAGCAAATCAATATTATTTACAAATAAGCAACCTAAAACCCACAAAGGAACATTTTAATAATTTGTATATGAGCAACGTGTGTGGGAGGAAGGGGTACTAAAGGTCAGTGGCGGATATCAGTGTCTTCTCTGTTACTCTCCAATTTATATTGGGGGACAGAGCCTGTCCCTGAGCCTGGAATTACAGACTGGCTGGAATGGCTGACCAGCAAGCCCTGGGGATCCAACCCCCTACCTCTCCTCTCCATCACTTCCCTGTGCTGGGGCTGCAGACTCATGACAACACGTTTGGTGTGTGTGGATGCTTGGGACCCACCTTTGGTTCTCCCTTCGAGAAGGACCTGTCACTGTCACTTCCAGAGTGGGTGTGCATGCAGCAGCAACTACACTTCTCACAGGTGCTGTGAGGTACAATCACTGCTGTGTGCGTTCCTGGCATTGGTGTTTTATAAATAGCCAAACTTGTTCCTAGCTTTTCCTTTCAGTTCTTTTTTAATCTTTCGCACGTTCAAAACAACAAATGCTCCCTCTGCTCTGAAAGGAACAGTCCAGACCCCGTAATCATACTTTTTTCTTTGCCCTTACATGGCAATTTGCCATCCTTTGGCACAATGCTATGATGTTATTTCTGAATGGAACCATAGCCTGCTCTTTCCGTGCGTCTTTCCAATGCCTTCCCCGGGCCTCAAAACCCTCAGCAGAATCTCAACTGCCTGAAACAGTATGTTGTTCAACACAACGTTAGTAAGAAACAAGACTTTTTAAAGATTTATATTTTTGGAAACTGTTACCCTATGTATGTTTACGTAACATAATGTATATATGGATTGTCCCCAAAGGAAGAAATACTAACACTAACATACTTGCACGTGTGTGCCACACAGCTATTGGGAGCAGAGATGCAGCCCTGTAAACTAGTCAGCCTTTCTGGGAAAGGACAAGTGAACATCTATGAACTGTGAATTAGCCTGACAGGCTTTGCGGCTCAAAGCAGGGCTGTTCAGAGAATGAGGTTAGCTGGGTTCACCTTTGTGGCAGACGGACATACAGAGGGTGACCTGGGGCCACCCCACACAGGAAGCCCTTCACATGCAGCAAGTAATGGCTCCTGTTATCCATGCCAACACCTGCCTTTTCCTCCTAGTCCCAAGCCATCAGCACATGATGAGTCTTCAATCAACTAGAGCTCTCAGGATTACAGCCGCCTCTGCCATCACTCTTGTGTGAGAGAGGGTGATTAGGAAGACTATCATCCAACAGAAGGAAACGTCTAAACCAAGAATGGAAGAGACGCCAGATGTCAAGACACTGACACTGACACACTAGACGTCACAGCAGCAGTGTTTACTTCAAAGGTTTCTTTGCTACCATCTCTAGGGGCACAACACACCTCCTCCACAGTGACAGCGAGGACAGAGCACTGGGCCTATCTCTGCTCACTGAGACCCAGCTTGGAGCTAGACAGCTTCGTCCACCTCTTCAAATGGAGGACCCCAAGGGCATTATTCATGTCTTCCGTCTAGGTGTCCCCAGCCTTATACAATGTCCTTCATGAATGTAATCATGTGGGCTTTACTGCTCTTGCACTGATGAGCCTCTCAGTACCTGACATCATATCTTTTGAGACCCCCCACATTGCTACATACTTCCAATTCCTCCGTAAGTATTCAATGGGAAAAGGGAAATTGACTACAAACAAGCAAAACAAGACAACCTCACACTGGAAAAGTGGATTACTCAGGATCAGAAAGAAAATATGGAGACAAGTCCATACTATTAAATGGGCTAGCCCAAAATACAGTAAAGAGGGTCATTACCAGTTAATGCGAACCAAAAAGCAGTATATTTTTAATATTCCTTAAAGCCCTTCATTTTTCACAGGACCCTCCACCCATGAGTGACTTGTTTTGGTTTTCGTTTTACTGCAGTTTGAGACACCATATTATATTGTCTGGGCTGGCTTTGGGTTTGTGATCCTTCTACCTCTACCTTCAGAGTTCTGGGACCAATTATAGGTATGCACATGGTTCCTATGTAAATCTTCATTAGGCACACTGAAGTGTGAGACTTACAAAGGAGACTACCTAGTCCCTGAAGTGCTTGAGTAAACATGAGGGCCTGAGTTCAATCCCCACCACCCGTGAATAAGCTGGGTGCGTGTAATCACAGCACTGGGATGGCAGACAGGACAGGATGGTTACTAGGGCTTGCTGGCCAACCAGTGCATTTCAGCTGCTGTGAGATACTCTGCCCCAAAAAGGACACCGATATCAACCTCTGGTCTCCAAATCCATGTGCAGAGATGTACGTACACACACACACACACACACACACACACACACAATGTGCTTATGGTAGCATTGTTTCTTCTGTTTAAGATTTTACTTTTACTTACATGTATGTGTCTGTGTGAATACAGCCATATGTGTGGCCATCAACAGAGACCAGAAGAGGGTGTAAGATCACCTAGAGCTGGAGTAACGGGCAGTTGTGGGCCAGCTGATCTAAACTGCTACATCATCTTTCTTATAGACTCTACTTTAAAACAGGATGGGAAGTTCCAGAGGACCAAGAATAATGAGACTCTCTACATTCCCCACAAAGAACTTCTCAGCATTTCTAACAGGTTCCTTCAGCAAGGGAAACAGAAATATGCTGCAGTCAGTGCCTCCTCCGCACACAACCTAAGGGACCGTCTGAGCAACCTGGGCTTAAATAACACATCAAAGACAGAAAATCCACCACAGGCCTACGTGAAAGAACAAGGATAAATTAGAGCAGGCAAATATGTATAATCTACACCTGAAAGGTTTATTTAACAATGTAAATCCATCAGCAGTGACATGTTTGCTTTAATAGAAGCAGAAGGGTTCTGATTTTGAATGCCATCTATCTACACTCATTTGAGGTTAACTTCCCTTTATAATGAATCTTTTCTTTCTTTCCCCTCTCCTCTTCCTTCCTTTTTTTTTTTTTTTTTGGACAGAGGATCACCTCTAGCCCAGGCTGGTCTTGAATTTTGCAGCGTCTCCACGTCCCAGGTGCTGAGATCACAGGTGATCACAGGTGCACACCTCCACACCCAGCATGGATATTTATTTTTAAAGGAAACCAGGTTCGATGTACTCTGTGACTGAAAAGTGATAATGTGGATTCTTTCTATCAGCATAAATGGCAGGGAGGGGTGTGAGTGCAATTCTCGCCTAGTAGACAAAGGGTTCCATTGTGGAACAGACATTGACCGGCATGGTTAACAAAAGCAGAGCTCCACACAGGGCACTGAGGGCAGAAAGGGAATGTGGCGAGCCAACAGATGTTATCTTTAAAGAACGAACCATCTGGCCTTCCAAAAACTGCCACTGGATCACAGCAGCTCTGGTTTGTTTTTTTAATTTTGAAAGACTTTATGATCACTTATCATATTTCCTGGCGATGACTGCGAGGTAACTGATATGGAACTAATATTTATTGAACACCTGCTACAGATAAGACACTCTTCCAAGGGTTCCATAAAATACAAGGAAATACAATGGTAGAACTCCTCAAAGCTTACAGCAGCTATGACCTCCAAGGGAGGTAAGTCTGTTCCCTGACTTTAGCAATATTCTTTTCTCTATTATAGTTTAACTGTTAGAATACTTTGGTTCCCAGGGCAAACATGTTGTGTTTCTGTAAACAAAGTCACACTGGGATGTGTCTCGTACAGTCTCTCATGAATCATCCATGGCTGCCCTGGCTCTATAAAGCTTGGGCTGGGTTAAGCTGTACAGTCTACAAACCCTAAGCTATTTTTACCCTCTGGGCTTTTATAGAAAGTCTGCTATTGCATATCTGCACTTGTTTACTTGTTTGATGTGAGGCTCTCCCCTCCCTCTTTTTTTTTTTTTTTTTTTTTTTTTTTTTTTGGTTAACTTTGGAACTAATAGGGTGGTTTTGCTCAGGAACCACTGCCCACTGAGCAATGTGCTGTATGGCTAAGAAGGAAAAGTCAGTGGGCTAAATATGGCACCAGGCACCTGCTCTGGTTAGTGAGTAGAAGCTTGCTTTGGCACACACAACACAGGAGCCTGAGACAGCAGCTTCCAGTCCCTCAACCTCCAGCCTCTCAACCAGTTCTCTCCAGTTGCTTCTCAACTGTGGATTTCAGGACTGAGCTCTGGGGCTTCCCACGTAAGGTGGGCCAACTCAATCCTCCAAGAGCTAAGGTTCTTATATTAAACAGACAAACAGAAGCTAGCAGACAGGGAAGTGAGGTTAGGGCACAACCTGGAGGCCTCACACTAAATAAAGAGTTCCAGGCCCCACCCATCCAGCTGAACTGCAGTTTGAGAAATCACCAGAATTGGAGCTGTAACCATCAGGAGTCCTTCAACCCAAAGGGAGGAGTTGGCCCCTGGGATATGTCTGCGTCCTGAATTCTCTTTATAGCACACTGGACTTCTGTTTAATCTTCCTAGTATATTCTTTTAGCTACATTTTCAACTCAAATTTGGTTTTACTCACCAGAACCTAGTCTTTAACCACATCTTTCTTATTTTCTTTAGTGTTTTTTGCTTTGTGTTCTGTCCTGGCGGTGTGCATGTGCTCGTGTTTGTGACCTGGTCTGACTGTGTTCCCAAGACTGACCTCAAATGTCTATCCCTAAGCAAATCTGCTGACTCAGCCTTCTGAAGAGCAGGAATACAGGCACAGCACACTGTGTCTTGATAGCTCCTAGGTGATTTGCCTTATTCACATTCTTATGGCTTTATGATCTGTGTTATATAGATCGTATTACTCAGAAATGCTTAAGGAGTGTCTATATATTTTTCTTATTCCATTCACATTAACGTTAGATTATACACTTTTTTCCTTTTGTTTCCTACATAAACCATCCACCAGGAAGGTAGGCAACACCCTCTGGCTAATGAAATCTGGACTGGTCCAGAGGGCCCAGGGTGGATTAAAACTAAAACATCAGGAACAGATGGGTAAGGGGACCTGGAACAATGGTTAAGCACCTGGATATGAGGAATGCACTGTGAACATAACTTAACAATGGGGATATAGTCAGGGAAACAAGGTGGCAGGAAATTCTGCCCTTCTGTACACATCATGGAAAGTATTTACATAAACCAGGAAAGCTATGACATCATTCAGTGATCAGCCTTATAGGATCTGCACCACGTGTGACCCATCACTAACCACAATGTCCTCACGAGGCACGCACAATATCTGAAGGACCAATATCACCATGGCAGTCAGTACACACTGACTCGGTGCTAGATGCATGACTCAGGTCAGTCATAGCAAGTGGTGGAGAGAGAGGGCTACGCAGAGGGTCCCTTAACAGGGGAAACAAATGCATCTTTACTTCAAGTGGGCTGCCTACAAATCCTTTCCAAACCCACAGAAATAAAGACCCTGACCCAAATGCTACCTGAGTTAAGTACTTCCATTTTCTGCACATGTAACCATGCACAGCCTGGAGAGACAATCAAAAATGAACATTATCACAGAGTGACGGGGCTGTTAAACAGCCAAGAGAAGCTGTTTCATAATGTGTCTGCCTAAGGCATCCTCTGACTGGTTTAATAAAGAGCTGAATGGCCAATATCTAGGCAAGAGAAGATAGGTGGGACTCTAGAGGGGGAGAGGGGAAGAGGAGGAAGAATCTAGGCACATGGAAGTCACCAGCAGACTTGGAGCAAATTGGACATGCTGCACTAAGAAAAGTTAAAAGCCACATGGCAGAACGTAGATTAACAGAAGCAGGTTAATTAAGTTATAAGAGCTGGTTGGGCCCAGACATTGGTGGTACACACCTTTAATCCCAGCACTAGGGAGGCAGAGGCAGGTGAATCTCTGTGAGTTAGAGGCCTGCCTGGTCTACACAGTGAGTTCCAGAACATGTTCCAAAACAATACAGAGAAACCCTCTCTCAAAAAACGAACAAAGAGCTAGTTGGGGACAAGCTTTCATGATTAATAATAAGCCTCTGTGTCATTATTTTAGGTAGGCAGTGGAAAAGAAAAGTCCAACTATGATAAAGTATAGATGGGATGTGGTCATACTAACTTCTGAATCACACACTTGTTTGACAATGGCTACTTGGAGGAAATAGAAATGCTCTGTAACCCAAGCTCTAGAGGGTTTCAAAGTAGCCATATGCCATGTACTGAAACACTCTGGAATCCACAGTCCTGGAAAATGTGTTATGATGCAATGCTCTGAGGATTAAAGTGCTTCATCCACCTTCAAAGCAAAACTCAAGTTTTTCAAATAATTTTACCATCATTTATTGAACAATACATCATGTTTGCTAACTTTTTCTAATCATGAAAACTCAAATCAGTAACATTCACACATCTAATGAGTATCTGTTAAACAACTATTAGATTCTAATCCCTGGAACACACCTAAAAAAAAAAAAAAGGCAATTCACCCTCTACCTATCCCTTCCTCCCACCTCTCCTACAGTAAGTCAAGTTCTCACTTTGTGGTTCGGGCTGCCCTCCAACTCACAATCCACCTGTCTCTGCCTTCTGAGTGTTGGTCTCAGTTGTATACCTCCATACTCAGCTCAGTGCATATTCTAGTCCAAGGTGGGGAAGCAGGACATCAAACTAATAGAAGACCATCCCAGTTGCTGGTAAACCAAACAGAGCCAGGAACTCTGTCGGCTCTTGACTGATTGATTATAAGAGTCAGTGTTGATCAGCCTACTAGCAAATGACTATAGTCACACTGCTGGAGGATGACGCAGGGGATCCTATGTTCAAGGTCTGGCTGAGCTACAAACTGAATTCAGAGCCAATCTAGACGTTGGGAGTCCTGCTACAAAATTAAAAATAAAAAGAGACCTGAAAATACAGTTCAATGGTAACGTTTGCCTAGCCATAGGTTCAACCCCCAGCATCACCAAAAGTGATGCAAGAATAACAAAACACTCTTGAGTTTTCTGACTTTCACATGGACACTTATCTTGACTCCAAATAACATTAATAATAAATAAATAAAGGTTAATCCTAACAGTAGAGACATAGCCCAGTCCTGGTAATACAAAAACTCTGCAGCTCTCACAAAAGATGTCTGTAGAAACACACAACCTGAGTTTTAGAATTAGACCGTTTCTACATGGTGTTCATCAAAACTCAGGAAACAGTAAGGTACAGTCTCAATTCCTAAACTGAGTTTTCTTCCCACCAACTTTTATGCCTAGAGATAACACTCTGGTTGTAATATTTGTCAGTGAAGTACATTTCCTGTTGTTGCCTTTTGAAGTGTCTGGGATCAATCCCAGGGTCTTATACTCCATCCAGCCCTGGGGTCGGTCTTTAATCACATCATCAGGATGCTACCCAAAAACAACAAGGATGTTAAAGCATCTCACCAAGAAAACAAGACCACATTTGTTTGATCACTCTGGCACCTCTGTTTTGTATAGGAACTAAGTGTGGCAAACAAATGATTGACTCCTTTAGTGGCATCACAATAGGGCACAGCTATGCACAAGAGAGTCCTTTACTCTACAGTAAGCTGGCTAACCATTTAACTTAAGATCTCTATCCAAGTAGGAATCAGAGGGTGGAGAGAAAAAGACCCGCTGAGGTTTTAACTTCATAAATTCAAATTTAATCCCCAGCTTCCTGACGTCTACAATGAATTTGTTGACTATACCATTGTCTTTCTTGCCTAAGACCAAAGCCACGGACACTGGCTACAATGCACGGTTTCAGAAAGTGTTCAAGGGCAAATCTCCAAGCTTGCACAGTTCTCTGGCCTGCTTGGTACACGATGTTTTTTCCTCTAGAAACCCACCTATATGATGTCTACGCAGTGCATCCAACCCTGTTTACACTCAAGCATTGCTCTTTCCAGTCTCGTTCTTAATCACACTATGCAATACACAACTAATTATGTCATCACAACAAGCTGGAACTGGCATAGACAGGTCCGGCCCCGCAGCTCAGCCTTCTGGGAGGAGAATGGTGACAGGGGAACACAACAGCTGCTATGGTCTGGGACCCTGCTGCCAGCAGAAGACACTGGTAAGTGCACTGGGCTATTGGAGAATGTCTGTAACCATTTTTAAAATATTAGTCCAAGTAACACTTTCAGAAAGTTCAAACCAGAAAAAAAAAAAGATTAAAAGCAAAGATGTTTTTCGGATAATGACCTCCTAATATATTAACTTCAAGCATATTTCTGTCCAGTCACAGGCGAGGATCAGCAACTCTACAGTTACAGGTGGGATTTTCTTTTCTTTTGGTTTTTCTTTTCTTTTTTTTTTTTATTAGATTTTATTATTGTAGTGTGTTTTTAAAATTTATGTTTAATTTATAAACAATCTTATTTTACATATCAGTCCCAGTTCCCTCTCCCTCCCCCCACCCTCTCTTTTGGTTTTTGAGATAGGGTTTCTCTGTGTAACAGCCCTACCAGTCCTGAAACTCACTCTGTAGACCAGGTTGGCCTTGAACTCTTAGACATTTGCCTGTCTCTGCCTCCCAAGGGCTGGGATTAAAGGCATGTGCCACCACCGCCCAGCCTACAGGTAGTATTGTCTAAGCCAGAGTATGTTATCTCTGTGGAGCATTTCCAGAGAGACACCATGTGCATCTACATCACAACCTTGTCTAAAACCCCTTAGGGACAAAAACCTTTGGATGGACTGGTAGGATTGCTTAGTGGGTAAAGGTGCTTGCCACCAAGCCTGACAACACAAATTGTTATCCCTGAAGAGCAAAAGATGGAAGGAGAGAACTGATCTCCACAAGCAGCCTTCTGACCGCCATATGTACACATGTCACATGTATACAATGCACACAATAAATAAATGTAATTAAAAATGTCTTTCTGGGTTGTTTGTTTGTTTGTTTGTTTTGAGACAGAGACTCTCTATACAGCCCTAGCTGTCCTGGAACTCAATATGTAGACTAGACTGGCCTCAAACTAAAAGATCTACCTGTCTCTGACTCCCATAATAAAAATTATATTAAAAAAAAATGGTGCCGGACACCTTTAATCCTAGCACTCGGGAGGCAGAGACAGGTGGATCTCTGTGAGTTCAAGGCCAGCCTAATCTACAGAGTGAGTTCCAGGACACATAGCACTACATAGAGAACCCCTGTCTTGAAAAACAGAGAGAGAGAGAGAAAGAGAGAGAGAGAGAGAGAGAGAATGGTTTAAGTACATCCATCTATCCCCCATGATTTATATACAATTTTCCATAAATAAATATGGAGATAAAATAAATATGGAATACATAAATATGGAATAAAACTAGCGGAGCACAGTGGCTCACACCTTTAATCCCAGCACTTAGGAGGTTGAGGCAGGAGGATTGCTGGAAGAAGGTCAAGGTAAAGCAGAACCACATAGTGCATGTCAGCCAGCTGGTCCAGTTTAATACCTTATCTTAAAACAATACATAAACTACAAAACTCCAGCACCTCTTAGATAAACAATTCCAGTTGATATTTCCATAGCTTCTGGCTACACTACTGCATTTGGAGGTTGGGGAGCAAGTCACCTGTTCACAAAGGTTCTTGCATAAGTGGACTATAATTTCTGTTTCTATTATTACATAAAAATGCAATCAAGGACTTGCAGAAACTTGAAGCATGACAGACCAACTGACACAGGGACAAACTGAAATCAAAGGAGCCTTGATTGTAGACTCACTCTTTGACAAGATGACAGAACTATGACAAAAGGAATGTGTCTAACTCTCCCCTTTGTTGTGGAATAATCTTTTTGTCCACTGGGAATATGTGTCACTTAAAAAAACCGGACAGCCAATAGCTAGGCAGGATTTTCGGGGCAGAGAGGACTCTGGGAAGAAGAAAGAAGCCAGCCAGATGCTGATTGAGTTGAACAGACAAAATGGGATAGAGGTAAAAGCCATGTGGTAGAACATAGTTAATAAAGGAAAATGGGTTACATTATAAAAGCTAGTTAGAAACAAGCATAAGCTATCATAATTAATAATAAGTCTCTATGTCATTATTTGTGAGCTAGTATTCCAAAGAAAAATCCTTCTACACCTCTCATCTCTGGGATTTGGTCTGGTTTCAGCCAGCACTGGTCATGTGTACACGGCTGCAATGGTTCTAAGTTCACATAAACAGCTGTCCTGCTGCGTCCAGATGCTCCGCTGTAGTCTTTCATGCCTCTGGCTCTCACTCTAGACTCCTCTTGCACAGTGATGCCTTGGCCTGGGGCAGGTGTAGGGAGGTAAAATATATTTCCTTTAGTGCTGAGCATTCCACGGTCTCTCTGTGTGTGTACTTTGGTCACTTGTGGGTCTGTGTTAATCACCATCTACTGTACATACAAGTTTCTCAGGTAAGGGTTGGAAGATGCACTGATCTGATGTGTGTTCAAGGAAGGAGCACAGGAAAGGTGCTCTGTGCCGGTTTCTAAGTAATCTTTCTTTAGGCACTGTCAACTGTTGAAATGTGAGTGTGAGGACAGTCACGAATATGTTCCTCATATAGAAGCACCATGTAATTCTAGAGCTTGGGAAGTGGAGGTATCAGGATTAAGAATTAAGGTAATCCTATAACCCCCCAGAGAAGCTTGACCCCTCTTCCAGAAACAGATGGAAGCAGATGCAGAAATCCACAACTAACAAATGGGCCAAGCTCCTGGAGTATAATCAAAATGAGGGAAGAGTGATAATATGAACAAAGGAGTCAAGACCATGATGGGGAAAGCCACAGAAGCAGCTGACCCAAGCTAGTGAGAGATTTGACTCAGGTCTGACAAGTGGAAAACCTGTATAAGATCCAAACTAGACTCCCTTGATATAGGTGGCAATGGTGTGGCTGGGACAATATATGAGGCCACTGGCAGTGTGTCGAAGATCTAACAGTAAACCACAAACTGACTTAGTAGAGTCCATTCTATATGGAGAGATATGTTGCCCAGCCTAGACACAGGGGTGTGGGTGTGCAGAGGTGCCTTGGTCCTGCCTCAGTGAGATGACGGGACACTTAGTAGATTTCCTAGGGGAGGCCTTACTCTCTCCGTGGAGCAGGTGGGGGGTGGGCAGTGGAGGGGAGTTGGAGGAAAGGAGGAAGGGAGAACGGGGATTGGAATGTAAAAAATAAAATTAATAATTTAAAAAAGAGAGATAAAAAGAATTAAAGTAAATTTTTGCTACATGGTAAATAGGTCTGGGGCCAGCCTAAGCTACATGAGACCCTGTCTCAAGAAACAAACAAAAATAACAATAATAATGGGGTGGGGTGGGGGAGATCCTGCTGTGTTACAGAGACGATGTATTTTCCTGGCCTTTGTTTGCTGCTTTTGGTTTTGTTTCATTTTATACTGTTAGTCTAATAACAGAAATCTTTTCTTTGATTATTACTTGCTTTTGTTTTTAAACTTTGTTTAGCCACCAAAAGAAAGAGAGAGAGAGAGAGAGAGAGAGAGAGAGAGAGAGAGAGAGAGAGAGGGAAGGAGGGAGGGAGGGAGGGAGGAAGGAAGAAAGAAAACTTAGGGCTAGAAACATGGCTCAGTGGCTAAGAGTGGGTACTACCCTTGCAGAATAGAAACCTGAATTCAGTTCCCAGCACCCATGTCCAGTAGCTTAGATCACCTGTAACTCCAACTCCAGGGGGATCTGTCACCTCTGACCTCCCCATGTCCTGCACTCATGTGAACAAACCTCTACACACACAAATGGACAGACAGACAGATGGACAGACAGACACACACTTTTTAAAAATAAATAACCCTGCTGGGTAGTGGTGGTGGTAGTGGCGGTGCACACCTTTAATCCCACCCCATTGGGAACCAGAGGCAGAGATAGGCAGTTCTCAGTGAGTTTGAGGCCAGCCAGGTCTACAGAGCAAGTTCCAGGACAGCATGGACTACACAGAGAAACCCTGTCTCAAAACAACAACAAAAAAGCAAACAAACAAACCTGCTTGTGGTACATTTTGCACACTTCCTAATAAAAATTACTATTAAAAAAAAAAAGTGTTTTTTGGGGGGATAATTGAAATTTAAGGACCTGATTTTTAAATCTCTACACTACTCAACAAAGAAAGTCATTTCAGAAAGCTGAATTTTACTTCTGATGAGACAAGTTAGGGCTGAATAATTCCACAAAGAACACTTATTACATGCACCCTTAGAAATGTGAACCAGCTGGGTGTGATGGTGTAGGCCTTTAACCCGAGTGCTTGGCAGAGGCAGGCAGATCTCTGTGAGTTCAAGGTCAGTCTGGTCTACATAGTGAGTTCCAAGACAGTCAATACACCATAGTAAACACTGTCTCAAAGGAGGGGGGGGGGGCAGATATCAGTTTCTTATACACTCCTTCAGTGTGTTCTGTTTTACCTTGGTTGGTAAGAAGATACACACCATATAAACTCTTAATCAGTGAATTGTGTCCTTGTGGTTGTGAGTCATACTGACAACTTGGCTGGACAGAAAGAAAACAGGGTTGGTGAAGCCACCCTGGGCATTTCCAGAGGGAGTTAACTGAGAAGAGGGTTTTCCTGCCTGTGGGTAAAACCACCCCACAGCCTGGGATCCCAGACAGAATAAAAGGTAAAGAGTAGAAAGCTCCATAGGGACAGGCAGTCCCCCTCTCGGCTTCCTGGATACCATGATGGGAGCTGCTCACCTCTGTCAAGGGCGTACTGAACCCAGGAGCCAGGAGAAAGCATTTCCTACTTAAACTGCTTTTCTCAGGTATTCTGTCACACAGAAAATCTGACTAACACAACAGAAGGAAAGGAGGAAGGAGAAGGGAAGAAAGAAGGGGGGGGGGGATCATGTTTTTAAAGTGTTTATTTAACATGTGTATGTGGGTACCTGTTGTAGAATATTAAAGATGTGTTACACTCATTTACGCTGTAGATGCAAAGATGCGTTACATTCTTTTATGTTGCATTTGTTTAACTCTGTAGAATTGTGTTACTGTGCCTGTCTAATAAAGAGCTGAACAGCCAAAAGGCAGGAGAGAGAAATAGGCAGGACTGGCAGGGCCCAGCCACCCAGCCACACAGCCACACAGCAAGCCACAGAGTAAGAAGTAAAGATAGGCATATAGACTAGACAGAGGTAAAAGCCCAGAGGCAAAAGGGAGACAGGATAATTTAAGGAAAGCTGGCTAGAAACAAGCCAAGCTAAGGCCTGGCATTCAACAGTAAGAATAAGTCTCCATGTATTTATTTGGGAGCTGGGTAGTGGATCCCCAAAGAACAAATAGTAAAACAAACAAACAAACAACTACAGGTGACCAGAGGCTAGAGGTGTGTCAGATCCCCTGGAAATGGAGTTACTGGCAGTTGTGAGCTGCCACCTGGGTGCTGAGAACTGAAGTTCTCTGGAGGAGGAACCTGTGCTCTTGAAAGAACACACACACACACACACACACACACACACACACACACACACACACACACACACACACCAAAACAAACTTAGTGCTGGAAAGATGACTCAGCAAATAAAGGCACTTAACTATACCACCCTGACTACTGAGTTTCATCCTGGAGCCCACATAAAGGTAAAAGGAGAAAACAGACTCTCCAAACTGTCTTCTGACTTTCCCATGTGTGCATGCACGCGCGCGGCACGCACACACACACACACACACACACACACACACACACACACACAAAGTCTTACTGGCATAGTCTTTTTTTAACAGTAATTGCAAAAACCCTGGTAAGTATACTTTGTAACCCGTAGGCAACACTAGAAAGAGTATGGCCATTTGAAGGAACAACCACAGATCAAGTTCAGAAATTAAAGAGACCATAAAAACAGGTGTGGCATGTTACAGTTCAGTATCAGCTTCTATCAAGTCAGGTGTGGCACACAACCAGGAAAGACTTAAGTTTTTTAAGACCAAAAGTGAAAGAAGAAAAAGTGAATTTTGAGCGCGTTACACAACTGCATACAAGAGCGCAAACACGCTACTGAACATGAGAGTGCACTGACTGATCGAGGGTTTTAGTTCAAGGTAAAAGGCAGAACGAAGTGCCTTCGTTCCCTCCCCACTCTAGAAGTGTGAGAAATATCAAAACAGCTAAGCTAACATCTGATACCAGCAAGTCATGGCTAGCATCGAAGACTTTCAGCAGCCGCATCGTTGGGGAAATGCTACCCAAACGCCAGTCACCAAAGAGGAAGATCTGTTTCTCTTGTCTGTTTGTAGACAGGACCAGATACAGCCCTGGTGGACGCTGCACTGGTGGAGGACTAGGATGAGTTCAAGTCTCCATACTCTGCCGTGCCTAGGATTATTGGCCTGTGCACCCCAACATATACTTTCTTTATTTAAAAAAAAAAAAAAGTTTCCAGTTTCCATCCTTTTACATAATTGGTATATTTAAAGTAGAAGTTATAGTTTCTCATAAATACAACTGTACTTTTTTTAAACTGACATGAAACAATGCTGGGGAGAATCCAAAGCAACAAGGTTGCCAAATCCTGCCTGAGATTTAAACTGGAAACTCTCTTAATGGTAACGTCACCATGCCTGTACAAATTTTAACAGCATGTGGAAATTTACACTAAGAAGCAATCACCAGAAGACATGAGCTGACATAAAAATGAATAATTATGTAATATTTTAGTGACTCACAGCAAAGCTGAGTCAATTTTATTCATGTTCATGCTTAAAAGATGAAGTGAGCCTATCCCTGTACCCAGACGCTCTGGCATATTTCAAATGCGATGGAGAGACACCTGTGCTTGGCTGGCAGCAGAGCGGACACCGAGGCCCTCAGAAAACAGCCTCTTAAACATTCCCAGCAAGGTGCGGCGACAACGTCTCGATCAGAAATTTCCATCAGGGCATTCTTCATTTGCCCGTTGCCCAGTATAAAACTGATTTTTGTAACAAAAACAGTATGATGCACAGTAATCCTTGCATACTGTGAGGCTCGCTTGTTATTGTAGGGCAGGCATCCCACACGGGACCCTCCTCGTGCTATGTGCTCGACCCCTGAGGTACAGACTACCCAAATAGTTGTTATCTTTAGAATAAAACAAGAAAAAAGATGTTTTTTAAAAGACAAAAAATAAGCCACTTTTCTAGTAGGCAGATCAGACTCGGGTTTCTTCTCATAGCCCATGGGTTTTAAGAACAAGAGTTTTTAATAATACTTCCTCAGATTATTTCCCAAAGGCCAAAGGTCAGAATTATCAGACCTGATGGTTTGACACTAGTTTACATCATTTCTTTTCCCTCTCTAAATCAAAAATGAAGCTTTTTATGTTCAAACACTTGGGTCAAATATAGTTTCTTTATTACACATTTTTAATACTAAAATCTTACTTGAGTAAAATAATTGACTTTCCTGGAGAACACCTTGAAAGAACTGAAAGCAATGCCTTTTTACTTTACCTATTTGTTGATGTTGACATCTGTCATCGTGACTTCCACACAACTTACTCCCGCCTGGGTCATCCACTGTCCTCTCAGAGGCTGTGGAGCACAGTCTTCGCACCTTAAGTAATCTGGGGGAATTTCCTTGGATCTTATCTCTGGCATCCAAAGCCAGGTCTCCGGAAAGGGCTGGAGGCACGACTCTCTTTAAAAAGTCCATCTTAAGGTACTTCTTCTACGTTATTGGACCCAGAAGCACAAAGGAAAGGTACAGGGACCAACTTCCTTGATGACTATAGTTAAGGGCTATACTATCTGAGGCAAAGAGCAAAGAGGTGTCATGTGAGCTTAGGCGGCGCTAAAGCCCAGCAGGTCACCCGGCACCAGCTGCTTGGAAGCTGATTTTTGAGAACATCACTGTTAGTGCTGATAACAGGGCAAGCAGTTGCAGTGAGTAAAACTGCTGGCCACAGATGCATGCGCTCATCGAGTGGGTGTTAGCTGCAATTCTCATGCCATAAAATACTTAGTGTCCACCAGGTTTAACATTTCGACTCTGACAGCCTTCACTGTGATAATGTAAAAATAAATTGACTTTGGTCTAAGGTGTACCCTTTCTTTCAAATAAACTTAAGCTCTTGAGAGACAATAACTTGGACTCCAAAGATAATTCTTATCATTTTGAAAATTCACTACCAGATCTCGCAACTTACACAGAACATAAGGCTGTGCCAGTGAGAACTTTAGACTTTTAAACACACACAGCCACAGGCACACAAATCCCCTTTCCAACCGATCATACTTCCCAGGAGTAGAAACTCTAGACTAGACATCAAAAGGTAAGTGACAAAATGGATCCGTCTAAAACACCATGTTAAAGTATTCAAGAAGTTAATACTAAAATTCCATAAATGTAGTCATCAGTATCACAGCGTTTGTTTCTGTTCCACATAGTAACAAGAGCACGTGGAGCTAATCCCACTACCTCACTGTTAGCTAGGCATACATAGAAAGAGAACAGCTGTAAAACCCAATCAGAACCACCTGCCTCCCCCCTGCCTTTGCCTGCCTTCCTGTAGGGAACCAAGAGAGTGAGAGTCATAAGCAAACAAATGGAAAACAGGAGGTAGGAGCAGCCTGGGTAACTGTGTCTGTAACTTCATAGGATGCATTTTAATAACTTCAAAAGTCAAATACGATCAGTGAAACACACGCATGCACAATCGATTTCTTTCAGTACGAGACATGAAAATAAATATTAATGTAGCATTTCTGAAGATGGAGCCCAGTTGCCCCTACACATATCAAGGGAAATGGCTGTGGAAGAAGGCAAGCTGATGTCTGATTTGAGTCAGTTTCCTGTCCTTACTCCTTGACTCAGGACTTCAAGGGTCAAGGACTCTATTTCATCCACTGAAAGACACTGCTCCCTCATGGTGAAGCTTTAATTTAGTATTAAGTCTCAAAGAACATTTAAGAGTAATGTAAATTCTATCTATGGGCCTGGGGATGGAGCTCGGTTAGTAGCGTGCTTGCTTGCCTCGTATGCACAAGGCCCTGAGTTCAAGCCCACACGTGGTGGGTACGCCTATAATCCCAGCACTCAGGAGGTGGAGACAAAAGGATCAGAAGTTCACAGTCATCCCCAGCTACACTGTGAATTCAAGGCCAACCCGGGATACATGAGACCCGGTCACCAATTGGGGGTGGGGTGCAGGAATTTCTGTCTAGGTGAATAACAGGGAAGGAAGATTTAAATTTCTTTCCCAAAAGCAGTAGTGTATTCACTAGAAAAAAAAAATAAAAAACAAACAAATAAAAACCCTGACTTTTATAAAACATTTCTAAGAAACATTCTCCAAGGTTCCTCTGAGCCTAAAGCGAACAAAATTAATATCCATTCGCCCAATTGCCACAAAAAGGGGGTAAAAAAACGTCCTATCTATAAGCCGTTAGGCTTCCTACCCTAAAAGTTCTCAGTGCCCGTGGCTGCTCATTTGTGTTTGCTTTGTGAACATGACCTCGGTCTTCACACGGTAAGTCTGCTGTTTGCCTTTGGCCCCTTTACTGGCTCTTATCTATGGAGCCCTGCCACACAGTGGTGTGGAGCCACGCTGATGCCAGACAGGAAGCTGTCCTAGTGTTTGCTCACGGCACACAGAACCACCTGCTGGGTCACTATTAACCCCACAGTCACTTTCACATCTCAGAAAGGAAGGGGCTGCAGCGCAGGGCGCGCATTGGATGCCATACAGGAGACCTCGTGTGTTTGCTGAGCAGTTTCTATGATGGTTTATGCAAAGTACAAGGACTCTGAGATCCGCCTCTGTCTCCAACTAGTTTCCTACTTAAGAGAAATCAGTTCTCACAGCTACAGTTCTCCCTGCAGGGTGGCACAATTGAGGCCACATTGTTCTGCTTCCCAGGCCCAACCTGCTCGTGGGCTGATCCTATACCAGCTACCTGAAAACCTGCCCTGAGGAGACAGAGCACAGGGTCATTCCAGTAGCAAAACCATATCCACTGCCGTCTCTGTCTGATAAGAAAGGTCACATTAAAAAAAAAAAAAAAAAAATTAACTTTCTATTTCTAAGCATTTTGAGTAATTTTCATAACCTTGAATGTGCTATTTGTTCATATCTTAAATGTTTTCCAATGGGGGCTGGAGAGATGGCTCAGTGGTCAACAACACTGGCTGCTCCTGCAGAGGACCTGGGTTTGACTCCCAAGCAAAGGCTCACAGCCTTCTTTAATTCCAGTTCCAGGGGATCTGATGCCCTCTTCTGGCCTCCTGGGGCACCAAGAACACACTCAGTACAGACACAAATGCAGGCAAAATACCTACACACACAACAACAAACCAACAATAAAATAATAGTAATCTTAAAAACAGCATACATCTTTTAATGACCCACATACCTAATTTGGTGGTTGATGGTAGAAACTAGAATCATATCACTGGGGAATCGTTCTTGAAGGTAACTGTGGGATCCTGCACCCACCCACCCACCTCACCCCACCCCACCCCACCCCACCCATCATTTTGCTTTCTGGATGCAGGTCTAAAGCAATGAGACAGCAATTCACAGACCAGAATTTCCAAAACCATGAGCCAAAGTCAACCTCTTCCCAATTAAGTTAATCATATCAGCTATATCATCTATGCGAAACACGAATAACACAGAAACTGTAATAAACGCTGGAAGCTAAAAAACGGCATTTGAAACTCCTTCTAGATTCAATCACTCTTAACTTGTAGCGTTTACTGTGATCTTACCGTGGTGCCACCCCAGACTTAGGTTCTCGGTAGTGACATGGAGCATTTAATTCTGCACAACTCTCAAGCAGTCTGGAGAACTCGGCATTTAGGGGTTAACTGCCCAGATTCAAAGAAATGGCTTCGTCTCTGAAGAGAAACAAAACACAGCATTTGCCTGTCAGGGATGTTTGTAAGAATATTTTTGCGGTAATTCGTGTCTAGCCTCACATGTCACAATCACTCATCCATTGCTACTATCTCCTCCAGTGTGACACATTACTCATTTTTCCCTTAGACTATGGAAATTGTCCAGCCAACGTAAAATTATCGAGGATGATAAAGACCTGCCTCTGTTATTCCCAAATGCAATAATTAGCTCAAAGAATACCATCTCGTTCATAGCTTCATATCCTACCCACCCTCCAGATTATTCTGAGACAAAAAGGCAGACATCCAAGCATTTCACGTGTAGATAATTCGATACACCCTGTTCTAAAACATAAGGCAGTCCATTAGAGTACCTATTGCATACTAATAATTCTCTCTAATATCAACTACCAAACATTGCTCCGATTTCCAAGTGTCTTTCTTTTTTTTGTTTTTGTTTTTGTTTACCGAGACAGGGTTTCTTCTCTGTGTAGCCCTGACTGTCCTGGAACTCACTCTGTAGACCTGGATGGATGGCCTCAAACTCAGAGATCTGCCTGCCTCTGCCTCCCAAGTGCTAGGATTAACAGTGTTCACCACTACCACCCTGCCCAAGCATCTTTATAACCACCTGTTCTAATGGTTGAACAGAATCCAGACCAGGAGGGGGGGGATGGGGAGGGACAGGGAAGAGGGGAAAAGGGATACCCATACTTCTGCCATATTCTTGCTATCTCCCTTGTCTTTGGATCTCAGCATCTTTTCTCCCTCACAGTACACAAACTCTATCTTATTGGTACAGTCACACACTGTATAATACTTTATAACATTTAAACTAAGTTTTGCCTTCTCTTGCAAACAACTCACAAGACTGATGACTATGGGGGTAAAAAGTTGGATGACCAACACAACCGCAGGCCCACCAAGAAGCTTGCCCTGGGCCCAATGGCCTGAGCCAGACCTCTAGGACTCCTGGAGAGAACCAATTCCACAAAGCTGCCCTATGACCCCCACATATGTAAGGTAGCCCATATGCACATCACAGACACACTCACAAATAATAAATAAAAATTTGGGTAAAAAGGAGAAGTAAACCCAACTCAGAGAGCAAAAGCAGGATGTCACAACTCGATCTAGGACAGCTGTACGATGAGGACTGGGCTCCCATGCTGCCTCACTCCTGGCCACTCTGCTGCCCCGATGCAGCAAGCTTGTCCAGCGCCTACTCTGTCACCAGCTCACATGCCCAGCATTGTCCCCTGAAGCTTCCAGCACCCTCAGCACACACAGCCTTTCCACCTTCCGTCTCTCACTTTTGAACAAATGTATGACTACCCTGGAAAGTATTTCATTAAAATTTCTCTGGTTTTCCTTGGTGTTTATATTTTTACCAGGAGTGCAGTTTAGGGAGATGTCTGTATCCAAGGTATTTTATTCTTTTTTTGGGGGGGGGCAGCCTTTCTGCATGCTGATCAGATTTTCCTCTTGTCTCCCTACATACCATTTCTTGTGGGATTCACTGATGAAGAGAACTTTTTTTTTCCTTTAAGGAGAGTAATTTTTACTATTACTTTTATAATGTTGCTTTTGAGACAGTGAAGGGTCAGAAAGCTTATGTTAACTGCCCATGCTCAAGCTGTACAGGAGATCAGAGATAAGGGCACTGTTGTTGTTTTTTTTTTTTTTTTTTTTTTTTTTTTTTTTTAATTTAAGAGCTCAGATAAAGGAGGCCAGTTGGTATTTGACAAACCTATAGAGAATCCAGTACACAGTCAAGGGACAGAAGGCTTGACAAGCATGACTTCCACCTGCGGTGGGAGAAATGACAGACATGCAGTAAGTAAAGACAACAGAAGCCCAAACGAGGTCCTCCAGGCCCAGGTATGCTGAACTTAAATCCAGGGACTGGAGCGGACCACCAGACAACACTCTAAATCTCATTTTCCAAAACAATTTTTGAAATAATTACAGCACAAATGCCAGAGATTTAATTATCTTCATTTTAGTAAGACATCTGAGGTATGTCTCCATGATACGCATTCGTGTAGGAAATGATAAGCCAAAGCAATTAGGGCAAAAAATGAACACAGAATGAAGATAAGGGCTGCTCATTAGCATCCTCTCAGTATTTGTGTGCTTGGGATTCGTCAAAAGGTGGAAGGGGGGGAGGTGGGGATAAGGACGGTCCTCAACACGTGATGGGTTTGGGCTCAATATTAAGGGACAACTTGATTGCTTATTGCTCATGAAAAGTCTGCCTCCTGAAGGGTTTAGAGCCCCTGCTGACTTTGGGTAAAGGCTGGAGAGATGGCTCAGCCATTAAGAGCAAGTGTTGCTCTTTCGGAAAACGAAGGTTCAACTGCCAGCATCCACAAGGAGACTCACAACCATCCATAACTTCAGTTCTTGGAAATCTGAAGCCCTCTTCTGACCTCCAGAAGCACCAGGTGCACATGTGGTGCAGAGACATACATGCAAGCAAAACACTCATAGTATAAATAAAATAACATGAAAAACTCCTTAAAAGAAATATTATAGAAAACACTAGCATTCCTATACAATGTTGTGGAAAGGATTACCCTACTGGGTTTAAAAAAAAGAAAAAGAAAAAGAAAGAAGATTAGGGAAAATTACTTGGAGGATTCCAACTTGAAATTGTAAATTTACACTTCAAATATATTTTTATATTGTTCCTGAATGCCAAACATGTAGTAACCTAGAACTGTATCATGCTTCAACCAAAGACAGAAATGTACTGCAAGACATCAAATCTGGCCTACTACTAAAACTATCCTGGATCCCTGTAAGGTCTCATAAAATGACACAAAACAAAATGAGGGGGCAGGAGAGATGACTGGGAGGTTAAAGGCACTTACTACTCTTCCGAGGACCTGAGTTCAAGTCCCAGCCCTGGCAGCTGTAACTCCAGCTCCAGGGGCTCTTTCGCCCTCTTCTGGCCTGCACAGGCACTGCACCCACATAACACACAGATACCCCTAATTAAAAATAAAAACAAATGTCTTTTCAAAGTTACATTAGCACTCTCCCAGCCTTTGTAAGCAGGCAACAGCGCTCATACCCACTTGTAATCATCACAGCTCTTACTTGTGACATCCAAACCAATATGGAAAACACAAACTGCCACAATCTATAAACCAAAGACTTTGTGAGTGTACCCATCCAATCACAAAGAATTAAGTGGACAATGAACACATCCTGTGAGTCACACTGGTAAGACATTATTAAGATGAAAACTTTACAGAAGCTTTGCCACCCATTTAATTGCCAAAGAAAAATAATGATCATAAAACTACTAGTGACAATATCACAATTCAAACCTCTAGTCACTTTTGATGTAATTATTTAGAAATGTTATGGTTTTTATTACTTTTTAAAAATTATCTATTTTTATGAGCATTAATGTTTTTCCTGCACGTATGTTTGTATGAGGATATCTGGTTCCCTGGAACTGGAGTTATAGACAGTTGTGAGCTGCCATGTGGGTGCTGGGAATTGAACCCAGGTCCTCTGGAAAAACAGTCAGTGCTCTTAACCTCTGAGCCATCTCTCCAGCCTCAGTTTTTATAACTTTTTTATTTTGTTTTATTTATTTATTTTTAGTTTTTCGAGACAGGGTTTCTCTGTGTTGCTTTGCAACTTGTCCTGGAACTCACTCTATAGACCAGGCTGGCCTCGAACTCACAGAGATCCATCTGCCTCTGCCTCCTGAGTGCTGAACTAAAGGCGTGTGCCACCTACACCTACCTGGCTTATAACTTTCTAAAAGCGGGTTTATATTTAAACTTCTGAATTGCTCTACCACCTTTCATAAGGTTTCAATTTTTGATATGTTGTGTGTGTGTGTGTGTGTGTGTGTGTGTGTGTAGGTCAAAAGACAACTTACAAAGTTGGCTCTCTCCTTCTACTATGTTGTCAGTCTGTCAGTGCCTCTACCCACTGACCTATCTTGCTACCTCCAAAGTTCTAATTTGAAAGAATATGAAAACAAATTGTGTTGAAAATCATCTCAGATTATAGCATACAGGATGTTGTATAATGATCTGAGCTAGTATAACCAGGCAGAACCACACAGGGGGAAGGTGGGGAGAACTCCTAATAAATCTCCTGCTGACAAAGCAATGTCCTCGGCAGGTAAATTTGTCAACATTCTGTTGACTTTGCATTTTTTAGCCAGAACAGTGGTATCATAGTACTTGATCTAAGAAAAGCAACCAGCAGATTTTTCATTCACAATGTTAGAGAATCTTCTAGAAATATTTTACTATTTAACCAAATGAAAACACACCAGTGTATACATTTTCTTAAGTACTGATGAATGAATACACATTTTTCGTACAATTTTCCTATCATATTTCTATGTTGGCACAGGAAAACATGGCATGAAATCAAGAATATATCAATAAGGATATTCTCTGTGTCCCCAACCAGTCTTAAGAAGCAAGAGAGAACCCTGAGATTCAATGCAGAGGGATCCTAGTAGACATCAACGCAGAACATGTCTCCAATGCACAACTGTCCTTCTACTCCCAACTTCTAAAAATCTATGGTGATAACTGCACTGCACATAAACTGGCAGAAACCACATAGCTGATGAATGTTTATAGACTAGAGCCATCTGTGGTGAATGGAGTGAATAAATAAAATCACCCTCTATACGAGTGGTTCTCAACCTTCCTAATGCTGTGACCCTTTAACACAGTTCCTCATGTTGTGATGGCCCCCAACCAAAAAATTACTTTCATTGCTACTTCATAACTGTAATTTTGCTGTTATGAATCGCAATATAAATATCTGATATTTATGCAGGATATCTAATATGCAAGCCCTGTGAAAGGGTCTTTCGACACCCAGGGGTGGTGACCCACAGGGTAAGAACCACTGCACTACAGTGTACCACTTATACTCTAATGAGCATTTGTATATTCTAAACTTAGCACTGTGCTCCAATACATATGAGACAAACACAGAGAGTCAAGTGTGGGTTCCAGCACCCACATCCTAACCATCCTAACCTCCCACAGCTCACGACCACCTGTAACTACAGCTCCAGGACCTCTGACCTCCTCAAGCACTGAACGTGTGTGTATAAGCCCCATAGATAACATACACACACACACACACACACACACACACACACACACACACACACGAAAATAATAAAAACATGTAACTGGAAATAATTAAAATACACAATTACCTCACTTTATGGAATTGAAAACATCAACTATAAAGTAAAGTTCCATCCTTTAGGGAAGGGGATATGGCTTTGTAGGTAAGAGCACTTTCTGTATAAGCAAGAGGTTATGAGTTCACATCCCCAGTACCATAGAACAGCCTGACGTGGCCACTCATGCACGTAACCTCTGCATTTGGGGAGTGGAGATCAGGGCTCCGGGAGCTCACCTACCAGTCAGCCCAGCTGAAATGGTGAGTTTTGGGTTCAGTGAAAGAACTTGTGTCAAGAAATAAGGTGGAGAGTGACATCCTCTGTGCGTGCTCATGCCTGGAAGCATGTAGCACACACACGTGTATGCACACACACCCGGCAATACTAAAAACTCCCTCTGTATAGATACTTTTGATAACCACCACATACGGTGCTTTCCCAAATTATGCTGTTCATACTACAGAGGAGCAGTCTTCAATTTTCAATAGATTATTTCTTCTATTCCATCCACACTGCTCAGGAATTCCTAGACAGTCAGATTATAGTGCAGTAATCTTGTCCTCTCTAGAATAACCTGACCTAACCTCTTCAGTTTCCCAATTATTCATTAATTATTCTCCAAGTAGCTTCAGTTATGTCCCAAACCTGCAGTTAAGTCTTCCCAGAAGTTACCCAAGAAGATGCTAGAGATACATTCAAGAAACGCAATGAAGCCTACCATTTCAACAAAAAACATACTTTTTTTTTTAAAAAAAACTTTTAAAATGTTATTTACTTTGTGTGTACATGCATGTTTTCATGCATAATATGGCAGATGTGTGGAGGTCAAAGGACAACTTGCAGGAACTGGTTTTCCACTTCCTCCCTGTAGGCTGATATACCCCACTGAGGTCCTAAGGCTCAGCAGCACCTGCTTTTTTCTACCAAGCAATGTAGTCAGCCCAAAACTATTAATTAGCCAAATTTTTTTGGTTCTTGGTTGTCACAAAAAGGGAACATGTGAACCACTGGGGGGAGATGTCATTTTTATCTAAAAATGTCATTTAAAAATGAAACATTTGGGGGATCATTAAGGACCCTGATTAATGTGCACATTTATTGTATCCATAGTTTTAAAAATGAAATTATGGAACTTGATTTATCTAATTATGACTCTGTGGTTTGGTAAGATCAAACATCAAGGAAAACTCATACAAATTTTTAGAAGCCTAATTTATATGCTTTTATACAAATAATGTGTAATGTGAGTTTTTCATATCTATGTGAGTTCAGGTGTGTGAACACATGATTGTGTGTGTGTGTGTGTGTGTGTGTGTGTGTGTGTGTGTGTGTGTGTGTGTGTCCCAGAGGACAACCTCAGGTAACATACTCAGAAGCATTGTCCACCTCTTTTAATATAGTCTCTGGCCCAGAGCTCATCCATTCAGCCCCAGGGATCTACCTGCCTGTGTCTCCAGTTTGTGGGACCACAAACCACCACACCCAGCTTTTCCATGAAATGTTCTGGGGTTTGAACAAAGGTCTCCATACTTGCAAGTTAAGCACTTTACTGACTAGGTGATCTCAGCAGTAAGAGAGCGTCTAGGCTAATCCAACTTTTAAATTAAAGAAAGGGAGAGTACCAAGCACCTCAAAGTCATGAAGCAGGCAAGGGCCACAGCTTCATAAATCTCCCTTCTTTCTGTTTATTGCTTCCAACAAACTGAGCAAAGTCTGACAGCTATTAAAAAAAAAAAAAAAAAAAAAAACTAAAAAAGCACAAATGCCCACTGAGGAATTAGATGACCTACTTTGCTCAAATTTATTGCACCAACTCAACTTCTCTAAATTCAAGGAAGAGTGATATTTGCCACCTTCAGTCTCACCACTTGTATCAAGAGGTTTTTAAAAGGTCTATCATCCTTCATCCAGTAATGACATTTCTCAGAGCAAATTCTAGAAAGATAATCAGAAATGCACACACAAATATATTTTAAGGGATGGCCACAAAAGGGAACCTTTGCTGGCCTCAGGGGCACCCACCTTTAATACCAGCACTCAGAAGGTAGGGGCAGGCTGGTCTATGCATCAAAAACAACAAGGGCTGCATAATGAGACCCTGTGTCAAAAAAAAAAAAAAAAAATGAGCACCCTTGTACACTGCTGGTAAGAATGTGAAATGGTCCAGCCACTATGGAAACTGGCCACAAGTTTCCTCAAAAGTTAAAAGTGACCAACTATGTGACTCAGCTTTATTAAGTTTATCTGAGTTACAGCACCAAGGTCTGCCCATCAATGCTCACAATGGCTAAGGTATGAAACCAACATAGATGTTCATCAGTAGGAGAATGGAGCCAGAATAGGTGGTGCATACACAATGGATGGTATTTTTCATGCACACAGAGGAATAGTTGACAGACAAATTAATTCATCTCCCAACCCTCATCAGAGATGCTTCTCTCTACAGTAGAGGGTGATTAATTCAGAGACTCACAACTGGGCAATGAGCAGGGAATAAGAGACTATGGAGTTCTCAGCTCTCAACAGTTACATCTACATCATACCCCCTCCTCCCAAGGCTCAGGATCAGTGCAGGAGAGGGAGGAAAAAAAGACATGAGACTCCAAGAAAACAGATATCTGCAGGAAAACAGAGTCTGTGCACAGGAACTCACAACAGCTGTGACTGTGTGGGGAAATGTCCCCCTAAAGGAGTGGCACTATTAAGAGGTGTGGCCTTGTTGAAGTAGGTGTGCCCTTGTTGGAGGAAGTGTGTGGATGCGGGGGCAAGCTTTGGGTCTCTTTTGCTCAAGCTTCACTGAGTATGACACTCAGTGTACTTCCTGTTGCCTGCACTGCATATCGACATGTAGCAGCTCCTTCTCCAGCACCATGTTTGCCTGCACACTGCCATGCTCCCTGCTATGATGATAATGAACTAAACCTCTGAAACACTAAGCTATCACCTCAATTAAATGTTTTCCTTTATAAAACTTTATAAACTTTATAAAACTTTATAAAACCCTAAGATAGACTGCACGCACAAGACCAGGCCAGCCCAAATGCCAGCACAAACAGGGGAAGGGCATGAATTCTCCCCCTGGCTGAGGAGATATTGGTAACTGATGGCTATTGAGGGAGGAGATCAGTTTTCTTTAGGGATCGAACCCTGAGAGGCTCCTCTTGCTCCAGTACATGGTCCTATGCCCACGTACACTAAGTGTACTCAATGGGTTAAGAGCAAAGCACACAAAGTTGGGAAAGAAAAACAAGAGGTAGAAGTAGGGAAGAAACTGGAAGCTAGGGGAAGGGGAAAGTTTTGACCAAAATATATTATATTTAAAAAACACATTATATATGAAAAAGACATTATATGCATGTAAGAAATTCTCAAACAATAAAAAAGAATGACATGTTGCTTCCAGGAAAATGGATAAAATGGGAGGTAACCACAGCAAGTAGGTGAAGCCATTCTCAGACAGACAACTACTACATGTCTCCTCTCATCTGTGGTTCCCAGGTTTTATGCAGACACATAAAATTATAAATGTACAGGTGGCACAAATGTAGAAACAAAACTGTCCAGGGGACAAAGAGAACTAACAGGGGGAGGCAGGGAGGATGGGGGCTAGAGGGAATATGCTTAAGTACATTGCATACTTGAAAATTACCTTATATGATCTGGTGTAAAAAAAGGAATGTTTAGGGTATTCAATTAACTGTTATTCCCAGGGATAAGGAACTGTTACAGTGGTCAAAGAATAACACAGAGGACCAGCTGGAAGGGAAAAAAAATGATATACTCAAAAGATGAAATATATCCAGTTTAAAAAAACAAATACACTCTTGACTAACATTGCAACTGTGTGTGTGTATGTGTGTGTGTGTGTGTGTGTGTGTGTGTGTGTGTGTGTGTGTGTTTAAGCACAAAGAGAAAAATCAAAATATTTATAGTAACTTCCCAGGTACTGAAGATAAAATTACAATTAAATGCAATGAACAGACCCCGAAGGTGTGACTCCATCTTTATGATCGAGTACATTCATTTACTTGTCCATAAATAAGGATGATAAAATCTCTCAGGACTACTATGAGAATTAAAAATGAAAAGCATTTAAATCGTGCTTGGCATATGATAAGCAATCTCGGTTTGTTTAACATATCACAGATGCTATCAACAGCAAGCAGCATTTGCAACAATTCCCTAGTAAAGTAATAAATGAAAATCTGTCAAAATTCTAACACCTAAGAGGCTAGAGAGGTGGCTCAGTGGTTCAAAGAAGTTGTTGTTCTTGCAGAGGGACTGGTGTCTGGTTCCCATCACTCACATGGCAGCTCACAACCATCTGTAACTCCAGCTCAGGGAATCTCACGCCCTCTTCTGGCCTCCGTGGGCATGGCATACACATGGTATGCACACATATATGAAGGAAAAACACACACATAAAAAAGTAAATAAGGAAATATTTTTAGAGATTTTTATTTCATGTGTACGAGTTGCTTTGCCTGCATGCGTGGACGTGCACAACACACACATCTGACAGAAGTCAGAAGAGGGAGTCAGAACCTTTGAACTGGAGTTACAGCAGGGTAACTGTGAGCAGCCATGAGGTTACTGGGAATCAAACCCAAGTCCTCTAAAAAACGTGTGTTCTGAACTGCTGCTGGGCCATCTCTCCAGCCCCAAGGCATATTTCCTTAACGTTAAACACCTATAGTTCAATAGTTATACTTAATGGCCTAATAGGTTCATAGTAATGTCTGGGTTAACCATTTAGCTTTGTCCATTTCCAGTGGTGACTGCACAATATTTATCTTCACTTGCTCCTCTCCCTACCATTAGCTTTAAGCTCCGTTCTTCGTGGCTGCATGTAATATTGCTGGATCTTGATTGGCAGTTTGTGTGCACAGTTTTAATTTTCCTCCTCAAAAATGAGTCTTGAAACAGAAGTGCTATCTCAAATGGTATGAAATGTCCTTGGCTCTCCTCCCAGACTAACCTGTCTGTGATGCAGGCACACGCTGGCTGCCCCAAAGTGCTGAGTTAGCCCTTTTTTGAAACTGCTGTAAAGGCCTTAACTGGTGTTTCATGCACGTGTCTTATTTTTTGGTACAAGTGCTTGTTGAGAATGTCTTGGTTCCTTTCATTCCATTTCAAAAATCTTATTCTTTCTCGGCGAGACCGCTCTGGGGTAACGGCTCTTGCCTGGCTAAGCCTGGCGACTTGAGTTCGATCCCCTGGCCCCGTGTGATGAAAGGAGAGACCTGACTCCCACAAGTTGCCCTCTGACCTCCACATGTGTGTACACAAGTCTGCATGTAACACGAGGCAATGTACTAATAGTTAATATCTCTCTTTTCCTTTGGATCACTACAGCAGCTCCCCCCTCACTTAAGTTTCAATGTTGCTATGTTTTTATAAATACCTATGTTTCTATAAATTCTCCAAAATGATGAAGATTCTACTTTATCAGCTAAAACCGGAGTCCTTGTCTATTAGGACTCCACACTGAAAGTTTTGTTTTGTTTTCAAGACAGGGTTTCTCTGTCACACTGAAATATTTATGGATGGAGTGTTATGACACAGGGCATACATCAAAATAATCAGGGGCTCCGGAAAAGAATGGTGCAGAGGTCACAAGAATAGGATGGGAGTTTGAGATAAGGGGCAGGCACACCAACACCCATTCTTCAGTCTCCGCTCTCCATCTAATTTTTTTTAACTACATTGTTTTTTTGTTAACCTTTAAAAGTAGACATGTTGATTAAAATAACGTCTATAAAAACACCTCTACCAAGATCATCAAAGGCAGATAACTCAATGATTATAAAAAGAATGGGACCAAAACTATTTAAGGCAAAGTCAAAACTGAAGTCAACAGCTACTGCACCCAGCATCCCAACAGGACTTGTCACAGATAGAACTCCCACAGATAAGAACACACTCCAAGGCCTTTGCCTTCGGCATGCCATTCTGGCTCTCTAAGACAACCTCAGTATTTATATCGTGCATTGCAGGAGCACAATCGCGCCTCTGTATGTGCCCACATGAACATTTGATAAGTCATTTTACTATGTAGCAGCATTAAATAATCCAAATTCTCTTGGTGCCTAAATCATATCTTGGTATCAAGCTGGGCACATCATAAACAACACTTGCAGATTCACAGCTTGCAACAACAGAGCGTTGCATTGGTATCCAGAGGCATGTGAGCTAGGCCAGCATTTAAAAGGGGGTGGGGGTGGAGTCTGTACACATCCTTTTCCAGGATATACATGAGGAAACATCACCTGCCTAGTACAGAAAGCCTTTGACCTTGGAGTCAGGTGACAAAGGTGAGGGACTAAGTAGCTTTTCTAAGGACAAAGGGAACAAGAGCTACACCCAAACAAGGGGTGAGAAGACAGGAACAAGGGAAGTTTCTCAGGCTCTTCGCCACAATTTTAAAAATGTATCAAGTGTATTCACAGTATGTTTCTTTAACAACCTAGTATACACATGGAGTTATTTGGAGCACCCTGCAGTATACTGTGATCACCTCTAAATTACTTAGGGGGGAAAAAAACAGTACTTCCATCATTCTCCATGAAAATAATTTCTTCCAACTGGCAAGGAGCAGAGGCTGAGTCTCCTCCCATTACTGAGCCATGGACTGGTTACAGTGGGGTGGGATTCAAGGAGTTAGTGTATAGAATTTCCTCTAACACTTCTTCCTGCCGTAAAACCCTGTGGTTCTGAGATGGGGCTTAGGCCTGAGAGCCACTAAAGGGTGCACACACCAGTTCGCTTCCTGAACACCCTGGCAAAGCTGCTCTCCTATAAATAGTCAAGCACGAAAGAAACATGTGTTGAATTCAACCGACAATATGCAAACTATGCATAACTGTCAGAGTGCCCACACACTATCAGGTATCATATTGTGTATTATTTGAAAACTCATAAACAAGCTCTAAAATGTTCTTTAAAAACTGTCTATTTTATATGTGTGTGTGTGTGTGTGTGTGTGTGTATATATATATATATATATATATATATATATATATATATATACATACTATATGTGTACTAGCTTTTAGTTTTGATGGTACTATTTTTTTTCTTGTTTGTTTAGTGAAAATTCATTGTTCATGGTTTTTTTTTTTTTTTTAAGTAAGTAAAACTATAGGCTCAATACAAAAGAAAACAGCAGCAAATTTCAGTCCAGACGTGATCTCTGACCTCCGGCAATCCCAGTCAAGCAGCTCTTAGCTGCACAGGCAATCCCAGTCAAGCAGCTCTTAGCTGCACAGTCTCCTCTACTTCTTATCTGAAAAACAATGGGTTGTTCAAAAATAAAACTTCTATGTGGCAGAGTTGCTCCTGTATACATTAACTTCCAATACTTCATTAATGTCTAATTTACACAGAGACAGAATCTACTTAAGGGCTTTTGATTTTGATCCACAATCAAGTGTTTGCTAAGAACAAGATAATTCCTTGTAGTTTTATACTATAGAAACATAAACACAAGGTAACATTTCTCATGATCTCCTGAAAATTACAATTCAAATTTACCTTCCTATGACCTTGACTATTTAAATTAAATTACTTAGAAAGTATCGGGAATTTTACCCCCCAAAAATATGTGGTTTCTATTTTTCAAATGGAGATGTTTCTGTAACTTCCAAACATTATTTTTATGAGGGACAATTTTAAAACCCAGCTCCAACTCAGTCCCCCTCTCCAAACGTGAATTGCTACTAACATGAAGTATAATTTAAAAGGACGCACAGAGGAGCCCTTCAATAAAGAGAAACTGACTGCTTTCACTCCAGCAGGAGGACCTCTGTGAGTTTGAGGCCAGCCTAATCTACACAGTAAGTTCCAAGACAGTCAAGGATATGGGAAGGAGAGAGGGAGGGGGGATCTGGAAATGGTATCTTCGGGGTTGGGCTGGGAACAGAGCTCAGTGGGCAGAGTGCTTGTCAAATAAACTAGTCATGTGGTACCCATGTGTAACCCAAGAGACTCAGGAATTCAAGGTCATTCATGGCCTCATCAAGGTCAGCCAGGCTGCCCACGAACCTGTCTTTCTTTTTTTTAAGGGCATCTCTGAATTGGCTATTGCCATGGCATTTCCACCCATCAGAAGCTGTGTGTCTCATATTCATCAGCCATCCAAGAGAGCCCCCAGAATCTACAATGAATGGCATTTAGCTACACAAGCCCCCTTAAGGGGTCTACAGACAAAGCAGAAGACAGACATGCATATATTTCAGGTGCTCTGAAGTTAAGAGTACATCTGAGCCACACAGTCCTGCACAAAAGAGACAGGCTTCAGCTGAAATGGAGGAGGTGACAGCCTTCCCTGCTCCAAGACTAATTGGGGAAACAACTTCTATCTCCAACTGCTTCCTGCTTCTGTGTAGAGAGCTAAGAAAGAGATTAATTCTTTTTCTTACTCTTAACATATTTTTATTAATTTCTTGAAAATTTCACTTAGTCATACAATGCATTTTGATCACATTCACCTCTCAATCCCCCCCCCAGCTCCTCCCAGATCCATCTCCCACTCCAAACCGCTCATTCCTCAAAAGCCTTTTAAGTTACATACTTGGGCTCAATGGTACCACCTCGCTGAAAGTCTCCCTGGCACAACTCCCAGGGTGCCTGGCCCTATGGCCAGATGCTATCCTGTACCCTGAGTTACATAACACCTCTTGGCTCTGCCCTCTGGAATTGGCTATCTGCTACTGCCTCCTCCCCACATTTATGAAAGAAAGTATTGTGCTCGACACTGATGGTCCCAGTTGATGGGCCCCTCCCTAGAAATGTCTAAAAGATAATAAGTAATTTATTCAGATCAACATCCTCTATACAGAATATAATACATTTCAAAGTTGGCAATAAAACATTCCAAATAGGCTTGGTCACTACAGATGACGACATAGAACAAACAGGCTACAGAGCCTAATCCTCCCCTCTGACTCCACACACAAGCAGGCTTGACTCTGCACGGTGGTTGACTTTGGTCTATGACAATTACAAATATAGGAGGGGAGAATTCAGAGTTGGTTCACTGCACCCTAAGAAATGACACCCTAGAAATGCCAACCATAAGCCAACAGTAACAACAAAACCAGCACCCGTCCCTGACAGCCCACCAGGTGGGGTGCCCCAAATGCATTCTTCATTTTAACCCAACTAACCACAACTTGTGTAGAAGCTCAACTTTACAGACAGGGGAACTGAGAACACTGTTCAATGAACTCTGAAATACCAAACATCTGGTCCTTTTAACAGAAAGAGCTGCTGTATGGAGTTGCGTGCGATTAAGCACACAAAGGCAACCTTGATTCCAACGCATTTAACTTCAGAACTCTCAAAACAGGACAGTTACACATAATTAACACATAATTTCTACTGAATATTTCATGAAATAAATCAAGCCCATCAAACTGAAAGAAACTGTAGTATGACCAACAAATCAGAGATTGTTTTATATTTCATAGACTAAATCTAATTCTTTTTTGGTGCAGTCTAATTAATCATGTCCAGTAAACAACTTTGTGAAGGGAAGTGTCAGCCTCATTTTAGCCATGATTCTTAAAAGTAATCTCCAGCCTAAAGCACAAACATCCTGAAGGATACTAACGTGTTTAAACACTGTGACTGTCCACAGCTGTGCCTAGCTTCAAGGTGGACCCAACAAGGATGTAAAGGACCAGTCATCACCCTGTTGTTCGTATGAAAATCTCTCCCTCAGTCATCATTTCCTCCAGAGTATCCGAGTGCCCCCTCTGCTCTACTCCAGCTCTGTTCTGAGAGAATATTTGGTCCTTGGCTCCATCTCATAGAATTCAGAGTCACTGAGTAAGTGTGGTTTTGCTATCTAGCTTATGCTGTGGTGGCTCTTCATAACTAATTTTGCTACTGTTATGAATCATAATGTAAATACCTGTGTTTTCCAATGGTCTTACGTGACCCCTGTGAAAGGGTTCAAACCCCCCCCCCAAGGCATCATGACCCACGAGTAGAGAGGCACTGTATTAGAGCAATGCAAGCAATGAAGAGCAATGCTGTTAAACCCTTCTAGAGTCTGAGCACCCGGGACAGAAGGCAGCATGGAAACCGCCCACCTGTCCATCGAGCCATGCCCTACACAGACAACATGCAAACACTGGACAGGAGACTTGGGTCTGTAAGCAGAGGTATGCCCTGATGGGTGTGACTCACCCAGCTCCCAGACCACCCTTCTCAACCTATTCATGAGAGAATATATATATATCAGGCTTCGGAATTCACATTGTGATTATACTAAAAACTAATTCTCATGTGGACCTAAAAATGGGGGTGGAAAGGAGACTTGGAGAGGGCCAAGTGAGGCAGTCATGTCTCCCACCTTGGCAGGCCTATTCAGCATGGCTGCCAGTTACATCAGCCCTATGTGCAGGGCAATCTCTCTCTACAACAACTGCACCTCTTGAGATGGTCAAACCCATCAAACCAGGAGCTACACAAAACTTGGTTTTGTAGACTCTCTATTTTACAGATTAAAAACTCCTTTCGTCAATCTCAACTAAAGGTATTATTACTGGAAATCAGTAGCACATAGTATTTTTTTTCTTACCTATGAACATGAAGGTTTTGAAATTATTTTTTGAAAACTCTAAAATCCTATTCCCAGAAACAATCAAGTGTTTGCTAAGAACAACAAGATAATTCCTTGTAGTTTTATACTATAGAAACATAAACACAAGGTAACATTTCTCATGATCTCCTGAAAATTTACCTTCCCATGACCTTGACTATTTAAATTAAATTACTTAGAAAGTATCGGGAATTTTACCCCCCAAAAATATGTGGTTTCTATTTTTCAAATGGAGAAGTTTCTGTAACTTCCAAACATTATTTTTTATGAGGGACAATTTTAAAACCCAGCTCCAACTCAGTCCCCCTCTCCAAACGTGAATTGCTACTAACATGAAAAGATTAATATCTGAAAATTCTTCTATGAAATAAATCAGCAAACATCACTCTT
Organism: Phodopus roborovskii; assembly: GCF_943737965.1. Taxonomy (NCBI): domain Eukaryota; kingdom Metazoa; phylum Chordata; class Mammalia; order Rodentia; family Cricetidae; genus Phodopus; species Phodopus roborovskii. Next base: position 28,799,643 of record NW_026126525.1, on the reverse strand, counting down.
CAACAAAAAAAGCATTTCCATTATGACTTCAGAGCAATGGTCTCACCTGACCAAGCTATGCATAAGTGGCACAGTTTCAGAACACTAAGACACAGCAACCCAATCAAAGCGACAACCTCATGTAAAGGAAGAAGGGGAGACAGGAGAGGAGATGAGGAGAGAAATAAGATGTGAAGAGCAAAAACTTAAAAGGAATTTTTTTTAATAGTAAAGTCATTTGCAATGAGCAACTGTATCACTTCTTCACAAATGAAGTATGTTGAATAGCCCTGATATACAAACAAAATCCAACATGAGCATTAAGTAAATTAACCCTATCAATATGCAAACAATCCCTCTAAATCTAGAAATCAGCCAAAGGACATATGGGGCGGGCACATGGGTACATTTAACACTCTCCATATTCACCGCTTTATATGTCATTCTCTGCCACGGTGACAACTGAATACTTAGTGCTCTAACTCGAGTTCCTGCTGATACTGCCACGGGAACACACATCTGTCAAATCAGTGTGGAGAGCCCAAGCATTGTTTGACTTGTGCAAAGGTAATAAAGATGGCTTCAAAAGACAAGTAAAGCTTTTCCTGAGGAATGAGGTCACTTCCTGAAGAACGTTCTAGACTTGCCTCTTCTTAGAGATCCAGACTTATCCTCCTAATCTCAAGCAACTCAACAAAATTCAGTTCAGTCCCATGAGCTGTGAAAAAAGGAGTCCACACATAGCTCTTTTCACTGCAAGTAAACCCATGACTGTTCCTAATATAACAAAGACTACAGTGAGCCTTAGAGTCGACATGAGCAGCAAAGGGAAACAAGAGTATGTAGGTCAAAAGTAAATCAATCTCACTGATGGGGTCTTAAGCGGATTAGGGGAAAAGTTAGATGTGAGCACTTGGGAAGCAAGAATAGGGGGATGAAGTCTGCAGGCAGACTTGTCATCATGGAAAGTCAGGCTGTGGAGAAGCTAAGGAAGGAGGAAAAACAGGATGGGTGGTTTGGCTGCCCACAACAAGGGAGCCTCGGGAACCTAAAATATATGATATCTCATCTCCAGGCAAGACACCACTCCTCCCCAGGGAAGGGGCTACCAGGAGTTGTTGGGAGACAGAAGCATCAGATGAACAGATCAGGTTTTTGTTGTTGTTTTTTTTAAAAACAGGGTCTCATGTAGGGCACCCTGGCCTTGAGTGCCTGATCCTAAAGTGCTGGAATTAATAACATATACACTACTACACCCTGTTTATGTGTTGCTGGGAATCAAACCCAGGACACATGCATGCCAGGCAAGCACTCTACCAATAGGCTATAGCCCCAGCCATGAAATGATCTGTCATTTCTAAGTTACCTTTTGAAGCTGATTGGATGATGGTATAGGACTAAATCAAGGTGGAACTTTTCCTTTTAAATCTCACTAGTCTATAGAGTTCTTTCTAAAGACCACAGACATAAAGATACAGAGTGTGGTCCTGAAGCAGAACCAAGAGGACTCCACAACTGAACAAGCAGGTGCCATCACTCCACACACACTACCACTGTCTGCACACAGCTACTAGCCCACGTCTCCATGCACATCTTCCCAAGATGACCCGAGCAGCTGCAGGGGTCTTGTGATTTTTCTCCTCTATATTTTATTTTCACTGATTTTTTTAAGACAAAAAATTAATGTGTGTTATAATTTCACTAGCTAACTTGATGAGATCCAGATCACCTGGCAGGTTAAGAAGCCTGAGGGGAATTATCTTGATAAGAGCCATTAAAGAGTAAAGAGGGACCTGCTCTTGTGGGTGGCACCCTTCCCGGTATAGGATCTTAAACTGTGTGTGTGTGTGTGAGTGTGTGTGTGTGTGTGTGTGTGTGTGAGAGAGAGAGAGAGAGAGAGAGAGAGAGAGAGAGAGAAGAAAGTGAGCTGAGCCCAGGCCTTGGACACAATGTGACCAGCTGCTTTAAGCTTCTATTACCTTGACTTACCCTCTATGATGAACTGTACCCTCAACTGTGACCCAAAACATGAGCCCTTCCCTCCTTAAGCTGCTTGTCAGGGTTTTTTGTTTTTGGTTTTGGGTTTTTTTTTCCTAGTTATAATACAAGCTGTCTTGGTTAGTTTTCTCCTAGGTACTGTAACAAAGAGTGTGAAAGAAGTCAGGCATACAGTCCTTTCTCAGGGGAAGCTGACAAGTATGGCTTCCTTACATGTCTATAGCTTTGGAAATGAGGAGTTAAGATGCTGGTACTCAGGAAATGGGGAAGGGGCGAGCAGGGGATATTGGTACTCAGCTCACTTTCTCCTTTTCTACTTTTTCTTCATTCATTCTTGGTCTTTAGCACATAAGATAGTGGTCCTGGTAGGTCTCCCCTCCTTCATTAATCCTATCTAGAAACATAGACACTTAAGGTGTGTGCCACCCTTGACTTTTAAATGCAGTCAAGCCGATAATGAAGATGAACCATCTATCACAGGGCAGCCCAGGCCATCTGCAAATTGTGCTCTCCTTGGCCCAGCCTTGGGCCTCAGTTTCTTGAGGGAGGAATTTTTTTTTTTTTTTTCTTTAAACAAAGCAAAGAAGATGACTCCTTCAACCAAGCCAGGTATTGTACATCTGCTGGAAGATTCACTTTCTGACTCAGCTGCCTTCCCTAGGTTTCCTGTGTCTGCAAACTGCCACCATGACTTTTTTCATCAGGTTAAGCCTAACAATCTCTCAAATCTCAGCTTAAATGTTCATCAGATTGCAACCCATTATCCTCTCCAGTTTAATAATGCCCTGAACTTCAAATTCTCTCAACACATCCATTAACCACACATTTAGACCCATGTTTAATATGGACTCCCCAAGGAGACCACTGCCCAGGGGCAGGGATTATGACTTGCTAGCTACTGCCAAGCAGTAGGACTCTATTACCTACTGCATTCATTTTGAATAAAGCCACAAAGGGCCTTCATGTTCTCCACTAGGAAGACAGCCATGCCATTAAGTGATAAAGGGAATGCTGGAATACTGGTTCCTTGGATAAAGTCAAATTCTATCTGGGGAATGTTTGAAGAAATAGTTGGGAGTCTGGGCTATATATAAGAGGGAGCTATCAAACATCAAATGATCAGAAAACTAAGTGACCCACCAATGCAGAAGGGGTAAGAAAAGAAGCAGGCAGGAAGCTGATTAGAGAATATCTCTGCTGTCAGGAAGGAAACAAAGGGTTGGTATTCCTAATAATAAAGGAGCTTATAAAGCAAAAACACTAGAAACCCAAAGAAAGGAGGGCTAGGGGAATGGGCAGTTAAGAGGCAGAAATACAAATGCAACTTTACCGTGTAATAATCAGTCTCATTCAAATACCGTGTAATAATCAATCTCATTCAAATCGAGGGTGGAAATTAACTTAGTAAAACCCCCAAAGGTTTAAAAACGTATTTCATGACATAGCTGCATATACACAAACAGGCACCTACCGAGGAAAACACTAACTCTAACTCTCAGGCTGTATCTGTAAATATCTAACAAAACTGCACATTCACTTGGCTTCTGACTGTACAAATCCACTTCTAAGCAGTTGCCTGAAGTGTGAAACAATAAAATTAGAAGCAGCACGTGTATATTCACCACAGTATACTTTATATCAGCAAAAGATTAGGAACAACCCAAATTCTGATACACTCAGTGAGGTGTTCTGTGGCTGTCAGAAAGAAAAATAACTGAGAAGGAATGATTTTCAGAACACATCAAAAGAAGGCATATACTACAATTTATATTAAAAAGAGAGATAAGAGCATAGCCGGTTTATATTTATTTCATTTTATTTATTTTGTGACAGGGGCCAGAAGTGGGCTTTGGATTCCCTGGAGCTGGAGTTACAGGTTGGGGGCTGTCACAGAAACTGGGAACTGAACTGTAATCTCCTGAAAGAACAGCAAATACTCTTTAACTGCTCAGCCATCTCTCCAGGCCCACCTGTTTATACTTAAATCAACAGACATTTTCGAATGATTTCTTACTAGAGGGAAAAAATAGGGGTAACTCCTTTCCATATACCTTGTTTTGTGAATTTTGTCTTTGGAAACTACCACAGATGACTGTAAAATAACATTACATCTTATAAGTTATTATGTTTCAAAGTGAGTATAGCCAGTTGTTGGCTTAACCACACAGAGGAGGATTATTATGGTATGTCTGAGAGGCATGCCAAGGGCCCCCACCTTCTGGTATTCACACCCATACACAATCCCTCCTCTTTAGAATGGAGCGGGTTTGGAGACTTTCCTGTGAAAACAGAATGCAGAAGAATGCCAGGGTTACAGTAAAGCAACATATCCGCAACAAAAAAGCAACAGCTCAGTTCCTGCACTCGGTTTTGTTTTATTAATGAGAGATTTGAGTATAATGTATCCATTTGGCCTTTAAGAGAGAGAGAGAGAGAGAGAGAGAGAGAGAGAGAGAGAGAGACGGCCTGGTCTAAGTGCTGGTTCCAGGACAGCCAGGGCTATGCAGAGAAAGCTGGTCTCAAAAAAAAAAAAAAAAACTAACTAACTAAAACAAAAATGATGTTCTGATGCATGCCACACATAAATGACCTTGATTACATTATGCTGAGTGAAATAAGTGACCCACAGGAGAAGAAATGCTGGTAAGACTCCACATATGAGGTAGTCAGACCCTGATGTTTTATACAGGGCAGGGTATGGGTGAGTGGAGAGTTACATTGAATGGATACTGTGAATCCACTCAATCCAATCAGCTCAACTGTGGAACATGAAAATGTTCTACAGACAGAAGAGGGTGATGAGTGAGCAACAGCAAAAATGTGCTTTGTGCCATCAAATTGTACACTTAAATATTGTCAAGGTGGATAATGACTGTGCCATGAAGAGCGCATGCCTGGCACATGAAATTCGAGGTTTAATTCCCAGCACTAAAGGAAAAGAAATGAAATTCTGACCAACATCCAGAAAGGACTTAAATACTGCCAAGGGTGAGCTGGAATACACCACAGAAGGCACTGTGCCCCCACCAGTTGAAATGACTGTGACCCCAGAAAATATCATGGCAGTTTATGAGAAGCTCAGCTGCACCCCAAAGAAACAGAGTGCCACCAACCGTGAGATAATGATGCTCCCTGTGGTGTAAGCTGGGAGGTTCGGGAGAATCAGTCACATAGCAATAGATAATTAGTGCACACAGTACATTTGCTAAGCATTCTTAGGGGCGTATGCCCTGCATCCAGAAACAATGTACCAATTCCAGTCTGGGGTCATGTGAGAGGAAATACATAAAGCATATAATGTCTATGAAAGGCATGCAAAAGAATTCAGGGCAACTGATTCCATATCAGCTGGAGAATGGTGGCATTCACACAATGAAACAGTCAACATGGATAAAAGAACTGCCCATTTCCCACAACTGCAGGGAATCTCAGACACTTCACACAGTGGGGGGACTTCATAGACACCTGTATTGTTTGTTTCAATAGGGTTTTATTTAGTTGGTTGATTAGTTTGGGTTGATTTGTTGTTGTTGTTGTTGTGTTGTTTTGTTTTGTTTGTTTTAAGACAAGGGTCTCACTATGTAGCTCTGGCTGGCTGTCCTGGAACTCACTATAGATCAGCATGATCTCCAACTCAAAGATCCAACTGCCTCTACTTCCTAAGTACTGAGATTAAAGGTGTATCTGTCTAGTTTGCTTGTTGAGATAGGGTCTTGCTATACAGGCCTGGTTGGCCTCAAACCCACAGCAACCCTCCTGCCTCAGCTTCCCAAATGTAATGACATGATTCACCATGTCCAGAGTCACAGATAAATTATTAAAAAAAAAAAAAAAAAGAGCCAGAAAAGACTCTATATTATTGTTGAGAATCTTGTATGAGAGTAATTATTTAATGTTCTAGTGATATTATTTGTGGTGCCATAAAGAACCAGATTTGCAGCTGAAAGAAATTAGTATAAAATGAAGAAATAAATAAATAAATTAGGATGCTAAAACTAAACTGAAAGAACCAATTTGTATGAGAATCCCTAGAACCTGGATGGTAATCTTAAAATTCCACTGTACAAAAAAACAAAACAGGATTCCTTGGAGGGGCCACTGACACCAGGATTAGGGAGAAAATGTCACCCCAGGCAGCAAAGGAGCTACTTTGCTGGGTAACAAATACATGCTCCATCTAATAGTTCAAGAGCCTCCAAAACAAGGTGTCAACAACCAATTTTGTAAATAAAGTTTTATTAGAACACAGCTGTGTCCATTTGTTTACATTGACTGCTTGCTTTCCCTTTATTTTAACAGCTGTATAAGCCATAAGCAGAGGAAAGACAAAAGTCTTCAAATACAAAACAACCGTAGAGGGGAAAAAAAATCTGTCAACCCCTGACCTGATTGCCACTGGGGTACAATGCTTTATGAGAGGGAGACTAGGGAAGGTGTGAACACTTGGTGTGGTTTGAATGGGGATGGCCCCTATAGATTCATATGTTTGAATGCTTGGCTCATAAGAACTGACACTACTAAGAGGTGTGGCCTTGTTGGAGGTAGTGTGTCATGATGGAGGTAGACTTTGAGGTCTCAGATGCTGAAGCCAGGGCTGGTGGGATTGTCTCTTCCTGCTGCCTGTGAATCCAGATATAGAACTCTCAGCTCCTTTTCCAACACACCACCATGCTTTCCCACCAAACCCCCAAAACTGAAAGCCAGCCCCAATTAAATGTTTTCTCTTGGTATCTCTTCACAGCAACAGAAACCCTAAAACTAAAACAGCTCTTGAACTAAAATGAAGACATTGATTTCAATACCACAGGAAGGAAACAGTCCCAAGTCCCAAGCAAAGATGAGGAAGAAGTCAGAAGTGAAGGGAGTAAGGAGGGTACAGAACTTGGGGCTCAATCCTAGGGCAATAATGCTAGCTGATTGCTTTCAGCTGCTCCTAGCCTTCTTCAAAATACACCCATATTTTTTTTAAAGGCTCTAGAACTGGATTCACTGATTAAGATCTACTGAACCTAAAAAAAACAACTGAGGAGAAAAGAATGGAGAGCAGGCAGGTCCAGGAAATGTAAGCACCACGAATACATTAGAGGAGAGCAGAGAGAAAGAACATCTGGGCAAACAAGGAGAGTCCTGGGGGTCAGCAGAAGAGAAGACTGCAGGAAGGAAGAGAAATGAAAAGTATTCTCATAGAAGGCATCTTAATTCCTGTCTCATAACTCACTAATAGGCCAAAACCATCTCACCAGATGGGAGATGGAAGAAAACATATCCTCAGTTAAAAAAAAAAAGTATAAAACAAAAATTCTTTCAATTAGTTCATTGAAGTAACAAGGTATTACACAAACTCTTTTTACAAATAAAGCCACAAATCATTTCATTGACTCATTGTATGTATGAGAAAACTGACATCTAAGACTAAATTAGTTCGTGCTCTTTAACAGCCCTATGTAGTTGAAGTTAAGAAATAGAGTTGAACCACATGAACCCTTTCTTCCCTCTACTGCTGAGGCCTCATCTATAGCCAGGCTTCCTGTCTGGTGACTTCTCTATTATGCTAATAGTCACTACAATTTTTCATTCATAAATAGCAAGACTTTGGTAAATGTGTTAACTACCTCAAAGGGGACCTACTTCAGACCAGCTCATTTTTAAGGTCTCCCGTTTCAGCAATGTGTTCTGCTTTTAATGTTCCTCCTCGGTCCTTTCTGCCCAAAGACGTGCTTTGAGTACATCTGACACGTGAAAAGGCACACGCAGGGCCATGCACTAAAAAGAGCTGATGTCACACCTCTCTAATAATGTCCATGAGTGTTTCTGCATGACTTCCAATCACCAGGACTGGTGTGTCGGACCATTATTCTAGACTGTCGGAGGGATCACAGGGAGTCTCCCCTAGGAGATTAATAAAGTATTTTTAAAGTCTGGGGTGTCCAGAGTCAACTGACTTGTATAGCAACCGAGGGGTCAAGACCTGCCCAGTAAGTTGGGGACCCCGGTGGGACAACAGCAGAAAGGGGAAGCACCATTGTGCCCTCGATCTTTCCCTACTTCACAGCCACTCCCGGCTGCCATGCTTTTCTGTCATCATGCTCCATGCCCATGGAGCCATCTTCACAGCACGACCCCTCTAAAACCATGAGCCCAAAGGAATCTCTCCTCAAGTATTTTGTCTTTGCAATGAAAAATGACCAGTGTAATAATGTTATATGTATTATTCACTCATATCAGGCATTACATTTTAGCAGTAAGACAGCACAGAAAAACTACTTTAGATGTGATTCACAAAAAATAACTCTGACTTACATGTAAAAACAGAGCCTAGGAAGAGGCTAGGAAAGGCAGTCCACAGAGCAACCATCACACGGTTCTGTTATCCTTTAAAAGGGGCAGGCCCTAGCCTGACAGCACGAGCTTCATCCATAAGACCCACGTGACAGAGGGATCCAACCAACTCCCACAAGCTCCACATGCTCGCATGTACCCAGCCATATACATACTCGCAAAATAAACAAACTTCAATTCTTTTTTTTTTTTTTTAAGTACACATCCTTACCACTTAGAAATGGACGTTGAGGCACAGAGTTTGTAGAAAAGACACCAAATTTGGAAAGGATCCATCTAGAAGCTTTGTCAACCTGGAGCTTGTACTTTACAGGCACTGAAGTGGGCACGCTGGGAAAAAGCAGCAGCGATTCTCCATGGGTGAAGCAGAGTGCGGAATGTCGGAGGCTGGAAGACAGAAAGGCAGAGTGGCTTAGTCCTAACATCAGGGCTAAAACAAAGTTCACAGTAGCTGTCACGTGATGTGCTACTAATAAAGTATTACAATTGACAACTTGGTCAAAAACTTGCTTTTGAAACATAAATAAGTACATACATAAATAAGCTGGGCAATGGTGGTGCACTAGCTGGGTGGGTGGTGGTAAAAGAAAAAAGTATCTCAAGGCCAGGTAACGGCAGCAGAATATGCACCTTTAATCCCAGCACTCCAGAGGCAATGGCAAGCAGCTAGCTCACTGTGAATTCAAAGTCAGTCTAGTACCCACAGCCAGTTGCAGGCCAGTAAGGAAGGGCCTGTCTCAAAAACAAAAAGGCATTTCAACTCTCTGTATGGAGATGCAGGACAATGCCAATTAACCTTCCCCGGCTCTAACTTAAAATATTTCTTTTCCACTGCTACCATCTTTCTCAAGTATGTTACAATCTTAAAGGAAATGCCAGTCATAGTTACTTATTTCTTGAGGAAACAGGGTCATTTTGGCTTTAGGACACAGCACCTGGGAACTTGGGACAGTGATCTGGGAGCTACCTTCCTTCCTACACAGGGACCCTTAGGGCACAGGTGCTCTACGATGCTGGGGGTGGTGTCGGTACATGCTCAGTAAGGCCTGCAATTAACCAGTGACTTCGGAAATACCATCCTCCACATACAACTACACAGGCAGAGTGACAGCTGGATATCAAGACTAGTGTGGAGTCACTTATAAAAGTTAAACAGAAAAAAAGGATTTTTTTTAATTGCCTATGTTTCCCACACAGATGCGAAATAGAGATGCACTGTGAACAGCCATGAGAAGACCACTCGGCTACATTAAATAAGCAAGCTACAGAACACTATGTTATATTCTGTATTTAAGAAAGTAGCACGCTCAGCCGGGTGTGGTAGCACATGCCTGTAATTCTAGTACATCGGGGGTGGAGGCAGGAGGATCATGAGTTCTACACAATGCATTAAAAACCAGCTTAGGCTGCAAGAGACCTTGTCTCAAATGGAGTTGGTGATCTCAAAGGCACTCAAAGTGACATGAAAAGTGGGTCAAATAATTACCTAAAGAGAACTAAAGAGGACAGTAAGGAAATAAGGATGGGAGAGTTAAGGGTTCCATTTTATCTTGTGACTTTTGAAACATGTGAGTTTCAAACAAAATTAAACTCAAAACAAGTTCCCTAAATAAGCTGATTCCTCCAGTTTCCAAAAGTTACGTACCCCAGGGTCACTTTTCTGAGGGGAAAAAAAAAAAAAAAAATCAATGGCTACTTCTTTCCTTGTCCCTCGGGAGGACTCAGGAATCCAACACACCCCGAGGACCGACTGGATACTAGCATTGCGTACATCCGAGAGTTTGACTGCAAACTCCACTCCGGGCACCTGGAAGCTCTACTGAGAAGGCCCAGGAGGGTACCAAGACACACCATGAGACTGACAACCGGCATGTCAGCATATGAAAGAGTGCTCTAGAATGCTCACAGCGCGCGCTGACCTGACTTGGGAACTCTAACACCTACAAAATTCTACATGCAGCAGCTGCTTATGTTATTTCCAAAAAAAAAAAAAAAAAAAAAAAAAGGCAAGAAGTGTAAACATCTGAAGTAGAAAAACTAAATAAATAAATGGTGGCTTCCTTGGAAGATTGGCCATACATTATACTTAACCTAGAGCTTGTAGCTAGACATGATGGATTCGCCACAAGTTCTTTCTTGGGGCTTGTTCCTTTTATTAGTTCTTTGAGGATTTTGTACAGTGTGCTTTGATTCATATTCATCTCCCTCCTAACTCTTCCCAGATTCGCCCCCACTTCCTCATCCACCCACCTTTGTATCCTTTCTGTTTTGTTGTTTAAAACTCATCAAGAACAATTAGCGCTGCCCAAATACCCTTCAATGTGTGCCTTTCACTGGGGTGTGGTCGACCTTCCAGGGGCTCCACTCTCAAGAGAAAACTGTCTCCCCTCTCCCAGAACATAACTGCTGCCCACATCTCTATGGCTCAGGGTGGGATTTCAGTCCCAACTCATCCCTGCATGGTGGGATTTTGGTCTGTTTGGGGCTTGCACGGATCTTGTATATGCTGTCACAATTACTACGAGTTTGTATGCGCAGCTGCCCTGCTGTGTCCTGAAGACACTGCTTCCTTGTAGTCATCCTCTGCCTCGGCTTCGTACACTCTCCGATGCTCTTTCACAATGACTCCCCGAGCCCTGGGAGGAGAGTTCAGTATATCTCTTCCCTTAGGGCTAAGCATTCTGCATTCTGGTGCTTTCAGAACCTTAGCAAATTGTGGGTCTCTGTGTTAATCACCATCTCCTGCAACTAGATGCTTCTCTGTTTTTACTCTGCCCCTGAAATACTCTGATATAGTATAAAACTTCAAAAAATAAAAAACCCAAACATTTAAAAAAAAAAAAAAAGGAGACTGAAAGAGGCATTCAAAATAATTTCAAAAATAATGTGCAGAAGTGTTACTAAACAAAAAAGAAAGCAAAACTTTAAAACTGGCTTATTCACAAATGCACACAGTGCTGGTATACAGTAGACACTTGGTATATGTTGAATTGCTACCAGTAGCAAGTGTTCTTCTGAGGGACATCATGGATACACACTGCCAAACTGAATTTAAAATAAGGAGGGGAAATACTGTTACAGTAGTTTTAAATGTGATGTTTGTCTTACACTTTTCTGCAAACAATTGTCATAATGATGATCAGAAAAGCCACTTTTAAAAGTAAAATCTCCAGGGGAAGGTATTAGGATGAATGTATGTGTCCTATCCCCAAATTTACATTCTAACAAATTAACATCAGTAGGGGAGGGAGGACTTTAAGGGGGAAATCAGGGCATGAAGGAGGGGTCCCTGGAATGGGAATGCTACTGTTCCTAAAGGCACAGGAGAGCTTGCTTCCTGTATCTACCAAACTAGGAAGTGGGCTCTCACCAGACACCAGATCTGCCTTGACCATAGAGTTCTCCACCCCAGGATGGTAAGAAATGGATTTGACTCCACAGTATTCCACTTACACATTCCAAACTGACTAAGGCTGATGGCACTGAGCAACAAGAGCATGGCTAAAATCCTCACACACCACTAATAGGAACAAAAAGTCAAAAAGCAACTGCAAAAAAAACTTATGTGATCCTCAAAGGATAAACATTGCCCAGAAATTCCACTCTTAAGTATATAAACACAAAATGAAAATATACACCTCCCATAAAAATACAAGCTCATCGTACCATTTTATACAATTGCCAACTGGTAGAAATAATCCAGATGTTACCTACCAATAAAGCAAAACTAGGGTGTGTGTACCTGCTGGAGTATTACACTACCACAGAAAGAAGTAATGTACTGACATGCATTACACAATGGGTGATCTGTAAAATACACTAATTGAAACAAGCTGATATCCAGGAACAGACAAATCTACACACAGAGAATGCAGATGAACCAGTGCTTAGGAACAGAAGAAAAAAGGAGGAACGATGAAAACATAGCAATTGACTGTGGAGATGTCTGTTCAAATCTGTGAATTCACATTAGCCACAAGTTGTATACTTTGAGTATGGATTCTATCTCAATAAAACTGTTTCTTCTTTCTTAAAAAAAAAAATACCTACACTCAAACTCATTTATCAATAACCCAGTATCTGCTACATCATTTGTTACCTTGCTCCTTTGTAGAATGGGCAAGCCTTGGGGCTAAGCATAACAAGACACTCCTGCCATAAATTTCAGCATCCACAGAGGCTATCAGAGTCAGAAGGTCCAATCTCATTCTTCTCTTAACAGAGCTACATGCCAGCCAGGAAGAAACTTTGTTCTATAATCTACTAAGGTCTGTTGTATTTACTATTACTATTACTATTACTATTACTATTACTATTACTATTACTATTACTACATAGTCAAGTATTACATCAAGGATGAGTGTGAAAAGAAAATGTTTTGTCTTTAAAAACGAACTTTCATAATCTAAGGGAAACAACTCTAAAAGACATTGCACAGGGCTGGGTGGTGGTGGCACACGCCTTTAATCCCAGGACTCAGGAGGCAGAGGCAGGTTGATCTCTGTGAGTTCAAGGCCAGCCTGGTATACAAGAGCTGGTTCCAGAACAGGCTCCAAAGCCACAGAGAAACCCTGTCTCAAAAACCAAAAAAAAAAAAAAAAAAAAAAAAAAAAACACTGCACAGAAAATGCTGTGACTTTATTTCAAAAGATTAGCAACTTTAAAATATTTATTTAGACATAAAAATGCTTAAAGTATGTACTTTCCATCTTATTTCAAACAAGTTGTATGTGTGTCTGTGTCTGTGTGTGTGTGCACGAGCATGCACATGTGTATGAGTGCATATGTATGTGTCTGTGTGTTCACCTGTGCTAGCTTTTACATGTGCAAGTAAAAGTCCTGAAGGTCTCCCTTGATCTCTCTGTAAATCATCCTCTGACACAGGTTTCAATGGTCAGTTCTGCCTGCAGCTCTCTGGAAGAGTACCTGCCTTCGCCTCCCAAGTCCTGGAATTACAGGTGGCCCACACCTTCTACTTCAAAATCAGTGCTGAGATCCACACTGTGGCCCTAGTTTGCTTGGCAAGCATTTTAACCCCGAGCCATCTCCCCTGCTCCTTAAGTAAGTTTTCAGTTAAATAATCAACTGCCAGTATATTAGACCACAAACATTGTACTAGAAAGCCTCTGAAGTTATAGGAGGTGGGGGAGTGTTGTCTGTTTCATGTTGCTTTAAAGATAGAAAGTTGTGTGCCCTGGGTAGGCCTCAACTTCATTATGTATGTAGCGGAGATTGGTCTTAGACCCCTAAACCCTCCTGTTTTCATCTTCAAAGTGCTGAAATCATCACTATGCCTAGCTTTGTAAATTATTTTTCAAGGGGACTAACACAGGACTAGACACGATGGCTCAGCAGTTGCCCACTCTTGCAGAAGAAGTCCAATTTCCAGCAGCCACATGACAGCTAACAACTGTCTGTTGTTAGCTGTCTCTTCTGGCCTCACTGGTAATTCACATACATGGTGCACAGACACATAAGAAGGCAAAGCACCCATATGCATAAACCAAAAGTAAATAAATGTTGCTTTAAATGGACTAACGCATATTACTAAAGAGTGCCTGACTCTGCTGAGTATCCTCTGAAGACACCTGGCTTGTCAAATCTCCACACCCCCTGAACCCCATCATCTCAACGATACTCCATCTCCTCAACCATGCACAGTCAACTCAGACCACTCTAGTCCCCTCTTCCCAGGCACTTCACCCCCCCCCCAACCCAGATATTACACCTCTAATCCTTCTTTTTTAAAGCTCAACTGCATGTCACCTGTGTATTCAGGTGACAGTTATGTTAAAAAAAAAAAAAAAGAAAGAAAAGAAAAAGAAGCCTGCAGAACTGGAAAATCTTCCTCACTCACACTGATGTACAAACTCCAGAGACCTCTTCTTCTCCTAGGACCACACATCTCCCCCTCCCCCTTTTTAAAAAGATTATTCTTTCACTATAATTTTGTTGTTCTTGAGGAAGATGCTCTCTCCCTCCGTCATATAGGTTCCAAGGTTGTAACCCAGGCGGATCATCAGGCTCGGTGATGGAAAGTACCTTTACCTGCTGAGCTTCAAAAGCATGCCTTTCTTGTGACTCAAGCAACTCTGTCATGAGCTGTGGCTCCCAATGTCCGCACTTCTAAAATAGACGACACTCTTCCACTTGACCAAAGTAGAAGGCTGTGTGGTAATCCTACTGGCTCTCTATCCTCCCTTCTTTAGGGACCTTACTGTAGCTCACACATTGCTTCCTAAGGCCAAGTTCAGCCATGGATGCCTACCAGACAGTAGGGGACCACACTGCCCTGGGAGTCAAGACCACCAACCTATCTCCCTAATGTACTCTAGACTCAGCTTCATACAAATACATCCCCCGCAGTCCTACACCCACATCTGCCAGCCCCTTTCTGCTATCTGGAATGTCCTGCCTTTGTGTCTGTGAATTGAAACACTTCTAAAAATGTTTCTAAAGTAGAAAGTCACTTACCCACTCAAGAGCCTTAGGCTTCCCAACTGCAAAATGAGAACAATGCTTTCAAGGGCTGTTTCATAAAGATTCGAAAGGACTGTAAAGTATCCTGAGCATTGTTCAGTGTAAACTTAGAACAATAGCTGGCAGGTGTCACTCAACAGTTCTGTGTTGTGGTTCCATGAACACAATGAGAACCCAAGAAATATTTTCTCAATCGGCAGAACAATAGAAAATGCCTTTTCCAGCCACATTGCACTCTTTGCTCTCCAAAGAGCAGTCTGCGGCTTGACACCTCTGAAAAGGAAAGAGAATTTCCAACGGAGCTTTCATTTTATGGGAATCTCACAGGCACACAATGTCAGAACAGAGACCCACTACCTGATGGGTCTTGATTCACTAATAGATTCACTAATAATAAAGACAAGAAAGGGGGGCAGGAAATAAAGTCATTTCACCGTGTGTGTGTGTGTGTGTGTGTGTGTGTGTGTGTGTGTGTGTGTGTGTGCCCTTTGCCATCGTATCTTTTTCAGTGCACACAGGGTATTCACACTACTGTCCAGCCACTACCATCATCTGACTCCAAAACCTGCTTCATCTTGCAAAACTCAGCACCCATGACACAGCGACGCCTCATTACCCTGCCCTGACCTCTTACAGCCACCCACACACTTGCTATCCCAATGAAATGATGACTTGAGGGAGGTATCTCATATAACTGCAATCACAGCTACCTGCCTTCTGGGGGCCTGGCTTATTTCACCAAGCACAATGTCTTTGAGGTTTATTCGTGCTATTTTGTTTTTCAACGAGATCTCCAAGACCACTCAAGGACAGGGCTGAAGTACACTGTAACTGACGTATATTATTGGCACTGCCCTGAAGAGCTGGATGACTCAGACAAAAGAGGGGGGCACATCTCTCACTTGACTGGGCACCATGCCAGGTACTCTGGTAGGTATGTTTCCCACACATCTTAATTAAGCCCACACAACTCTAAGGAGGCAGTTAGTATGGCAATCAACAACTAGAAAAGGGGTTCTGAAGAACTCTCAATGATGTGAACCGGGACACTATTTCACATCCTTTTCCACTTTGTTTTTGTCATAGAACTTTTATCACTAGCTGACACAAGCTTGTTTATATGCATGTATTCAATTCCTTAACTGCCTGTATCGAAAGCCATTGTTACTTTAACCCACTCAGGGTGGGCAGAGTAGAGATTAGGGGAGGACAAGGAAGCAGAAACTGAGTGACATCAGCAGGGGAATGTGTCATGTATGCCAGTTACACAACTTTGAATACGTGTATCACGACACCATTCAGAGGGTCACAACTATATAAAAAACCGTTAGCTACATCGCTTGCAACCCAAACATGGTCTCTGACCCTTCTGAAACTCTCGTCCAGGAATATTTTTCTTACATGTCAGAAAGCAGAAGGTATCATTATTGCCAGAAATATTTAGGATTTGTTCCTTGCTACAAAATCAGAGACCATACAACACAGAGATGGGAGATAAAACCCTAATCCAGAAAGCCAGTCTTTCAGAAAAGCAAACACTAACCTATCACATTCTTAGTTTTCTAAGGATTTGTTTGCTTCCAGGTGTTTTGTTTTGTTTTGAGACAGAATATCTCGGTGTAGTCCTTGAACTCACTATGTAGACTAGGCTGGCCTTGAACTCACAAAGATCCTGCCTCTGCCTCCCAAGTGCTGGGATTAAAGGCGTGAGCCACCACCACCCAACCTGAATTATTTTTAAACAAACTACCTGAAGATTCTCTTTTTTAACTCAAGGTGGCAGATGCAGATAACCCTGTATATATACACCTCAAGAACATTTCTTGCATTGTTAGACTTTGAATCTGAAATAGCTCCTAGGAGTTCAAGTTTTGGACTCTTGTAATCCAGTAGGTGATGTTATTTGGGGGCTTTGTGGGGTCATTAGGAGATGAAGCCTAACTTGGAGAGACAAGTGGGTCTCAGGAGTTCTCTTATTCATGGTCCACTGTGATCCCATCAGCCCCTGCCACAGACACGAGCACCATCAAATGAGCTGTTCCTCCCTGCCTTCCCCATCATGATGGACTGCAATCGTCTGAAACTATGAATCAAAAGTCAATGTTCCTGTCACAGATTGTGGTTGCAGCAATGTAGAAGTAACTGTGTACATAATAGCTACATATATAAAAATACACACTTCTCCCTTTTCATCTAGACTGAAGGATCCAGCATTGCCCCTTTTCTCCCTTACAGTTAATTAAAGCTCTTTACTACATTCAAATGGTATTAAAAACTAAATACATACTTTGAACTTTCTTAAGATACCCTTCTTCCCAAGCTAATGATGTGAATCAACTCCAGAACACAATATGGTATGGAAAGAAACTGGGTTCTTTTAAAGGACTCCCAATAAATCTGTACTTACAAAGTCTACATGTCCCATTAAACTGTTGTTTTCCAAAAGTACTTTCTTTTGATCACAGTATGAAAAATGTTAGTCAGTTAAAAGAAGAAAAAAAAAATACTGTGTTCACAAAATAACTTTATCCTCATCCATGCAAGAAGCCAGTGGTTTCCTTTCTGGGGGAAACAATGGGCCTTGGGAAACACATTCCCTGTTAAATGACTTTGGCATCTTCCACACACAATTGGTTCGACTTCCGAATAATCACCATTTACCAGAAATGTGAAAGATAAAAATCTATCATGATACACAATGAGACTAAGCAAGCCAAAAAGAGATAGAGAAGAAAATCGCAAAGTCTCCCTGAAGGCGAGGGAAGTCAAAACTCCCAAGCCAACACAAACATCCCCCTGCTACTGTTTAAGACTGGGAACAGCAGGTTCAAGGTGACAAAACTCTTGTTTCCTCCTTCCTTCTGAAGGAGGGGTCACACCCATTAGCATGCCCACATCTTATAACACCCCCTCTGCTATGAAGGAAGCAGGGGGAAGCCCCTCAGCTACTTCGACAGCTTTGTCTCCCTTTCATAATAAAAGTTCTCCACTGTCTCTTTGTAAGATGAAAGCCCTCCAAACAGTGGTCCCTGTTTAGTACCCCATTCCCTCTTCCTTCTCACTCTCCTTCACCCATCCCACATGCACTCCAAAGGAGTCACTGTTGACAGAGCTCTCCACAGCTCATGAAACACCCAGCCTGAATCCTCAGTAGACTCAAAAGCAGCAGCTCTCTCTCCATATTTTAAAATACTTTCTTCCATTGAACTACAAAACACCACACCCTATCCTATCTTTATTTTGCCTGTTTTATGAGACAAGGGTCTTGCTAGATAGACTGTGCTGGCTTCAGAGTCCATCTGCTGCCTCAGTCTCTGGAGTTTACCTTTGCAGCCGGAACAAATTCCCAGAGAACCCATGTGTGAGCACACACCCCCTCCCTCCACCCAGGAGGCATATGACACCTCCCCAAAGAGGCCACATGAACACCCCCACCCAAATTGCCCACCATGCTCTCAATAATCTGGCATTTCATTCTATATCCAGTGTCTACACTACACTTGCCCACCCACCTGACGGAGAAGACACTCACTCCCAGGACAGCCATGTACCATCACTCCTTACTCCCAGGACTCAATAACTACTTGTTGTGATGAGACTAACTTTAAAAACTTTCAGTGTCTTGCTAACATTTTACTCAATAAAATGACTACTGAATATCAGCGATGCCCCACACTTCCACTCGGCTGTTTTTCAGTCGCACTAAGCAGCACGGAGTAACTGCAAAAGAGCTGAGCTTGTCTGAAACCTCCAATGCCTTGGTGTAGCGTTTCTTCCATGCTGAGACGCAACCCAACAGCTCCAGTAAACACTGTGTTTAAAACTGGTTCCTCTCTTCCTATGAAGTAACTCAATCAAGCTACATACAAACGAGCTCCAAAGGGAGAGATGCACTCAGAGGACAACCTAAGATAACCTTGTTTCTTGTCCCAGAGCCAGCCCCAGTGACTGTCACAAAAGAGAATATCCAAACAGCCAAACAGCTTACCTGATGGGAGATGTCATTCTGTATATGTTTCTCATACTGGTTAATGAATAAAGCACTGTTGGCCAATAGGAAAGGAAGATAGGAGGGACTAGGAGACAAGGAGGAAATAGGAAGTAGTAAGGAGGGTCAAGATGGAGAGTCTGGAGAGGATAGAACTGCCAGCCGCCTCTCCCTGGTAAGACCACATGAAAATACATAGAAATGGGCTAATAATTAAGACAGAGCTAGCGGATAAGAAACAAGTACCTGGGCCAACAGAATTGTATCTAATACAGAGTCTCTGTGTGTTAATTGGGGCTGGCGCAGTGGCAGGACAAGACTGGCGGCGGGAGGAAAAACCCTACTCATTACACTTACCAAGTAGGGAAAACACCCCACTCCCATCCTAAAGTTGAGTTTACTGGGGGGGGGGTGGTTGTTGTTGTTTTGTTTCTTACATTTATTTATTTACTGGGGGCTGGAGGCGCATGCATGCCATGGCATAGGTGTGGTGGTCAAAGAGCAAATTTTGGGATTCTGTTCTCTCCTTCCACTATGTGGTTTCCGCAGATCCAAATCAAGTCCAAAGGCTTGACAGCCAGTGAGTGCCCTTCATTAAGGTAAGAATAAGGAAAAGAATGAAGGAAGAAAGGAAAGAAAGAAGGGAGGAAGGTAAAGAGGGAGGGAGGGAGGGAGGGAGGGAGGGAGGGAGGGAGGGAGGGACAGAAAGGAAAATTCCCCCACCTTGGCCAGTTACCTGCTATGATCTGATAGCATCCTGGCAGTGTGCCCGTCTAAAATGTGCCCCCAAAGAAAACGGTCCATGATCAACCCCTCCCTCTCTCAAGTTTGTTAAGCTAAATATAGACTGCAGCAATCTTCAGCTGGTGTATATACCCCTGAGAGAGAAGGAATCCAAGCCCCGTCACAGGCAAGCAATGATACAGCTGGGGCAGTTCACCAGCCCCAGCTAATGTTTGTAAGGTACACTCTCACCATGTGCGGAGGGAGAGCTGGTAAAACAAAAAGACCAGCAAATGTTTACCTCCCATAGAAGCGGCCCTCAAAGGTGTGAAGGCAAAAACATTTGCTTTCTACGACAGCTGTTCCTTTGGGGGATGAACAGGATGGTGATTAAAAACACAAATAAGGGGGCCCGGAGAGACAGCTCAGTGGTTATGCGAGCAGACTGCTCTTCCAGAAGACCTGCCCCAGCAGACACATGGTGGCTCCCAACTCCAGTCCCAGGGGACCCAGCATCCTCTTCTGGCCTCCTCAGGCACCAGGCACATGCATGGTGCCTAGTCACCCATGCAAGCAAAACATCTAGACACATAAGATTAAAAAATAAATAAATAAATAATAAAAAAAACACAAATGAGAGCTGGGAAGTGGCTCAGGAGAGCACTTGCTATGCAGATCAAGACCTGGGGATGGTTCTTTCCATGTAAGTATGAGGGCTTGAGTTTTAGAGCCCCAGCACTTACATAAGAAACTGGGCACTGTGGTACACAGCTCTAATCCCAGTTCAGGTGAGGTAGACACAGATGGGTCCTGGAGCTCAGTGACCAGCCTGCCTAGCTAAATTGGTGAGCCCTGGGATCTGTGAGAGACCCTGTCTCAAAAAACAAGGTTGAGATCAACTGGGAAAGATACCCAGTATTGGCTTCTGACCTCCACATACTCACATATGGCTGTATATTTACATGCATGCATACATACATACACACACACACAGAGAGAGAGAGAGAGAGAGAGAGAGAGAGAGATTTGTAACACACATAAGGAGTCTCTGTAAACGGCCATTTCTTTCAGTGTTGTCATTTTCTGGGAGATGGTCTGGGGGAGGGTACTTTATTTCATTGACATAGTGGATATTTACATAATTGGATCGTGTTGGCCTGCATGTAACACCAAGGTCAACTAGTAGTCCCAAGCTGACCTACAGTAGGGAATAACTGAGAATGTCCATCTATATCAATTGTCATAAAGCCAATATTTTAGATGGAAAGGAAGTCTAGAAACGAAGTCCTGGAGCACCTAGCATGATGAAGAGTAAGAACTAGGGAAGAAGCTGAGGTCAGGCTGATAAAGATCAGAGGCAATCCTTGACAGTGTGATAGATGTCCCGGAAGCCAAGTGTTTCCAGATAATATGGCTAGGGTTCCTCAATTAGACAGCATCTACAGTCACCTAGGAGACAAGTCACCAGGCACACCTGTAACGTCTCTGATTGTGACTGTGGTAGATTAATCTTGATTAGATGGGAAACAATCCAAATCCAGTCCATCTAACAGACAGGTAAGGCTGGCCCACAGTTAAAGCTTCTCCATAGTGGGGTCAAAGTACAAAGACATCCATCCTCTGTACCACTATTCTTCCAAATTTTCTCTTTTAAGCCTTCCAACAAAAACCTGTGTGGTGCTTGGTTCTATGTGTCCATTTTTGGCTAGGCAAGGTGCCAAGGTGGTTGAACACATGTTTAATATGAGATTAATATTTAAATTAGTGAACTAAGGAAAATGAACTGTGCTCCAAGCCAGGCACAGTGGTGCATATGAGTAATTCCAATTACTCAAAAGGCTGCATCAAGAGTACCACAAGTTTAAGGCCAGCCTAAAAAAAAAATATGGGGGACCCTCATCTCATTAACAGACAAACAAACCCAACAGCCTCCAAATTGTGTATGAGCTACAGCCTATCAGGCAAATACCTGAATGGAAAAACACTGATCTTTCCAGAAGATTTGTAAATTTGGCCAGCAGACTTCAGACCTGCCACATCTCTACAACCATGGAGCCAATTCTTCAAAATGTAAGAACTCCCACACACTCTCATGTCTATCTGCCTTCCTTTGTCTTCATACACATTCACACACACAGGCACACATATACACTGAGTTCATAGTTTAGTTGTTCTTGCAAACACTCACTAACACAATCCAAATTAGCACCTAAGAAGGGTTTTTGCAATTCACTAGTCAACAAGTATACAAAGAATCTGAAGAGAGCCTATGACCCTGCCTATGGGGGACACAAGAGAAAGTAGTAAGAGAGATGACTGCTAACGGGCAAAGAACGTCTTTTGGAGGTGACAAAAATGCTCTAAAAGTTTTCAAATTTGGGGTAATGTTACACAACTGTAAATGTGCAAAAACCCATTATAGGGCATGCTTTTTAAAAGACAAACTTATTTTGGGGTGTACGGGTGTTTTCTCTGCATGGGCAGGACATACGTGCAGCACCCAGGGAGCTGCGAGAAAGGCACAGGATTCACTAGAACTGGAGTTACAAGTGGATGAGATGCGATGTGAGTGCTGGGAACCCAGGTCCTCTGTAAGAGCCATGAATGCTCTTAACAGCTGAGTACCTCTCTCCAGCCCTGGATGGCATACTTTTAAAGAGTAGGTTTTATGGTACATGAATTATGCCTCAATAAAGTTGTTGTATACAAGGAAGGAGAGGAGGGAAGGAGGAAAGAAGGAGGGCAGGCCTGTGAAACTAACAAGCATCATAAATAACAGTGGCAAAATATCAGCCCCTTCATAAGTTAATTACTGTTTACACATTCAAAGTCATTAAGTTATATGGAAAGCCTCAATGACTCTTAGAGAATAGAATAACAAAGAAAGCCAACAAATTAGCACCATGTGCTGGGTTTAAAAAAAAAAAATCAAAGACTGCAGAGCAAGCAGTTAAATAAAATGACATCTGAGGAATGAGCTGCAAGGGGCAAGGCCAACATGGAGGTACACGACTGAATCCCAACATGCAGCAGAGAGTGAGACAGGAAAACCATAGTAAGAAGCCAATCTGGGCTACACAGTGCGCATCCAAAAAGCATGTATAAATTAAAAGAAAAAAAATCGCACACACACACACACACACACACACACACACACACACAAGTATATGCCTTACCTAAAGGTAAAACAAACTGAGACATAAAATCTTTGACTTGCAATAATTCTAACCATTTCAAACGTCTGGTCCCACACTTAGTCTAATTATAGGGATCATTTCAAATAATGAAAGTTTCTCATTATATTCATCACAATGTTGGTATTTGCAAAAGATTAAGGTATTACTATGTATCAATATGTTATGAAGTCCTCAATAGCTCCTACCTATATTGTAAGGAATTATGTGACACACAATATAAATTGTTTTATGTTTGGTGACATAGTGGTGAGCCTAGCTGCCTTCCAAAACAAGAACACATTACAAAGAGTGTGCGCATGCACACACACACACACACACACACACACACACACACACACGCACACGCACACACACTCAGCACACACAGATATGCAATGCAAAGTTGAGACAATGGGTAATGGAAGAAACAGGAAGTTAGAAGCACAGAGAGAAATCCAGTGTGGTGACACCAAAACAAATGCCTAAGTGGGGACTGGTGAAAATTAAGATCTGATTTTTCTAGAACCAAGTCATAATGAAATTGGAAAGTATGTGTTCAGGAACCTGACCCACAGCATCAGAGAGCTTTTAGTTAGGGCAGCATTTCCAGTCATAATCAAGCTTTAGGAAAGACAGACAGTGTTCTAGGTGCCCGAAGTGATGCTGGAATGACAAGAGAGAGAAAAAAGGCCGAGAGGACTGGAGAGGGCCAATTAAAAGAGAGCAGGCAGGTGCACAGAATTCTGGGTGTCAGGGAGAAGATTTAAAACCACAGTGGTTTAAAAAGAGGCAATTTGGGGAGTCCTACAAGATCTGATCCAGGGACAATATCAACTAGAAACTGGAAGTACTGAAGAGAATTAAATTTATTAGCGATTGTGAAGAAAATAGTTAATGAGCCTTTGAATGATCTCACCACAAAGGAATTATGTGTTTGAGATGATGGGTATGCCAGCTAGCTTGAGCTGACCACTATATATTAAATATATAGTGAAATGTCACATGGTAACTCAATAAATGCATATATAATTATGTTTATTTAACTTATTTTTACTTCATTTTTGTAGCTATGCACATGTACGGGGCACGTATGTGCCACTGCACACATGTGAAAGTCAGAAGACAACTCGCACAAGTTGGTTCTTGTTTTCAGTCATGTGGGTACTGGGGATCAAACTCAGGTCATCACATCTACCCACTGAGCCATCTCACCAGCCCAATCATTACGTTTTAGTGTAATATATTCATTTTGTTTGATCATTTTCTTGAGACAGGATCTCAATGTGTGCTTCAGGCTGACCTCAAATGTATCATTTTCCTACCATAGCTTCATGAATGTGCCACCATGTCTGACTCTTTTTTTTTTTTTTTAATTAAACAGTGTCTTGAGTCTTGATATGTAACCTGGGTTGGTCTCAAACTCACAAGCCTTTTGTTTCAGCTTCCTGAGTACTGGGATTTCAGAAAGGCACCTTATCTGCCTTAAATGGACTTTAAATCGTGGATGAAACTTTTAAATAAAGCAAAGGCACATATATACACTGCCATTTCCCCCACCACGGGTCCCCTAACTTAGGTGATACAGCAAAAGGAACTGGTCGGCTCCAGCATCGTCTGGTCTAATTTGAACAAAGAACAGAGGAAAGGCCAGACATTGGTTTTAAAATAGGTCTGCAGATTCTCTGATGCTCCCGAGAAGGAGGGGGGGACCCATGTCCCCTCCCCTTCACCAAAGCAGTCTTTGTGAGAGCTCCACAATGAGGCATACGTGAGGTCCTCTCAGAGGCAGAGGAAAAGGCCACACTTAGCGACTGACAGTCTCCTGAGGCCAAGGGCCTCCATGGGAGCCCTGCTCTTCAGAGACCATGTGAAGGGATGGCTCAGGAGTCCCAGCTGTGTGAATCTCCCAGGCCAGGGCCATGTGAGAGCCCCCCCCCCAGCCTTCTGTCTTGCAGGCAGCAGCCTCAAAGGGGATCTAAAAGAGGACGGCCTGGCTGAGCTGAGGCAAACCCTGTGTATCTGTACGCAAAATAAATGACTGTTGTTACAAACCACAGCTTTTAGGTAGTTTTTCACACAGCAGTACTGACACCACAGAAAGGTCAACTACTGAACCAAGTAAAATCCTCCTCTGATCCGACAATGGGGAGAAAGCAGTTGTGGGGAGACCAGGGAGAGACAGAAAGGATGTCAGTAAGTGGGGACAGTGTGGCGAGGGGGGGTGGGGCACAAGAGAAAGTAAAAGAGAGAGGACATTGAGTTTCCTCACACAAACATACACCTCCCCCCCAGCCAAAAAAAGAAAAAAAAAAAAAAAAAAAAGAAGAAGAAGAAGAAAAAAATCAAGAGAGAAAGTGAGATAATAGCATCCTTGATTTGTAAGTCCAATGTAGAAAGCTTTAAACTCACCCAAACCAGACAGTGCTGGAGATCATTTTTAAGGGTTGGGGTTTTTTCCTCCACTTTATTCAAATTTCTTCTATTCTTCAAATTAAAAACAGCCCATATGCTTCTTTCTGACGTCTAGATGTGGCTGCCATCTAAGATCACCTCAATAACTAGCCAATAAGACACATGAATCAATGAAGAATCCTTCTCCAAGCATCCTCCTCCATGCTGAGGTTCTTGCCAAAAAGCAAGGCTGCCCTCAGCTGCCTCAAATTCCAGCTGTTTCCATCCCATCTGAACAAGTCATAGTTACATCTTGGACTGCCATTCAAGGAAGAGGGAGACACTGTTTCAAATTTTGTAAAAAATGTATTATATTGTATTTCAAAGGCAATGAGACAATCTAACACTAGTCTTCTCATTAATTAGTGACTTGTATCAAAAGGAGATACTAGAGGCTGGAACCATGGCTCAATAGGTAAAAGTGCTTGCTCCAAATGCTTGAGAAACAGAATTCAAACCTCTGGAACTCATCTAAAAGCTGGAGACATAGCATAAGCCTCTGCAACCCCCAGAGCTTCTATGGAGAGACAGGAGGCAGAGATGAGAGGGTGCTTTCTCCCCAAGGCCATGAGTGAGCCTGATACATGCAGTGGAACAGAGACCCTGTCTCAAAAACATAAGGTAGGAGGCAAGGACCAACACCCCAGATTGTTCTCAGACCTCCATATGCACTCCAGGAACTGTGGCATGTGCACCCACATTAATATTCTCTCTCCCTCTTCCTCCCTCCCCCACCTCAAATAAAGGACCTTCTAAAGAAGTTTTGTGAAGATATGAACATTTTTAGAGACACAACACAGAGGAAGGCTAAGTATTCACTCACTTAAATTATTTATCACTGATACCGACACCCATTCTCCCTTCTTTAGCAATAAGACACTCGAGTTTTGCTACAGACATGGCTATCTACCAAAATGTTACATTTGCAGCTTTATCTCTAACTGGCTGTGGCAGTATGATCATGTTCTAGCCAAGAGGATATGAGAAACACGGTTGGCCATTCTAGAAAGGCATGTATCGTAGTTTGGTTTCTATTGCTGTGACGAAACACTGACCAAAAAGCAACTCAGGGAAGAAAGAGTTTATTTCATCTTCCATTGTTTTAGTCCATCATTTAGGAAAGTCATTGCAAGAACCAGAAGGCAGGAGCTAAAGCAGAAACCATGGAGGACATGCTGTTCACCAGCTTGCTTCCTGGCTCATAATCTACCTTTCTTTTTTTTGGGGGGGGGGGGAGGGGAGTGTTCCAGACAGGATTTCTCTGTGAGTTTCTCTTTTCTCTCTCTCTCTCACTCTCTCTCTCTCTCTCTCTCTCTCAATTATTTAATATTTTTTCTTATTTTACATACCAATCCCAGTTTCCTCTCCCTCCCCTCCTCCCATGCCCCCCCACCAACCCCCTCATCCCACTCCCCAGGGAGGGTGAGGCCTTCCATGAAGGATCATCAAAATCTGTCAAGTCATTTGGGGTAGGGTCTAGGCCCTCCCCCATGTCACTGAACACTAGAACTTCCTACTCAAGAAAGGCACACATGGAATCCAGAGTCTGGCCCATGAATGTCTTATGCAGCACATGTGGAAAACACATGCCTGTCTTATTTAAACCACACACATACATAACACAAATGTAACATCAGCTAGGTGTCAGGCACTGCCCCAGCGGTGGAGATGTAGAAAGAGCATGAGAAATGAAGTACCCTATACTTCCCGTAGTTAACACTCCAACAGCAGGAGATAATAAATCATAGGTTAAGTACCTGGAGCATAAGAGAGAGGGGGGGGAGAGAAAGGGATGCTTAAGGCAAGCAAGAGTCAGAAGGTTCAGAAGGTTCCAGCATGCAGAAATAAGACACGCCAATGCCATGACCTGCCAACCATCTGTAGGGCTCAACTACTGTTGGAAAGCTGAGGAGAGGAACAGAAACACCTAGATAGGCAGACCTGAAGTCAGGAGGTTCTTTGTGATTGAACAGTTAGCACAGCATGAGAAACTACTCTCTGATTCAGTCAACCCCACTATGCAGACTGTTCCCTAGAAACCACAGCTTCTGGGCAGCACTGCTCAAATGACCCACTGATAAAGTAGACAGGCCTCTTCAGTTGGAATCCTGAAGCTATGCTCATGGACTGTCATTTAGGATAACTTCAGATGGGCATGTGATGCATCTTGGGTGGACAAATCTCTGAGTTCAAGGCCAGCCTGGTCTACATAGCAAGTTCCAGGACAGCCAGGACTACACAGAGAGATCATTCCTCAGATAGACAGACAGGTAGACAGGTAGACAGATAAACAGATAGATACATATAAATCACATACATATATGCATACATACAAATCCCATGTGCTTAACTGACCTGGGTGACTTTCACTCTCCCCCCCCCACCCTCAAGCTTCACCTGATGGAGAAGTCAAGCACATGCCTGGCTGTGCCCTCTGTGTGCTATTTAGTGCAGCCCATTATAAGGACGGATGAGGAGAAAGAACACTGGGAATGGAATGCACTCAAACAAGTCTGCCAATAGTGTGTGTTGGGCCCTCTCAAGGTGTTACTCAAGTGGCCCAAGCAGGAAAAGAGAGCACTTTGCACCAGGATGGTAGCAGCAGAAATGGCAAAAGATGAAACTTCATGTAATTTAGAAGAATAAAGCATGAGTCTACAAGCCCTTCTAATGAATAGAATGTAAAATGTAAGAAGGAAGTTAGAGATAAATGTTAAAATTTTTGACCTGAGCAACTAAAAACGATGAAACAAAAAGCTGAAAGGAGAAATGTCCCAATTGGGCTGTGTTAAATTAAGAAGATGGCTGGTGGCATGCTGTTCAGGGAAGTTATGGAACCTTCAAGAGGTGAAGCCTTACCGGAGGAAGTTACCACTGGGGGCGGGCTTTGAGGGATTTACAGCCTCACCGTACTTCCTGTCCTGATTTCTTTCTGTGCATGGATGAAATGTGATCAGCCCACATCATGTTGCCATGCCAAGCCTTCCCTGGAACTAGGGACTCTTCTCCTGGAATGGTAAACCAAATTAAACTCTTCCTTCCTTGAGTCACAGTGTTTTATCACAGTCCCAGAAAAGTAGCATACACAGAGTTAGTTTGATGCCCATGTCTGACAGTTCTGAACAGCACTTTTTACGTCATTTTTACTTTCTCCTTTAGGACATAAGGCAGCCACAACAGCTCCAAGCATGGAGGGTTCACCAGACAACATTCACAGACTAGTCAGTATACCTTCATGCATTCAAGAAAACCCAGCTCCCAGCATGTTTGGTGTATGTCACCCAGAGACCAATCACTGGCCAGGTAAAAAACAAAACAAAACAAAAACTATAGAAATGACTAAACAACGCTCAACACTGTACCTCTAGGCTGAGGAGAAACCCAGTACACACCTGAATACTTCCCTGCTCAGGAGCAGAGGCAGGGACTCATGATGCACCATCTGTCACCCAGGTCAAGGGGACAGAGAAACCACAGATTATAAGACCAGTAGTAAAGGAAGAGTAAGGTACAAAACTCGAAAGGCAGTCAGATGACCAAGAAGTCGAGGTTCTGTGAAATGTCCACAATAACCAGCAAAGGGCACACCAAAATAATCTGAAAGGAAGGGGGGGATCAAAAATATAACTTCAAAGCACTGAAATGATGGCCCACTGGCTTGTTTTTCCACAGGACCCACTTCCCAGCACCTACACAGTGGTTTACAACAGTCTATAACTTCAATCCTAGAGGATCCTACCCCATCTTTCAGCCACCTCAGGCACCATACACCTATGGTGCCCAGACACACATGCAGGCAAAGCATCCATACACATAAAATAAAAATAAATCTTTTTTAAAATTAATTTCAAGTCAGACAATAGCAGAGGACAGAGTTTCGGAACCTTCGAAAATAAAATTATTTGGGCATGGACTTTTCTACCTAAAACCATCAATCAAGGAAAAAGGAGGAATAAGTACATTTACTGGAAGGTATCCTTCAGCCAAACTAGGGTGAAAATGAATAAAGCCTGATGCGAGATACACAAGAAACATGGCCATGATCCAAGAACAAAATGAGAAATAAGTCCCAGGATGGCAGCTGGGAAGCAGGAGAGACAATTCATCCTATTAAATCCAAAATTTGGTGAACTCCACAGAAGAAGAACAGAGTGGATTCTATTCAAAAGACAGAATAATTAGGAGGCTGGCTTAGGGACAAAAATGCAGCTTCTCTTCTCAATTAAGGAATAAAATAGATGTACAGAAAGAACTCCAGAAGAATGTTGCTGGCTGGCTAGCCACACGGTCTCTACACTCTTCCTGTTATTAAGGAACTCTGTTGACTTTTTCATTTTCCTTGTTCAGGTATCAGTGCATAGGTGTGTGATTACGTCCTTCAGACCCCTGGGATAAAGCACTAGAGAGCCAAAGCCACCCTGGTACTCCTGCTCCCATTTGACAATGTGTGTATATATGAGAGAGAGAGAGAGAGAGAGAGAGAGAGAGAGAGAGAGAGAGAGAGAGAGAGAGGTCACAAGAAAATTCATCAATCTATACAACAAATATGTCTGAGAAAAAGTTTCACCAAAATTAAAACTCGAGATGTTTCTAGATATTCAGACAAAAGTAAAGAAAGCAAAAAGTTCACATGACAATATTATTGATGACTGGATCTCAGTAACAATAAGAATGGATCTAAGTAATACCCAGGCAGCAATTCATATTGCCCACCATCTTTAAAGTTTAAACTGTTTTAAAACATGATTTTGTTGCTGTTGCTGTTGCTGTTGGGGGGGTGGTTTTTTCTTTTCTTCTTTTTAAATCTTTTGAAATGGGTTCTGGCCGTGTAGCCTGAGCTGACCTCAAATGTACTGCAATTGTCCCGCCTCTGTAGTGTTGGCACTACAGACATACACTATCGCATGTGTGGGAAAATGTGTTTTAAAGAAATTAAGATGGGCTGGGGAAATGACTCAGTTGGTAAAGTCCTTGCTATACAAGCATGAGGACCTGAGTTCAGATCCCCAGCACCCACATAAAAAGCCAGGCATCAAGTAAGCATAGACAGAGGGACAGGAGGAAAGAGGGAGAAAAGACTCAAAAACCACATCATCACCTACCCTACCCACACGACCTGCCTTTCCACACATACCCTAGGGAAGGATGCTGGAGCCACCGGCAGTAAGACGGAAACCAGGAAATCACAAGTGATCTACAAGTCAACAATCTGATGAGAGCAGCCACAAAGCAAAATCAATAGGTAGAGAAAGATGGGATATGCTGGCACATATGAAAAAAAATACACACATAGCAAGACTCTGAGTCACCTACAGAATCCCTTTGATTGGCCAGGGTGATGGTTCAGGGAATATGGGCAACAGTGAGGAATGGGGTTCCAACTCCAGAACCAAAGCAAATAAATGACAGCAGCCTGCCAGTAACTCCGGCTCAGAAAGAGAAGGCAAGGGATCCGCAGAGCCATATCGGCAAGCTCTGGGTTTGACTGAGAGAGCCTGCCTCGATGAATAAGCTGGAAGGTCAATCAAGGATGATTTCCTCCATCAGCCTCAGGTGTTCATAAGCATGTGCACCTGCACTCAGACGTGTGCCCACACACCCCCCTGAAAACTGGAAAAAGACAAACAGAGCCTACTGGAGTCTGAGGCTAGACACATCTTCTGTTGTTCTTGGCATGGGGTCCCAACATGAAGGAGTAGAAAGGAAATATAACTGTAACTCACTAGTCTGAAATAAGTATGTGTGTAGTTATTTAAAAAAAAAAAAAAAAAACAAGCAAAGCCCCCAAAGACTCGACTCCATTAAAAGTACAGAACTGCAGAGTGACAGCAGCCTTGCTAAGGGAAGTTGATGATTTCAATTCTCAATCCTGCCACGAGACCAGAACTATCTAATAACCCACCCAGTTCATTGTTTCACAGCTTTTACTAAGAATTATTCTGCCAAAAAAAGAAAGAATTCTTCTGCCGCGGGATTTATTATTAATCATTTTAAGTCAAGTTATTTACCTTTCATTTCCTAAGTGATCCCCTCTTTTCTTTCTGTCTTCTTTATTGAAAACAAAAATTCATATAATATATTCTGATTATGCTTTTTTCTCCTCCCCCAGCTCCTCCTTACCCACCAAGCCCTTTCCTTCTCTGTCTTTCAAATAAATAAATATATAAATAAAACATACAATGACAAAGACAAAAAACAAAACAAGCAAAAAAAACCAGAAACCAAAGTATAAAAGCAAAAGACCAATAAAAAGAAAGAAAGGAAGGAAGAAAGAAAGAAAGGCCAAACAAAGCAATCTGTGTCCACACATCTACAAAAATACCATTGAGTTCATTTTGTTTTGGCCATCTACTCTTGAGTATGGGGCCTTCCCTGAAGTGTTGGTACTACACCTGTGAGACTACTTGGGGGAGACTAATTTTTCCTTTACAAGCAGATACCAAGTGCACATAGCTTCTTGCCTACAGGTGCAAGTCTGGTCCACTTTCTGTGTGTCTAGGAACACCCACTAGGACCCTGTCCAGCTTGAACCTGTGCAGGCCCTTTATTTTCTCAACCCAAGTTCCTCATGAGTGATGGCTTACAAACACTGTTTCCCATGAAGTGAGTCATCTTGTCATCTTCTCACTTTGATGGCATCCTTTACTACACACATCTTCCGTTTTGATGGAAACCAATTTACCAACTTAATGTTCTGCTGCTTATGGTTTGGGTCTTAGTCAAAATAAATGTCTTTGCCTGGCACAAGGTCATCATAACTTATAGCTTGACCCCTTTTCTTCCTAGGAATATCAGTATTTCACACTGAGGTCACCGATTCACTTTTACTTAAGTGTATAGTATGAGGCAGGGGTTCAAATCCATTCTTATGTTGTGGAAATCCAGGTTGCCCCAGCACCATTTGTAGGAAAGACTATTATGCATTCCCTCACTAAGTGGGGCCATTATTTAAAAATAAATATAAACCATAAAAAACTTGGTCCATAAACGTTAATACCACTGAACTGATCTGTATTTAGTGACACAGTGAATTGCACTGGGGTAAAATCCACATCTCTAGGGCTGGAGCATGGCTCAGCAGTTCAGAGCATTAGCTGCTCTTCCAGAGGACCCACATGGAGCTCACAACTGCCTGTAACTCCAAGATCTGGCACCCTCACACAAACATACATGCAGGCAAAACACCAATGCACATAAAATAAATAATTTTTAAAAGACCACATCTCTAAATGGACAGCCACCCTATCTCCAAACAAGAGAGTGCACAACCTCTTCCAAAAACTGACATACTTCCTTCTCGACAAATACCCGGTTTTTACAGGCCATCCCATAATATTCCATTAAAATGGTGCCCAATACATTCCCACCTGTAGTGCCCAAGAGTCTTCCTTGCTCTTTGCTACTCTGCCACTCATCTTTTGCTAACAGCCACACCAATGAGTCTATGACCTTGCTAACAATATTTTGGTGCCCTCTATTGTAACACAAATTCTACCACCATACTCTATCCACAATATTGGTCTAAGTAACTGCTATCATTTCTTTGAAGTGTTTACCTAGGAATGGGGGATGGGGTATCGGAAGCATATGGGAAATTCATGGTGAGCCATGGTGAGGAACTCAGAGCTGGTTCCTTAAAGCAGCTAGCTGTACCATCCCACATTTCCACAGTAAGAGATGAAGGTTTAATTTCTTTGTCTCCTCATTAACATGGTGTTTTCTGTTTTCTGGCCCATTTGGAGATGTTGCCTCTATGCAGTATACCAATGGTGTACAGCACTGAGTACAAGATAAGAACAATGTAACATTAGCCCTGCTCCTCCTCCCTCTTAGTCCAGATTACCATGGCTTGCTTTCTATGTCCACACTGAGCTTATTACAGTAATTAAAATACCAGCCCTGCTGGTATTCAGCCACATCTTCCCCCATCCCTGTAATTGTGCAGCTGGTCTTTGAACCCATGTATGTGTCCCATCAAAATAGCAATGCAGCCTTTGACATTTCAGCCACAGCTGCTATTTTCAGTAAGTTAACCCCACAAAATTCATTTCACCCAAACATTTATATGCACAGTAGCTCTGTGTGTGTGTGTGTGTGTGTGTGTGTGTGTGTGTGTGTAAGAGAGATACACACACACACAAAAGACACAATTTATTTCAGCATGACACTAGAAATTTCTACCCACTTGTCAACTGCTTATTACTCATGAACTTTTACAGGTATGACTCAACTAATCACATTTTCTCCCTAATTGTATGGTCAGTAGCCTAGCCAATAATTGCGCCAACAGCAGAGAAGTAGTGTTGAGTCTCTGGCTGAATGAAGTCCAGTTACACTGTATCTTCTGCTGTCTCCTGTCTCTCTAAAAAGAAGCAAGTTAATGTGACATAACTGCCTTACACAGTTCATGGAGTGCTTTCATTTAAAAGTGTAACTAAGGGCTGGTGGGATGGCTCTGCAAGTGCAAAGGCACTTGAGTGGATGTCTGCTCACCCGAGCTCTACTCCAGAATCACTGGAGGTGGAAGAGAACAGAACTCCACGAGCATACTGTGGTTCACTTGCACACACACTCTCCCTCTCCCTTATGCTGCTCCCTCGCTTGCTCGCGCACACACCACACGAGTATGAATGATAAGTGTGTTTAAAGTTCTCAGACTAGGTACAATACTGAATATCTGCAACCCTGGCCCTTGGGAAGTAAGGGCAGGGGTCATCCTTGACTACATAGTGAGGTCAAGACCAGCCTAGGCTACATGAATCCACGTCAAAAATATTTTTTAAGATATGTATTTTTAACATGGAGCAGGGGTGATGGCTCAATGGGTAAAGGATTATGGCACAAGCATGAGGTTATGAATTCAGATTTCCAGCTCCCTTGTAAAAAGCTGGCACGTATCTACAGTCCTAGCAGTGGTGGGTCAGTGACATGCCAACTGCAGAGGCTCGGTGGCCAGCCCATGTGATGGAAATGGAGAGCTCTGAGTTTAGTGAGAAGGCCTGTCGGAAAAATGAAGTGGGGAAGCAACAGAGGAAGATGCCCAACACTGACCTCTGACCTCTGACCTCACCCTACACACACAGGTGAGTGCACCAAAGCAGGTGACATACACACATACAGTGTGATCAACGTTCTTAGCACCTAATGAATCAGAATGCATTATATTGAGTTTCAGACCATATTGAGAGTTTCTGATAATAAACAACAATTAAAAAGCAGTATGTACCCCTCCAGGCAACCCCCTAGTCAAGACATTTCTATCCTGCTTGAGGTCATCAGATCTTGAGGTCCTTAATTGACTACAGCTTCAGTTTGTAATTTTGTTTAACTCACAAATCTTTCCTTGGCCTTATAAAGCTCAGTAGGTTGAACCCTGAGGTGTCTCAGAGGCCCTTGCCACCAGGCCTAACGGGCTGAGTTAGTTCACATCAATGCCCAGAATCCAACAGGTAGCAGGGGAAAAATCAACTCCCACAAGCTGCCCTCTGGCCTCCACACACAGACCACAGCGTGGGTTTGAGAGGACGAATCAAGAGTTAAGAGCACAGGCTGCTCTTGTTCAGTCCCAGCACCCACACATGGCAGCTCATACAACCATGTGTTTACAAAACGTAAGGCAACCTAAGTGGCAGGCATCTTTGTTTCTCCTAATGTGTACTATTTCACTGAAGTCTGTCCCCCCAGTTCCTTTATTGTAAGAGCCTCATCCAACCATCCCTTTCACAAGACATTCAGGCATTGTTCTAGACTGAAATGGCCTTAGCATGAAATCTGCTGCTATCTCCACAGCTAACTCAGTCATGTGGCATTTCTTACCCTTCGCTGTCCTAATTATTTATTAATTGTTTACAGTGGGATCCTCCACATTTTCTTCTAACTCCATCAAGAGGACTGATGATTCCTCCAGCACCAAGTACCACACAAAACCAACCTGGACCAGAAGCATTTGAGTTAGGAAGCAATGCAGCTGTCCACTCCTGCAGACACACAAGGCTGTCCACCTCTTCAGAGGGATGCAAGTTCAGTCCCTGGAAGCAGGACAGGCAGAGGTTCCTCCAAATAAGACAGCATGGAAGAGACAGAGGTACAGAGCTAGCACTCGAGTGAGCAAAGACAGAGGGCACCCCAACCCCTCTGGAAAGGAAAAATTAAGTGTGTTTCCAGCAGTTTATAGGAAGAAAATAAATTCAGGTTGAGTCCCTAGTGTGCACACAGAGTCAAATCAGTTTCCAATGACTATGCTAAGAAATCACCTTGGAACTAGTAGTATCTTTAAACAACAGAAGCGCATCTCACGACTATGGAGTTCAGAGTCTCAATGATTAAACTCAGGGAGTCCAGAGACATGTTGCTAGAAGCTCTGAGGAGAACCCACTTTCCAGTCTTCAACAATGACAGAATGTGGTGGGAATTTCTTGGCTCACAGCCCCCTCCATTTTTTTACTGGAGTTTGGTTTGGCTTGGTTTTTCAAGACAGGGTTTCTCTGTGTAACAGTCTTGGCTGTCCTGGAACTTGATTTGTAGACCAGGTTGGCCTCAAACTCACAAAGATCTGCCTGCCTGGTGGGGGTTAAAGGCCTGTGCCAAACACCACCCAGCCCCCTCCATATTCAAAGTCAGTCTAGGCGTGGTGTCTGAGCACTTGTTGCTGTTGCATAAGACCCAGATTCAGTTAACAGCACCCAGACAGCAGCTATGGGTAGTCTGCAACTCCAGTTCCAGAAAATCTGACACCCTGTTCTTGGCTTCAGAAGACATTGTGTACACAAGATGCACAGACATGCATGCAGGCAAAATACCCATACACATAGAATAAAAATAAGTAAAATCTTTAAAAATAAAATAAAAATGGGAAATTACAAACTATACCCATGTTCCTGGCATTCTTTTATATTGAACTAAATTCATGCATGAAGATCACCAAGAAATAAGATACCAAAAGAACAAAACAAAATAGAACAAACAAGTTCTGAAAAGTTGAAATATTACAGTGAAGTCTATTTAAGCAACAAAAAGGATATATGCCTGTTTTACAACCTAAAATATAATGCTGAAGACAGTAAGTTGGCTCAGCAGGTGAAGGTACTTGCCACCAGGCCTGACAACCTGGCTTCAATCCCCAGGACCTACATGACAGAACCAACTCCCACAGGCTGTGCTCTGACCTCCACATACATGGCAAACATGACAACACACACACACACACACACACACACACACACACACAATAAAACAAAAATAAAACACGAGGCTCTGTTGAAGTGAACAACGCACTGTTAATCACCCTTTAATCAACTTTTAGACAGCTTTCAAACAAACAAACCCTTCAGTAAGGGTGTCCTGAGATAGATCTATGTCTGACAATGGCTGGCATCTAAGTGGAGGCAGCTGGTGAGAACCCTCTGTCCACATCTGGAAGAATGGGACAGCAACAGCCTGGAAGTGCTGGGTTTCTTCAAAAAGGATCATTCTAAGTAATCTCCAGAAGACAAAGCTCAGTTGGAAGAGTGCTTACCTAGCCTGGGTTTGATGCCCAGCACCACTCAGAACTGGCACAGAAATGAAAAGAAGGTTATGAAACCACAATCAATGGGGAAAGACGAATATGCCCCAAAAATAACATGCACATCATCTGCCTTCACAGCCAGTACATACAAAGCAATGGCTATATCACTGAGTAAATAGCCAATGAGTTCTTTAAGAACCAGCAGAGGCGATTAATGCTATGCGTGAACCCACTTAAGGGTAGGCTCCATGCCCAGCGGTAGACTGCCAACACAAAGTGTTTGAAGAATTTTTTTCTCGTGTTGCTTTGTTGAGGCATTCTTAACCTTCCTGGTCTTTTGGTTGTACATTATGGCTTCCAATTTTGTGTTTTTATGGTTTGTGTATGTGTGTTTCTCATGCCTTTTTGTTGCTGTTTTTGTCTATATGTTTTCTAACGAGAAAAGACAAAAGAGACATGGAGTTCGATGGGTGGGAAGGATCTGGAAGGGCATAAAGGAGGGGAAACTGGGATCAGAATATATTATATTTAAAAAAAATTATTTTCATCTGGGCAGTAGTGGGACATGTGTTTAATCCCAGCACTCAGGAGGAAGAGGCAGGTGAATCTCTGTGAGTTCGATATCAGCTTGGCCTACAGAACAAGTTCCAGGACAGTCAAGGCTGTTACACAGAAAAACCCTGTCTCTAAAAATTAAAAAAAAAAAAAAAAAAAAAAGGCATTATTTTTAATTAAATAAAAAAATATATAACATCTGTGGACCATAGTGATCAGTCACCCAAATGGTACTAAGGGCTGCCCAGATCATCTGAACATGGATGGCAAGGCAAGTTCATCAAGGCCAAGCTTTGAAACCAAGTTATGAACCACACATGCCACACATGCAACAGGATTAGACCTCCTGGTAGGACTGACTGCCCTGTAAGGCCCTGGAGAATGTGAGGCTTACACTGTTTGCTTGGTAGAAAGAAGGACTGCCAACGTGAGTCCAATGATTTCCTAAGCAAAACGTCTTTCCCCATTATTCTCTAGGCTCAGGCAAGAGAAGGATTTAGTTTCATTTTAGAACACATCTTTACCTGCCCCCCCACACACACAAAGCATTCACATGATCTACTCCTAGGGTTTAAACACATGGAAAGAGACCAGACAGAGTTATTAAAATTTAAACAAATGAGTTATTAAAATGTTACTTTTTATGGAGACAAAATGTCCAAAACAGCCAAGCATATAAAGACAATGTAGACCAGGATCCCCTAGGGCTGAGGGCAAAATCAAGATGGGACTCCAGAAAGTTGTCAACTTACTGTGGTGATGTTGTACAAATCTGGGGGATAGACTAAAGTGTTGAGTTTTAAATGGGTGAATATGGTAAGTGAATTAAATTTCAACAAAGCTGATACTTTAATTTTGTAATTCCTGAGTCAGTGGCATAGCTTAAGTGAGCAAAGGTGGTTGTGACCAAGCCTGACAATACTGCAGACCCATGTGGCAGAGGAATGGTGCGTACTTCTACATGTTGTCCTCAGACTCCCATATATGCACACAGTAAATAATTGACTGACTGTAGAAAATGCTTTAAAATTTTTGTAACCCTCCACACAATTTTTTCCTTTTTAAGATGTAGCTTTATTTTCTGTGTGAGTGTTTTGCTTACATGAGTGTCAGGGCACCCCATGCTTATGGAGGCCAGAAGAGAGTGTCAGATTCCTGGGAACTT
This sequence comes from Phodopus roborovskii, assembly GCF_943737965.1. Lineage (NCBI taxonomy): Eukaryota > Metazoa > Chordata > Mammalia > Rodentia > Cricetidae > Phodopus > Phodopus roborovskii. The sequence goes on along the minus strand of NW_026126525.1, from coordinate 28,761,283 downwards.
GAGTTACAGATGGTTGTGAGCCACCATAAGGATGCTGGGAAACAAACCTAGTTCTTCAAGAGCAGCAAATGCTCTTAAGCACTGAGCCACCTCACAAATTTTGACTAATGAAGATTGCTACCTTATGGTTAAGCTCTATAGGACACACCCTCAAGTCAGACGGTCCCCTAGGTAGGCTGGCCCCAGATTTCAGACTTTCATGGTCCCTCATTTGTGAACAATTTAACTCTTTCCCTAATGACCACAAAGGTTAAGGAGAGCTAGTAAGAAAGGACCCTGTGTAAAGTAGCCAAACACTTCACAGTGAATTATTTGTTTGTTTTGTTGTTTGAGACAGTGTTTCTCAGCATAACAGTACTGGCTGTCCTAGAACTGACTTTGCAGACCAGGCTGGCCTCAAACTCACTGAGATCCACCTGCCTCTGCCCCAAGTGCTGGCAGTGCCCTACCACTAATTCACAATGAATTTTAACAATTTTTCAAAATTATCTTCACAGGAAAAAAGAAAGTCCACAAATAGTAACAAAAGCATTGATTCATGTTAGTGTCTCAACTTCAAATGAAGTATGTTACTACCCATATTGTTTAGGGTTTGTTTAGATACAGTTACACAATGGTATTCTCTGAATGAATGGAAAGACACATCTATGCAAAATTTCATTAAAAAAAAAAAAATCCTACCCATGAAACAGCATTGTTTGAAATCTCACAAAACAAGTCTAGCACTCACAGGTTTAATTCAACAAGCACCACACAGCTGAACCCACCCACCAGGAAGGCCAGATGGGTCTGCCAGGACACCCTGACAGTGGCCATTCAGAGCCACAACCAAATAGGTGACTAGCAGACTTAACCTAATCCTCAATGCGAGCCCCAGGCCTCCACAGAAGGCATAATTCCTCAAATTTACTAATGAATGGAGACTTTCCATGATGAGGCTCCCTCTCAGGCAGCAGCTGGGTTTTCTATTTTGGAATCTTAGTGAAAACTTCTCTGGAGTCACTTCAAGAACCTCGTAGAACAATAGCCTCACCTACTTCATCAGCCTACACAGAGGCTCCCTGTCTGTGATGAGCAGCCTGAAGTTAAGAGCAAACCTCCTTCCACATCTGATTAGGAACAAATCTGCATTTTCTCTCTGGGATACTTCAAGAGTGAACTGTGAACCAAAGTAATTTTCTCAAGTTCTCTCTAGAGATTACACAAATCAAGAAATTATGTTTAGCATGTACTCCAAAAAATAAATTAACATGTTCTTTTATATTAAAAAAAAATACAAGGTAAAGGCAGGAAAAATGTTGCAGCACATTGCAGTTGGTCGGGTTGTTGTTTTAATTCTATGTCCACATCCTGAACACAGACATACCAATGACAACCTTCTATCCAATGCAAAATAAAAAAGCAAAATTATAGAGCCTAAAGAATTCATAAGAATCACATTAATATTATTATTCTCCTTCTTCCCAACTTGCTAAAATTTTCAAGAGAAATCATTTAAGACAGCCCTGAGGTTGCAATAAAAGAAGAAAAGTCAGAAAAATAGACAATAACCCACTAACAAGGGTTGCAGTCTAGTGAGTGAGCAGTGTTGCTGGACATTCTTAGTGTCTAAATATCTCTTATCAATGAGAGTGTGGAACTTTAGTGATAAGGAAAACTGTTTCCTTTAAATTCATATCAATATTTTCCTCCAAATACAAGCAAGTATTCTTTATAGTTTTTGGTTTATAGAATATCAGTGGGCTAATAAAATTGCCCAGGTACTCTGGGCAGCTGTAAACATGTTAGGGTTCCAACTTCTGCCGACCTCCACAATCTAATGATGGAAATATACAGGTGCCCATACTGAACTAACAGGCAAGAACAAGGTTTGCTCTGTGAGTACTTTACAGGCCCAGAAGGAAAGGGAAATCACTTCTGATGAAGGGGACTGAGGGTAGACTTGAAGACAAGGCGATAAGCTGGGCCTGGGCGGATGGCACCAGCCCACCCTCTGGGGTAACAGCTGGAATTCACAGCTCAAGCTCTGATGTCCCCAAAATACTTCAGATATTTATAGCTAAAACAGACATACATACCCAATCTACATCCAAAAATGTTCTACATAAAATACTTTAATACACAAAATGAAACTTGCTAAAGCTACAGGAGATCTCCTGCATCATCTGAGTTTCTTCCATTCAGTGTTTTTTACCCATGGTTCTTGAGTCACTGTTACTCTGGACTTGGTACTGCTCTGACACACCCCTGTCTGTCTCCCATGGAGAGTTATTTTGACACTCTCCACTAAATTTCTGAACAAGACTGTCATCTATTTCTACTTTATCTCCCCATCCTTAAACATGTAGGTACTCAGCAGACACTGACAGCAGGTCAAGCCTAGTTCAAATAGTTACAATATATGAATGACACTGAAGAAGGTAGCTGTCCAAGAGGTATTATAAAATTAAATCACAATTTTATCCACCAACAAAGAATAGACTAAGACAGCTTTGTCCAGCAACAAACCATTTTTTGTTCACTGGTATAATCTTGTTCAAAAACAACTTGCCCTGGAATGGGGATATGGAAAGGTAAGGCTTTGGCTCAGTCAGTGGTCCAGTGTTGGCCTAGCAGTCAAGGCCTGGGTTCAATCCCTAGCGCAGGATTTATCACTGTCATTAACTATCTCATCAGATCTGAAGATGCTCAATGGGAGCCCACATTTGCATTGCATGTGTCAGTTAGAGGCAAAAGTATCTTCCACAATCTTTGTAAGAAAGTATCTTTTTCTGTTCCAAAGGCCAAAAACAGCACATCTTCTGGGTATGCAGTCACACACAGAGAAACAGTGCAGGTAGTAGACAATCAATCCCAGCTCTCCCAAGAATCTCTTATGCACAGTCTAAGACTCAAAATTATCTTAAGAAATATGTATGAAGAACCCAGAAAATGCAGAAAAACATATACTATCCAGAATAAAGCATAGGCATTTCTAAGGTAATTCTCCCTGAACATTTTCTTTTTGTTTTCTTTGGGGAAAAAAAATAGTCTATTGTCTAAATATGCCACTAAAAAATATAAGTGGGAAATTTTGAATTTGTTTTAAACACCTACTTCCTTTGATGGGCAAATGCCTGCCTGATATAATTAGCACAGATTTAAAATAATAAGGTGGAACAATGATGGATATTATCAAAATGAAGAGTCAGTTTTTTATGATTTCATTTCCTAACCTCTGTAATAGAGCAAAGAATTCTCCCTCAAGTATCAGTGTGTGAAGCTGAACTTATTTCCCAAATATAATTTCTGGTGTTGTTACTGTTGACATCGGGGACTTGCAACAGACACTCAAAAGTTGTTGGACAGTAACTTAATGATAAACAAATTTTTAAAATCTGTATTTTCTTGAAGAAGAAAAAATAGGCCAGAGATCTCAACCAAATTCACTCTTGCAAAGTGCTTTGTAAAACACTGTAACAGAGTTTAAGAAAACCGGGACGGGACGTCTCTTCTAATAATAAGTAACAAAAATAAGACCAAAGAATAACAAGCCGGATGCTACTTCCTTTATAAGGTTGCAACTTGCTGCCTCCAAGTACTCTACAATGCATTGCTCAAGAAACTGTCAAAATGAAGGCTTATGAAAACATTCTTTTCTAAATAAGGACTCTAACAAGGGATGTGTTGTTTCTAGCTATGATTTCTGCTGCAAGTATTGACAAGTTCAATGCCGGGATAATGTTCACAGTGCAAAGCAAAGACCTCTTATTTGATTTACCGATAGAAAGAATGCCTGCCTGCTCGTCGTTACAATGCCTGCATTCAGTAGGAGAGATCAACTTTATGGAAGGCACCTGCTAGGCGGAACAGCAGTTTATAGAACCAACTTTTATTTCCATCAGAGGTGGTTCATTTTTTCCCCCCAATCCTACACACCCTGGCAACCTGTCTTGCTGTATTTTCCCTCTCTCCTCCCAAAAGAGCTTCTGGCGTAGTAGAGTCCAGGTAATACTTTCTCTAGTTCAAAGGTTAAAGCAAATTTAGCTCTGTCTAGAGCGCTTGCTCCTCGGCCAGCTCCCTCTCTTTTAAAACCACAGCCTGGGATTTAGTTGCTCCCTATCCTCGAAAGTCCACAAGAAAAGCGATTGTAGATAGGTAGCGAGGAACAAAGCTGGAACGGTAGAAAAGACCGACAGCATTCAGGCCCCAGGTTGCTCTAGAAATCAGCCTCTCCAGACGCAAGAAACCAGGCTCGGTAGAGCCGGGAGAACCTGCCGCCCGGAAGCAACAACTCCATCAAAAGCAAAGAAAAGTTGCACAGCAGAGCTCGGCCCCGCTAGCAGCCTGGGACGGTGCTTGCATGCGAACAGGGGGCCCGGGCTACGCAGGCCCGGCCACGGGCGGTGACTGTAGAGTCTGCCGGGCCGACTGTGGCTCCGGAAGGCGCGGATCCGGGGGTGCGCCGTCGCTTCGGGCGGAGCGGGCTCCGCGCCCGAGTCCGCACCCCTCCCAGCACCGCGGGCAGTGGGCGGAGAGACGCGGCCAAGGACCGCGGACAATGCCCGGCCGGGCCGGCAACCTCGGCGCGCTGCGCGGGCCCGCCGCCTTTCCTCCCGAGGCCGCCTGCCGGCGCGCTCAGCCCGATCGGGTGCGCGACACTGCAGCAGCGTCTGCCGCCACCTCCTCGCCGCCCGCTTCCCCGCCGGGCGGTTCCCGGGCCTCGGTGAACCCATGGCGTGCGAATGGAGCCGGAGCCCGGAGAAGCGCAGGGCGCGCGCTCAGAGCAACCGGGCGCGCGTGGAGACAGCGGCGCGCGCCCAGAGCAGCCGGGCACGCGGGCAGAGCCGGGCACGGGCCGGGAAGGAGGCGCGCAGCAGAGCGGGGCGCGCGGTGCTCCCCACGGGTCCGCAGCAGCTCCGACGGGCTTTCGGTTGACCCCGGCTCTGCGCCGCGCCCGCGTCCGTTAGGAGCCTCCCCAGCAGGCGCCGCAGCCGCCCACCTCAGTCCGCCTTTCTTGCGGCTCGCAGCAAGAAGGGCAGCCGGGCCAGGGCCAGGCATCCCGGATTCCACGGCCGACGGTCAGCCGGCATCCCGGCGCCTGCCCCCCGCGCTGGAAGAGAAAGTGAAATGAAGCGCCTTTCCCCAGGCAGCACCTACCAGGTCCCCAGTCCCGTGCAGCTGCCTCGCTCCTCCAGCGCTGCCGGTCCCCGCCCTCGGGCCCCAGGCTTCGTTCTCTTTGACAATGGCGCGTCCCCTTTAAGGAATAATCCGATCGGGACCGATCCGTGGTTAAACCTCCCTCCGACTCTGATTTTAACCGGATTTCTGTCTCTCCCAGAGCCCGACGGGCGCCCGGTGGTGCTGCGAGCTCTGCCCACCCCTTCCCTGCCCCGCCCACCCCCTCGCCTTCCTGATTGGCGAGGGACACTACACCAGGAACAGTGGTCCTCGCCCTCCACTGGCCGGCCCCCCCGCCGCTCAGAGTTTCCCCACCTTCGCCCCGCCCCCTTCTCCGGGTTGGACCTACCTCTAATCACTCTCTGTCCTCGCCTCCAACGTTGCTTTGGAGAACTGGCAGTCAAGGCTCACCCTCCCGCCTCCGGAAAGCGAACTTTATTTTTATTGGTAGAAAGACATCTTCCTGTGTCCCTGATTGGACAAGGAAGAGAAAGTCTGCACGCCCCCTACCTATTATCACTCTCCCTGGACGGCTGAGAGAAAGACAGGCGTGAAGTCTTCCCTACTTTGGCTTCCCATAAGCGCCTCTCCCTTTAAATATTGGTAGGGGTCAAACCCAAACAGCCTATACTCTGAGGAAAGCGGGAAAGAGAGACAGGAAAGATGCAAAAATCTTCAGATGAGGAGTACATCGCACTAGCTGTGGGATCCTGAGAGCCCAATCCTGCTATCTCCTGAATGGAGTGAGAACATCTGAAATCCTAGTACTGACTCCTGACAATTAATGAAGTTCGCACTCCCTGCCCACTCTGCTAACATCCTTGAATCTCTGACTTTAAGCACCCGGAAGAGTTTATGAAGGTGTCTTCAAACCTTGAGGTTTCCTTATTTGTCTTGCAATCGGGCATTCAGAAAAGCGTTTAAGTCCTTCCCAAAAGAAGTTCCGTTTAGGTCACGTCCTGTGTGTCGTACTGGCGTTTGCGCGGGAGCTACGTTAATTTTTGCAAAGATTCAACAGCTTGTCCTCTCTGGTGATATTCTCGAAGTCTCTCTTGCTGCAAATGCGGACACTAGAAGGCTACTCCTTGAAGGACAGAGGCACCTTTCAGGGAAAACGCCTACCCAAGGAAGAGGGAGAAGTCTGTCAGGGAAAGAGCCTTGGGGCAGACCCCTGCTCATTCAAGGAGAGGAATCCTCGGGGTCTGCATTAGTGTAGGACCAGGTTCCCACTCCCAGATGCAAGAAGCAAAGAATTTTTTCCAGAAAAACGGAATGGGGTTATGGCTTTGGGGCCCGCCCAGACACGGTTTAAAAAACAAAACGATTTGTGTTCTCTCCTTTGCGATGGTTTTTAAGATACTCTGGGCATCAGGGTATTCTTAGCGATCCCCCAATGGAATCCGGTAGTGCCAAGAAAGTGGCTGTGCTCTGCTCAGTAGCACTCTAGAAGATAAGTCATTCCAGCTCAGGAAGAGGGAAATAAGTGCAGTTGACAGAAAAGGCGTTTTCCTGAGTTCAGGAGGGAGAACCGCTAATAGCAAGAAGCAGTAAGAGAGGAGTTTGCGGGTGATTTTGAGTTTGTACGGTTTTTGTAGTCGTGAGGATTGAATTTAGGGATTCATGCATGCAAGGTAAGCCCTCTACAGCTGAGCTAAGTTTCAGCCCTCACTCTTGTTACGAGAGACAGGAAATTCGCTGGTTTATCAGACAGTCACAAAAGCAAGCGCCTAATAAATACCTTTAACTAACCCCTCTGTCCATCTTATTGCTCTAGATACAGTCATTCCTCCTTTCCATATCTGCAAAGGAACTGCGCTGGGGACCCCCTAGGGCTCCAAGTCTCCTATAAAATCACAAACTGTTGTAGCATGGGACATCCTCTCACATAATCTCTGGAGTGCTTCTCATACCAAGCTAATACAATGAATGATAATCATTATTCTACTGATCACTTAGTGAATGATGAGAAAAAATCTGTACATGTGCAGTACAGACACAACATAATACAAGTCAGCAACAATTTAAATCCCCCATCCACTCCCCAAATAACTGCTAAGGAATGGGACCTGAAGATATATAACACTGTACACATGTGTAATCAACTATGTATTGTAGGCAAATACATGCTCTTTTTCAGGATCCTCATTTATTACTCATAAACTTTGCTTTTGGTTTGGGTTAGGTTTTTATTTTCTTTTGTTTTTAAGTGCTGGGATGGAACACAAGGCCTTGCACATGTTAAGCATACATTCTGCTCCTTAGTTTTATGTTCTCAGCTATTAATCAGTGCCAGGCTTTGAGACTGCTTCTGGTTTCTGGTAGTCCATTGGACAATACTAAGATGGTTTCTAGTAGTCTACTGGACTATAAGACAATTCTATTGTAATATTCTGGAGATAAAGGCACCTGGTAGGTGACATCTTCAGTTATGTCTAGTGTACCTGCTTTAGGAGGTCCAGCTTACTGTTGCTGTTTTTACCAGCATATGGGGCTCATGCCCTCAGAGGGCAGTCTCCAACTAATCTTAGGCTCTCTTCCTTTTATTTAACTGACTTGCTAAGTTTGCCACCTTTCACATAGTTCTTTTATTCTATAAACATCCTGCATTTGTCCACCAGGCTTATTCACAGTTTAGTCCACACACACAGCATGGAGGCTGGTCTCAAAATCTCTATATGGCTGAAGATTACCTTGAACTCCCCATCCTATCTCCATAGTCCCAAGCGCTTAGATTACATGCATGTGCCACCATACCTGCATAGGAAGAGTGGTTTTTCATGTTCAATAGCACAACTTGGTAGATACAGTTGCCAGAACAAAAACAAAAACAAACAAACAAAAAAACTTCAGAATAGCTAATAGATGTGTGAGGAGACATAAATGTGCCAATCACCTTGGGTGGACTCTAATATATTATAAACACAACTCAGCTGAAAAATAAGTGTTATTTTTAAATCAAATTTAAAATACATGTTTTGAAAACAACACAAAAACAAAACTGCTAGGAATATTTCCTTGGTTTCTCAGAAAAGGTCTAAGTCCTCCACCTTCCATATTTAAATGTGTGTCCCTGTAAAACAGCTAACATTTGCTGAGAGCATTATTGAAACACAACACTCATCAGTTGAAGATACAGTTCAGTCTATTTTACTTACTGAGACAGAAAAGGGCAGGACTGAACTTTGTAGAAGAATCCATTCTACTTATATACTGTAGGGATTTTTTTCAGGCACATACTGAATATCATCTAAGCACCTTGACAAAACAAAGAAGTCCCCTCATAACCTGACTCCAGACCACCTCTAGAGTTTCTCCCCAGATCATTCCTCACTTGACAGTCAAGCCTCAATGCCTTTAGCCCATGGTGCCCTTTGTGAGCCTCACCTTCATTCCTTCCTGGAGCACTCTCCTAGCCATCCATCAAGCCAAGTATGTACTATTCTAATGACAGGCTTCCCATTGAAGACAGAGGTTAGCCCTTTACTTTCTGTCTCTTGCACTGTCCTTGTTTGCTCTGGGAGAGCAAGGCCACACTCTGTCTTCACTTTCGCACCATTTAACGTGATGTCTGGCCCAACCGAAGGCTTTCAATGAACGCACAGCAAACTGAAATGATGAGCAAGAAATTCAGCCCACAAGCGAAACACCTTCTTGGCCTGAATACCATTCTAAGAGCATTGCATTTTCATAATAGTTTCCTGTACATCTATCTTCTGTAGAGAGATTGGATCTCAATGTGTTACCAAGGCTATCCTCAAACTATTGAGTTTAAGCGGTCATCCTGCCTCACCTTGCTAGGCAGCTGAGACTACAGAAACACACTACCATACTCAGTTTGTAGATCTCCTTTATCAACTAGTCTAGGTCACTGGTTCCCACATACTTTTATTACATACACTTGTAAAAATACCCTAAAATATTAGGAAACTGACATAAAGCATATCAACTCTTTAATTTGCAAACTAAAAGTATAACCAATAAATACATATAAAATATCTGTCCCATTCTCATTATTTCACATAAGAACCTTTTCTTTTTTTTTAATTTTTGAGTCAGGGTTTCTCTGTGTAGCCCTGTCTGTCCTGAAACTCACTCTGAAGACCAGGCTGGCCTTGAACTCAGAGATCTGCCTGCCTCTGCTTCCTGAGCTCTGGGATTAAAGGCATGAGACACCAGGCCTGACAATAAGAAAATCTAAGAGCAAAAATTAAGAAAGTTGTTACTTCAGAATCAACAAGTTTTGAACTAATACTTTAATATTGTTAAGAACTTCCAGTTTCTTCTAAAACATTTCTATGTTTATTTTGGGGTGTGTGTGTGTGTGTGTGTGTGTGTGTGTGTGTGTGTGTGTGTGTGTGTGTGTAGGAGCTATAGGAGGTTAGAAGACACCCCTTGGATCCATGGAACTGGAGTTTCAGATGGTCCTGAGCTGCCATGTGGGTGCTGTGAAGTAAACCCCATACCTCTGCAAGTTCAGCCAGTGCTCTTAACTGCTGAGCCATCTCTTTAATCCCTGCTCCTGAGGTTTTTGCAGGTAAATCTGAAATTCTTTTTTCAGCTACCCTTGCTTCATAGAGTTTCTTCTCTTCTCTGGGGAAGTTTTGCTGCTTTTATAAAAACACTTTTCAATCATTAGGAGGTTTCTTTGTTAGTAGGAAAACAATAAGTACTTCAGTTCTCTTTTAAAAAACATTATAGAGCCAGCAAGATGGCTCAGTGGGTAGAAGGAGCTGCCATAAAAACCTGACAGCCTTCAATCCCTAGAAGCCACATAAAAACAAACAAACAAAAACAAAACAAAACATGATGTGGTGACACAAACCCAATCCCAGTGGTTGCTCAGGCAAGCTGGGAGGTAGAAACAGGTGATCTGGAAGCTTGCAGGAGTCTAAAGGATTCAGCAAGGCAAGAAAGACTTTGCCTCAGCAAGGTATCGGCTGCCATCCTCTGATCCTCCTCACAAACACACACACACACACACACACAGGAAGAGACAGAGACAGAGACAGGATAAATAATAATGTCTACCCATATGGCATGTGTATTTCTCTTGAACGTTTAATAACCTATGTGACAGGGTATGTGATAATACAAACTACACTGAAGCAAAATACAAGCCATCTTGCAATAGCACAAAGCAATCAGATATAAGTTCTTCATGATGCTTACAATGGTTTAACCATCATGTAAGGAAAACTTCTGACACTGGAAACATTATATTCTAACCTGGGTTAAATGATTGGTTTCTTATTCCATGGAGTACATGATTAATATAGATAAGACCATCTTCAAATACTAAAATAACATGTATTTTTTCCTACTTCTGTAGTGAGATATTCACTCTGTCCCCACCTATTGCACTGACCATGCGCATTGGAGGTGGGAACAGGTGCGATGTGACCTGTAGAGAGGACTCCCCACCCCCACAGTAAGCAGAGCACTCTCTGGATTCCTGGACAGAGACAGAGGGTATCCGGAGATATCCTTGAGACTAGAAACTACTGGCGTTCATCTGTCTCTGTTGTAAGTTATTTATCCCTGAATAAAGATCTATTCAGCCTGTTTTCCCCGATCCTTATATTTCCACAATATACTTCAGCTCCTATATTTTCTGTTCTTTTTCTTATAATGTATTTAAATTTATTTTATGTGCAGTGGTGTGAGGTGTCAGATCCCCTGGAGCTGGAGTTATAGACAATTGTGAACTGCCAGGTCAGTGCTGGGAATTGAACCTCTAGAAGAACAGTCAGTGTTCTTTTCTTAGCCACTGTACTATCTCTCCAGCACGCCCCCCTCCCCCCCATATTGTATGTTTTCCTTCCTTCCTGTTTTTTTTTTGTTGTTGTTTTTGTTTTTGTTTTTGGTTGTTCTTTTTTTTTTTTTTTTTTTTTTTCAAGACAGTTTCTCTGTAACTTTGGAACCTGTTCAAGTCACTCAGTAGACCAGGCTGGCCTCAAACTCACAGAGATCTGCCTGCCTCTGCCTCCCAAGTGTTGGGATTAAAGGCATGCACCAATGCACCACCACTGCCTTGTATTTTCTTAAGATCACTTATAAATTATGTATTTTAGCACCCTTTCCGAAGTCATACACATGGCATCCCAGTACTCTAACAATGGAAGAAGAAGAGGAGGTGTTCAAGGTTATCATGGCTACCTAGTAAGTCCCAGGATCAGCCAGGCTACAAGAAACCCTACTTGAAACAAAATCAGCCAGCCAAATGAAAGTTCATCTATTGCCCCAGCATGGCAGGGGCACACACCTTTAATCTCAGCAATTGAGGAAGAGGCAGAAAGATCTCTGAGTTCGAGGCCAGCCTGGACTACAGACCTAGTTTCAGGACAGCCAGGGCTACAGAGAGAAACCCTGTCTTAAAAAAACAGCACCCTCTTCCCCGCCCCCCCAAAAAAACAAACAAACAAACAAAAACAAAACACACATCTATTATCTGAGATGCCTTTTCCAATAATAATGTAACTTTAACAAAGCATTTTACTGCTAGTTGTTAATATTTTGTGATTTTTCTTTCTTTTTTCATCACAGACAGAATTACATTCTAAAGAAAGCCACTATGTGAAAATGTTAATAAAAAGAATAAACCACAGATTCCTTATTAGCTTCCTAGCTAAATATCTGAGATGGAACACTGACATAATCACTTAACTTAGAAAAGCAAACAGCATCATGGAAAGGACACCTGGACCCAGTTCGGTCCCTTTTGTCCACCCTGACATGAAAGGACCCTTCAAGCCAGCACCCCAAAGCATATGCAATAGGTAAGTTTGGGATTATTTTAATTACTTGAAAGACTAAATGGTTTCTTTTTCCATGACTACTTTGTGTTGTTGTTTGTTTTTCTTTCTGGTAGGCAGGACTGAGGACTGAACTTCCAATCTCATGTACTCAAGGCAAACGCTGTACAAACCGCCAAGGTTTCCCGATGGGTTGATAAACTGGTTGTCCTTGCCCCTTCAACTCCTGAAGTTATATGTCCCGCCTCTGTCTCCTTTGTCACGATATTGATGGTTATGAGTACTCCCTTTGAAACAAACTTAAAGTCATGCAAGACTTTACGGTGCATTTTCAAGTATCCTAGTAGGCATGAATTTGCACCTGAGATAGTCTACTTTAAAAAGGGCAGGACACAATATTCAAAAGCAATATTCAATCTGATCCCAGTGTATTAATTAAAGGAGATTCAATAGGAAAATACAGGCATTTATTTAAAGTTATTGCTATCACCTATCAACTTTTTTTTTTTAATAGACTTCATGGATTATTCAAAGAACTAGGAAATATGCTAGGGGTGGGGTGAATATTTACATGACCAAAACACTAATCTCCTTTGTGTGTGTATGTGGTAGTGGTAGGAGCTGTCTGTTGATAGAGAAGAAGAAAAACAAAGGACAAAGGAAACTCTCTTTAATTAATCCTACCAACTAAGCAATAACAAATAGAACACATGTTTCAGCAACAGAAGCAAACAGTGGACAACTGAGTGAAGCCACCTGCAAGAGACTTTTAAACACAGGCCGCGCATAGATCCCAAACACTTGTCTTGCACAGGGATTGACAATGTTCTATATAAGATCAGAGTGTAAACTAGGTGAGTTTTGTGGGCCATACAGCCTCTGTTGCAGCTGCACTCTGCTGCTGGAGCACAAATGTGGCCAAAAACAATACAGTAGACTAGAATGCAGGGGTTTGTTACAATAAAAAATGGATCTATACTAAAATTAATTTTTCATATGAAATTTAATTTTATGCCATAGAATAGTATTCTTTTGATTCCCCCCACCCAGCAATTACAAAATGTTAAAAAAAAAATTCCTGTTCTTATCATATCATCCTTACAAACTCAGGTGATGGATTAGATTGGGCCCATGAACCATAGTACTGTTGTCCTTCACCTAACTAGTTCATTTAAAAAAAAAAAAAAAACCAGTATTTTCTCATACATTGGAGGTGGAGGCAGAAAGTTGAGGGGTCAAAGTCATTGCTGGCCACATAACACATAACAAGCTCATGATCAGCCGGTGCTGAAGGAAGCCTGCCTCCAAACAGACAAAACTAACAAAATTAACCAGTCTGCGGACTAAAGTGAGGCCTCAGAAGTTACAAGCAATTACTGCACTTCCAGAGGACCCAGGTTTACTTCCCAGAACCCACACTGGATGTCTCACAATTGTGTGTCACTCTATTCCAAAGATCCAAACAATCCAATATCCTCTGCGCTCCATAGGCTGCACTCATGTGTACATACCCACAAACACACATACGTATGCACATGTACATACACTAAAATAAAAATAAATTCCTTTTTAGGCTTTTGTTTTCCTTGTTTTGTTAAGTACTGTGGTGGTCTGAATAAGAATAACTCCCAGAGGATCTCATACTGGAATGCTTGGTCATCGGGGAGTAGCACTACTTGAGAAGGTATGGATTAGGAGTTGGTGGGGTCTTGTTGAAGGAACTGAGTCACTGGGGGTGGGTTTTGAAGTTTCAAAACAAGCCAGGTCCAGTGTCTTTCTCTTCCTACTGCCTATGGATCCAGATATAGAACCCTTAGCTACTTTTCTAGCACGGTATCTGCCTGCATGCTGCCACATTCCCTGTCATGATGACAATGGACTAAACCTCTAAAACTGTAAGCCAGCCCCAATCAAATGTTTCTTTTATAAGAATTGCCATGGTCATGTTGTCTCTTCACAGCAATAGAACAGTGACCAAGACAAGTATGGTCAAGGGAGACTATAGTTCTGGGACTATCATGCCTAATAAGAGAAACATGAGTCCTGTCTTCATGGAGCTTACAGTGCAATGGTCAGACCAATACGAATTATACACATAACACATGACTATGGAGGAGAAATAGAGGTCTAAACTCTGAATGTGATCTAGACCAGGAGGTCAGGAATAGCCTGTCTGAGGAAGGTGTCTTTGACACAGGCTGAACCCTGAAACTGCAGGGACATGGTGCAGAAGTGGGGACTGATCCCAGCAGTGCTGTGTGAGCTTATGTGCTTGTCATTCCAGTTCTGGAGAGGATCATGTTGACTTTCCAAGTAGGAGGCCAGCCTAGGCTTATGACATGTTCTCCCCTGTCCTGGCTTGTTTTCCTATTATCTCTTAAATGACACAAATAACTATTTGTATAATAACATTTACATTATGCCAGCTATTAAATAATAATCTGGAAATGTATGTTAGGTTATATGCATATACTATACTTTTTCTATTTTATCTGGTGCTGGGGATTGAACACAGGGCCCCTTGCATGCTTAGCACATTCAATCCAACTGAACTACACTCCTAGTTTTTATATAAGGGACTTGAGCATTCCAAGATTATGGTACCCTGGGGAAGGAGCCTACAACTAACCCTGGAACTAAGGGATACCTCGACTTTGTATGCTCAAATCTGTAGATCCCTTTCATGAGCAGTAGTTTCTTGTGGCACTCTGCCATGTCCCCCTGGGCCTAGCTCACTCTGTTGACACATCCTTTTCTCTCCTCTGTCTTCTCAACATTCTCTAAGTGGCCAAGAATTTCTCTCCTCTAGAGCAAATTGCCATGGTCAGCAGTTTTGAGTCCCTCTCAGAAGCTTTCATCAGTTGACATATAAGACCTCATGGCCTCAACTGCTTACTGAAACATTCTTCCAAACAAAAACAACCTGAGATTCTCCCAAAGAAGAATGTAGATGCCAACAGTTATTTTAAAAAAAAATTGTGAAGTTTGGCAATGGAACCACTGGGGAGGAGGGGCAGGACATCAGAAAGAAGAAGAAGAAAAAATAAAAAGGAGGTAACAACCAGGTGTAGTTGTGAATGCCAGCACTCACACACAGAGACAATGGGTCTATTTGAGTTCAAGGCTAGCCTGGTCTACATAGTGAGTGTCAAGACAGCCAGGGTATCTTTTTGGTTGTATCCAACATACCCAGTTTTACTAGTGACATCATCATATTTCTGCCCTACCTCTTTTTTTTCTTATTTTACAGAATAATTGGGTTTTATTGTGACATGTTCATGATGATATACATCAGCATACTCCTCTTTTATAATCATTTTTAGATTTATTCATTTTATTATTTTATATGTATGTTTTGCATGCATGTCCCTGTACCATATGCATTCCTGGTGCCCTCAAAGCTTTTGAAATCGCTGGGACTAGAGCTATAGGCAGTTTGAGATGCCATACGGGTGCTGGGAATCGAATTGGGGTCCTCTGCAAGAGCAGAAAGCTCTCTTAATCACTGAACCAACTCTGCACCCCTATTTTTTATTATTTTTCATTGTGTGTATGTGTGTATCTATGTGTGAGTTCATGCTCCAGAGGTCAGAGGTCTCAGATGCCCTGGAGCTGAAGCTACAGGTGGTTGTGAACCACCAGATGTAGGTAATGGGAACCTAAGGTTCCTCTTAGAAAGCAGCAAGAGTCTTAACTGCTGAGCCATCTCTACAGCTTCCATCAACACAATCTTTTTTCCTCCAAGACAAAGTTTCTCTCTATAGCCCTGACTGTTGCAGAACTTGCTATGTAGAGCAGGGTGGTCTCAAACTCAAAGATCACACTTCTTTTATCCAAGTCTCTTGAGTGCTGGGATTAAAGGAGTGTGCCACCATGCCAGGCATCCATCAGTTTCTTATGGGAATTTCCCTATAAAAGGGACATTAACAGCTCAAGAATAATACTAATAGGTATCACTTTGGACTATATTATTGATTACAGATAAATCTGCTGCTTTAGTTTCTGCCTTTAAATCTAGCTCAAAGTTAAAACTGATTACATTTGTACAGTAATGAAAAGGTTTTGGTGAATAGCATAACTGCTTATAGATAAAGGCATTATTGTTCTTTAAAACAGTAATAATAATAAGGGCTGAAAGTACTTGCCTAGGATGGCAGAATACTTGGGTTTTTCCCCCAACACCAGAAAGTAATAAATAGGGGAATATGGCTCATTGAATAAAAGCATTTGCCAGCCAAAGCCTGATGACCCGAGTTTGATCTCCAGAACACATGTGAAAAGCCGAATGCAATGGCAGCCTTCTGTAATCTTAATATTCCTTCCTCAAGATGGAAATTGCAGACAGGAGGATCAGCTCAATGTTCAGGAGTAAGAGACACAGATATAAGAGAGACCCCACTTCAGGAAGGCAGGAAGTGACAGCTGACTCTTGAAAGTTGTCTTTTGAGCTCCACACAAGCACTTTGACCTCCACAGCATGCTATGCCCATGCCCATAGTCACATACATAGTCACACACACACTAACTAAAAATTAAATACATCTCCTGAGGTGAGAGTGAAGAAGACAGGAAGTCACGGAGAACTGGGCTCTACAGGATCCTAGCCCATTACCTTTCATGTATCCTACATGTCTACCTCAAATAACTAAACCACATTCAGGATTACTCACCATTCCAGTGAGTTCTTGTTTAACTTTGTGCCTTTCCATCTAGCTCAAAACTGAAGATAATTGCTCTTTTCAAGGTAAGGAGAATGGTTTATGTGAACATCCATAGTTGAAGCACTCTGCAGAACGAATATCTACGCATGCTGTCAGCCCACCAGAATAACCACAATACAAAACAGGGTTGGTGAACAACTCCTGTGCCAAGTCAGCTATAACAAAGTGGAAAATAGAGTTTGATCAGTCATTTTGATTCAGGTGCTCTTTAAAAAGATCTTTCCATAACTATGTCAGAATTCTTAGTAATATGTTCATTTCTTGACTGGTGCTTCTTTATTTTGAGATATTCAAATAAAAACTCTTCATATTTAGAACCAATGAAATTGTTCATCAGGTAACATGCCTGCTGCCAAACCTGGCAGCCTAAGTTCAATACTTGAGACCCACAAGGTAGAATGAGAGAATTAATTTCTATGAGTCGTCCTCTGACCTTCACATGAATGCTGTGGCATGCTTGCAAGCATGTGCATGCATACATATGCACACATGTGCGTGCAGGCACACACATACACACACACATACACACACTAAAATGAATAAATTCAATAACAAAACCTCATGTCTACCCTTCTTCTGCAAGTATAAACTTGAACCATGTATACATACTCCATATATTAATTATGTAGATGATAGACATATTAGTAACAGTAGCCACTGCAGTGATATTTTAAGACAGAAGTTCAAGTTCAAATAACAAAACCACATGGAATCAATTTATTGTTTTTCCAGGTGTTTATCACATTAAAAGTTATTTATCTGCTACATATATTAGAGTCTCAACATAGCAAATGTTTCATTAAACAATTACAAAAATCTCCTTTCAATAAATTACCCCTTGATACAGGATGAAGAAAAATGTTCACAATAACTGAACAGTGTTCTAAATTGTCCTTCAAAGAGACACAATGCCTTTACAAAATTATTATCATTCAGTCAATTGGTGAGGCAATTAATTACTTATTTGTAAGTTTTGTTTTGTTTTGAATCTTCTTTGAAAAGCCTTTCCCTTTGGGCCTCCCAGTACTGTAACAAGTCACATTTTCCATAGAGAAACTTTACAACCATATGTAGATATCTGGTGGCTGTTGTGAAGTCCTACTCAACAGAATTTGGTATTTTGGATCTATTTTTAGAATTCTGCTATGTGAACATTTTTAGCCTGTACGATGTCAGCCTGGTAATTTTCATGCAAGTAAGAAAACAATTTGTTCTAGCCTCCAAAATGGTATTGACATCAGAAGTGTCCTTCACATTGGAGAACTTGTGACTAAAGAACTCAGAGTAAAAGCAGTGAAAATGGTCACAGTACCAAGTAAATGCCACCTATGTGCCAGTGCTAATAGGAAAGTGGTGACTCTTTGTGGCCAGAATAATGGAGACAGAGGATACTGCTGAGTTATTCCAAGGGGCTTCAAGCTAACCTTCCCTTCCTGCTTCTTCCAACCCCAGAGAGTCTGGGTAGTTATAGTCTTTGTATTGTTGTTGTTTGATGGCAATTACATTGCAGAGCCCAGCCTATTTTTCTACCACAATCCCACACTATTTTCTGGTATTTTAATTAAATTGGTCCACATGCTGTTCAACACCCTACTGTTCAACAATGCCCTTGACTGCCTCAGGAAGTATCAACAGAGTGGGGTTCAAGAAGGTTAATGGAGAATTCAAGAAAGTAAGAGAGTAATATTTAACAGTGGTGGTACTGGGAGTAGCTGAGGAGATAGAGAAGTCTGGTTACAATCCTGTGAATAGCCCTATGAAGCCTGAAAATGATATCAAGGACAGTAAGAGTAGGACACAGAGCTCCTCCACTTACACACCATGTAAGTGGAGTAATTGTATGGGGTAATTCGTAACATAACCAATTTTATTGCATAAGGACTATACTGGAGTGTCTTTAAGGGTTATGGGATGAGAGAGGTTGAAAGATCATCTTAGTGACAGAGAAATCCAGTCACCACAGAATGCCCCCCACCTGTGTCTGTAAAGCATGTGGCTATATGTCAGAAGACAATAATATCTATTAAAAAGGAGATGAATGACCAGTAAGGCAGAGATGCTTTTTAAAGTCACAGAATACTTCTGCTCACCTTCATCTAAACCCTTAGAGACCCTTAAGGTGTCTTGATTGTAGATGTCAATCCACCATCCCAGGAGCAGGAAGACTATCACCTGTGTTCTATATATGTCACCTGTTTTCTACAGGTATCACTTGTGTTCTACAGGTGTCACCTGTGTTCTATATGTCACCTGTTTTCAACAGAGATCACCTGTGTTCTATAGGTGTCACCTGTGTTCTACAGGTGTCTCAATTGAAAATACCTTATATGGCTGTTGTCCAAGGTTTTGTTTTGCAAATGCCAGAAACTGAGTGTGGTTAACTTAAGCAAGAAGGGGCACATCATGAGAGAACACAGAGACGTCTCAATGAAGACTGAAACTGATGAGCCTCTGAAGGGCTTGGAACAGGATTGGTGACAGGTGCTAACCAGACTGTCTCTCCAGTTGCCATGGTCTCAGTTTCTGCTAATCTGTATGATTGTTTCATTAATCCCTCTTCTTCTCTGCCAAACCAGCCTCAAATAAATGGAAATTCATGGATGGGTATTATTTCTTTACAGAGGCAGTCTCGGGCCCCAAGCTCACATCAATTTATTCAGCCAAACAGATGAAGTTGAACTGTGTCTAAATTTTCAAGCTCTGGGTTTGCAGTATAGCTCAGTAGTAGAGCATTTGCTATGATGCTTGAGGCTCAAAATTCAATCCCTAGCACTGAAAAATAAATGTAATTAACTAATTAATTTAAACTGAATAAACAAATCACCAATTCCTATGAAAGAGAATCTTACTGCTTCCACCTAATTTATGAGTCTAGCTTCTGTCCTACTTGTGAATGGTAGTGCAAGGTCCCAATATAAAAACAGGGACACTAGATCCACATTCATAGGAGAAAGAGAAGCAGAGAGGGTAGTTGTTCTTAGAACCAAACTTGTGTGGCCTCAAAGACATCCCCAAAGCCACCTGCTACCAGTAGGGACTATTATTATTCCCATTTTACAGGAAGTCAGTGGATCTGAAGTTAGGTCTCTCTGTGTCTTAATCACCATGCTGTGGTGTGTCTCCA
Organism: Phodopus roborovskii; assembly: GCF_943737965.1. Taxonomy (NCBI): domain Eukaryota; kingdom Metazoa; phylum Chordata; class Mammalia; order Rodentia; family Cricetidae; genus Phodopus; species Phodopus roborovskii. Next base: position 28,741,526 of record NW_026126525.1, on the reverse strand, counting down.
GTCCCTACTTAGCAAGCACCCTTATTATTTGATATAGTTTCTTATAAAGTCTACCTAAGGCAGGGGCTAATTATATAGACTTCACACATACTGATTCCTGGGAGGATTTGGGTTCTCATTATAAACCAATAACTTGGCATTCTGGTTTATACACCACTATTAAAAATTCTAGTTCATCAGGACAGCCTAAGAAGTGGATCTTCTGTTATTAGCATGATGACAAATACATTTCAGATCTGTAAAGTTAAAGCCAAGACCCACAGTGAAGGACAGGATGGTGACAAATTCCACCTTTAACATATTGCTCACCTCTGGGGAGCTTCCTAAGGAGAGTTACTGAACTTTCTAAACATGACAGCCCTCCCTTACTACATCAGTCTATTCCTACAAAGATTGGGTTTTTTCCTTATTAAGTCTTAAGATTCTGGTTGCAATTCTGGGAATTTTACTTTCCATTTAAACTCTCATTCCACATTTATTTTTCAGTATCAATTGCTTGCCAACAAATGTACTAGTTTCTACAAATGTAGTCATAATTCCACCCCCAGTTGTTTAGAGTCTAAACTAGATTGGAACACAGAGACATGTAGATTTTGGAAGAGAGTGAGGATAAGAGAGGTAAAAAGTTGGAGAAGAATGTGTGGATTTCTTTTGCCCACAAAAGAGATAAAGAGGGAGTACAAAAGGAGTAGAATCCTGGGCTGATTAAAATACCAAAGCTGGGTGGTGGTGGCTTGCACATTTAGTCCCAGCACTTAGGAGACAAAAGCAGGCAGATCTTTGAATTCAAGGTCAGCCTGGTGATAGTGCTTTTTAATATATTAATCATGAGAGTAATGTCTTCTTCATACAACCTACTGGAGAAAAAGAAGCACATCATGGCATAATTAACCCAAACCAAAGCAGACTGGATGAAACATAACTAGAGTCAGCAACAAGCAAATAACTATACATTCAATGGTGAGACTTCTGCCATGTCCTTGGGATTCACATCCTTCTCACAACAATCCATAAACAACTAGAGAAATACCAGCCAATATAAATTCAGCTTGGTTGAACTGCTAGATCCATTGGAGTCAGGTCACTATGTTTTTGTTAATCCTCTAGGATAAGCACTCTCAGATCCTATTTATTTATTTATTTTGGTTTCTCAAGATGGGGTTTCTCTGTGAAACAGTCCTGGTTGTCCTGGAACTAGCTCTGTAGACTAGGCTGGCCTTGAACTCACAGAGATCCACCTGCCTCTGCCTTCCGAGTGCTGGGATTAAAAGTGTGTGCCGCCACCACAAGGCACACACTCAGATTCTTTATAAGCTCCATTTTCCCCCTATGACTGGGACAAGTTTGGCATCATCACCAAAGAGGAGGAAACTCAAGCTTCTAAGTCAGACTAAGGAGTGAATGGGGTATGATGATGAGGTCAGAAAGGAGGGCCAGCCTTGAAAACATGGGTAAAAACTTGCCTTGTATTTTTAATACAGTAGGGAACTATTGCAGAGATTTCCTCTGGTGAGTGAGAAGAAGATAATGACATAGCAATTTTTAAAAGGTCATTCTGGATTCTGAGTGAAGTTTGGACTAAATGAACCAGATAGACCTGTGAGAACAATAATACAAAAGACTGGAAAAAACACTGCTCTCCTGATATTGATCCATCACAAAGGAGGTGACATTTTAATGGCTTCTGAACACATTATTATTACAAACCCAACAAGACATGTGGCTGCGCTGGATCTGAGGGAAAGAGCATAGTACAGGATGACTCTCAGGCTAATAGAGTAGAATGTGAGTCCAAACCACTGAAAATACATGGGAAAGAGCAATTAAGAGAAGAAAATAAGTAGTCAAGGTTGGCAGTGCCAAACAGACATAGCCTACAGATCATGAAGTAGGAGCTGGATCATGAGTTCAGAGATCAGAGGAATGGCTCATGCCAGAAATACAACCTGGGAGGCTTCAGTGGTATTGAAAGCTGTGGCAATTAGATGAGGGCACCATGGAAACAAACATAAGTGGCTCAGATAAAGAAAAGCCTCATGCTAGGGGTGGAGCTCAGTTAGTAGGATGTATGTATTGTGTGAACAAGCCCTGGGTTTTATCCTAAGCACAAAAACATAAATATAAAAAATGTATGGCAGCACAGCCTATAATCCCAGCTCTTGGGAGGTAGAGGCAGGAGGATCAGAATTCAGAGTCATCCTTAACTCTATGTTAGGGCCAGCTAGGGTACCCAAGACCCTGTCCAAAAAAAAAAAAAAAAAAAAAAAGAGGGGAGGTGTGGGAGGCAAGAAGGGAGAGGAAAGGAGGGAGGGAGACAGAGAGAGAAAAAAGGGAGGGAGGGAGAGGAAGAGGGAGGGAGAGAGGGATAGAGAGAGAGAGGGAGGAAGGGTAGGACATTGTAAGCCAAAGACTGAGACCTACTATGTTCTAGCATTCAAGGTTCTTGCAAAGACTGGCCATGAAGTACAAGAAGCAAGGAAGAGCATGGCCTAGAAGTAAAGTGATGTTTCAGGAAGAAACAATGATCCAGTGGGATGCTACTAAGAGGTCAAGCAGGATGAGAGCTAACATTTGGCCACTTTCATTCAACTAAAATAGAGAGGTTCCTATTAGAGGTTTATGGGAGTGGTCTTGGAGAAACAGTCCTTCCTGAAGCCAACTGCTGCAATGATGCAATGGACTGAGTGAGGAGAGATGCTGCGAGGCTGTAGATGAAGTAAACTGAGCTGAAGCAGTAACATTTTTAATATACTAGCTCAATAAAAAAGGAGTAGCAGAATGACACATTTAATGAAGGACTGCACAGATAGATAACTTATAGCCAGGAAAGATCATATAAACAAGGACATTTTGGGGTAGTAACAGGTGATGAGCCAAAAGGACAGATGTGATGCACCTATGCAGATGTTGGCTTCAGAGGGTAGTACTGATGGTGTATGCAAAGACAAAAGGAAATGCACATCAGATGCTAACAGACTGGCAGATTCTGTGAAGGAAACATCATGCTGTTTTCTTAGGTCATTATCTAAAACCGAGACCTGAATTTAAAGAAAATTAGGAACCCATGGAATCCCAGACAATGGAAAAGAACAGGGGCTGTTAGTAAACAGGAAGGACTGATTTGAAACTTGTGGTTAAACCATTTTTACCTCTAATCCTCTGGCCATGTTCAACTGCTCATTGCTTCTGGGAAACAAGTGGGAATTCTACTTCACCCAGGGTCAGATTTCTTAACAAGTGAGATGGAAAGTGAGAGAGAGGTGGTTACAGAGGTGTGAGAAGGAATGACTGGTTGCAATGAGCTGCAAAGGAGAAAAGAGGAAACATACTGCACAGATGGTCAGGGAAACAAAAAAGGAAGGTCACTAGTCAAAGGAGTTGGTTAGGGGCAGTGAGGCTAGAGAGAGAAGGGATGGTCTATCAAGACAATGTGGAATTCTAGAAATATAGATTTTTTTTTTGGAGGCAATATGGTTATGTGGTAGTAAGTTCACTAAGGTGTATGACCATGAAGATATTTGCCTGAAAAGAATGGGTAAAAGCAATATGGATATAAGATTGAGGGGCTGAGGATTTACAGTGCCTAAAGGATAATTTTTGTGGATGCTGAAGTCACCACCAAGTGTTGTGTGAAAAAACTTTTCCTGAAGAGATGCAACGCACACATCTACTCACTCCAGAATGAGAACCCATGACAGATTAAAGTTTGGATACCACCAAAGTCCAACATGGTGAGCCAGTGATTTTTATTGGGTTACTTGCAAGAATATGGGTGAGGGATTACTTACAGGATCAGAAATGACTCAGAGACAGCCAAATAACCAAAGACCACCCCAGCATGGGTGATAGCTCACAAAGCTGGGAAACTGGATCACACGGCACAGCCTACAGGCAGCTCAACAGGTTAGTGAGTGTCCTTTCCAGGTGCCTCAGTTGGTCTAAACCTCTTCTAGGTGGCTTGGCTGGTTTTTGCTTCTCCCAGGCAGCTGGTCTGGTCTGAGTCTTTTTTGCAGCTTCTTTCCTCCAACAGTCTTCGCAGCTCTGCTGCCAACTGAATCATCTTTGCATCCCAGCTTTCTTCCCTCTAAGAGAAAATTTCTATTGTTTACTGTTACAGGGAGGGGCCTAGTGAATTTGGTCAGTTTCAGGGACTACCTGAAGCTATTTGAGTTGCTTATCTTTGTTTAAAGAACTTCCCTGACTGATAAAATGGATGGAATGTTTCAATCTCAGAGGAAACTAAGCATACCACCAGCAAGTGTATGTGTGAGGTGGGGCATGCAGGGGTGGAGGGATAAAGCTGGAAGAGAGGGAAGGCTTGATGCTAACACTGTGGCCAAATAAGACTAGTTAGCAGGAGACTGATGGTTCATAAAAAGGAGTAGTGGAGAGGTGGGTGTGGTGGTACTATGCCTGAAATTACAGGGAAGTAGAAGCAGAAGGATCAAGGAGTTCAAATCTAGCCTCACTACATTCAAACAGCAAGTTTAAGGCCAGCCAGGGATACATGACAAATAAGAGTTAAAGAGTAGTGTCTGATGCAAGACCTTTCTCAAAAAAGCAGAGGGGTTTGTTTGTTACTGTTTTCTTTTCCTTTGTCTGTTTTACTGTTATCTTTTTGTTTTTTGAAACAGGAGCTTGATATGAAGCCAGGCTGGCACAGAGTTTGTGATTCTCTCAAGTATTGGGATTGCAGGTGTGCACCAACATACCTAGCATTTTCTTTTTAAGAAGGAAGAACGCTGAATATTTATAAATGCAGCAAGGAGAAGCAAGGACATCACCTCTAGGTCCTCTGTAAGTGGGATGTTGGAGACAGCACAGCTACAGCTTGAAAGAACCCAGGAAAGGGTATAAGCATAGATTCTAAAGCACAGCATGGACGAGATTCTTCCGTAGCTTGGACTTCTGTTTGTGCTGAAGTATACAAACCTTTGACCTGATGGAATTCATTGTGTCAGCCACTTAAGAGAAGTGGGTCTCATCCTTCATTATTGGCCTCTGCTTTAAAGTTAGTTCCCTAACACCTTATGAAGAGGAGCAGGTGGCCTAGTCTCCTTGGATGCTGGCAGCATGGCTGGCCACCAGACTCTCCCTCTGCTGGGGGTGGTGTGACAGCAGAGAGATGACTGATTTTACTCAAGCCAATGAAATTCTCATGGCCTTGTTTTAGTTTTTTCTCAGTGTCTAGGCAATTGCATTAGCCATCAAGGCCACATTTCCTGGGGAAAGTCCTTCCTTCAGTGTTTGGAGGCATGATCTGTACCTGCCAGATACATCAGCCAGTGGCTAGCTTCTTCCCCTAGGAATCCTTGGTGGGGATGAAAAAGAACAAATCTAAAGATGACTTTTTCCCTAAATGACACCAGTTAAAATTGATGTGATAATAGCTCTGTCCTATTGTGTTTAAATAAGGATCAGGATAAACAAATAGGCCGAATAGATATTTATTCAGGGAGAAATAACTTACAACCTAGACAGATGAACACCAGGAAATTCCACCCAATGCTCTCCTGTCCGAGTCCCGCCAGCAAGAGAGCTTTTCCCGGCTCTTCCTCAGACCTCCTTCCACAGGTTGCATCCGCCCATGGCTCCACCCCCAACGGGCGTGGTCAGTGCCACAGAATGACTATCTCACTACACTGTCCCTAAAGGACAAAAGCCAGTATTTTAAAAAAAGAAAAGAAACGAAAAGTCTCATCATTAATGTTTGTTTGTTAAACTTCTTAAATTCCATGATTAAAAAAAGCATGTATAAAAATAACTGTGTGTCAGACTACAGCTAGGATATCTGAATCTTCTTCGAATCCCCCAAGACAGCGCTCCTTACCAGCAGGAAGTAGTTTGGAAAGAACGACGCCCAAATTCCCAAATATTGTGTATAAATGTTTGTTTTCATTTAATTGGACTTTGTTATATAAAATTAAATTAAAAAAAAAACTGTGTGTCTGTATTATTTTCTTTTTGACAGTTGCCGTCTTAATTCCCAGCATTGCTATCAAATACATATTAACATTCACATTTTTGTCCAGATATAGTTTAAAAATACAAAGCATTCAGTAGACATGAATTAACAACAGCTTCAAAAAATAAAACAAAGCACAAAGCAGAGAAAACGTACAGGCTACTAGGTGTTTATCCAACAATGAAGTGAGCTGGATAAACATTAGGAGGAATATGGTTCAAAGAATTGAAAGTCATGTCCCAACAAGCTTAATGCAATTCAGAGAGCTTGAGTGAGAGCCTTGTACTACCCCACATACATTCAGAACACAGAATGGCATCAGGAACAATGGTTGCTTTATTTTACCCTTTCAAGCTCAAGGTGTGACCGTTTAATTGGAGTTTGGAATGCCCAAATCCTTACACTTGAAAACTGATCAGCTCAAGTCTTGTTCAATACAATGTCCACACATGTGTCGAAAGTAGTCAATCTCAAAACATGCTCTTGGTAGCATGATATTCAGCAAGTCTTACTGAAAGCTGAATTCAAAGCCCAGGGGGAAGACGGCTGAAAAACAGGATTTGATGGAGAGGAACCCACAACTCTTGCATGCTCAATCTTTGCTGTTGGCCTGACTCCACCTAAGGGTGCTGTATAGACTTGTCTCCTCTAAAGAAAAGCTTCCTTTCTACATTTCTTCCCTCCTCAGAGTCCTTCCCAAGGCTGCTGCCAAAATCAACTTCCTCTGTTGCCATTCTAACAATGTCAGTCCCTTCCTAAAATTCCCTTTAATGGCCTCTGCTGCTCTTCATGCTGGAGGCAGCCTACTTGCCTTGTCATTAGGACAAACACACAATTTCTGGCAAGATTTACTTACAGCTGTCTGTTGTCCATTTCTGCAGATCCACAGGTCTTTTCCCCTTCTGTATAGATGGATTCCCTCTTAGCTTCTTCATGTTCTTGTGCTATTGATGTTTCAGGAATAAATATTTTATTCAGTCTTGGTCAATAAGAATTCATTTTTTTGACACTTTTCCCCTCATTCCTTTCCAACCCAAATAAATAATAATAAAAAAATTCACATGCAGATCTGGAGCTTAATTATAATTCTCCTGAATTGTGGTTATTTTTAAAGAACTGCATAAGTATTCACCACATTTAAATTGTCTGTCTAATAAAAACTGAACAACATCAAAACTGAAATACTTTTAAAGGGCAAAAATAATACTGTGGAATTTCCCTAAGGAATAAAAAGACTTCAGAATGAGTCACAGGAAAAAAAAAAAAGTCTAATATTATTATCATGGGCAACTTCTAGGAAAAGGTTCGGAGCATTCGGAACAGTAGCAAGTCGATGTCTTTTTTTGTTTCAGTTGGTTCAGACTGTTCATTTTGGTTTGTCTTTTTTTTTTTTTTTTTTTTTTTTTTTTTAATTGAGCAGAGTCCCACTTTGTAGCCTGGGCTTTGAGTTCATCTTAGAGCCCAATGCTGGCCTTGAACATGTGAATCCTCCAGTGCTGGGGAGTGCTTGGTTACTAGTATTCACCACCACATCCTGTTCTTTTATTTCTTCTTTTAAAATGAAAATGAAAATGTAATGGATTTCATTTTGGCCTTTTCATGTATGTATGCCATGATACTCTGCCGTTATTGTTTTCCTCCCCCATTGTCCTCCCACCCCTTCTTTCTGCTCACTTCCCTACCCTCTCCTTTCATGGCTCTCCCAACACAGTTCAAGCCCAAGCTCCATTACTATCCAATTCCGTAGGGTTTGTTGTTGTTTACTGTTCTTTAAGCTCTTTAAGCTTGATCTTATTTGGGAAGAGGTGACCGCCATAATCTCAAGTTCCAGCAAAGCAGCAGCAGCCATAGGGTAAGAAGTACTATCTGGATTCAGGACACTGGTGCTTCTTGTTTTAAATGGGCCCTTCTTCTGAGTGCTTGCTCAGCATTCCCCCTGTTCTGTATGTGGTAGTTTTGGTTGAGAAATGGGGGATGTCTCTCACAGGCTCAATTACTTGAACACTTGGTCCCATTTGGTGATGCTGTTTGGGAAGACGGTACAGCCTGCTGGGAGAAGTGTGTCACTTGGGAGCAAGCAGGCTTTGAGAGTTCACAGCCTCACCCCATTTCCAGCTTGCCCTTTCTGTTTCATGTTTGAAGTTAAAGATGTGTTGCCTCAGCTTCCTGCTTCGGCTACCAGTTACTGCACATCCTGACACTTATGGACTCTCCCCCTGGAGCCAAAAACCAAAAATGCTTTCTTCCCTAAGTTGCCTTTGGTCACTGTAATAGTCAGGGTTCTCTAGAGGAAAAGAATTGATAGAATCTACATATATACCAAAAGAGAATTTATTAGAGTGGCTTACAGGGTCTGGTCTGGCTAATCTAACAATGTCTGTCGACAGAAAGGCCAAGAACTGAGTGGATTCCAGTACATGAAACTTGATGGCCGTTTCGCTCTATGTTGAGATCCCAAAGGAGGTGCTGATGCCAGTTAAGGGATGCCTCAGCAGCAGGAAAGATGAATTTACTCTCAGGAGGAAGCACAAGCTAGCAAAATTTTCCTCTTCACTGTTCTTCTATGTGGGCTGCCACTATAAGATCTGGTCCAGAATAATCCCTTACAGGTATGTCTAGCTGCTTGCATTCTATTGATCCAGATGTGCTCAAGTTGACAACAAAGATTAGCCATCATGTCAGTGTTTTATCACAGCAACAGAAAAGCAACTAATGTACCATGTACTAAAATTGTATTTTAACTGTGTGGGGGTGGTTGGAGGTTCAAGAGCCATGATATGTACACAGAAGTCAGGAAACAAGTCTTCGGGAGTTTCTGTCCACCTTGCTTTCAGGCAGGGTCTCTCTTGTTTCTGTTGCTAGGTTGCCAGTCCTGGCCAGCTGGCCCACAAGCTTCAGGTTATCCTTCTGTGCCTACCTTCTGTTTCACTGCAACAGTGCTGGGGCCACAGATCACACTTTTTACATGGGTTCTGGGGATTGAACTCAGGTCATCGGGCTTATATAACAAGTGTTTTACCCACTGAGGCCTCTCCCTGTTTCCCATGCGTTCTATCTGGTGCCAAATCTGGTAGCATAGGTTCAGAGTGCCCTTCTCAATGTGAAATGGCTAAGACCTTCAGATATCTTGATCATTATTGCTGAATTCATTGTCACAAGTCATCCTTCGATATCTGTAGGACCTTGGTTCCAGGATATCTTCCTGGATACCATAATCCATGGGAGCTTTGATCTTTCAGATTTCACCCCTGATGGATGATTCTGGGTTTTTATTATTAAGACTAATTAGATTTGTACTACAGGCCTATTTTCTTTAAAATTATTCCCACCCGTTATGAGTTCACAGATAAAGAACATACAGATATTGAGCATAAAATATCTTCTTCCAGGATTGTTTTCTTGTTTTTATTTTTCGCAGACAGGCAGGCAGGCAGGCAGGCAGGCAGGCAGGAAGGAAGGTTGGTTGACAAGATGGCTCAGAAGGTAAAGGTGCTTGAGAGTAGAATTAGATTCCTCCTTCCCACAAAATAAAATTGAACAAAGAAAAGTCAAGGCATTGCTACCAAAATAAGTAAGAAATGGGTCTGGCAAGTGGAACATAAACGTTTGCTATGGTGCTGTGGATCCTCTCATGGTTTGTGATAGCTTTTCCTTTTTAATTTTGTGATTATTCTATATATGAACTTTTTAATTTTAACATCTTTAGTGTTCAACTAGTTCCTAATCTGTGAAGTGACCTCTCACAGTATCATTTCACAATTTCCAGTTTTGCATGCTTTCGCATTCATTTGGCAGTGGCTCTCATGAAAGTAAATGTGCTATCTGTTATGGGTTGAACTGTACCCTCCGAAGGTCTCAGAATATGGCCTTATTTGGACATGATGTCTTTACAGAGATAATCAAACTAAAATTAAGTCATTAGGGTGTGTTCTAATCTAATAGGCCTGGTATCCTCATTTGGAAAGAAAAGAAAAAGAAAGAAAGAAATTTGGACAAGAGTTGGACAGGCAGAGAATAGCTTAAGACAGCCCCAGGCCTACAGTGGGGCATGTGAAAACGCACCCACAAAGTCTTTGATAGTCTTTCCTTCTTGGCATAGGCAATTCATGCTTGCTACTGAGAACTACTATTGCCACTTTTCTACACCAGTACAATCCCTAACTGCATTCTAAATACTCATCCTTATACCCATAGTTAAATTTAGTTCAGACCCCATACCCAAGAAGGTTCTTTTTGCAACAGAGACCATTACAGAACCACACAACTGGTCCAAGTGCAGAGAACAACTTGACTGTGTCGCACCCAACTCTGATTGGTAATGCCCAAGGTTTGGGGAACATCTTGGAAGAGGAGGCTGCAAGATTGTAAGAGCCAGAGGAAATCTGCTATGAGATTGTGTCTTCCATATAGGACAGGGAAGCTGTACCCATCAAATCTCAACAGTATGGTTGCCTAAATAAGACCTGAACAACAGCACCACTTGACATGCCAATGTGGATGAGGAAAATCTCACAAGGCCCCGCCCCTGGATGAAGAGCCACAGGTAATTAATGACTAGTCTTCCCCAGGGATCAGTCCTCTAATTGATTCTCCAAAGACCAAGTGGTCAGCCTTAAACACCCAATATATTCAGCGTGTTTTATTTGTATGTTTATAAGCATTAACATTATTATTATGTAGCAATACTAATTTTTTAAAAAGAGGAACAAAAAGGACAAAGTTGAGAGGAGTAGGAAAATGCCTCTGGAAGTAGTTGGGGTGCATATGATCAAAATACACTGTACGAAATTCTCAAATAATTAGTACAAATCTTTTAAAAAGAAAAAAGGAGAAATTGAGCTTCACTCCCATCCCCTCCCTTTTGAGTGTGCCTGGACTTAGTGACTAGCTTCTGAAAATATGAAGTGACCTCTATTAGCAGCTTAGAAGGCATTCTGATGGTTCCTCCTCAGTCTGTCTGTTCATTAATTGTCTATGCTCGATCAGGAGGATTATCAAGCATCTTCAAAGGAAGAAACCCAGCCATGGCAGGAGCCTGTGAGTTGCTGCTGTGAAAGAGGACCACACAGCTCAAAAGATGCTTTTGGATGATTGCAACCCTAGCCCACAGCTTCCTAGGAGACCCTGAGCCAAGACCATATTCCTAGATCACTCCCAAAGTCCTGGGCATCCAAATCTGGGAGAAAATAAGATGTTCTTAGTTATTTTTCTATTGTTGTGATCAAACAACAGGGCCAAGGCAACTTATAGAACAAAGCATTTAATTTGGGGCTTATGATTCTAGAGGGTGAGTCCATGACCATGACTGGCAGGGAACATATTAGCAGGCTATGGAGAAGTAGCTGAGAGCTTAAATTTTATCCAGAAGCACAAGGCAGAGAGAGAGAGAGAGCTAACTGGGGATGGTGTGGGCTTTTGAAACCTGAGTCCCCCCACCATCCTGCCAGTGACATACTGCCTCCACAGACTTCCTAATCCTTCCCAAACTGTTCCAGTACCTGGGGACCAAACTTTCAAATATCTGTGCCTATAGAGGCCATTCTCATTCAAGCCACCACATAAGACTATATTGTTTTAAGCCATTGAAGCCTGGGGTAATTTCTTATACAACAGACAACTAATGAATTCTTGTCCAGCTACCCCTTCAGTTTATGATGGATTTGTCTGAAAAAGATGTAGGAAGCTTACTAGAAACTTTCCTGTCCATTGCAAAATTCCCATTTAACAATTGGTCTATGTCGTTTTGAGTCTTTTGGAAAAAATTATTGAGCCAATAAGATGGCCCAGCCAGTAAAGGAGCCTGCCACCAACCCTGATAACTCTGGGTGGATCCCCAGGACTCATAAGGTAGATGGAGAGAAAATTGTCTCACCATCTTCACATGTGTGCTGTGCTATGCACACACACACACACACACACACACACACACACACACACACACACACCTACCATTACACAAAATTTTTTAAAAGGGTAATTAAAAAATTTTTCCCCACATGTCAGTGAGGAGAAAGGAGAAGGAAAAAGAAAGTGAAAGTAGGATATTTTGGAACTATATGAAGAAAATTTTTTAAGATGGAGTGAGCAACCATTTTCAATGCTTTTTGCCAAGTTAAATAATACACATATGGAAATCTGAGCAAGAGACTTATCAGAGACATTTTCAAGGGAAAAAATTTGGTGTAGGTCCAGAAGGACTGGGAGAATGCTTGAGCATGAAAAGTGCAAAGAATTCTTTGAATAAATTTTAACATTAAAAAAATAATAAATAGAAGCTGGGTGTTGGTGATGCATGCCTTTAATCCCAGCACTCAGGAGGCAGAGGCAGGTGGATCTCTGTGAGTTCAAGGCCACCCTGGTCTACAGAGCTAGTTCCAGGACAGTCTCCAAAAAGCAATATAGAGAAACCCTGTCTCGAAAACCCAATAATAATAATAATAATAATAATAATAATAATAATAATAATAATAACTATAGGAGTCCAAAGACTTTGGGGGTTGTTCCTGGCAAGAGGTGATAGCACTTGTTGCTCTTGCAGAAGACCTAGGTTGAGTTTCCAGCACTCATAATGCATCACCACCTTCTGTGATTCCAGTTCTAGAGGAACCAATACCCTCATCTAACCTCCAGAGGCACCAGGCATGCATGTGATCCACATACATACATGTAGATAAAACACATAAAATAAAATAAACCTTTTTTGAAGTCTGTAAATATGGCTCATGTATAAGCTGATGGGAACAGTGAAAAGAGATATAATAATAATAATAATAATAATAATAATAATAATAATAATAATCAGGGATAGAGTGGGTAGAATTTGAGTAACTGGGAGAAGTTGGGATCCATCCCTCACTTGAAGAGGAGCTACACACAATAACAGGAAAAAAGACAACAATCAGCCCTGGTAAATAGGTAGATGCTGTGATGAGAGCCAATGGCTTCTGACTATGTCTAATAGAGGTTATTTAATTACATGCTATGATTTTTCATTTAACTGAGCATCGTTTAAGTGTCAAACACACATTGCCATAAACACAATGGGGAAAGTCCCTTTGCTTGCAAAAGTCAAGTAAATAAATATTTGTGGTTTTGTGTTATCATGAGGGCACACGAAAAAGCTACAGAAACTAATTCTGAGAACAATGGAATTTTCCATGTGTATAAGCATGCAATCTGAACTAGTGTCCTTGAGTCAGTGTTCTGGGTCATTAGCCTTTAAAATTCTACGCAATCAGATGATAGCAATGTGAGAAACCTCACTGCCCTCTGAGACAGATAAGTAAATGCTATATTTAGCCTTTGGTCAGCTTGAGGTTTATATAGAGAAACTTGCCTGAAGGTATTAATATTTTAGATCTCTAGTCCCAGGCTCTCTTTGCATGTCACATCTCTGCAGCAGACATCAAACTTGCTTCCAGACAGAACTTGGCTCTTGAATTGAAGTTTTACAAATAATTTCTATGTGGATTTTATCTCTTCCCTTCTTTCTTTTCTCTTATTTTTTCAAAGTTTTTTTTTTATCTTATGTGTATTTATGTATTTGTACAACATGTGTGCCTAGAACTAGAGTTAGACAATTGTGAGCCAGTTGTGGGTACTGGGAATTGAACCTGAGTCCTCTGTAAAGGCAGCAAGTGCTGCCTCTTCAGTCCTCTTTTCTTCCGAGTCAGGGTCTCATTCATCTGAAGCTGAGCTCCAACTTGATGTTTTGGCAAGGGAGACCTTTAACTTCTGATACCCTGTATCTACTTCCTGAGTATTGGGATTATAAGCCTATGCCACAATGTACTGCTAGAGACATGCTTTTTACACATGCTTAGTAAGCACTGGGCTCTGGCTTCAACCCTCTGAGACTTTTTTCTTTGGAGAAACTAGCTCAATGGTACAGCACTTCCTAGAATGCATAATATCCTGGGCTGAATCTCAAGTACAAACAAAAAAGTAGAATACAAAATTTGAGGCAGATGTGATGGTACATGCCTATACATACCTATACATGCCTATAATCTAAGCACTTGAGAGGTACAAGTAGGAGGACTAGGAGTTCAAGGATAGCCTTGGCTACATAGTGAGCTCTATTAGGCTTTATGAGACTCTGTCTCAAAAATCAAAACAACAATACTAAAATAAAAACAAGGAACTCATGAATGATGACTTAGATATTTACAGTGGGCTTGAATTGTAACCATTGTTATATTTTGCACATACTTACATCTCTGTAATCTTTTAGAAACATGAAGATCTAGTCTCTTACATAATCATTCACTTGATGTTCTAGTCTCATTTTTTCCCCTGAACTGAGATGGACCCAGATGCAAAATTCAAAACCAGCTTCGTGCAGCTGCACTCTGGTTCTCCTCATTCATTTAACAGCTTTCAGTAGGTCCTATAAGTGATGTTAGAAAAGGCACAGCAGATGTGCTTGATGGCTCCAGAAATCTAAAGTGGCACAGATGGTTCTCTGGTTGATTGACAGCATAAGGAACACTGCAGCCAGGGTCACCTCCTAGGGAGGATTTTTTTGTTCCCTCTCCTCCCTTTCCCTGCTTTTGCCTGCAAGCCACCATCACACAAGAAGAGTGAGAGATAGCTATTCAGGAAATCTTTCTTTCCAACTATGCATTATACTGAAAACAATTCTCTGAAACACAGACTCACTTAGATGTGGAAGGAATCCTCTTTCACTAGCCCTTTACAAAGACTGAGTCTTCCCAGTTATAACAAAGTGGAAAGATTCATGTTTGACTACAATACCCTACACGCTGAAAGTAAAAACAAAAAAATATCCACAAACAATACGAATGAAAACTGAAATACTTTTAACATTAAAAGACTTACTCTGTCGTTTTAAAATGGATTCTTTTGAAAACATCTACTATGTGTGTGATTTGTGCACTAGGGCTCACAAGTGTGAACATTCCCTCACAGACACATCCACATGCGGGTCTAGGTGATTCTATATCCCAACAAGCTGCTTCTCAAGTTTCCTGATTAATAGTATTCAGAGTGGTGTCTGATTTCTCAATGGCTCTTTTCAATAGAAATGTTGAAAACAATAACCAGCTAATATTCAAAATGGCAATTTGCCAACATTTGCAAACTCAAAAGTCTTTTTTTTCTTATAGCTAGCATAAGAATCATGAAAATCCAAAGAAATTATGAATCCATACAAACTTTACATTTCAGGAATGGCAAAATAATAATGGGGCTGTACATTGCCTTGTTAGAGCTCTCTACCCCCACCCCAGCTCCATTGAGCCTGATGTGGAATCGATGTGACACCTGAGGTTTGGGCTCTCTTGGATACTCCTTGCAGCTGCAGCAGCACCTTCCATGAAGCCCCTCTGCCCCCCTTGATTCCACAAGAAAAGCAGCTCTTGCAGTCCGGGCCATGTAACCAGGACATCTAAAGTATGACTAGCTGTCTCATAGGCTCCTTTTCAGTAGTGGGCAGCAATGTGTTCTTTGACTGAACATTCTGAAATTTAGGATGAAAATAAAAGTGAATTTCCCCCAACATCATCTGGAAAGTATAGCATGCAGGAACATGCCATTAGTCTTGGTTTCCTTCTAGTTCCTTTAGAAATCCCCTCAAAAAGTTGTTTAAAATGCAGACATAGGGGTTCCACCCAAAGGCTGGGGAAGTGCATAGGCGCTTGTAGTGTAACTGGAACATACTATCTACCTTCTAGTTCCTCTTTTCCCCATATTTTCATTCCTTCTCTTTGTTGGTTGTTTATATTTGTTAATAGAACCAAATTTGTATAGAATTAGAAAACAAAACCCAACCTTCACCTATTTCTTATATTTTTCCCCTCAGCTACCATTTATGTGTGCTTTCTCCAAACAGCTGAACTTCTGGAAAGAGTATTCTACACTTTTCCATACATCAACCCCAACCATTCTTTTCCCAGTCCATTACAATCCGGATTATTTTTTGCCCCACCCTATAATTTAGGTTTGAATGAAATAATACTTGTAAAAGTTACAAGTAGCCTTATTGATGCAGATAATGGTTAACTAATAGTCTTTATCAGCATTTGATATGTTTAACTATGTCCTCCTTTTTGGAATATTCTTTTCCCCTTGCTTCTATGACATTGCATTTTTTTTTCTTATTGGACAATTAAAAAATCTCCTAGCCTCATTAGTAGGCAAATAAAAACCAGATTTTGCATTAGTATAATGCTCATTCTAAAGGACTTCTAATTTTTTTCTTCTTTTTTCCATGGCAAAGAACACATAAAATTTATTATATATCAAAGATACGGAAATATTAGAAATATTAGACTTCCGTCTTGTAATTGGAGACTGGATAGTCTATGAGCTGATAAGGCACAATATCTGTCACAAATGAAAATACATTAAATAATTGTTATTATATAAGGTGAAGTGTATAGAGAAAAATATACACAGTCAATCTCTATCCTCTAAACATGCGTGCACACACAAGTGTGCCTCTCCACACAGACATGCAGACATACACACAAATCACACACATAAGTGCACCAATAATGTTTGTAATTTTAAATCCCAAAAGTCCATCTAGTACTGGTGAGATGATTCAGCAAGTCAAAGTGCTTGTCACACAAGTTTGACAACCTAAGTTTGACCCCCTGACCCCAAGGTGGAAGGAGAGAGCTAATGTGCGAAAGTTAACTCCTGACCTCTGCAAGAGTGCTGTAGAATAATAGAAATTAAAATAAAGAAGAGTTCAGTTAAAAAGGAAATTTTTATGTCACTGAAGTCAAGAAACAATTTATTAGTATGGTTTCATTTATGTGAATTATTAAGGAATCCTCTAAATTGTTCCTTTATAAATGTTTCAGAGTAATGTATCACAGGCTAACAGAGCTGGTGAGATGGCTTAAAGATTAAGAGCATTTACTGTTCTTCCAGAATACCTGGGTTCAGTTCCCAGCATCCACATCAGGCAGCTTTCAACTGGCTGTAACATCAGTTCCTGCATGCATGTGGTACACATAAACTGCAGCAAAACACATAAATAAAAATAAGCATTTAAAAACAAGAGAAGTGTGCTCTGAAAACTAAAAAATGGGGTGACATCTTCTTGAATGCTCACTCAGTGGAGGTGGAAGAGTGTTAAGTAACTCTCCCAGAGGGTGTGTCTTTTTATTCATCTCAGAGAGCCATGGCAGACAGCAGACAGAAGAAATGATTCCACTCTAATCTAGTGTGGTAAACTAATGAGCTTAATTAAAGTTTCTTTCAGAATCCTGGGCAATTTGCCAGCAGCTATGCCACTGAATTATAGTTTTGTTTGTTTGTTTGTTTTGCCCCAAGCATATATACCCAATTACGTATCTTCGAGGAATGGATGCCTCCTGAGCTCTGTCTGCTTCCAGGAGGGTGTTTAGTGGGCCTAGTCTTGTGAAGGTATCCAGTGGGTAGACCACGGGTGCTCTGATTTTAAGGCTTTCATGCCTCAGCAGAGTCCCACATCAGTATTGCTTTAACTTAGTCTAAGAAGCATGATTCCAGTGCTCTCCAAGTTCAAGGTGAATGTACCAAGGATCTCAGATGCCTAACAAGTCCTATAACCTCTCTCTGCCAAAAGTACATCAACTACCAGAAAGATTTTGGATCTTACCCAGTTTATATTTGAATTGTTCTAGTGTATCATTGTCCAAATTATCAAAAGGTCCGATAACCTTTAAACGTTAGCACAACTGCAAAATGACAGCTTGCCAAGATATAAAATTTTATTTAAAAAAATAAAGGAAATGGAAATATAATTTGAATGTTTGGGAATCTTATTTCCAAAGAAAAAGCTTCATAAAATTTTAACACCCCTCCAAAAAAAATCTCAATAGTGATTGCCTAATTGTCAGAAAATTGGTGGGCAACAGAAAACATTCCAAATAGTGTACAGTGATCATACAGATGATCTCCCTGAGAATAAAGACTGGAATATAGCTGGATTCTGGAGCCTACTAGCTTTATTAATAGGCAAATAAAAAATGATTTTTCATTAGCATAAATTTCACTCAGAATGACTTCTAATTCCTTTCTTTCTTATTTCCCTCTCCACGATAAAGAACATTCAAATTATATTACATGCTGAAGGCATGGAAATATTAGACTTCTGTCTTCTAATTTTCTCATATTTGTTTTATATTATAAAATACACCCAATAAATCCATAAACGAGATTAATATTGTTGATGTCATACTATATGATAATTTTGATGCTACAAAGTTATGGTTCCTCCCTTTCATGAACCTTTTATTCCAGTGAGGAGGGGAGGGGAAAGACAGAGACAATACACAAACAATATTAGGTCACAGAAAATGCTATGAAAAGAAAAAACAATATAATGCACAAGGTGACTAGAGTGTCACTTTAATTGGGCAGTGAGGAAAACATCTTTGATGTGATAACAACACATCTTGAGAAAAAAATGAAATGCAATGTTGTACAAGAGAAGAGAAACTGCAGAGGTCCTAGACTCAGAATCATCTTTCCCCAAGAAAAATGAATATGTATATAGATTATCTTAAAATATGTGGGAGTATAAATATTTGTAAAGTTGTTTCTAAATTATCTCAGTGAAAGAAATAAGCAACAAGAAGACACCATAGTGCCTGTGCTACCCCGTTGGTGCTAGAAGTTTGCACAATGTGAACACTATCGAACAGCGATTCTCTGGTGTGTTTCCGGTTTCACAAAGGAGGTGGCATAAAGGCAGGGTTTTGAATTATCAGTGCAATTTGCAAGGGCGTGTCTCCGTGTACCGTGTTGGTGGGGATGGCACCGGCAACAGCTGAATGCGAAGAAAACGGGGCTGTTCCTCGTTGGTGTGAGGTTCAAGAGGCATAAACACCTATCCATGATTCTGTGCTTCCATGACTTTCTTTGTTAAATATGCTTACAGAACAAGTTTGTGAAATGAAATGAGGAAAGAAATAGAAATCTGACATTTATTTATAAGCGCTCGTAACTGGTGGGGCAGGGGCTGTTCATTGAGGCATCAACGATAAACTTTCCGTACTTGGTTCCGAATAGGCACTCAATAAACATCCCTAGGACCAATGAAAGAAAATGAATAGTTGGTGGTTGGGGGTGGCAGTCTGACGTCTGATGGAGAAAGGTCAGTCCCCCAGCATTACAATACACTTTACTGTTAATAGTCTTAGTGCCTAAACTCCCTTTCAGACTTGTTTTCATCCAAACTATGAAATACGCACCATTTCTGTTATTCAGATAAACAAATTCTGAGTCTCGATTGGAATGTACCCCGACTCTGGTTCTAGAGTGGGTGGATCAGCCACTAGACTGGAGGATCTGACAGTTAAGGTGTTCACACGTAAAGTTCACTACCTAGACTAGAGGCTTGCAGCATAAAATGATTTATGTAAAGATTTAAGTTAGGGAAATCCAAGGGAGACGCGGGGGCTGGGAGGGGAGGTTCCAGAACGTCCCTACCGGCAGGTCACAGCACAATCACTGGTGTACTTCACAAGACCATCGAACCTCGGGGCAGGGCGGAGCGCCAGTGCCAGCCCCTGTCCCCGCGCAGCCGCAGTGCCGCTCTAGAGCCTGGCGGTGCAAGGCGGTGGGACCAACTCCACGGGGCGGGGCCGAAACGTGAATATTGAAAGGAGGTTCGGCGGCGGTTACCCTAGCGGCCCAATGTCATTTCCTGTTGAGCGTAACGCTTCCGGGTCGCGGTCCGGGGCTTGTGTCTGGGTGACTTCTCAGCGTGGTCCGCGGTGCCTGTGTCTGGAGTCCTCCGCTGGCCTCTGCCCCGGGTCGTGCTCGCCGCGCTGCCGCCTCCATCGTGAGGAGGTGGGTGTGGTGGCCCAGCAGTCCCCAGCTTGCCTGGCAGTCTCCCACCCTCGCCCGCCGTCGCCTCGCGCCTTCCGCCATTTTCCTGCCTGGAGGTGTCGGTCGGGGTCGCGCCGGGGCCTGGGCTCGGCTGCAGCGCGGGTGCCCCGGGCGGCGAAGGCCTGCGTGGAGGGGTGGGGAAGCCCGCAGTGCGCGAGGTGGGGACAGGGGCGGCCACAGCCAGGCAGCCTGAGCCTTTCCTCCGGGATTGCGAGCTTTAGGCTGTAGAGTTTAGACTTGTGTCTCGGCCCTCCAGCCCTCCGGGGAGGATGAGAAGGCTTCCATTTTTTTCTAGTACGGTTTTGTCGTTTGAGAAGCTTCCTCAGAATGTTTCACCCACCCAAGAGTTCGGTTTACCTTTTGTGAGACCTTTTTCTCCGAGGGATGGGTATGCAGTAGGCGTTCAGTGATGTCTTCGTCACTAAACGAATTATGGAAAGGTACTTTGCTGTCGGCATCGTGCGTACCCTTACTGCGTTTTTATGTCTTTGTTTAAAGGTTATCTGAGATTCTGGGGTCTGAGTTTGAAGGAAGGCTGTATAATCTTAACGAATGGCCTTGGATTTTAAAATCTTATTTATTTAAGTTATTTGAAGATTATTTGGGCCGGTGTAAGGACGTTTACCAGATTGGTAGCTTGCTATTGGGAGAGCAGCTACCTGCAGAGAGAATGTGATGTCGTTCTTTCCTTCCTTCCTTTTTTTTTTTTTTTTTTTTTTTTTTTTTTTTTTTGACTGCTGAGTTATGGGAGACGATGCAGGGTATTATTATTATTAACCTAGAAAGGACTTGGAAGTTTTCCTCAACCATTTGAATGAACACGGTTGTATGTTTTTTTTCTAATTTATTGTTTTGATTTTTGAACCATGGTACAGAATAATGTGAAATAACCTAGCCTCAGAAGGGAAAATGTGTCAGTTTTTATATACCTGTTTTTCAATTAAAGTATCGAAAGTGAGAAATTAGTTCAAGTAGTAGGTTTATGACCTTTTCTTTCATGAGGTTATTTTCTTATGTCAAGTAGCTGAAATGTAACGGTCAGGGTCTGAAGGCATGGCTCAGCAGATCAACACTGGCTCTTCCAGAGGACCTGGTTCCATTCCCAGTACCCACTAGTGTCAATCTCACAACCATCTCCAGTTCCTGGGGACCCAGCACCTTCTTCTGGCCTGGGAGGCACCAGGCATGCAGACAAAACACCAGTGCACATAAAATAATTTTGTTTTCCCCAGACAGGGTTTCTCTGTATTGTTTTTGAGCCTGTCCTGTAACTAGCTCCTTAGACTAGGCTGACATTGAACTCACAGAGATCTGCCTGCCTTTGCCTCCCTAGTGCTGGGACTAAAGGCGTGCGCCACCATTGCCTGGCACATAAACTAATTTTTAAGAAGTTTAATGTTAAGTAAATATTTGTTGATCTTCGAGTAGACTGGTTATAGATATTTAACATATTCTGATACCTTATAATATTTGGATATAAATGTTTTTTTATGCAGGAATTATGAATGGGAGGGCTGATTTCCGAGAGCCGAATGCAGAAGTTCGAAGACCAATTCCCCGTAACTATCATATTAAATACTTAAAATTAGTAGCACTTTCTGTGTAAGGAAATTTAATTGCTTGAGTAACAGCAGCTGGGCTGGCTTTATGTGTGTAATATCTGTATAGTCACTGGACTTCATATTTGCTTTGATGTTGTCCTAATGCAGTCTTGAAATTCCTCATTATCTGAAGAGGGGTGGGGGTTGGTTTTCCATATTTTCATTTAGCACTGTGTCCAGCCTGTCCTAACAGGTAGTAAGAATAAATTCTGTTGGAAGGCAAAGTTTTTTTTAAAAGTTGACAAGCCAGTTGCTTCATTATTTTTACACACACACATACATACATACATACATACATACATACATACATACATATAAAATGTTCTTGTTACTAGTAGACCGCTAACTTTCAGGACTTTTAAGAAAATGACTTCCAGTTTTTCTCTAAAAGACATAGGGGCTGATTACATTCCGACAGAGGAAGAGCGGAGAGTCTTCGCAGAGTGCAATGAAGAAAGCTTCTGGTTCAGATGTGAGTTGTCCTGTTTGTGAATTTTAAAAAATGTATGGGGGGCAGAGGTCGGTGTCTTTCTCTCTGTCCCTCTCCATCTTATTTCAGGGTTTCTCACTGAACCTAGAGTTCCATCATTTTGGCTAAATTGGTCAGCCACTGAGCCCCCAGGATCTTCCTGTCTCTGCCTCCCAGTACTGGGATATACATGCTTGGCTGTTACATGAATACTGGGATCAGAATTCAGATTCTGATCTTTGCTTTGCAGGCATTCTACTCATTGAGCCATCTCTCCAGCCCTGGTTCCTCAGTTTTATATTAGCAGAATTCAATCCTACTTTCACCTACAAACTTGCCTTAAATTTGTGTTTGAAATTGTAATTACATATAGAACATATTTGGGCACTTTTGCCATAATGTGGTTATTGCTAATAGAAATGAAAGAAATTGAATTGTGCCAGGTGGTGGTTGCGCCTATGGCTTTAATCCCAGCACTTGGATGGCAGAAGCAGGCACATCTCTGTGCCTGATATATAGAATGAGTTCCAGGACAGCCATAGCTACACAAAGAAACCCTGTTTTTAGAAAACAAAAAACCAAAAATAGAATTGAAGGAATTAAGGTTTAGAGGTGTTAAATGTGACATTAGCTAGCCAGTCTTTGTGCCTTGAAATCAGGTCTTTTTAAACACAGACTTGGGGGTTTTAACTATTACACTTCATGACTGTCATGACAACTGGTTTATTGCCTTTCATTATAGTGACAAGTTACTGTACTATCAGCTCTGGATTTCTGACTACAGATCTTAAGATCAGGATTTTGTAGTTGTTGTTGTTTGTCTATTGTAGCCCTGACAGGCCTGGAACTTGCTATGTAGACCAGGTCTGATATTGGAGACTATCCAGTGATAGAGCTCATGATGCCCTTTGGTTGGTTCCTAGTACCAGGATATGATGAAGGAATTCCAGAAAACCAAAAATCAAACCACACCAAAACAAACAAACAAAAAAAAAAAAAAAAAACAAGCAAAAACAACCATTTCCCCAAGGGAACTAGACCAGGCTAGCCTTGGATATTTCTGCTAGTAGTTCAAGTGTGAACCTTCTAAGAATTTATACAGAGAACACTGAAAGTTACAAACTAATCCAGTGCTCTGTTTATATAAAGGCCTGGTGCTTCAGAAATCGCAGCCTTTTACAGTAATTCCAACAGAGAGGCAGGAAGAAATTTCAAGATTTCTTTTTTAATCATTATTTTATGTATATGGCATTCTGCCTGCATGTATGTCTATGAGCTATGTACCTGAGAAAAGAGGCCAGAAAAGGACGTTAGTTCCTTTGCAACTGGAGTTATAGACTGCTTTGAGCTGCCAGGAACTGCACTTGGGTTTTCTAGAAGAGCAGCCAGTTCTCTTAACCTGACCCATCTCTTCAGACCTGCAGGATAGAATTTTAAAAGGGGGAAGAAACAAAGAAGGAAGAGAGCCTGGGAGATAGCTCAGTGAGAAAGCCTGCCAAGCCTTGAGTACAGTGTATAGAACCCACATGAGGGAAGGAGAGAAGCTACTCCTAAAAATTGCCCTCTGACCTACACAGGAATGCTATGATGTTATCTTTTGTAAAGGCTGTAAAATGGCAGTTTTTGAAAAGGTAGATAAGAGAGAATAAAAAAAAAATAAAGGTCAGATGATAACATCAAGATCTACGTAGTTTATATAACAGTACTCATTAAAGGTGTACTATTTGTATGGGGAAATAAATTTAGTATGGCCATTTTGAGTTTATTTTCAAGTTTTAATGACATAGAATTAAGAAAAAGAGAAACCTCTGTAATCCCAGTCCTCAGGAGGATCTTGATTTTGAGGCTGGCCCTGATCTACATAGCTGAAGGTTTCCCTATGCTATATAACAAGATTTTACATGAAAAAGACTAGACTTGGTATGTAGAGTTTAAAAAGTAATGTGTTAAGTTAATGGTTAATATTGTATCCAGATTTATTTCTGGCTGATAAGTTTATGCTTTTGTATGTATCACTTGAAATAGCTGTAATATTATGCCTACATTGTATTGTGGGGAAGTGATCTATAGGCAGGATTTCAGATATAGGAAAATAATACATGAACAATAAGTTACATTTTTTTAAATTATAATAAATGTATTACAATTTCAAGTTGAAGAGAGAAATAAGGACAGGTGAAAAATAGCTTGTTATTGTACTTCTAGTTGGACTGCTAGACAAAAGATTAATAAGTAGCATTAATTAGACTCTGTTTTTTGCTGTTTTATGAGGTAGAACCTTGGATGTCCTTGAACTCACTATATTACCAAGTTGACTTGAACTCACAGAGATCTGTCTCTGCCTTCCTGATGGGATTGCTTTAGACTCTTAAGACAGAGATGAACTAAGTGTTCTCTTTAATACTAAGTGTTCTTTATAATGGTACCAAACCTTGGAACTATATAACCAGATGATAGGAGAATAAATGTGTAATTACTAAGAGGAATTTTGTACTTTAACATTTGTTTCTCAAATATGGAATATTGTATGATTGTTTTTCTGATTAATGAACCACTGTGTCATAGCAACAGTATCATCAGTTAAGAGTTGCCACAGTAATCACTATTATTGTAAACGAAGTCTTGTAATATGTTCACCAGCAGCAGCAATCTGTAGGCATAAATAACACGTGTTTAGGACGCAGTTTCACCATGTACGTTTAACAAAACAGTAGTCATAGTCTTCCTACTGTGGTCTACGCTATCCTTAGTCACAGGTTTGTGCCCAGCTTACACATTGTTGTCCTGTGGAGTAGGTTTAAATTCATCTGGAAAGTTGTTGGTTGCACCGTATTAGTTAGGCCAGTATTATATCAGTATTCACATTTTGCTTGGCATAGCCACCAAGATTATTGAGCTATAATTCTTTTCCATCATCCTGCCATAATGCTGACTGGCACCACAAATGCTAGCCATTAGGGAGGACATTGCCAGTTTGATTTATTTGTCATGCAACCAGAGTGCCACATTAGGGACTTGATATCTACTTGTGGCATGTAACCATCATCAATGGCAATAGCCTGGACAATGTCAAGAGGATTTATTTGATAGTGTAGCTTCACAAAAGTTGATGGGAGTCATGAGTGGTATAGTTTTAGTGAGTCAGCCATATTGCTGGTGACATGCTTTAGTGTCAAAGCCAACCATAATTTCTCAGGGGACTTCCTGGTGGTTTGGCTACCTTTTGAGTCACTCATGCACCTATAAAGAGCCCTTAGTAAATATACTCGTTCACAAACTGGACTTGGATGAAATCTTCCGTGTGTGGATGTTCTGTCTGGGGTGGATAGACACTTTCTTTGTACTTCTTTATGAAAAGTCCTGTTATAATCAACATATTTCCAAATTATACGGTATTATCAATGACAAAAGCATAAATTCTTGGTCCTATCTTACTATCTAGATTCAAGTCCCAAGTATATACTTTTAAGAGCTGTGGAATTTGGGTAAATTTCTCTTTATGTCCCCATTTGTTTATCTGCAAAATGGGGATGATAGCTACCAATCTCATGGAATTGTTGCAGGAATTAATTCAACTCTAATTTTACAGATGGTGGTTATCTATTAATGGTATACACTCTATATATACTATATATTCTAACTATTATACATTCTAACTAATGTATTAAATTTTCTGGTGAAAGCTGTTGTATAGAGTAGTAGTATTTTGCCTTTGTGAGGAGAAAAGAGCTTAAGCTGTGGGAATGCTTTTATTAGATATTATGTGGATAGTGGTCATCGCTATTGCTGATTTACCTGAAGAAACAAATTGTTTATAGCTAGAGTAGTATCACATAGTACTGTAGTAAAGGCCACTGACCTGGAAGCCAGAGAACTTGGGTTCTGATCCCAGGTCTGCCACAAAAATCCCCTGTTTTGAGTACTCTGATTAGGAGGAAGACTTCATAATTGCCAAAGCCTCTTTCAGCTGACTATTCTCGTTTTTGTGACATAAAATAAATCTTGTAAATTGGATAGAACTTAAGCCTAATCCATTATCCCCTTATGGTGTGAAAGGAAATGTCTGTTGGCATGGTTGTAATGGAATAGTAGTGCCAGCATCCCCCTTCCCAGAATTGTTACTCAATCTCAGATAGGAAAATGTTGTCCATTGCAGGGATAGCCGGCTAACACGTCACCTCTTATCCATCTTTAATTCTTTAGTGGCGTGTGTTACAGTCCTTGAGCCAAGATGAACTGATACTGTAGTTAAAAGTGATTTGCTCTTTGAAAAACCTTAAATGATAATACATGAAGGCATTCTAACCATACAGCATTAAAGAAAGCATTTTCCAGCAAAGGTAAATTCTGTTAGTAAGTAGAATAGTAGGCAACCAAACCTTAGGATGGCTGCAAATTATGTCTGATGGCAAAGCTGATATCCAATTTCATAAGTAGAAATCTTGACCAAAAATTTTCTATAGTAATTAGTAATTAAAATGCTTAATATTTTTGTTTTAAATTGCTATATAGTTTAGAGTTGAGACATGGACCAAATGTGGTTTTGTATTTAATATGCTAACAATATTTTTTAAATTTTTTAAATGATTGGGAGAAAAAGGCTGATTTGATTACACATGCAAATTATTTGAATTACTATTTTGTGTCCATAAGTAACACTTTACTAAACAAAACTAAGTTCATTTTTTTCATATTTTGCCTTATGATACTTTTGCCTTAAACAGCAGTTGAATAGTTGACATGAAGACTATTTACTCTCTGGCTCTTTATAAAGTGTGCCATTCATCAGGTACATGTTATTTTAATTTACAAATTACAAAATAATTTACAGTTAAAATGTAAAAAGCAAAATTAGGGAAAGGAGCATTGATGGAGTTAGAGGAAGGTGGATAATTTAATCTGAGAGTCTGTCTATCATGTATGTTCATTAGAAACCCAGAACCAGGTTTTTATTGGGGGCTGATCATAAAGGTACCTTTAGGCTGACTGGTACTGAAATTTCATACTCCCAGATAGAAAGTAGATATCAGTGAATACTCTTTGTACAAACAGGTAGGATATGTATTTAGGTAAATTTATTATCAGTCTAGGGAACTTGATCAGTCTTGTGTACTGGTCAAGTTACCAGATCTAGTTCCTTGCCAAGTTAGTGAGTCAAAGATCAACTTGCATCATAGCAGAAAACCTTAGGATTGATGTAGAGAGCAATGATTCATAGTTGTTTTTTGTTTGTTTTGTTTTGTTTTTTGAGACGGTTTCCCTGTGGCTTTGGAAGCTGTCTTGGAACCAGTTCTTGTAGACCAGGCTGGCCTCGAACACACAGAGATTTGCCTGTATCTGCCTCCCGAGTGCTGGGATTAAAGGCATGCGCCACCACTGCCCAGCCATAGACTTTTTCTTTAATGTTATGAATAATTTTGGAATTACGGGTTAATATGCTTCTTATATATTTTTTCTATGGCTTTAAGGGATATTTAAAATGCATGATTTCATTCTTCCAGCTACTATGTTAATCACATGGTCAAATATATTATGTGTCTTGGTTTACACAGTGTAATAATATAGAGCCTAAAATCTTACAATCTAATATTAGGTAAGCTTCATTAGGTTGTGAGATCTAATGTTGATGGTCTCCCCTTACATGGTTTTAAGTAAGTAGGGTTCTTAACAACTCTAAGTATACTTTGTACATGGTAGTAATACAGCCTTCCTAAGAAAAATTTACATGAGGCACCTAGACTGGAATGCTATCACTTAGTACTGAGTGGCTCTTTTGTGCTTTTGTAGCTTTCCTTTTTTTCCTTTTACTTCAGAAGTGATTTCTCTTCTTTTTACTTTATTTTTTTTAGTTGATTATTTTAATGACTTGCTATTAGAACCTAAATCTAGATGGTTTCTTGAGTTAAAGTGTTTTCTGAAAATACTCCCATTTTCACTATGTATGCACAGTGCAGCTTTAGAGGCCTTCCTTAGTTGTCGAATCTGCATCTTGATGGTTCTGCTGTTACTGATTTATCTCCTACTGTACTGAAAACAACATTTTCTTTTGTTGACATTGACAAGCTTTTTTTCTCCCTATAGCTGTGCCTTTGGCTGCCACAAGTATGTTGATTACTCAAGGATTAATTAGTAAAGGTAAGTATTTAGATTGCACATTTATTTAGCATTTTGGATAGCTTTATCTTATCCTGATTTTTAAATAAGGAAATATGATCACTAATAACTTTATACAGTTTTAATAGAATTTTGTCTTTCTGGACTTACTTGATTATATTGATTTGACATTTTGATGGTATTGGGGCTGGGTATGTATTTTAATTATTACAGCACCTGTCTATATGTAGGAAACTCCCAGGTTTGAACAAAAAACTGGGTGTAGTGTCATATACCTGTAATCCTAGCACTTGGGAAGTAGAAGCAGGAGGTTCAGAAATTCAAGGGCAGCCTGGGCTCCTTTGAGACTCTGCCTCAAAAACAAACAATAACAAAACCCAACCAACCAACTAGAGAATTTGGTATTAATAACAATCTACAAAAGCAAGAAAGTACTTTGACATTTGTTGATAGGTCTGGAGATAGGTTTAGTGGTTAAGAATACATAACTACTTTTCCAGAGGAGGACCTGGGTTTGGTTCCTATATCCACTTCAGCTTTTGTACAACTTTGTAACTCCAGCTTCAGGAAACACATATGGCTTACACTCACACAGGCATACATTAAAAACCAATCATCCAACTCTTGTGGCTAGTTTGCAAGGAGAACAGCAAACCTGGACTAGCTGAGCATTCTTACTTAGAGGTTGTTCGAAATGCAGATTCTAGGGCCATATCGGTCATATTGAGTCATTACAACAATCTGTTTCACAGATTTAAGGTGATTCATATGCACTGGCTTAAATACCTAGTTTTCTATACTAGCTTTGTCTTCTCATCTTAGGGAATAGGTAAGGATGAGCTAACATTTAAAGAAAGTTTAGAGGGCCTGGAGAAGATGACTCAGCAGTTAAGAGTGTTTGTGTTTGCAGAATACTCTAGTCCAGATCCAAACACCCTTGTGATGGTTGACAACTATTTGTAACTCCTGTTCCAGAAGAGGGCCTGACGCCTTCTTCTGGCCTCTGTAGGCACCTTGTATGGCACACAGGCAAAGCATCCAGTCTTTAAAATAACAGAAATACAGGGATCGGACTAGTCTTGTAGTTTTTACCTGTCTTTGTGTGCATGCAGGTGCAACCTTGTCAGCCATTCCTCAAGCATCTGCAGTAGAATTAGGCAAGAGGGCCAGCAAGCCCTAGTTCTAGGGTTATAAATGAACACTTTACCAACTGAGCTATGTCTCCAAACCATGATAATCTTTTTTTTTTTTTTTTAGAAGTCCTCAAAGAGGCTAAATACTTCTGGGATTGACTTTAGGTTAAATATTAATGTATCAGTAGTGTAGCCAGCAGAATTACTAGTTAAATAAACTTCATGAATTACTGGCCAGTTGTAGCCTCTACCTGCATAGTTGGCAGGGAAGCATTTCAGAAAGCAGTGGCAATGTTAGTATGAGTCCAGACGATTTAAAAAAAATCTGTTAATTAACTAGTTCCTCTGTAAATGTGAATATAATAGAATGTGTTTTAGATTTTTTAAAAATATTTACTATAAGAAGACACAATTTGATATAGCTCAGGCTGGCCTTACACTCAGTATATAGCTAAGAATTGCCTTGAACTACTAATCCTATCTCCACCTGCCAGGTGTGGGATTGATTCTGGGAGTCAGAACTAGTGCCGTGTGCATGGTAGGCATAGGTGCAGTCTGTCATCTGAATTACCTGCTCAGCTCCATTTTAGCTTTATCACATTAAGCACTCTGAACTAGATCATAGTCTTGACAAAACTAGTTATTCAGAGGCTTTGTTTTGACTATTCATCATGGTCATAGAAAAAGAAAAGTAGTTCTAGGGTTGGAGGTATAACTCAGTAATAGAGTTCTTGCTCCAGTATTCAATCTCAGTTCCCATTTATAAAATGGATTTGGGGCAGATATCTGGAGCTTAGTGAATAAAGTTCTTATAACTGAGAACTCAAGATTAATCCCCAGGACCCATGCAAAGCTGCAACCATACAACATTGTACGTGGCTGTAATCCCATGGGTTCTGCAGTGAGACAGGCGAATTCTAGAAGCTCACAGGCCAGCCAGCCTGTCATACACAGGGATAAACAAAGATACCATCTCAAACAAGGAGGAAGGTGAGGACTGACCCTTGGGGTTGTCCCATTCCTAGTACACACAAATGCATTGAGATGGGAATGGATGGATCTGAAGCGGAGGGTAATAAAATATTGGAGGCATTTGTAAATAATCTCAATACAATGTGTTATATGATCAAAATCTTAAATATGGAAGCAACCAAGAAGTATACACAGTTATGTGCACTTAAAGCTAAGTTGTTTCCTTCCTAAGAGAGAATCTGTATTGGGGGAAAATCAATTTAGTCACATTAGTTTAAAGAAAAAAACTGACAAAGGAGTCAACGGAGAAATCAGTGTCAGTTCATCATGTAATATGTTGCATTCCAGCATGTCACTTAACTAAGAATAATCAGAATTAGGCACATAGGCTTGTACAAAAGAAATTGAAGAGCTATAGTCGTTATCCTAAGAAACATGCATGTGAGCACAAACTGAAGCAAAGAGGCAGTATGTTGTGAAATACTCAGTTACAGGTATT
This sequence comes from Phodopus roborovskii, assembly GCF_943737965.1. Lineage (NCBI taxonomy): Eukaryota > Metazoa > Chordata > Mammalia > Rodentia > Cricetidae > Phodopus > Phodopus roborovskii. Next base: position 28,710,922 of record NW_026126525.1, on the reverse strand, counting down.
CAAAGAAGATGATACTTGTCAATCTCTAAAAGAAGTGATTCTGGGTGAAAGCAAAGGAAGAGTGTATCAGGAAGGAGGAACATGACTGACGGGAAGGGGTATGTGTGAGTCTCTGGGTTTAATGGCCAGTGCTCCTCCTTCCACCCCTCATCCCAGAAGGATATTAGTAGGTATAGAAGCAAGATCAGGAACCCCATTAATAGGTAAGTTAGAACCAGAAGAAGTAATAATTATTACTGTGTTGGATTATGGTGTGAAGAAGGATTTTTTTTTTTTTTTTTTTTTTTTTTGCCTGTGGTGGCACAAAATCCTAGGCAGTTGAGGATAAGTTAGAAATTGAAATCAGGACAGGCATTTTGGAAGGGAGTCAGACAGGATCTCCAAAGACATGACATTTTACCCTGATACTAGCCTCTTGTCCTTAGTATGTTGTGCTTGACATGCTGTACTAGCTGTTCCCTGTTCTCAACTGTTTCAAATATGATCTCATATGTTTTAATCCATTGCAGTCTATGTCACTCATTTTCATGTTTATCCTTGTTGGAAACGTCAAAGGTCATCACCATAACCTTTGTGATACTCAAATGGTGGACAGTTTTTGTCTTTGACCAACATGACTCACCAGTACCAATTTTTCTTTTGGGGGTTGGGGGCATTCAGACTGGATCTCCAGGCCACCCTTGAAGGCAGAGATGTTTCTATCTCTGCTTCCCAAGCACTGGTGTTAAAGGCATGCACCTCACACTTGGCTCCATTAGCCACTTCTTGAAGCGCTCTTTTTGTTGCATTTGTTGCATACCCTGCCTTGCTCAATTTTTTCATGCTTTTGAATAGCTGATATGTACTCTACTGTTTTCATGCTATGTAGCACAAAAAGACGTTTTTTTTTTTTGTCTTATGCTCACATTTATGTTGATTTTTCATTTGTCTTAGAAATGTTGATATTCTTTGGAGTTCTGTTTTGGCTTTTTGCTTATATTTTGTGCACATCTTTTATTATAAGGAGACCTGGAAATTGAATCCAGAGCCTTGTACTCACTGAGCTACACACCAGTCTCAAGTCTGTGTACTCTAAGCTATCAGTGACATAGATTTTAGTGATAGTGCTTACAGCTAAATCCCCATGATTGGATCATCAAGATGACTTGGAAAGTACATGTGCTTACTGCTAAGCCTGACAACCTGAGTTCTGTCCTCCAAGTCCACATGGTGGTAGGCATATGCCACCTTCTGCCAGTTTTCCCCTGTACTTGCGGTGCCACGCAGCCACACACTCATACATGCACACAATAAACAAAGTTCCCATGATTATCTCTATCCAGCATTGATGAACTACTTAACAGAGTGCAATTTGTACAGGTATTGTGGTCTCTTTAAAATCTTGGTCTACCTGGGTGAGAAGGTGGTCTCGTACAATTTTTCCCTTAAGCTTTTTTTTCATAATTAAAATTGGCAGCCACCTGGAAGCAACGTACATGTTATTGATCTGCACTGTTTTGAAAGGACCGTTTTTATTTACTGCACTGAACCATTGCTTTTTCTTTTTATTAAAAACAGTGTATGTATGAGTCCATTTCTGGATTCTTTGTCTTACTTTTGTATTATAAATGACTGTTTTAATTACTTTATCAGAACTTGGTACTTGGTGATAGTTTATTAGTCTTCAATGTTGTCTTAGTTCTTTGTGTCCACATACAGTTTTTAGAATATGCAAAACATGTTTTGATTTTAAGTGAAGCCTTGAGTTTGTAGATGCATTGCCTTAAAAATGTTTAACATTTCACCTCTAGCATGAAGTATTTCTTCAAATTCCATATTAATTCCTTTGTCAGTCTTCTAGTTTTTAGTGTAGAGCTGATTTTTATGACTGATTAGAGTTCTTCCTGCTCTTGGATAATTTTCAGTCCTGTAATTAATCATATCTTTTAAGACTTTGTTATTCTTGATCTCAGTAGATAGAAATATTTACATAGCCTCTTGACTGTGTCAAGTGGTCATTCTGCATTTACCTATTGCAACGGTCTATAGTGTTTTGACATTTAGGAAAATTTCTCCTTTCTTTTGACACTGAAGTCACAAAAGAATTATTGTTGGCACTTGCTGTTTTAAGATGGTTGAAACTGGTTTTTCCTTCTCTAACAATTCACTCAAATACTTAACTCTTCTTTAGGAATCCTGTCAAGTCATCCAAAGTATGGCTCCATTCCTAAACTTATATGTAAGTATGAACATATGAACAGTGCAGTGTTTTTCCTATCCATTTTACAAATGATTAAATCAGATATTTTGAGTTACTAATATCACATGTTTATATGCTGCCACAAATCAAGTTTATATGCTGTCACAAATAAGCTTTTTAATAAGTGCACTGCTTGATAATTTTAATGTCAGCATAAAAAGTCCTGTGCCATTTTGTAATAAAAAATAACATTTCATTTGCTATTACTTTATACATAGTACTTAAATACATTCTTGCTCTGTTTATAGTAAAAGAAAGTTGCTTCGATATCCTACTAATCCAAATAATTATGTCTAGAATTGGCTTTTTTCCCCCATTAACTTATATTCCACTTTGTGGCTAACAAAAAAAGAAGTTAAATTGTCCTTTTGAAAATGAATATGCCCTTTATGAATATTTTTTGGGACAGCTTCTCTTGTATTGGAAACACACATGATATAACAATGTCATATTTAGGTCAGACTTTGTAATTCATTATTTTAATGGGCTTTGTCTTACTGAGTTTTGTTTTTAAGGCATTCTTGTAAAATTGTTGGGGCTTGTAGCATAATTCCATTTTATAATAAAAGAAATGTCCCAAGTTCCCTATTTGGTTGCTTGCCCACCTCTCTCTGTCTTGCTCTTGTCTATGAAGTGGTATATTGGGATTGTTTATGTTATCACTATTTTACTTTGAAGTGACTTAGTTTGGGAAAAATTAATTATATCATAGACTTTCCCTATGAATTTTGTGTAAAGATCTTTTATCATCATTTTAGGTACTCTTGGTCTCATAAAACCTTAGAGATATTTATCTTTTTTTTGGCCATGAATCTTTTATTTGGTAAACAATATTGATCAAATGTTGTTAAAAATGCTGTTTCAGAAAAAAAAATTTTGCCTAAAAAGGCCCATTCAGTGACAAAATTTTTTGTTTGATTTTTAAAACAGTTGCATGTATCATGGGATACTTTGCTGGAAAGCTTTCTTACGTGAAAACTTGCCAAGAAAAGTTCAAGAATCTTGAAAACTCCCCCCTTGGAGAAGCTCTTCGGTCAGGCCAAGCAAGGCGCTCTTCCCCACCTGGGTAGGTCTGCCCTTGGCTCCACTTAGTGGTTTTGGTTTTTAAGAAACAAAATGCAAAGCTGAAGCTGCCTGTGGAATGGCCATTTGCTGTAGTCCAGAAGTGTTTTGCCTTAAAAAGTAGAATAAGATTTGGCTGCTTTTATATAACCTGTCCAAGAATTAAAGGACTTTTATTTTGATTGAATTTGGCAAGCTACTTTATTGTGCTCATTAGGAAAATAAACCTAGCAGAAAGTTCATTTTTCATGAAGCTAGCAGTACATTTATGTTTGCTTTAATTGTCTTATACCAATAACTGGAGATATTTTTTTTTTTTGAGACAGGGTTTCTCTATGGCTTTGGAGCCTGTCCTGGAACTAGCTCTGTAGACCAGGCTGGCCTAGAACTCACAGAGATCCACCTACCTTTGCCTCCCAAGGTAAAAGCCTGTGCCACTACCACCTGGCCAGAGATAAATTTTAAAGTATATATTTCAAAAATGAGCTGGTGCATAAATAAATATTTGGTATAAATCGATGCAGGTAGTTTGAATTTAATTGTTTGTTTTTGTTATTTATAAAGTTGTAAATCCGATAAAAGAAAAAAACAAAATCTATAGTTTCAGGTTATTTACAGCTTTAAGTAGAGGAAAATTGAGAGTTGGCTTCATGTCCTGTGTAAGGGAATGAATGAAATCATGTTAAGTGTAATAGTGGGTATTGTGAGTTACTTTGACTATAAAGTCTGTGAAGTATCTGGGTGAAATATTTTTTATAAACTGAAAAGATAAAATTATAAAATAATGTATATATAAATATTGTGTCTAAAGAAAAGTTTATACCAATTAAAAATAGTGTAAGAGATTAGTAATATGGGTTATGATCATCAGATTTTACCCTTTTACCCAAACTTCTGCAATGTGGTTTTGATATTTGAAGTTAAAATTAAATCTTTCAAACAAAACAACTACAGCAAAAAATTTGTAAAATGATAACATGGTGGGGTGACATATATAGCCTACCATTTGGAAAGTTGAATCAGAATTGTCAGATCAGCTGGGTTACATCTTTAATATCCTGTCCCCAAAACAAAACACTTTGAAATAAGCTATGTATAGTAGTGCATGCTATTAATCCCAGCACTTGGGAGGCAGAAACAAGCAGACCTCTGTGAGTTCAAGGCTAGCTTCATCTACAAAGTGATATCCAGGACAGCCAGGGCTACCCTGTATTAAAACAATAACAACAACAGCAAAAAAATTTATACTTCTAAATCTAGTAAAGCAATATTTAACCCATTGCTTAGTTTCTTCAGATTGTGGTTTGGGTTTTTTAAAAGATTTATTTATTATATATATATAGTGTTCTGCCTGCATGTATACCTGCATGCCAGAAGAGGGCACCACATCTCATTGCATTTGGTTGTGAGCCACCTTGTGGTTGCTGGGAATTGAACTCAGAACCCCTGGAAGAATAGCCAGTGCTCTTAACCTCTGAGCCATCTCTCCAGCCTCATGGTTTGGGTTTTATATTGTGAAAATATAAATAATCTGTATGGGTAGGTAAATACATAAGTAGTAAGATCATTAAGCAGACTGGTGAATTATTTCATAGTGGAAACTATGTAAATTTTATGAGAAATAATAATGCCTGTATCTCTGTCAGCAAGTCATGGATTATATGGGCTATGGGCTGTAGCTATGAAATAATACCCTCCTCAGAGCTGGGATTACCATGTTCACCGTCATGTTTAGTTAGTGACCATTTTTTAGGTGCCAAAGTGGGTCAGGACATAGCTGGACTACTTTTATAACAGAAACAAACCATTCACCTATTTATAAATAATTTAAAATTATGGTTATTTTAGAAATCCATAGTTTATATTTATCCCTTAATCTAAAGGAAATGATTTCTTGTTCTTATGTATTATAATGTTCTTTTTACAGGCACTATGCTCAAAAGTCAAAATATGACTCAAATGTGAGTGGTCAGTCTTCTTTTGTGACATCTCCAGCAGCAGACAACATAGACAAGGAGACACTTCCTCGTTATGAGCCAATTCCATTTAGTGCTTCTATGAATGAATCCACTCCCACTGGTATTACTGACCATATTGCCCAAGGTAGAAACTTCTCTTGAAATGAATTTCAGCATTTTATGGTCCAACGTATGTATACACTTTATTTGATGCTCTTTTCTGCTGGATATCACCTCTGTGTGCTACCGTCAGCTGTCAGCTTAGCTTCATCCATCAGCCTGACTCAGCATGTTTGTTCTTTTCATTAGTTTCCTTATTCACCCAGCATACTCTTGCTAGGTATGGAAAAAATGAAGACAAGCAAGGTCTGGTTCTTATCCTTGAAGTGTTTTGGAGGATACAGAGATAGATGGATAAGTTTCAGATTGTCCCAATGGTTGAAAATGTTCACAAATGTAGAGGAGCAGCAAAGAAGTGATAACTGGGGACAACAGAGGCTTCAGGAAGGTGTAGGTTGGTTACATTTGGTAAGTTGGTTAGTCTTTAAGGCTTTTAGTGTCCTGCCTGTAATTGTAAGAAAAAGTTTTTCTTGCTTTACAGCATTGTTGTCACTTGAGGAAATACACTTGAAAATTCATCGTGAAGTTTGTGTAAATACTACTAAGTTCAGAGTACAGAATATGTGAAGTAAAAATTTTGGATTAAGGCCAGGATTTAAGTTATGTTTAAAATTTGCTGTGATTTTGTAATTAGTCATTATTGAGTAGCTAATTTGTGATTATTCATCTTGAATGGAGATAGTAATGCTTCTCAAAGAACTGTTGGGATTTGATGAAATAATCATAACACAATGCTAGTAGACAATAAACTGAACATAAAAATGTTATTCTTTCCTTTCATTCTACTCTACAGTGAAAAGTAGGGACGTAGAAACAGAGAACTGGTCTGCAATTTTTATCTAAACCCGAAAACATCAAGAGCCATGAAAACCTGATTTGGCAGTAAATTGTGATATAGCCTTTATTTTACTTTATTTAAAAAGGTTTTTTCCTATATTTTGTTATTGGGCTATTGATATGTTTGCTTATGCATTCCTGTCTTGACCTTGCTGGGGATATTACACAAGATAATGTTTTTCTCGAATTTGTGACATCCCTAACTCAAAGGGCTTAGTGGACCATTGTAAAATATGCTTTGAAAATGGTTTTGAAGGCTAATTTAGCAACAGTTAGGGGTTTGGCTTTATTTTTGTACTTTTGAATCTAGAGTGAATCTACATGCAGGTTAAAGAGAGGAAGGAGAGTTCATTGAAAATGAGAAAATGATGATAAGGAATATTTAAAAAGGTGCCAAAAGGGACCTAGGTATCTTTTATAAATAAAGTATCACAAGCCAAAAGTGACTTTGTAAGTTTTTTAGAACCAAATGAAATGTAGTTATTTTCTGTGACCTTGGTAGCATTTCAGTTGCTCAGTAGCCATGCTTGCTTGAGGTACCTGGTGTAGATGTGGCAGTGTAGAATGCTGTCACTGAAGAGTTACTGGACACTAAGCTTTATTGTGAAAGTTTGGGCACAGGGGAAGGGACTCTTATAGAAGATAAAAGTCTTGAGTTCAAGAGAATATTGTTGGATACCTTAATCCTAAGGCCTCCATGCTCCCTCTGGTTGGCACCAAAGATAACCAAATTAGAACAGAAAAGAGATGGACAGAGTAGACACCGTGGTAGCTCTGAAGGCTGCTGTTCTTGTCCTTGACCTGTGTTTTGTTTTTTCAGTCAAGTTCCCATCCATTCTTCCTGTGTTCTAGCATGCACCAGCTCTTTCTTTGCTGTGTTGTCCATCCTTCCTACCATTTCACCAGCAAATTCTTGTGTTCTAATTTCACTTTGGTCTTTACTCTCAAATGAACTGGTCCATATTTAATAAAACTTTAATGCCCTCCTCTGCAGCTGTCCATCTGTCCACTTCTGGTTTTTGTATGTGTGTTGTCATCTTCACCTCTAGGTCAGACTTCCGCACCATTGTTCCCCACGTGAGTTCCTGGAGCTGCCTTGCTTTGCCCAGCTGCTGCCCTTCCTTTTTGGGCACCTTCTTTTCCCTTTTTCTTGTTTGCCCATGATTTAGCTTTCTTTTTCAAGAATTCCAAGGACTTAGTGATCTTTTCAAAGTAGATGGCATTCTGCTGTATCTGTTAGAAAAATTACCTCGGGCAGTTGGTTGGTTCCGGACAGTACTGTTGCTCACTTTCTTATTCCTTCCAGGTCTTAGTAACGCTCACAGAGCAGTAAAGTATATTTACTGTACCAGAATGCTTTTATTCAGCTATATATGGAGAAAGTATCTGCCATTTATCACAGATAACAGAATAATGGTGTTTCTTTTTTGCCTAAGAAAAAAACCTGGAAGGAATTCTAGAGATCATGTATTTAAATTATTTCACAGTTAGAAAAAGCCAGATTCAGAGAAGCTTAGTGATTTGCCCAAGGACTTGTCCCTGAAAGTTCCCACAACCTCCTTGGGACTTTAGACATACCTGTTGGGAGAGGAAATGAGTTCACGGGTTATTTACATTATCACTAATGCAATCCAAGTCTTTAAAATTGACATAAGATTATTTTCTAAGTTAATGTAATATTATTTTTCTTATCCAGAAAAAATGAGTTTCTAATCATGGCATACTAGAACAAATTATAAATTTAACTCTTGTTTCTTTGTATTGATGCAGTAGGCATTTACCAAAATTAAAGATTGGAGTTGAAAATGCTATTTAATAATATAGTACCTTGTTACTTAGAGAATTCTGATTATTCACTAGACTTTTAAATAAATACCATTATGAAAATTGAAAATTTAATTTAGTAGTGAAATAACATGCTCAGTTTATGTACTTTGCTGGAAAGTACTTTTTGTGAGGTATATAAAACTTGAGTAGATATTCTCTGAATGTTATCAGTTATTCTTTTGAAATGTTCTTATGGTTTTTTTTTTTTTTTTTGCTATTTATATACTTAAACTGTGTTGCCCACTTTGTTTAAAGGCTGTTTCATACCATGGAATAGTTATTTCAATTATTTTTGTTTAAAACCCATAAACATAGTTAAAAAATAAATTCAGGTAGTATTTGCCCATAGAAGCATTAATATGATTTACTGTGAGGTTTTGTGGCCAGTAGACTCTAATTCTATTCCCAGTATAATGACATTTAGTGAGTTAAAGTCACACTTTTAGATCTTACCATTGTTATTCTTTTACTGACCATGGCTGAGTTTATAAAACTTTTGATACTAATGGTGAATTTCAGAAGTACAAGGAGGAAGGATTGTACTTTGCAATTGTCTTGGAGGAAGCCTAGTGCCTTTGGAGTAGTAGTAATAGTTTGATCTTATATTTCAATTTTTCTGTTTCAGTTTTAGATAAAAGCATTTACAGAATTTGGTATTTTAGACTTATCTACTTCTTATCACCACTTATTAACTGTTTGTTGTTTTAGGACCTGATCCCAACTTTGAAGAAAGTCCCAAAAGAAAAAGTATTACATATGAGGAATTAAGGAGTAAGAACAGAGAGTCATATGAAGTAACTTTAACACACAAGACTGACCCCTCAGTCAGGCCTATGCAGGAAAGAGTGCCCAAAAAAGAAGGTATGACAGTTTAGATTGGAAGCTGAAGTTTCAGCTCTAAAAGTTATTATATTAATATGTTTTTAACAATTCAAGCTATTTACAAAAATCAATTCTTTTTAAAAGAATAGTTATTTCAGAGTGGGCTAAATGGGTCATCAGGTAAAGGCACTGTCACCAAGCCAGATGACCTGAGTTCAGCCTGGGGATCTATATGATGGAGAGAAAAGAACCAACTCTATAAAGTTGTTCTCTGGTATTATGCAATACACATACAAACAATAATAAATTCAATTTTTAGAAGTTTATTTCATAGTTACCACTTCTCATTTTTTAAGGTATTTTGGAGGGTATTTTATACAACAAACAAAAGCCTAGATAGCAAGGCACAAGACAAGGAAACCAGTTCTCTAATACAGCGTTTTCCCTTACAAGGAATCACCTTGGGAATTGGTAGTTTTTCCTAACAATTCAGTGTGTCTGCTGAATAACCAGTTTAGTGACCTGAGACTAATAACTGGCTAATAAAGATACTTTTGCCAAAAATCATGGAATCATAATTGAGTAGTAAGACACTTTAGGGCATTTCTAGAGGAGGACTTTGACAGTTTCCTCTATAACTAATAAATTTAATTTTTTTGGCCAACAGTATGTTTCAAAAGTAAAAGTTTAGACACTTTATGTAAAGGAAGAAGACTATTTTACTAGGCTTTATAACCATTTCTTTTCTGTTTAGAATTTTATGACTTAAAAGGGAATGTCAAAGGATGGGCCCTGTTTGAAGGTTTTCTGTGCACTCATTTAAAAGTTAAGGGAAGTGGTTAGAAGTTTCCAAGGCCCCTGTTTCTATTAGTAGCACAACAATGTAATAAATACATAATGGGTAAATAAACTCATGGAAAGAATAGATCTATTCTTAGTGCCTTCTGGAGGGCCATATAAAAAAATACATGGCAATCCTTAATATTGTAATTTCTAGTCCCAATTTGATTTCTAATTATTAATGGTTGATTCATTTACAACTGCTTTTATAACAACAAGGCATCATTTTTGTTGTAAAATTCTTTACCTTTGGAATAGATCTGTGATCATGAAACTAAGCTGGTGGCCTCACTGTGTAGGCTTGTCCTTTGTGCTGATTGACTATGGCTCAGACTGTAAGCTCCTTGAGGGCAGGAAGCTATTTCCTCCTTTTTGTGCTCCTTTATGCTGTGTCTCACATAGCATTTGCATTTGTGTTAGAACTGAGTTATTGCATTTTATTTTTATTGATTCATTTCAAACTGATAGGCTAGAGAAAGAGTTGTGGTGCACTCGGGGCATTTGCTGCATTGACCAGGAGCTCTAACTGTATAGTCTTAGAGTGCTGTTAATAACACTGTAGTAGTAACACACAGCTCTTTTCTTGCTAGAAAAAAAAACTGAGGTTTTTCTTGTGCTTCATATTACAATTTAAAGAAAAGATCTGCTGTGAAATTGTGATTTTTGTTTTTCTAAAATGTTCTTGAATCTAGGCAGAAATTTGGACATTGGTACAATGTAAATTCAGAATCTCTTGAAAGTATTAGTATTTTGAGCTTGAGTTTATATGGATTATGTTTATTGGTACTTATCTCACTGGAAATTAAGATAGGAAGCATATATTAGCAGATCAGTATTATCACACATCATGGCTGTTTAGAAAACTGCCATGTGAGGGAATGGGGCAAGTGTGGTGTGATTGTAGTGTGATAATAAAAGGGCAGCTTTGACTTCATAGATTCTCAGAAGAACCCACATTGAAGTCAGTGCTTTACATTAGGATGGCTTCTTTGCCATTGGAGTATATTCACAGATGGAGGCTATGTAGACGGGAAATGAAAGAGTGGAGGGAATAGGGGCTGGGGGCAGCTCAGTGTGCCTTGCCAGCATGCCTGCCCTGGTTCCATCCGCACTGCCAAACAAGGCAAAGGGGTGAGTCTCAACATTTAATATTTAAGGTGCCAGAGTATGGGAAATAGTTTCTCCTGGTCATTTGATAGCTGATAGGAGAGATTGAATTAACTACATTTCTGATATTTAATTTTTGTGAAAAGCAAAATTCCAAGTTTATTAGTGTTTTTTTCTTTCTTTTGGTAAATTTGTTTTGGTATGTACTATCATGTACACCCACATGCTCATTTAGGTAAACTTGTAAAGGCAAGCACCCAGGCTTTGGACTTAACAAATCTCCAAATCTTAGTTTGTTAAGGCTTATACCTTGGGCAAGTTACTAATCTGCTGTCTCACCTTTAAAATGGGGATTGTGCAGGGCTTTGTAAAGAGCATTTGTAGTCAGAGCCCTGACTACACAATGCGAACAGTTTTTCATCAGTCATAACAGACTTAAAGTGGTTTCTTTTACTATTTGGAATCATCAGTTATTTGTGCTTTTTTCCTAGTCAAAGTAAACAAATATGGAGATACTTGGGATGAATGAGAAACTCCGTCATTGAACCTACTGAAGGCTTTCCATATCCGGCTTCATCCAGGTGGTCGCCCACACCTGCATGCTTGGACTCAGCAGCAGTCTTCATAAACACATTTAAAACAAACCCTGGTTTGTGTGACTTAACATATGATGCTTTACAAACACAGATTTTAGTGTTTACTGTTGTGCAAATGTACTGACCCAGGACACTCAGAATGATGATATTATGCCATGGTTGTGTATACTTGGTAGAACTGTTTTTGGTTACAGGGAGAGAGACTCATGAAACTTGACTGTGACTCTAGATGAACCTACGTGAGAATAAGTGATAGTGCATGTTGAAAGGGGAGGGGGTTGGGGGGAGCAAGCCCATGCCTCGGGTTCAGCTTTACACCAGTTATTAAAGGCCTTTCTTCAGCATTTGCCCTAGCATCTTAATGTTTATGGTGAATAAAATGTAAAAACACATAGCAGCTGTCATTTTCAATTTTATGGCTTGGTTTGAAATTTTCATGTATGGCTCTAAGTAACTAGTATTTTAAGCAAAAGAAAATAGAGATGTGTGATGTGTTAGACATCAGTATACAATCAATAATAGCTAAATATCTTTAAAAAGCAGTGTTCTTCATGATAGCTTTTTGTTACTAGAACAAAATCTCTGAGACAATAAAGAGAAAAACCTTACTTTGATTGGTTCAAGCCTGGTGAAGCCATGCGTGTTCAGGAATTAATGGCAGGTCAAAGCCACTTAAATTATCAGCAAGAGAATCAAAAGCTGTTGTCCCACAGTCTTGCTCTGAATTTTCCACAAGGCCTCACCTCTCAAAGGTCCTACTACAGCCCATTGGTGCCACTCTGGAGACCAAGCCTTTAACACTTTAACTTCAAACTAGCAAAGCTATATTTTCAAATTTTGCTAAAATTTCATTATTGACCTAAAGTTTATTTCTGGTTCAGGTAAATTAAAAAATGTGGTCTTAGGCCAGAAACATATTTTAACTGTCATTATAAAATAGCCCCAAATTTGGTGCTTTATGGCTGAGCTTAGTGGTACTGTTAACTCCAGCATTTGTGAGACTGAAGCAGGAGGGTTCAAGTTTGAGGCCAGATAGGAACTATCATATAGTGACTTCTAGACTATCCTGTGCTACATAGTAGAATTCTTAGAGAACAAACCAGAAAGGAGTATCTCACTTTGCTCTTGAGTTAGGAAAACAGACAGGATCCAGGTGAGCCAGTTGGCTGTGGGTGTTTTCTGGTTGCAGCGGGGTGTTTTCTGGTTGCAGCGGGGTGCTTGACAGCTGAACCCAGAGCTCCTGGATCTGCTAAGACAGGTCTTCCCAGTTAGTTTTAGGATGTTGGTATGTCTGTGTGGATTAGATCAGACTGGGCTTCCTTGCACTGTGGCAGGCTTGGGTGATCTTGAAGATTTGGGGCTTGTGTGTCAGTGTGAAAAGAAAGCATGCCAGCACTACCTGCCTGTTTGCAGCACCAGCTTATTTACTAGAATGGGGTTCCAGATTCTGCTCTGCCCTCCCATGTCTGGCCTGCCTTTGAAATTGCAATTCTGTCTCAACCTCTTAGACAGTGGGATTACCAGCAGGAGCCACTACATCCAACTTTTTTGCTCGATTTTGAAAACAATCATGGAACAGATTGTGTCTCAGTCTGCATTTTAGCCCCATCCACACCTGTATAAGGACTTCTACTTTGTGTTCCATTCCAACAGCTCAAGAGCAGGAGCTCATATAGTCTGGTCTGGGTAGTTACTGTGGGTAAAACTCACAGTTTAGACCTGTGAACTTAACATCTGCTTTGTTTACCCTCATTGGTATTAGACTTAAAGTTACTAGTTAGCCATTGCTGTTGGACTGAAAGCCAAACACAGACTCCTGTCCATAGCTATCCTGAGGTCCAGCCAGTTTCATATCAGTGGGACTTAAGAATACTCCCAGGGGTTAAGTTACTGTTGTAGTCTCTTGACCCTGTCCCTGAATCTTCCTTTTCTTTGAAGGTCTCCCATTTGCTTCTATTGTGTTTTCTAAGCCTACTTATACTCACAGGGAGTTGAGGAGCCAAAGGCTCATGGAGTTCTGCTGGAACCAACTTAAACCTTTCTAAAACCTGGACTTCTCATGGATCAACATACGAATCATTTTACTGCACAAGCCTCCTGTGTCTGTTGGACTCCACATAAGAATAAGATCCGATCACACCTTGGGCTGGTTCTGCAAGGCCATGAAACCCCAGAGAGCCATTTGCATGTTTGAAATGTCTTCTTATTTAAGATCTATGTGTTTTGCTTTCATGTATATGTACCACCTCATGTATGTCTGGTGCCTATGGAGGTCAGAAGAGGGCATCAGATCTGGTAAGTGAGGTTATGGATGGTTTTGAACCACCATTTGGATACTAGAAACCAAATTCATGTCCTTAGGAAGAACAGGTATACTCTTGCCTGCTGAGCCATCTCAGCCTCTGTCCCTGTTTGAAATGTCTTGAGCATTTCCATCTTTCCGAAACTTTGAACACTTCAATTTTTTTGTTGTTTTTGTTTGGTTTGTAATCCTTGTGCTGGGGCTTGAACCCAGAGCTTTGCACATTCTATGCAAATACTTTATCACAAAACTATATCTCCAGCCTTTTTGAATAAAAGATCATGTCCCATTTGGGTTCATCTTTACCTCACCACCATTTCTGAACACAAGGACATTGAGAAGAGTAGAAAGGACTGCAGAGTTTTTTTTATTTCCATCAGATTCCATTTTGAGATGGAGTAATTTGTTCATGTCTCCTTTTGGCATCTGAGAGAGCAAAAAAGCCAGGTGGCTCCTGGCTTAATGCTGCCTGGGAGTGTGAGCAAGACTATCACATTCATCAGACACAAGCGCTGTGGAACTTGGCTGCTTTAAGTTTCTCTTATAGCTTCTAAGTTAGAACTCATCCTTAATCCTTCATGAACTACCCAACCCCCTTTCCATGTTTCATTACACTTCATTCCTCTGTCCTGCTAGCATCTACCTGCTGCTTGATCCTAAAATAAATCTACCAGTTGTACAGTAGGGTTTGGTAGAAAAGCAGAGCTGTTAGGAGTGATGCAGAATAAGGTTGCCAGCGGGAAGTAGACCTTGATATTGGGAAGCTGATGGAAGCTGATGTAACAGTTCACAGGGTACCACCTCTAAATCTAGTACTGACCATGATCCTCCTGTGGCCATGGGGACAAATAGACACACAAAAGGTCTCTTATTTTGACAAATGAAGATAGGTGTGATTGGTTCACAGTAGGAAGGAAAATGCTAAATGACTGTTAAAGGAAGCAAAGTAGGGAGTAGAAAAGAGATGGTGAGAACCATATGGGCTGCTGAAGTAAGTACTGCCCTGAAATCTATTGGCAGCTGTTAACACAGGTTACATTACATTACACCCCTCATTTGTATCTTACTTCCTCCTCTTGAAGGTGGGCCTACCTGTAAATCAGTGGACCCCTATTTTTCATATGTTGCTAATGAATGAAGTCTGAGCTTGATCATGAGGATTGTGACAATGTTATTGACTTGCAAATCCTCATAAAGGAAGACTGGCTTATTTGTTTTTTGGGTTTGTTGTTTTTGTTTTTTGAGACAAGGTTTCTCTCACAGAGATCTGCCTGCCTCTGCCACCTGAATGCTTTGATTAAGGGCATGCACCACCACCACCTGGCAGGAGATTTGTTTTTTAAAAAACATTTTTAGATTTATATGTATGAGTGTTTTGCCTGTATATATGTCTGGAGATCAGAAAAACAGTCAGATCCCCTGCTACTAGAGTGTTTTGTTTGTGAGCCATACTGTGGAAACTGGGAACTGAACCCAGATCCTCTGGAAAAACAACCAGTGCTCTTAAACCTTGAGCCATTCCTCTGGCCCATTCGAGAATATTCTTTATGCTGCTTTGGTTTCTTCAGGTCTCATGTAGCTGGGATTGGCTTGAAACTCACTGTTAGTAGAGGATGGCCTTGAACTCCTGATCCTCTCCACCTCAGAAATGCTAGGGTTGCTGACCATACTAAGCTTGATAGTCCTTACCCATTATACCTCTCAAGTCCACTCTTTTTGCCATTGTCCCTAAACTCTTCTCCTTTCTCTACCATGTGCAGAAGTGAGAGAATATCTCCTAATAAACCAAGTCACTGTTTGAGATTTTTATTCAGAAAGGACTCCAGACAAAGCCCACAACCAAAAGGTTATTTGTTCTGAAGGGCTGGAGAATTACCTTAGTCCCTGTAAAACATTCTGCCTATAAAAATTGGAGCACCTACCAGGAACACCATATATTCAGATGCCAAAATGGAAACTATGGGGCTGGAGAGATGACTCTTCCGAGGATTGGGGTACAACTCCAAGCACCCACATGGTGCCTCACAACCATTCATAACTCCGGTTTCAGGGCATCTGACAACCCTTTTCTGACCTTCAAGGATGCCAGGCACATATGTGGCACACATAAATACATGAAGGCAAAACAGTCATCTAGAAAACTAAAGACTTTAATAACGTACCTACCTGTCTAGTCAGAGGTGTTAAAAAGAACAATTAGAAAGTAGCACAGGGAAACTGAAGAAGTCAAGTGTATAGTTCAGAATGGCCAACTGTATGCACACAAAATGGGAAGAAGACCTTGAAAGTAGTCCATGTGTGGAAGCCTATCCCAAAGCATGACACAAAGGCATGTCTTAGACTACACTAATAGCAGTGACAGTGGTAACAGCTGACTTACAACAGTTCCCACTGTTGTAAACATTTTGTGATTATCAGGTCATTTAATTTTCATGAACAACTTGCCATAGTGTAGGCCTAATTTGATTTCCATTTCAAATGAGAAAATTGGGGCCGAGAATAGGTGAATAATAGCCCAAAGTCAAGAAGCCATTAAATGGGAACCCAGATTGGAAGCATAGGGTCTTTGCTAATGTTCAATGCCTGAACTATCACCATCATCATCACTGTCATCACCATCTTACTATCTTGCTACACTGTGGAGTCTTCACGTGTGAGTACACCAGATGGAATGGTCTCCTTAGACCAGAGTATGGTGAGCTTGGAAACCCACTCCAGTGGTTGAAAAGACTGAAGCTCCTTAACCAGAATTTCCAGAAACATGTTTTTAGGATGTAAAGGCTGTCAGGTAATCAGCTGTTTGGGAGTCACCAACTGTGATTGACACATATTTACAAAGCACCTAGATCTGCAGGACCCATGCATGAAGATTCAGAGAAACGCCAAAGGCAAACATCCTGTCCTTGCCCGGATGTGGTGAAGAGCAAAGCAGGGCTCTTGTGCAGAAAGGGGCTGCTGGGCTAGGGGCTGGACCAAAGCAAGACCAGCAGATGCTCTTCCCCTGGAAGTTCACATGGAGGTCCTGGAGTCTGATCTGCCAGCATGAAAAGGTGGATGGAGCCAGGTAGCATTCAGTGGGTCTCAAGCTCAGAGCAGCTAGTGAGAGTGTAAGCACCAGGAAGGTGGATTGATTTCACTGTTCTACTCCCACACCTTGGGCGGGGTCACAGCACAGCCACACACTTCAGTGTATGATTGACTCACAGTGCAATCCAGTGTACTACCTAGCTGGTTCTCCAGTAAGATCTTGAAACAGTTCAAAAACGTTTGTATAAAAACATGTGGAACAAGATTTGGGCTGGACTGTAGCTCAAGTGTGCTTGCCTATAACACACAGGTACTGGGTTCAGCCCCACCCCACCCTCAAACCACATCAACAGGGTGTGGTAGCACACAACTGTAATCCCAGCACTCAGGAGACAGATGCAAGATTGGAAATCAAGGTCACCCTCAATATATATTGTAACTTTGAATCCACCCTCAAACCTGCCTCAAAAAGAAGGAAAGAGAAAGGAAAAAAAAAATTAAAGATTGAAACGGAGGGAGAGAAACAAAGAAGATGCCTATGTTTAACATGCCTCTTGCCTACCTTCACTCAGTTGTGTAATAGCTGACCCTAACCTTTGTACTTTCTAGATCAGTCTTTGAAATCAATGCCAACTCTAAATATACAAAATTACATTTTGTGGTTGAAACTTGGAGAAGTTTTTGTTGGTTAACAGTTTTCACCAAATGAGTATCAAGGGCAGAGCAGGGCAGGGCAGGGCATGCCGTATTTGCATTACATTTCATTAACTCATATTTCATTACTTCTGTAACATTAACAATAAATGGAGAGCATTTACTTGTGACAGCATGGAAAGAATATCTTTTTTTAAAATGAGAATGTTAAAAATGTATTAAAAGCATTATAAACTATGTCATGACAAATATATAATGAATGGGTATATTACATATATAATAAATCCTGTTGGAAGTTATGATTATTTGGACAAAGTGAACAAACACAAGGTAATTATCCTGCTAATTTTTTAAAATTAGGAAATAACTTTTTATGCAGAATACACTTCAACTATGACACTCAAGGATCACACAAATTATGGTAAATTTGAGAGACGAATGTCTGCCTTAGTTAACAGGGATGTTTGACCAATGTCACAATATTTTTTTTTTTTTTTTTTTTTTTTTTTTTTTGAGACAAGTTCTCTCTATTATGTAGCTCAGGCTATCTTGCTACTCACTCTGTAGATGAGGCTGGCCTCATACTCACTGAGATCCACCTGACTCTGCCTCTCAGTGCTGCAATTAAAGGTGCAAAGAACCATGCCCTGCTTGAAAACTTTAAATATCCCTTCTAGCCATGTCATGTATGAGCCAAGAAACAAACATAGGTCTTTATTCTTATTACTTTAATAAGCTTCATACTTGTCCACTTTCCGATTCTGTGCTTGTGACTTCAACATTTTCACAATGATTTTCTCCTCAGTAAGAAAAACATGCTGGACCTTGTCACTGATGTGTTCAGCACACACACACACACACACACACACACACACAAGCACACATTCATGCACGCGCGCGTGGACACACACGTGCAGAAGGAGGAAGCCCCTTTGTAGGACCTGTTGATTGCCTCTTTGTTTTAGACAATCTCACAAGGACATTAGGTCTCCCAGCACGAATCCCTTGAAGTCTCCCTGGCTGTGTACCACACACTGATTGGTGATTCCCCAGCCTTTCTGGTATGAAGGTAAGCAGTCCTATTAGCAGGGTTTTGAGACAGACTGGTTTTGTTAGAGGCTGTAGAAGGGAAGCCTAGGATGGTATGCAAACACTGCACCATCCTGGGTGCCTCTAAGTCTGGTCCCAGAAGATTATAAATGCACTCTTAAGATATCCCTGGAGTGCTCCCATGTTAAATCAGTTTCATGTTTTGTTGCTGAACAAGGACCTTCTCTTAGTGTCAATCTCTGCTAAGAACATTTCATTATGTTGTCTAGACAAAATCTAAATGTGTGAGACAGGCTTGTCAACTTAGCAAATTTGTCTCTTCTTTGGGTACATGGAGGGGGGTAAATTACCATCACATTTTATTTTCCGTCATTTGTAGCAGGCTTTTTTGGACTGCCTGCCCCCACATCATGACACAGAGACTTACTATTATTATGAAAGCTCAGTCTTAGTTTAGACTTATTTATAACTAGCTACATAACTTAAATTGACCCATTTCTATAAATCTATGTGCTGTCATGTGACTTGTGGCTTTTAACTCTCCTTCTGCCTGTCCTGCTTCCTCTGCATCTGGTGGACAACCACACCTTGCTTCTTCCTTGAGACCTCTCTCCCCAGAAGTCCAGTCTACCTCTTTTCCTGCTGAGCTATTTGCCATTCAGCTCTTTATTAAACCAATCACTGTGACACATCTTCATACAATGTAAAGGAATATTCCACAGTAATTATTTTTAATACACATGTGCTCCCCAAGTGATGAGGGTTCAACCTATTTTCTGTGATAAGAGTAAGAAAGCACTCATTAGGATAGGCATTGGTGGCACACACCTTTAATCCCAGCACTTGGGAGGCAGAGGCAGGCTGACCTCTGTAAGTTTGAGGCCAGCCTGGTCTACAGAGAGAGTGTCAGCATAGGCTCTAAAAGCTACAGAGAAACCCTGTCTCTGAAAACAAAAACAAACAAAAAAGAAAGAGAGAAAGAAAGAAAAGAAAGCACCCATACAATGTCTTGTTTCTCAATCCATTACAGAGTTCAACAAATCCTATGAGATATATAGTCTCATTTTATAGTCAAGTCTCAATTTATAGTCAAGATCATCATAAAACAGGCCTTATGTTAAATTTCTATCCAACTGTAGGTGGTGGTCTTAGCACGGTTAGGGTGGGCAAGGCTAAGGTATGCTGTTATATAGGCTAGGTCTACTAAATGTAGTTTTGACTTAAGATATTTTCATCATACAATCAGGACACCTAGAACCGAATGGCATCAATAATATATCTCATGTTCTCATTTTCCCAGATGGAAGTCTCTGGATGAGGCTGGCTAGAGACAATTTTTACCAATTTGTCCCATTGATTTTTGTTTTCCTGCAAGTTTATCTGCAATTTTAACCTGCTGTCCCTTGCTAAGCTTTTTGTTTTTGTTTTGTCATTTTCCTCCCCCCATATCATGACAGTTCTTTCACAAGTTTAAAGTCCACTTGATGGTGAATGCTGGTGATTGAAATCTAAAAGACAGACTCTGCTCCTGACTCACCAGGGCACACTTGTGCTCCAGATGACGGCTTCCTGGTGGGCATTGAGGACCCACAATGGAGTGATCAAGACCTAGTGGCCAACCCTCCAGTTTTCTCCCTGTAGACTTGTTCTTACACCAAAGCAGATCATCATAGCAAACCACTTTTAGGAATAAATTATCCACTTAACGAAAAGCAGACAGACCAAGCAATAAACTCAGTTTGACCGAGAGCTATAAAGATGTCAACGATTAAAAAAAGAAACATTTCTATTTGATGGTGGTGACACTCATGTCATTCCCCAGTAGCCAGAGACTGATTTGTAACATTGATTGGCTGTGCTTAGCAATGTGACAATGGTTCCTGGTTCTGGTTCCTGAGAGTTATCTTTCTGGCATGGAGTAAGTGATTGTGCCAAATTCTAAATTGTGGCCAAGAGCTGAGTTTGCTAAATCACCAACTTTTTCTTGTCAGAGCCAAAGGGAAATTGTACTCAAGAAGCCAGGGACTGGAGTGTAGTTTATTGGTAGAACACTTGTCTGGTGTGTGTGTGTGTGTGTGTGTGTGTGTGTGTGTGTGTGTGTGTGTGTGTGTGTGTGTATGGTGTTGGGGACATCTCTGGGACCACCACAGCCATCAGGGTAACGATCTAAAGGAGGGAGGAAGGTAGTTCAGATCAACACAACTCAGTAGCTGGTGTTGATTCAAACATTGGGAGCCTTGCCCCCAGGAGTTGATTTTAGGCATATTTAAGCATAGCACAACTCAGTAGAAACTTTCTTGGTGATCACTAATTCAACCCTGTGTGCATAATAAAGCACACATAAATCTCCTTCAGTAACAAAGCTAAAGAAAGATCAAAGGCAACTGCATCAGAATTCTTGTAAAGTACACATGACACCTTCCATAAAGATGGGTCTGAGGGAGGATCTGGTGTGGTCTTGGCCACAGTACAGAGGTCACCAGGCTATTAACCATGCCCGTTTTCAGCCTTCTGGGTGGATGACAGGTTCTGCATCCCTCCCTTTGAAGGAACAACCCCACATTTAACATTCTGGGTTCCCTCCTGCTTTAACTGTGAGCACAAGGACCTACACGTCTCTGATACTTGTCTAGTAGCATTTACAAAGTTCTGGACTCAACTCCCAACACAACTGAAGAAGATAAAGCATGCTGGCTCTGTCTTTTGATTTTCAGAAATAGAATTTTATTGACAGCCAAACAGGATGTGTCATAGAAAAATCAACTCTGTCAAACCAGCCCATGTCATTCATTTAATGTTCACACAAAAATAAACTCCCACGTGATTTTGATGATTAAAATGACATTTTTTTTTCACATCAAATATTAACTTCTGATGAAATTTCCCTTTTAACATCCATGGTCCAGGCTTGTAGATATATTGAGTAAAAGCACCCCACCCACCACTCCACACACATAACCTATGTTTAAATGGTGATTTGCAGACGAAGCATTTTCCTGAGAACCTGCAAAGATGCAAGGGTAACTTTCACACAGGGTTCAGCCAACCTGCTAGAGAGCAAAAGGTTCCAAAAAGAAAGAACCGCACTTTCCATGTAACATATTGTCTGGAGAAGTACAACTCATGCCATTGCTTTGGCTGCCTCTGAGCTCCGGAATGCCCCAAGGGTTATTCATCTTTAGAATTAATTCAGTCCTTGGTGCTATTCCCTGGGAAAACAGGGTAGGAAGTTGTCTTTCATCTCTGAGGCCACAAATAATTGGTAAAAAGAACCCGCTGTTGAGTGCTGATGGTTGAGAAGGAACCCATGAACCAAGCGGGTCAACTACAGATAGATTATGGGCAGTTTTACAGGTCCATCATTGTGATGGACCACCAAGATCATACCAGCTGGTTTGTATGGTGACCCTTGCACAGGAAACATTTTCCACTGAGTTATCTCAGCTCCTAGACTTTAGGATGGACATCTAGTACTAAAACACAATCTTTCTTGGATTTCTAGTTCCATATACATGAGTTTTCTTTGGGTCATGGCTTCCCAGATAACTTCCACATCATTCACTCCTGTTCCCTAGCAGAGAACTTAAATCACTGGGGGTAGGGACAGGAGAAGAAGCAGAGTGAAAGAATGCGTGGAGGACTACCCAGAAGTGACTCAAAATTCTCTCAGGAAGCACTAAGCTATGTGGGGTGTCATTTCGTTTCCTGTGTAGTGTGTGGATGGCTCCCAGCATGTTCTTAAAGAACGGAAGAATATGCCATGCTCAAGTTAGTGGAGAGCCTCCCACTGCAAGCATTTCAAAGGAACAGGAGCATTACAAGGTTTCTGTTTCAGTAGAAGTAGATTATCTTAAAGTACACTTGAAAGTCTAAATGTGTGCACATTCAGAGGTTTAGAGATCACTGCAGACCACAGAAATGGTTTAGGAAGCAGATGGCTGGGGCCCCTTCGTCTCGCTTAATCCACGTCTGGTTTTGCACTCCTCACAGGTAAGCAGGCAGTGCCTAGAAGAGAAGCAGAAACAGATGGTGACTCATACTTTGACAATGGGAGATCTTCATGTATGTCTGTGCCACATGTGTATGTTTGCATGGGCACGTGCACATGTGCATGAGGTTGTACATGCTGTGTGGGTACATGTGGAGGCCAGAGGTCAACATGAGGTTGTACATGCTATGTCGGTACATGTGGATACATGTGGAGGTCAACAATGGCTGTCATATTTTTTTGGGAAAGGATCTCTCAGTAAACTCATTGATTAGGCTAGGCTGGGCGCTCAGCTTGTATGTGGATGCTAGGATCCAAACTCAGGTCCTCATGCCGGCACAAAGAGAAACTTTATTGACTGAGCCATCCCGCAGTTCTCCAAGCACAGCTAAAGAATGCCAATCTGAAAGGGGCCCCAGAGTCCATCTAACCTGGACCACCTCCTTCAATGTATATGAAGTATAGAACAATGTCGAGAGACTGACTAGAAAATGCAGATTTCATCGTTTTCCCACAACCCAATGTTGGATTAATAGCAAGAAAAAGTCCCAGAATGGAAGTGGGAGAGGAAAGAGTCCATACAATGCTTCCTTTGCTGACAGTGCCTTTCCCTATTTTCCCTGTACACATCTGAATCCCAGGCCAACTACTCTGTAAGGTGACCCCAAAACATAACTTTGCAAGGATGGAACAACCCTGGAGTTGTCTATAAACATAGTTAATGCCTCTCTGCCAGTCTTGCAACCCTGAAGGGAAGTATTTGGAAACAAGTGAGAGACTGAAGTCTCATCTTCCTATAGCCACCAATGTCTTCTCAGAGAGTCTCTGCACTGCATGTCACTTATAGGGTTGGCTAAAGTCCAGCCACTTCTACCAGACCAGGGACCATAGCATTCTAACGCCATATTGCCACCCAGCCCAATACTGCTTTTGCTGCTGCTCCTCAAGTAGAAAACATTGCGACAGGCTCCGTAGAGGATTTTCCTCAAATACACAGGGCCCCGTGTTCAATCCCCAGCACCACATACTACAGGCTGTTACAGTGCTGGTGTTGTACAGGCAAACACAAAAGGTGTGCACCTGTAATGCCAGCATTCAGGAGAGGGAGGAGGATACAAAGTTCAAGATCATTCTTGGACTGCGAGGCAAGTTTGAAGTTAGCCTGGGCTACATGAGAGTCTCTCTAAAAGAAAACAAGAAGAGAAACTGACTGTGACAAGTGAGGGCTCTTTAGAGAAATGTGTCCCTAACTGTGACACAACAGTAGAGATAGTACTCGTTTATCGTGAGTAAGCATTTTTCTTCCTCATAATACCCTGGGGGAAGTCTGGCCATCATTTTGGACACATGAGAAAGCT
This sequence comes from Phodopus roborovskii, assembly GCF_943737965.1. Taxonomy (NCBI): domain Eukaryota; kingdom Metazoa; phylum Chordata; class Mammalia; order Rodentia; family Cricetidae; genus Phodopus; species Phodopus roborovskii. The sequence goes on along the minus strand of NW_026126525.1, from coordinate 28,687,135 downwards.
GAAGATTTAAGTTTAAGAAAACTGTGGCAGAACTGGCTTTCAGCCCAAGTCCTCTAGGAGCACAGGCCACACTACAACTCTAGCCTATTGCTTATGTCCCATGGAGAATAAGTGCAGCTATCAGGACACACTGTGTGCACATGCATGCACGTGCATGTATGATATTAAAGGCTCTGAGAAGTTATGAAGTAAGAAAGAAGGTTTCAATAGCAGGCAACTGTGCAATGACAGAAGACACAATCTGCTCACAAAGGAATTACATAGAGATTGATTCAAGGCTTAGACTGTACTAGATGCTCATTAAATACACATTGAGTAAATGAAATTGATGATTAAGTTAATTATTGAAGTTGAGTAATAATAAATCAAAGCTTGAGGTTAAAGAGTTTTTCTTAAATAAAATTGTTAATGTGCTTAATATTACAGAGAGTAATCGTTCATTTCACTTTTTTTTTTTTTTTTTTTTTTTTTTGAGATAGGCTGTCCTGGAATTCATTATGTAGACCAGGCTGACCTCATACTCACAGAGATCCGCCTGCCTCTGCCTCCCAAGGGCTGGGATTAATGACATCGCCACTACACCGGCTGTTCTTGATTACAGTCTCACCATCAGACTACAAACCTGTTGTGCTCGGGTCCAAAACCAGCACCACGGAGCTGATCCTCGAAGGAATGGAATTTACTTTGGCACACTCTGATGTAGGAAGCCTTCCCAAGGCCAAATCCCAAAAGGCCAGCCACTGGAAAAGTGGGTTAGGAAACAGACAGTTAACGGGAAAGCGCAGAATCCTATTAACCATTGCCTACACTTTCCTAACACCGGTCATTTTTACATTAAAACAAGCCTCTACCGGGGGTGGGTCTGAACCCTGACTTTCTGATCAGTGCTTGAGCTGGCATGAGGAGGACCAGGGCACAGCACACACTGGGGCTGTCCAGAGTGGGCATCCAGGGGGTGAACCAGCTGTCAAACCAACAGCTGAGGTTACCAGGGGAGGGAGGGTGGGTCAGAGTCAGGTAGCTTCTGTGTCATGGGGGTGGAAAAGCCTTTTGGCCTGGTTGGGTTTTCCCCCCCTTGCCTCTTTAAAATAAGTCATGGAGAAGGGGACCTTGTGTGGGAGAAATCTTCAATCTGTTTCTTTGGCTGGAACCAAGACTCATTTGTAAACTGGCTAATTCTAACACAAAGCATCTATGTGTACCAAGGAGAAGAAACCCAGACTGCAGTTAACTTCCTATTAAAATATCTCTGGTTTAAAAAAGTGTTACTTCCCTTTTAATGTGCAGTCCAGATAACACTTTTAAAACACTGGTCAAGTCAAGAGAACAAACATAGCCCCCTAATGAACCTACCATTCAAAGGCTTTGCTGTTGGCAGTCTTATTGCCATTGGCTCCACACTCACAGGTTCTATAGCCGTGTGTTTAACCAACAACAGACTGAAGAAAATATTCGAGAAAAAAAAATCTGCATCTATTTTGAACATGTACAGCCTTTTATGCATCATTCCCCAAGTATGGCATACCACAACCATGCATATAGTATTTGCATTGTATCTTGTGTTATTGGTACCTGGAGACTGTCTTTAAAGTAAACAGAGGGGTATGCACCATCAGATATAAACACCCATCACTTATAAGAAGGACTTAGGCCCCTGTAGATACGGGTACCTGTGGGTCCCAGAGCCATTCTCTCATGGATACTGAGAGAAAACTGTGTATATCTTGCTAGTCTTTGCTCTAAGTCCCTGCTGTTAACCTGCAGATCAGAGAGTGTTGGGATGAACCAGGAAACTGCAGGCTAGTGATGGAAACCGAGAGTTCTCTGCGGGGTTAGGCCCGGCAACAGGCTGACATTCATAGCCTCAGTTCTTACAAACTTCACCAAAATCAATCTGCTTTTTCAATTGTTTTAATGCTGGGGACTGAACTCCGGTCTTGGTGCTTCAAACTACCTAGCTGCCTCCCCTGGCCAAGTCTGCTTTTAGGACTTACGTGCAACTTTAGGTAATGATCCAAATCTTGGATTAGCAGCTAAATAACCTGAAGAGTAATATAGAAATGCATTATTTTGTTTAATAAGTTGTTTAAATTTGTAGAGAAAATATCCAAGCTTAAGATATAAATTTCTAAAATGTGCATGTTATTAATCTGAAGAAATGGTTTTAGAAGAGTTACGATTCAACATGAGGTTGAAGTTAACCCCCAGAAGCTGTCTCAGGCAAATACTGGCTTTAACATGTGGAAAACAGACAGGCAGTGGTGGTGCATGCCTTTAATTCCAGCACTTGGAAGGCAGAGGCAGATTATTTTCAGTGAGTTTGAGGCCAGCCTGATCTACAAAGCAAGTTCCAGGACAGCCAGTACTCCAGTACTGTTACACAGAGAAACCCTGTCTCAAAAAACAAACAGACCAAAAAAAAAAAAAAAAAAAAAAAAAAAAAAGGAAGACAATACAAAAGCCACTATTAAAGGCCAATTTGAATTGATTCAAAGAGACTAGACACCATACTCTACTTTTAAGAGTAACTCAACAGAGAAAGTTCAACTCAGAGGTTCACAACATACACATCACAATTTAATTCTTATTTATTTATTATTAATTAATTAAGACAGGTGTCTCTATGTACCCCAGCGGTCTGTGAACTTGCTATGTAGACTAGGCTGGCCTTGAACTCATAGATCTACATACCTCTGCTTCCCAGTGCTGGAACTGAAGGCAGGTGTCACCATGCCTAGCCCAATGCTATTTTTTAAATGAAAACATTGTAGCTTGTGCTAGGCACTAGGCAAATTAGCAGGCTTCTAAATAGTTCCACACCATTATCTTTGGTAACTTTGGATATGTTATAGTACAGAAGGGAGTTAAGGTATAGAACAGAAGTAAGTTGCTTATTCAGATATCTTTAAAGTAGGGAGAAGGTCCTGAATGGGCCAGGTGGATGTAACACAATCACGGTGATAGCTGGTTAGCACTGAAGAGATCAGAAGTGGAAAAGCTTGACTCAACATAGCTGGCTTTGGAGACAGAGAGACAGGCCACCAGCCAAGGAGTGTAGGAAGCTTCTCAAAGCTGGAGAGGGGAAAAAGTTGAACTTCCAGGAGAAACACAACTGTTTAACCTAGGGAGCTCCAACCTTATTTTTTTTAATGGATATTCATTTATTTATGTATGTGAGTGCTCCATCTACATATACAGAAGAAGGGATCAGATCCCAATATAGATAGTTGTGAAACACCATCTGGTTACTGAGAACTGAACTCAGGACCTCTGGAAGAGCAGCCAGGGCTCTTAACCACTGAGCCATCTCTCCAGCCCCAAGTGAGACCCATTCTGACCTTGGCCTCTGCATAATAAATATATGCTATCTTAAGCCATTTTGCTCACAGTGATTTATTTTAGCAGCTGAGGGAAATTAACATACAACCCCGAACAGCACAGATGCAAGAGGTTGGGTAGATTTTGGGGTGGGTGGATATTTATAAGACTTCATTCCATAAATTCTGGTATATTTTGGCATCAAAAAAAAAAAACTTTTAAAAAATCTTGCAATAATTGGTGAATTCATTTCTACAAAAAAGACTATCTTCAAGTTATAAAATTGAAATCATTCTTAACACAAGACCTTTATGGGTAAGGATAACAGCATCCAAAGTGGAATTTTCCTAGATATGTGACATATTGACCTTCAAGAGAAAAAGAAACAGGATATTTCCCTCTTGTGTTTGTAGACATTGACTTTTTAAAAACTTGTTTCAATGACATTTATCTTTACTAAAGTGTTTTAGTGTTTTTTGTTGTTGGTTTTTTTTCTTCATTTTAAAAATCATGGCAATTAGTAGCATTTGATAAGATGGGCTTATAGAAGGTCAGGTCCCCTGAGAGACACAGGGATGTCTCTAAGAGATAGGCACTTTGGGAGTCCTGATATCTGCCATAAGAGATGGCCACCAGCTCAGTGGCTTAAGATAATGGGGATTTATTATCTTACAGGTCTTGAGGTCAAAGGTCCAAACTCAGTATAGTGACAAGCCAAGGTGGTAACTGCAGTCCTTAAACCAGTGCCTTGTTTTGTGAAGATGCTAGCCCCTACGCACTCCGCAGCTTAATGTTGTGGGTTGAGTGTGAGATGACCCCCACAGGCTCATGTGTTTGAATACATGGCCCCCAGCTAGGGTGCTGTTTGGGTTATAGAAACTTTAGGAGTGGAGCCTCATTGAAGGAAATGGTCTCTGGGGATGAGTGTTGACTGAATTTCCTTTCCACTTTCTGCTTCCTGATTATAGTCACAATGTGACCAGGTGACTCATTGTGCTGCCACCATCCTTTTCCCACCATGGTATACTACATCCTTTCTTAAACAGTGAGCCAAAATAAGCCCCTCCTTCCTGAAGCTGCATTTGTTGTCATGGCAACAGGAACAGTAGCCACTATATTTATGTCCCTTTTCTGGGTCATGATGAGTCCAAACCTTCGGTCTTTCTAGTTATGTCTCCAGGTCCCCTTCTCTATTCACAGTCCCTCTTTAGATGAAAAAAAAAAATCAAATGATAATAATCTGTTTTAAAGTCAACTAACAACCTTCATGTCACCTGTAACTCAAATTTCCCTTTATTAAGTAATCAAAAACATTCAGTATTTCCAAAGATGACTTCTTTTGTAGAGACAGAAACTTTGGCTTGTTGTGGAATAATATTTCTGTACTCTGTGAAAGTGTGTCTCTGCCAAAGTGCCTTCTAATTTAATAACAAGCTAAATGCCCAAGGAGTGCAGGGAAGGCCACGAAAAACTGGGCTCTCTGAGGTTAAAACATTAGTAAATATTGACTCTTACCTTGGTGGACAAGTCCCTGGGTGACAAGCATGCTTATAAGAGAAAAAGGCAGAGCTGTAAAACAAACAAACAAATGCCCCTCAATATTAGTATTTTAAGACATGGTCCCTGGGGGCAGGTGAGATTGCTCAATGGGTACAAACACAACTCCGAGCCCGGTGACTGAGCATAATCCTCGGACCCACATGGTGGGAGGAAAGAATCAACTTCTGTAGGCTGTCCTACACTCTAGGCGTGCATCACCACCATCCATAAATATTTTGATATTTTCAATCCTACATACATTTTGAAAAGCAATATACCATGAACTTCTGTAGAGCCTTCCTTTAGATGCATTAATTACAGATTTATCTCTGGATACATCTCTATATTTTGCTTTGTATCTCTGTCATTATTCATTTATTTTCTCAGACATTTGAGATTTGTAAACACCATCACTCTTTATAACTGAATATTTTAACAGGTAGCTTCTAATATCAAGTCACTGTCTCCTGAACAGCCTCCATACCACTAGCATAGTTAAGAAATTTCTGTGTGAATACTCAGACTCAAGAGGAATGATATTAAGTAATCCACAATCTATATTCTAATCTCTCCAGCTAGTCCAAGAATGTTTTTCATAGCTGCAGGTTTTTTTCCCACTGTGGAAGATCAAAGGTTATGCGCTGTGTTGAATGTCCAATCTGTTTCAATCTAGGACAGTTTCCTGTTGTTTCTGTTTTGATTTTTGTGTTTCACAACATTTTGTCCCGCTGTTGGATATCTGCCTGAAGAGGCACATTGAAGGTTATAAACAGGCTCCATTCCTGCTAAGCACATGCAGTGTGTAGTTCAGGTTTTTAGTGTAGTCAGCTGAGCCTGGCATAAAGGGTCTCTAGTTCTCCCACAATGTGTCAGATGACCTCTCCCAAAAGCAAAGAGCCTCCTTGGCAACCAAGGAGAGTCCAATAGGAGCCGGTTTTCCCATCACTACTGAGAACCGGATGGCAGGCTAATGGGTCCCGCTAACATGTGAATCTACCAGGCCAATTAAACTACTGGCCCAGAGGTTATCAGAAAAGACATGTGACTCTAGAAGAACAATCAATAATCACAGTGATGCATGATGAATATCAAATTCAAAGTGGTCGATATGGACTATGAATGGTTTATGATATCAGGAATACTGCAAAGTCTTGGTAAGCCTCTGTCATTGATGTACACAGTACTGGGCTGCATGAATAGGTTCCATTATACCGCTCTCAAATGTCAAATCATGAATTTATTAAACCAAAAGGGATGTTAACACAGCCTGAATTCCCAGCCTTGTCTTATGTAAGGCAATCCCTGGATGAGGAAACAACTCAGTAGAAAAGAATAACGTAGAGAGACCCACTGATGGATACTGCCAGCTCCCTCAGAAATCAACAAGCATTTCTTAGGGATTCCCTGTGTGTGAGGCTGTGGGCTGCAGCCTAGATGAACCTGACACCACTTCTGAGCTGAGACTCTGGTGGATTTTATGAAGGTCTGCTTTGTGTCAGTAAAGTATGTTATATAATATTTTTGGCCTGCAAGCTTGCTCCTATGAAAGGAAGAGTCACGTATGCATCTGTTTTCACTGGGTGAGGTAAAGTGTGTGATAACGGCATATTATCTCTGCCTGAAGAGAATTCAAACTTCAGACTTCCATAAGTAACCAAGTTCTTTAGGGACTTATGCAAAATTCCTGCTCAAAATTAATTGGTCATCATGATCCTATTCTGGATATGGAAGTGTTCTATTGCTGCAACATTAATTATTAAATCGTCAATTGTTGATTTTTTTTATTTAGTAAGTTTATTAAATTGAACAACTTATAGTTAAATGGTTGATTATTAAACTATTTATTAAGCCCCAGAGGGTGTGAGTACCTCTCTTCCAGAAACTTTCTTCTTGACACTCTCGGATAATCTTGGCAATCTCTCCTCTGTGGATGTGCAGTTTTGACTTTGGACAAAACAACAGGCTCTGTAGGGAAAGACACTGTGGGTTAACTGAGCTCCAGCCCCTGGGAGGCCAAGGCCAGAGGAACCTGAGTACAAGGCCTAGATAGTGAGATCCTATCTCAAAGTAAAACCAATAAACAAAAGCCAGAAAACACAGAACTGAGGTCACAAACATCTCCACGGTGTTTCCTCTGGGGTAATGGGATGTCTCCTGCTCCTGGCTGGTTGCCTGCCTGCCTGCATAGGCCAATGGCCACTAGCCACTGCTTTCCAGCTGGCCCTGCTGCACAGACTTGGACAAGGTGGAATTCCTACTTGAGAGACAGAGCAGCTCAGTGACCAGGGTGCCCTGTTCCACGCTGTCCAGGGCTCACTGTAATCACAATGGTGGCTTGTTCCTTTGCCTATATAAGCTCCAGCTCAATGTTGTATCTGCAGTGAAGACAGATTTGTTGATTTTGCCGCTTTTTTTTTTTTTTTTAAAGATCCTTTGCTTGTGGCTATCAGTGTGGATGCTGGTCACCATTTCTTGAGTACTTCTCATGGACCAGGCATCATCTTCACACCTGGCAAACATACACAGTGACACGCTGAGAGGGAGGAAGGAAGGACCCTGTGGCAACTATGCTTCTGTGACAGTGCAAGCTAGAAACCCCGCTCTTTCGTTTCTCTGCGCCTCCTCGCAGTGGAGGAATACAGAGGTCAGTGTGACTCACAGTGCATACCAGTGGGTCAGGCAACTGTTGGTTTTGTCTATACTTTGGTCCTCAGAGCAAGCACTCCTCCCCATTTCCAGGATAAATACAGATGGTCTCTGACTTCGTGGTTCATATTTGTGTATATGTGTGTAAGCATACATGCAGATGTGTGGAGGCCAGAGTTTGACAGTGTTTTACTTTTTTGTTTCTCTGTGTGTGTGTGTGTCTCTCTCTCTCTCTGTGTGTGTGTTTGTGTGTGTGTGCAAGTGTTCTCTTGTTTTTAAAGACTGCATCTCTCATTTGAGCTCACTGATTCAGTCAGTCTGATTGGCAAGCCAGTCTCAGGGAGCCTCTACCTCAGTCTCCCTAGTACTAGCATTACAGGTGTGCTGTATTTGGATTTTTATGAAGGTGCTGGCGATCTGAACTTGTGCTGCAGGCATTTTACCAACTCCCTGAGCATGTGGCCATTTCCCCAACCCAGTGGTTCAGATTGTTATTTTACTTTAGCATATTGTGTGAGACAGTTCAATGTCAACTTGACACAAGCTAGTCATCCGAGAGGAAGGAACCTCAATTAAGAAAATGCCTCCATAAGATGTGGACCACATTAATTGTGAGTAGGCAACCCTGGGCTGGTGGGCCTTGATTCTATAAGAAAACAGGCTGAACAAGCCATGCTGAGTAAGTCAGTAAGCAGCACCCCTCCATTGCCTCTGCATCAGCTTCTGCCTCCAGGTCTCTGCCCTGTTTGAGTTCCTGTCCTGACTTCCTTCAGTGATGTGGAAGTGTAAGCCAAATAAACCCTTTCCTCCCTGACTTGCTTTTAGTACGAAACCTAATGAAGACACATGTTCTGAAAGTGATACACATTCAGTAGGAACTACATTTTGAAGTTTAAACTTGTCCTAAGCTAACAACATACAGTGCAGTATTTTCTCGTGATGACAGACAGCAGCACAGAGGCACAGCTTCAAGCCAGCAGTGAGATCACAAGATCACATCCAAAATACTCCGCAGTGGACCGTAGTGCTAGGATTCCCAGTAGCCTTTTAAAATAACGACAGTTTCAGTTTTCAGTGGCTTTATTGAGACAGCATTCCATTGTAAATCAAGCCTTATCTGTATTTGTTTCTTGTCCTCTCTGGAGCCATGGCAGGACTAAAGAAAACCTTCCAGCATGCACAGGGTAATACACACATGCATTCAGATATGACCAATAACCTCTGTAAGTCCAGCACTCAAGATCAGCAAGTGGGGTCCAAGTGGGGCTTGGGAGATCTTTTTCAGTAGTGCCATGAATGTTTTACAGTTCTCCATTTCACAGGGGCAGCTAAGGTGTCCGAATGCCTCTCCTTGTGACCTGTTGTCATGAGTCTATTTGTTGCTTAAATGCTCTCTTCTCCCGGAAACCAAGTCTAGTTTGAAAAGTTGACTGCAGAGAACAGGGACCCCCGTAGCCATCAGACACTTGCTCTCCTTTCCATCCATATGCTCCTAATCACAATACCCATTCTTAACAAGCTAGCATGTGGGCTCGCAATCTGATGGCCAATTAGTCATTATGGATCCCGCTATGCTGAAAGCAGCATATGTTCAGAATAATCACCCTGGTAAACAAAAGCGAGAAGATAACGCACTGTATCATTCTGTTAGGGACAAACCAGAGCTTCACTCTGCCTTGGTACACCTGTTCAGTCACTGGCTATGTCGAGAGAATGAAGCTAGATTCTGAACAGGAAAGAGTAAAGGAAGGGGTTTGCAAACGAAATCTTAACGGGCTTTTTAAGAAAGCCTGAACATTTTCCTCCTTGCTCCATCTTCCCCACATCCATCTGACAAAGGCCAGGCTGAGAAAGTGTCCAAAGCTCAGGAGCTGTCTCAGTTGCTAAAGTTCCTGCCACACGAGCACAGGGAACAGAGTTTGGATCTCCAGGACCACTTGAAAAGCTGGGTGTGGCAGCATGTGCCTGTAACTTCAGTACCAAAGAAACTGAGACAGAGGTGTACCTGTAACTTATTGGCTAGCTACTCTGGCTGGATCAGTGAGCTCCAGGTTTACTGAGAGATCCTGTCTCAAAAAATGAAGTGAGGGCTAATGAGATGGCTCAGCACATAAAGCACTGGCTTCCACGCTTGATGACCTGGGTTCAATCCATTGAACCACGTGGTAAAAGGAGAGAAATGACTCACGACTCCTACAAGTTGTCCTCTGATCTCCACACACTTGCCATGGCATGTGTGTGGGTGTGGTATATATGCTATTAAATAAATATACATAAATTTTAAGTGTGTAGAGTAACTAAGGAAGATGCTGAACATCAATCCCTGGTCTCCTTGTACATAAACACACACACACACACACACACACACACACACACACACACACAGAGTCAGAGGATTGACAGGATATAGTGATGGTCTTGTGTGATAGCTTTCCTCAGAATCTCAAGCTAACACATACCTGCTTGCTCAATGGTGGCAAGTGGGGACTTTTCTCTTGGTTTCCATGAGTGGACACGGAGGCCATGATGTCCTTTCTTCGATGCCTGCTGAATGCTCTGAATACTCCTTGGCCTGATGTCTAAGGAAAGTAGAAGAGACTCACTGTACCAAGTCTGAATACTTATATGCCAGGTTTCAAATCACCCCCTCATATCCAAGGCACTAACTTAGAAGACTTACTCTTCATTTTGTTATTAGTTTTAACCTGTTGCCATCTATAAACTCATTTTCTTACATTTATTTATTTTGGGGGGTGGGATGGGGGTGTGTTGTGCTGTGTACACATAAAGGCCAGAGAACGACTTGCAGGTGTCAGTTCTCTCCTGTCACGTGGGTCCCAGGAACCAAAATTAAGTTGTCTGGCTTGGTGGCAAGTGCTTTTATGCACTAAACCATCTCAGGAGCCGTACACTCTCAGTTTCTTTCTTTAGAGAAACACAAGATCAGCCGGGTGTGGTGGTGCGCACCTTTAATCCCATCACTCGGGAGGTAGAGGCAGGTGGATCTCTGTGAATTCGAGGCCAGCCTGGTCTACAAAGCCACACAGAGAAACCTTGTTATATACAAGCAACTATAAGCCACCTAAGATAGGTGCTGGGAATTGAACTTAAGTCCTCTGTAGGAGCAGGATGTGCTTTTGCTTGCCGAGTTAGCTCTTCAGTCCCTGCAATCTCAATTTCTAATGACTCCCCAATACACACCTATACATTCACATCTCCCTAAACACATGCACATATCCTCACACATAGTGACAGGTCTGATTTAAGAGTGGAATGAAATGTCACACTGAGGACATGGTTTACTGCCTATAAATTATGCCTTTAAAACATCTCCAATATTATTAAAAGTTAATAACTATTCAAATGTTTGCTGAGTGTCTATGGCATGCCAAGGGTGAGGCTGCAAAGGCCAAGATAAATTCACTGTATGAGGAGCACAGACTAAAGGGGACATCTAGTAAGTTAGTAATTATTCACTAGGAGAAGGTCCAAGAAGCAAGGCCAGGGTGCTAAGGAAGGAGAAGAATGAAGGGCTATCCAGCCTGTCGGGTAAGAACACTACAAAGAGGATGGGGGAGTGTCCAGGAGCAGGGCAGCAAGTTTAGACAGTGATTAAAACTGTCTGGATAGTCCAGCAGTGATGGTGTAATGGTGTATGCTTTTAATCCCAGCACTTGGGAGGCAGAGGCAGGAGGATCTCATAAGCTTAAAGCCAGCCTGGTCTACAGAGCTAGTTCCAGGACAGGCTCCAAGGCTACACAGAGAAACCCTGTCTCAACAAACAAATAAACAAAACAACTGTCTAGACAAAAAAAAAAAAAACTGAAGACCCAAACTGAGACTTCATTGGGAAGGGCGAAGATAAGAAATTTGGGTTTGGAAATATTGGATTTGGGTGCTAGTGTGTGTGTGTGTGTGTGTGTGTGTAAAGCCTGGGATTAGGTAGTAAAGCCTGAAATATTTGAGGATCTGGGTCTGGAATTTTAGATTAGGTGAAGGTTGGAGAGATGAATTTGAAAACTGCCATCATAGAGATGGTTGTTAAAGCAATGGACCTGGACATACTAATCTACAAAGAGTACTGAAGAAGGTGATCATTGAACCCAAAGGAATAGTGATGAACCAAGAAACAAAAGAAATAGAACATAAGTCAAAGAAGGGACTTCAAGTGAAGGTGTGATGCAGCCACCAGGGCATTACTGAATGAGCTATCGATAGTGGCCACACATCCCAGGCTCCAGGTGGGCGCTGAGCCTCCCCTTTTCCCTTAGTTCTGGGCCCTATTGACTCTCCTACAAAATGGACAGCTCATAAAAAATTGTGTTTCCTCCATTAGTGACTCACTGGCAAGAGATGTGAGCCCAGGGCCCCTCCCTGTACGTTTCACCTTGGGTGCCTAGTGTTGGGGGGAACCTGATGTCCTGCAGTGTTAGTGAAGATGGTTATAGTAACCCTTGAGACAAAGTCTCACTAGTCACCCTAGTTGTCCTCTAACTCCCTAGGCTGGCCTCAAACTCACAGAGATCTGTCTGCTTCTGCCACCTGAGTGCTGTGCTAAAGGTGCCTGGAACAATGCCCTGCCAACACTCCAGTTTTAATTCTGACTTTCTTTGCTGGTCCTGGGCATTGGGGCAAGGAATATAACGTGTCTGGGCCTTAACACCTGTTATTCAGGTACAGCTGTGGCAAGGAGGAGGCGAGGGATGAGGATACAGGACCAGTGCACAGTGGTGGGTGTACAAACAGTGGCCCTGGGAATCTGATTTTCTAGGAAATAAGATCCTAGGAAATCTTTGCCACCTACTACCAAATTAGATTATTTTTGCATCGTCAGACCTAGGGCCATCCCAAGAACCAAGAAGGAAGCAACCATACCCCTCAGCGTTGGTGGAATGGGCCATCCTGAACCCAGTTTCTTCCTTCACACATCTGAGCAAGCCTTCTGGGTGAAGCTACAAACACACACACACACACACACACACACACACACACACACACACACACAGGTCTGGACTAGGGGTGCAATGGCAGCCTGACCCAGCCTGTGTTGGGGGAGGGGAGGATGACCCAGAATTAACTAGCTGGGTTCCAAGAGTAGGCCTATCTGGAGGCTGCCTGCAAAATTCCGAGCCAGAACCCCAGTCCGGGGTATCAGGGATCCGAGAAGCACAGCTGCGAGCGAGGAGGAATGGAGATCTGACGCTGCGATGCGGCGGAGCCTGTGAAGGGTCTGCTCAGCGTCTGCCCAGGTCCCCGGGGCCCAGGAAGGAAAGCCAGCAGGGAAAGACACTGCCTCAGGCCACCTCTCCCTCCCACGGTCACCCCACCTCTGAGGGCTCACCTGCGCGGGTGAGTGATTCCGAGGCGGAGCGGCCCACCTTCTCACACGGGCGGCTGCAGTCTACCCACGTCCACCGCCCCAATCCGAGCCCTAGGTCCCCTCTCCTCTTCCCCTCACCTTTCTTCGCGATCTTCCTTTTCTTCCCTCTTTTCTCCTTCTTGCTGGTGTCGCTCCGCCCCGCACCTCTGCGTGCCACTAGCTCGAGTGCAGCCCGCCCACATTTGCTTCCTCTTTCTCAGTTGGCAATACTGAAAGGGAGAATCCAGCACTTTCTGGAAGACCCCACTTCCCAGTCTTGTCCGACACCGGGTAGGCCCACCTCGTTGTCTTTCATGTGACTCGGTCCTCAGAACAAAAACACCAAAACCCCCCCTTCGTGGGCTGGACTAAGCCTATACATCTCAGCAACCCGTAGGGAATCAATTGCAGCACACCTCGGCTCCTTAGCTTTCCCCCTCCCAACCGCTGGTGGGGAAGGTGGTGTGTGTGTGTGTGTGTGTGTGTGTGTGTGTGTGTGTGTGTGTGTGTGTGTGTGTTTTAGTATGTAGATGTATGTGTGAGCGTGTATGCTTATGTGTGCGTGTGTGTGACTGAGTGTTAAGTGTATATGTGAGTGTGCTAGTACATGTGATGGTATATGAGGACATGAGGATTATGAGTGTGTGTATGTATGTGTGTGGTGGTGTGTCAATGTGTGTATACATGTGTGTGTGAGTGTGTGTGTCTGCAGAGAACTGCAGTTTTGTGGAGAGGATGGAATGTTACAGGACCAGAGTCTAATTACCTTACCTACCTTTACCCCCTGCAACAGCCACTCCTTACTCACCTCTCTGACAAAACTAATATCATGTGTGTGCCTCCTGCCTACAGAGTTAGAAGAGGGCATCAGATCCCCTGGAACTGGAGTTACAGAGGTGTGGGGGTTGCTATATGGGTGCTGAGAACAAGACCTGGTCCGCCTGCAAGAGCAACAACTGCTCTTAACTACTGAGCCATCCCTTCCGCAGACCCAGCAGCAGTATCTGCCTGTTTCCTGGCCTCCCTCCTGGCTAAAGCAGACACTCTTCAGTGGATCTGGACAAAGCAGTCTCCTTTCATAGCACTTGTTACAGTTACTATCTACTGAAAACCACACCTACTTCAAGGGAGAGAGCATCGTCTCCACTTGCTTTTAGTTGACTTTAAAAATTACCATTTTGGGAGGTCACGAAGCTCAGCAATGTGTACTTTGGCCTTCTGGATCTGATACCTGCTCATGTTAATCATTTAGGGGTTGTTTCTCTGAAATTGGCAATACAAGATTGACTACATCTCCATTTCCCCTTCCCCGCCTCCAGTACTGGAGATGGCTCAGTGGTTAAGAGCCCATTGTTCTTTCAGAGGACTAGAGGTAGGGCTCGAAAGAGCATGCAACTCCATGGCAAGGTATATAACTCCTCCCTCTGGTCTCTATGGGCAGATGTGAGCACCCACACATACATACACATAAATAAACTAAATACTTCTTCTTCCTTTCCACCCTCTTACAACCCAGTGGCTTTTCTCTCCCTTCAGGGTTTCATTTTCTCTTGACCCAATTTTACTCTCAAATTAAAGGGGCTATGGGCCTGCTAATTTTATATTCTGTTACCAGAAGTCAAAAATAAACCTCTGTGGTTCTATGGTCTTTGGGGTTGAGCTTTCTAATTGCTCTTGTAATGTAGATAAGTCCCCCCTCTATCCCGCCTTACACCTCACACAAACCCTAAGTGGCACTTACACTCCACCATCTTGGTGCAGTGAGTGTGGGAGTGTGTGTGCCTCCTTTACACTTCCCACCAGAATGTTCCAGTAAGTTGCTATAAAAAGCTAGACATTACCCTATGCAATGCATGTGGCATGAGTTCCTTACATGATTCTTGGTTGACTGCTCTGATGAATCCGTGTGCAAGCATGCTCAGAGTCATGAGACATGGGCCTGAGGATCATGGCTACAAAGCTGATTCTCAGTGGTTAGTTTAGAATGTGCTAAGTCCCTCATGGCAGGCTCCAGTGTGAAGTGTTTCTGTAGTCCCATGTTGTTCCCAGGCAACATCCAGATTTATTATCCAGGCTGGTATGATTCAGCCCTCAGGCCCTCTGAGTGAAGGGCTGAATGGTTAGTGTTAACTCCTTTTTGTTCAGCCTGGATCAACCTTGACCTTCTTCTCTCCTCCACTTTCACCTAAGACTCAGCTCTGAGGTCACCTCTTGCAAAACCTATTTCAAGTGTAATTTAAGGTGTGTGTGTGTGTGTGTGTGTGTGTGGTGACCAATATTCCTTACCACTAGCTTTTCCGGTAGCCTGTCCTAGACTACCTCCATGGTGCCTAGACTTCCTCTGTCATTAGTCCTTTCCTCCTAAGCTCTTCTCCCCAACCTAGGCACTCTGCAATGGAAGCCTGCCTGCCTTCCCGTCCTCCCCACATGTGTCATTTCTAGCAAACATAACACTCATCCCATTTCAAAACCATGAGCCAGGTTCTTGGATTATTCTCTTTTGTGTTGCTATAAAGACAAGAGCCAGGTGTGGTGGTGCACTCAGAAGGCAGAGGTGGGTGTATCCCTCTTAGGCCAGCCTGGTCTACAGAGTGAGTTCCAAGATAGCCAGAGCTGCAGAATAGGGAGATCCTGTCTCAGAGAGACAGACAGAGACACAAAGAGAGAGACATAGACAGACAGACAGACATAGAGAGAGAGAGAAAGAGAGAGAGAGAGAGAGAGAGAGAGAGAGAGAGAGAGAGAGAGAGAGAGAGAGAGACTCAGATCATGGCTTTAGAGGCTGAAAACTTGAGCCAGGGCAGCTTCATTGCTTTAGTCTCTTGTAAGGGGTTAGAGGAGAGTGGGACATCATGATAATGAGACACAAAACCAGAGTTGAGTTCGGGAGTTGGACTTGGGATTTTACAACAACTCACTCATAGAAACTATGAAAACAACCTTAATGCTATTCAAGAGTGTTCCTATCTCCTAGCACTGTCACTCTGAGGAAGGTTTGTGACCTTGTGGATGGGGTGGAGATTTCCCTCAGGTCACATCCTGAGTCATGGAGGTATCTACTGGTCCCTTGTTATCTTTTAACTGAATCCTACTGCAGTCCTGTGAACAGGAACAATAACCCAGTTACATGGCCACAAAGTGGCAGAACTACAAGCCCAGAGTCCCTTGCTTCTGAACACCACCACCTGCTCACCCTCTGATGTCTTCACAGGCAGAATCAGCAATGTCACTCATTCCCTCTTGGTGAGCTCCTTGGGGGCTGCTCCAGCCATCGAGTGGCATAAGTATGAACTCATGAATGACACAGGAGACATTGAACTTAATGAGACACATGAGAGACAGATACTAACATGAGAGACTGTTACTAACAGAAATGTTTTTTCTTCTTTTCTTTTTTCCATTCTTGCTTTGATTTTCTTCCCTGTCCCTCCTTCCTTCCCTCCTTCCCTCCCTCCCTCCCTTCTTCTCCTCCTCTTCTTCTGTTTTATTTTTTGAGACAGGGTTTCTCTGTGTAGCCCTAGCTACCCTGGAACTAGCTCTGTAGACCAGGCTAGCATCAAACTCATAGAGATCCGTCTGCCTTTGCCTCTTGAGTGCTGGTATTAGAAGTGTGCTTCACCACCTCCTGGCATCTTCTTAGGTTTTCTTGAGACAAGATCTCATGTATCCAGCCAAAGCTGGCCTCTAATTTACTGTGTAGCCAAAGATGGCTTTGAACTCCTGATTCTTGTGCCTGCACTCCCCCAACTGCAGAGGTTAGAGGCACAGGTTACCATAACCTGGAGACTGAACCCAGAGCTCTGTGCATGCTAGGCAAATGCTCTACCAAGTGATCTACCCTTTCAGCCTCTTCCTCTCTCAACGATATAGTTACAGAGCCTTAAAACGCACACCTAAATTTATGCACTGGTACCCTAAATTCATGATTAAGGAAACAGGGCACCTATAAGGCAAGCATTATGAGCAGGGTCATACCCAAGGAGTGGTGACAAGACTCGGACTGCAGTGATTTGGTCTTTAATCTGTACCTTGTGCTTTGTACCCACACATCATAGCAGCCTTGTGAGGCTAAGACAGGCTGGCACATAGTAAAAAGTGTGTACAGAGAACTTTGCAGCAAAGGGCGGGAAGGAAGCCGGCAGTGCCCTGCCCTACAGCTTGCTGAACAGTAGGTCCTACTGTGTGAAAGGATTACAGCAAAATGCAGGTGGTGACCAGGAGATGGGTAAAAGTGCTTGCCCTAGGTCTAACTATCTGAGCTTGATCCCTGGAAACCACAGGGTGGAAGGAAGAACTGACATTGCAAGCTGTCCCCTGATCCATGTGTGCACATGGCATGCAAGCCCCTCCTTCAATAAATAAATGTTTTTTTTTTTTTAAAGTTTTAAAGTGCAAGTGAGAATATACAGGGCATGTACTTTTTGAATCACTTTTCTCTCTGTAAAGGGGGCTCTGTCTGGCTCCTGTTTAGGTAGTTTTACGGTGTGTGTGCAAGGTATCTTGGGCATCCATGGAGAAGTAGAGGCAACCTTCATCTGCCGTGGTTTTTCCCTGCCCGGCTTTCCATTTGCCATCTGCCCAGCTCTCCAAGAAGTTCTGTAAAGCACAGGATCTGATGAGGGATAAGCAACGTCAAATTCCTCACACGTAGAAACTTGTGTGGTGTCCCCTGGAGCTGGACTTGGGAGTCTGTTCTCCCCAATGGACTGGCCTGGCTGCCAGCCCAGGCCTATTGCCAGCACTGAGCCCGACTTTGGAGCCATCTACCAAGGGCCCTGGCTGTGTGAGCAGCATCTGGATTGCTAACTTCCAGCAAGAGACAAAGCAGGCTCCCAAAGAGCATAACTTCGGCCCAAATGAGGCGTGTCTGCAATGTGAAGATGACTGTATGTCAGTGCCGAGTCATTGTTTCCTTCACTTTGCTTCCAAAAGCTGAAATAGACATCCTAACAACAAATGGCTTTAATATTCCAAAGCTGTTTTTCTTGGTCTGTGATATGCAGAAGCCAACCTTCTCCAAAGTGCTCCTGGGATGGCAGATAGTGCACATGGTCCAGTAGAGGCGGTAACACGGGCTAGCAGCTTTCTACTGCATCTTTATGTCCTGCCTGCTGTCTGTCCCACGCCTCATTCTAGAGAAGCCTTCCCACCTGACTTGGGTTCAAGTAGGAAGAAGGAATTTGATTTCCTGGTGATGATTCCTTACAGTGAGTGTAAAGGCAAGCCTTGGATTGAGATCTCCCCAGGCATAAGTCCATGTTAAATAAGTAACCTCATTATCAAAGATTGGTGGGTGGGGTGGGGGAACACACCTGCTTTTACTTTAAAAAATTAAAAGCGATTTTTATTTATAATTGTGTGTGCTAATGTGCCCTGGTATGTGTGTGCGTGTACACCAAGGTATGTGTGTGTGGCATGGTGTGTGTGTGTAGCTCAGAGCTCAGAGGACAACTTCCAGGAAATGGTTTTCCCCTCCCATATTGTTTTTGAAGCAGGGTCCAGGCTGGTTGGCCCTCAACTTCCAGCAGACTGACCTCCCATATCCCTGTAGGAGTGTTGAGATAGGAAGTTCATCACCACATCTGGCCATGCTACATGGGTTCTGGGGTTTGAACTCAGGTTGTAAAGCTTACTGGCAAGCCTTTTGCCTGCTGAGTCATCTACTTGGTCATAAGACTTGCATTTAGAAGGAATTTTCTAGAATCTTTTGTCACCCTAACCAATCCTCTTTGACCCCATTCTGATCCCTTCTCTTTGGGGATGTTTGTCATTCCTCCTTATAGCCTCAACCAATTTTTTTTTGGGGGGTGGGGGGTTTGTTGTTTTTCAAAACAGGGTTTCTTTGTGTAGACTTGATTGTCCTAGAACTTGCTTTGTAGACCATGCTGACCTCAAACTCAGAGATTTGCTTGTCTCTCCTGAGTGCTGGGATTAAAGGGGTGCGACACCACAGTCCAATGAGCCTCCACTAAATTTTTGAGATTGAATTTCTGGGTGGGGTCTCTGAACATGTCACTTCCCTTAGACATAAAAACACTGCCTTCCAAAACATCCTAATGAACAGAAATCCCTCAGCTGTAATGTGCCCACAGTCCTAGCAGGTAGGGACAGGGAATATTTAATACAAGGATGCTGGAGAGAATTTTGGTTGTGGAGTCCACTTCAATAATGCTTCAATAAGGGCTTCCTCTGCAGGACCTATCCTGAGCATCTATGGCACACTTGAATCTTTGAAGATTCAAAAGTCTTTCACGACTGTGAGTTAGGAACAAGTTGGACTGATGATTCATCGGTCTTGTATTACTGGTTGCCAGGGCAACTAAGCCCTGCTTTGATATGCTTCAACTGCAGCTAGACTAGGTTCTCCAATCAGAGTGTGTGTCATAAAGTCCTACCTTATGTCACAAAGCCTCGAAGACAAAAACAGGAATTTAGCTTTGCATGGTGGAGTCTGCTCACGAAGCTGTCTCCTGCCATGGCCCTCAGTCCTTTCAGGATGGAATGCATTGCAGCTGTTGTTTTTGGCCTAGTCTCAGATACTTGTTATTCATACAGGAGTTACTCGAATTAGTTAGCTCCAGGGATGACTGAAGAATGCCCTTAGTCATCTGTTGCTGTTTGTCCTCATTTCTAATGTCCACAGACTTTTTTTTCCTAGGCTGCTTTCCTGCTTCGCAGATTTGATAGATTGATCTTTCCCAGAACCCCCCAATTGATCATCCTTGACTTCTCTTAATGTTCTTTTATCTGAATGGAAAGTAGGGATCACTGACTGACACCTACCACTGAACCTGGCCATTTAATATGGGTTCTGCAGATTGAATTCAGGTTGTTCACAGTCCTTCCTTCCTTCCTTCCTTCCTTCCTTCCTTCCTTCCTTCCTTCCTTCCTTCCTTCTTTATGTGTTTATATGTTCATGTGTATATACTCATGCAAGTGGGTGTTCACATACATGCGTACCCAGTTTATTTATCCCTCATCTACTTGCAGAAGAACATCTAGCTTGGGGTAATTCTGAGTAAAGGCACTAAAAACGTTTTTGTAGTTCTGATATGGATGTAAGTTTTCACTTCCTTTGGGTAAACACAAAGGAACAAGACTTCTGGATCTGTTCAGCTTTGAGAGAAAGATGGAGTGTCTGAACTGTTAACATTTCCACCACGATGCATGGAGTCCCTTCCCAGTCACATCTTTGGCAGCATTTGATATCAGTGCTTTGAGGTTTGGCTTCCTAATGTGTCCCCTAGCACCTCACATTTTTAGTTTGTGACTCCCTGAAAACCCTGGAGGCAGAGCATTGCCTCACACACTTATTTTCCAAATGTTTGCGTTCTTCAATAAGCTGTCTAGTTAAGTCTTTGCTTCTTTTTATCCCTTTAAAGGATATGAGAAATGGAACCCAGGGCCTTACATGTGCTGTGCAAGCCCCTAACCATGGAGCACTCAGCCCCAACTTGGTTCTTGGTTTTTCAAGACAGAGTTTCTTAGCCAGGCATTGGTGGTGCATGCCTTTAATCCCAGCATTTGTGGGGCAGAGACTGGCAAATCTCTGTGAGTTTGAGACCAGCCTGGTTTACAGAGTGAGTTCCAGGACAGCCTCCAAAGGTACAGAGAAACCCTGTCTTGAAATCAAACAAACAAACAAAAAGACAGGGTTTCTAGGATTTCTTAGTGTAGCCATGGCTGTCCTGGAACTCTCCCTGTAGTCCAAGCTAGCCTTGAACTCACAAAGATCACTGAGGTTTTTTTTTTTTTTTTCCTTTGAGACACTGTCTCATTATGTCTAGCCTGGAACTCTCTATGTAGCCCAGGCTGATCCCAGTTCATAGAGCTCTGCCTGCCTTTGCCTCCTGGGTGCTGGAATTAAAGTGTATATCCCCATGTCTGGCTCTTGGTAAACTTAAAAAATCATGCTCCTTTATCAGATGTGCCTTGCAAATATTTTTCTTCCTATTTGTATCCTGTCAGTTCATTCTCTTGAGAGTTTCTTTGTAGCAGAGGCATTTCTAGTTTCAACAAAGCCTATTTCATTAGCGCCTTTACAGATTAATTGTGCCCTGTAGATGTAGCTTTGTTTTCTTTTTCTATTACGTATAAAAAGGCTCCCTGAAAGGTGGATAATGAAGTGCAGACAACCGTATGGCCAAGCCAAGAGGCAAACCCTGAAAGTGAGGCTTTCCACGAGGACAACTTGGACACTCAGTGGACTACCATCGTAGAAACAGTGACCTTTTCATAGGAAAAGAATTAAAGGCTGGAGCAGGGGGATGGCTTAGTAGTTGAAAGAACTTACTGCTCTTCCAGAGGAAGTTCTGATCCTAGTATCCACATTAGGTATCTCCCAGTTGCCTGTAACTCCAGCTCCAAGGGGTGAGCAGGCATCACATACACACACACACACACACACACACACACACACACACACACACACACACACCACAATCTTAAAAAAAAAAAAAAAGAATTGAGTGACAGCCTCCTGATGCAACCCACTGTCTCCATGTGACCCTGACTTCCCTGGTTTAGATAGTTATGATATTTTGGGGAGAGTGATATAAAGTAGAATATGGCTTGAGTCATTAATGCCATAAAACACATTTTAATGATAATGGCTCTTTAGGCGCAGTAGTATTTATTTTTATTATACAGATTATATATTTTTAATTGCATAACTATTTAGGAATGAAGATAATGGCATTTGCAATTTCTTTCTAAGAATACCAGCATTGAAACCAAAGAGACTAAATATAAAATGTAAGAAACTAGAATCTGGAAAACCCACTGGTGTTGAACGCTGTAATCTCAGCACTCGGGAAACTGTGGCAGAACAGTCACAGGTTCAAGGCTACCTTCAACTGCATAGTGAGACTCTATCTCAAAAAAAAAAAAAAAGTGGAAGAACTGAATTTCAAATTGCTTTAGATACTTTTGATTAACCCAGTTAACCCAAAAGACTGCTTTTCTAGGGGCTGGAAGAGGTCAAGAGCACATACTGCACATACTGTTCTTGCTGACAACCCAAGTTTCGTTCCCAGCACCCAGGTCAAGTAGCTCATAGTTACAGGTCAGAGGCGAAGAGACAGAACTGGGACATAGATAGTGTATAGGATCTGGATTCTGCCATTCATTTTACTGTGGTTCTTAGATGAAGAGTTTCTATCTGTCCCTCAGTTTCTTCAACTGTGTAATACTGGTAAGCCTATCACAGGGATAATTGTCAGGATATATGAGTATAAGCCCATTGACAAAGTTACTGGCAGGTAGTGATAACTGTGTCAGTTGAAATCACTGATAAGGTTCTTGTTACTAAAATGTTTGGTTCTAGTCTGTGCTCAGTTGATATAAATGGATATAATCCATGTGGCTTCCTGGATTTTCTTGTGAGTTGATAGTATCCATGGGGTGCCCTGTACCTTGGGAGTCAGCATTGAGACCAGCCCTAAGTTACATTTTAGGGCCTGGTGAACAGCAGTGATGTCCAACATTTTCTGTGATTGGTGTAGCTTTCGGGTCAGTGTCCCATTAAAAACTCCGCGTAACTGAAGACAATGCTCGGTTTAGAGTCTTCAGATGCCACTTTATTACTGTGAACGCTGAGCTGGAATTCACCTCCTTAGAAAAGTTAAGAAATGTAAAAAATTTTATACGTAAAGACTTATATCTGGGGAGGGAGGGAGAAGGATCGACATGTAAAATAATAAATTAAAAAAAATGCTCTAATTCAAAAATTTAAGTTCAAGGACAAGTTACTGGGGAAAAGGATTTCTATTTTTGTTTCCACAGAAAATGAAAAGATGTGGATTCCTTCCAGACTAATGTGGTTTGATCAAGCCAGATCGCCTGAAACAGAGTACCAGGTGATCCTACATTCAAAACAGCTGGACAAAGCAGCCTTGCAGACTACAGCCAGGATTTCTGCATCTTCTTCGAATCCCCCATGACAGTGCCCCTTACCAGCAGGAAGTAGTTTGGAAAGGATGACGCCCAAATTCCCAAATATTGTCTATAAATGTTTGTTTTCATTTAAATGGACTTGGTTACAAAAAATAAATAAATAAAAAGCCAAAAAAAAAAAAAAAAAAAAAAAAGACTTATATCTGACATAGGATGATTTAGGACTACAGTTTATCATTGTCACCAGCAAAATGGAAAGCAGATAGAATTTTGTGATTATGGTGCCTGAGTTAAGCTGGAGACATATTGCACGTTCATGTTACAAATGACTTTTTTTTTTCCTTTCCTTTTCTTCTTCTTCCTTTTTTTTTTTTTTTTTTTTTGGTTTGTTTGTTTGTTTTTCTAGACAGGGTTTCTCTGTGTAACAATGTAACAATGTAACAATGTAACAACAGCTGTCCTGGAACTCACTCTGTAGATCAGGCTGGCCTCGAACTCACAGAGATCCACCTGCCTCTGCCTCCTGAGTGCTGGGATTAAAGACAAGGGCCAGCACTGCCCAGCAGGTGGCATTCTTTATTTTGCGTCAGATGTAGTTGTGTTGGAGGACACTTTCACACAAGTATGACGTGTACGCTGAGGACACCCTTCACTCCCTTACTCTATGCTTTGTTCCCCCTCCTCCCTCTTGTCAGTCTCCTTTGTTCCCCGAGGTAGCTTTTCTCGAATTTTCATGTCATGAACATATATGATTTGATGGGGCTTTTTAATACATAAAATACAGGAAACACAAATGAAAGAAACCATGTGTCTATCTTTCTGAGACTGGCTTTGTTCACTTAATATGATCATGTCCAGTTGCATCTGCTTTTCTACAAATGACATTGCTTTGTTCTTTATAGACTAAACCTCATTATGTATATATGCCCAGGATGACCTGGGCTCATGATCCCCATATATATATATATATATATTCATTTCTTTGTCAATTCCTCTGTTGATGGACACTTGCTTGGCTCCATGAGTTATCTGTTGTGCATAGTGCTGTAGTAAGCACTGTGCAGGTGTCTCTGTGACATGTTGACTTGAAGTCCTTTAGGTAAATACCCAAGTTTGCATATCTGGGTCATATAGTAAATGTGCTTTTGGTTTTTTGAGGAACCTCAATACTGATTTCCATCACAGCTGGACTAGTTGACATTCTCCCCAGCAGGATATAAAGGTTTATCCAAATCCTCACTTTTTGTTATTTGTTTTCTTAATGATCCAGATGGCTTTATTTTTTTGTGTTATGCGATGAGATATGGTGGGATGAGAACTTAATCTGTGACTGATTCTTTGGCCACTAGCACTTCCTGGGGACATCCAAAATGTTGGGCTCAAGTCTAGCTAGACAAGAGGATATTGAAATGAGCAAAGCACCAACACCCTGCTGTGGACATTATGAAATGGACACATTGAGGTGGCAAGCAGTCAGAACTGGAAACTTCTAAGATTAGGCATGTTCTAGCCATCTGCTGCAAAGGTCACCCTCAGTCAGGTTTGTTTTTCTACAAAGAAAAAGGTCTCCAAACAGACCGTGAGTCCCTGGGGAGTGGAAATTTTTACTCTAAATCTGGGATTTCCCAGGAACAGGGGAAGAGCATTGTCTTCTTATAAACTATTTACTTAAGACAAACAAAACACAGGCAAACACATGGTAGGGATGGACATGCATGCATACACACACAGAGCACACAAACACACAAAGAGCATGCACACACACAGCACACAAACACACACAAAGAACATGCACACACACACACACACAGCACACAAACACACAAGGAGCATGCACACACACAGAGCACACAAACACACACAGAGCCCACACACGCACATACAGAGAGAGAGAGAGAGAGAGAGAGAGAGAGAGAGAGAGAGAGAGAGAGAGAGAGAGAGAGAGAGAATTTTTCCAAACATCTTTTCAAAGCATAATCCAACCTAGGCAAAATTTATAAACAAGAGAACTTAATCTTCGCAATTTAGACTTGTCCAGCCCAATGAACCGCAGTTTCTTTTGTACCTTTAGGTACCCACAGCAATCTCCATACATCCTACTGAAAAGAATACCCAGAACAACTTCATAATAAAATGACCTTCAAGCTGCTGGTGTCTGTAGTTCACAGGCTTGACTTTCAGTACCTTAGCAACCAGTCTGCCCTCTTTTGTTCACAGCATCTCTACAATGTCCTGACCTACTTGGAGAACCCAAGGGAACACACAGAAGTACATGAGGTAAAAGTGCAGGATTAAAAAGAAATCAGTGCTCAGGAGGTTTGATCTATGTATAAATAACAGGATACTGTAGTTTGCATTTATATAAAAATTTATCAGGCCTGCCATGGAAGTGTATGCCTCTAATCCTAGCACTCCTGAGGCTGAAGCAAAAGGACCACAAGTTCAAGTATAGTCATAGGAACATCCTGTCTCAACAAAGCAAAACAAAACAAGATGGGAACCAACCCACAATTCCTGGTTCAGGATTGTCGATTGTTATTCACTCCAGTAAGTAGTTCTCAGTAAGGAATTTTGACAGTTGAGATACCCCCATATACAGTGTTTGCACTTACCCAATCTTTCTGTAACTTAAGATGTAGTACTAGCTTTTCATAATTAAAAACCATTGATATAAACAATATGTAGAATTACCATGGCCATAGGAAATAAAAAGTTTCCATGACTATGCTACACATCAATACTGAGTAAGTTCTTTAATTTCCAAACCCAATGATTTTGGATATGTGAGGTTTTGGATTGCACTCATGAGATCAATCATTATCTGAGGAAAGACTGTAATATGATTCATAGTGATACAGGACTTATAAAAAAAAGTGCCAGATGTTTGAGTTATGTATACATTACATGAGCATCATTAGGATGCCACGGTTCCTATTTATATAGAAAACTAGCAGGTGGGATGTGGTGTTTTGCATGTGCAATCCCAGCTCTTGAATGGCAGGAGGAGCCTGGGTTCAAGGATAGCCTGTGCTATGTAGGGGAGAACTTATCTTAATATAAAATGAAAGAAGGAGGGAGAATGGTCTACATTTACAAGAAAAAAGGCTAATTCTCCTTGACTGGAGCACCTTAGCCAGCATGTCCCCATAGACTTATGTGGGGGTTCTCTGTGACCAACAGGGCCAGCAGAGTAACGATCCACATGAGGCAAGAAGAAAGTCTGATTCAACATGACTCAGTAGCTGATGTTGGTTCAAACTTCTAGAGTCTGACATTGGGCAGTTTATTGTAAGCATATTTAAGTACTGTATAATTGGGGGGAAGTTTCCTGGTGTGCACAAGGAGGCATAGTTACATGGAGACTCTTCTAAGTACATGTCACTTCTTCCATGAAGATGGGATCTAGAGATGGGCTACCTGTGTTATCTTAAGGGCCTAGGGGAGGACCTTGTCTTGTCTCAGTCATACAGACGCCACATAGGTCACTTTGGCTATTGGCCGCCTCTGGGCCAGGTTGTGGGAACTTAGGGGAGCCCCTGGCTACACTGATAATGCAAAGGGTCACCTAGACTATTAGTCATTCCAGTCCTGCTTGGTATGACCCAGCCTTACAAGGATCACCTAAGCTTTTAGCCACCTTCATTCCCAGTCTTCTGGGTGGAAAACCGGCTATGCACCTTTTCCTTTGTAAAGACAACTCTGCCTATTCAACATTCCTGGTTTCTAAAGTGCTGTCTGTGAGCTCAAGGACCTTTGTGTTCCCATTTCACTGGGGGCAGAAAAGCATAAAAGACACACTGACGGTGGTGAAACTTTCCTTCCATATTACCAACAAATAACTTCTGCCTTCTTGCACACCTTGTTTCCTTCCTCCCTCTTACAGTCTTGGATGTGCCTTTACTTATCGTTGATGCCAGTGAGGGTTTATTTGTCGTCCTTTCCTGACATTGGAGACAGTTTGACACAAGCTGAAAGTAATGTGATTGACAAAGGCTCCGGAGTGAGAAAACAGTGGCTCCAATTCTGGTACTTGCTTGGGTGCTAGAAATAGCAGCAGAGCAGTGGGGCTGGAGAGGAGACTCCACAAAGCTGGCAGATAGAGCGGGGTTGTAGACTTAGGCTTGGTGAGCGGCAGAGTCCATGACAGGAATTTAGACACATGTGGGTCATTGAAGATGTGCTCTAAGTGAGAGGAGAGAAAACAGTGATAGAAGGGGCAAAATAAGGCTGTTGCCTCGTTCCTGGGGACCACTGGAGAATTATATCACAAAGTACTGTCATTTGGCTTGTTTTTATTTTCAGGCCAGGCTTTCTCTGTGTAGCTCTGGCTGTCCTGGAACTTGCTCTATAGACCAGGCTGGCCTAGAACTTACAGAGATCCATCTGCCTCTGCCTCCTGAGTGCTGGGATTAAAGGCGTACATCACCACCACCTGACTCACAAAATACTCTTACACCAGCTGATTGTCTGCAGGGGATGCCAGAGAAGGTAGCTCACATTTGCCAATAAGTTCCTGAGAGACAGGACTTCTTCAAGCTGCTGGTGACCACTGGAGCTGGCACACTAGGATCTAGACAGAATACAAGTGTCCACTACAGGAGAACAGGACACAGAGTAGCTTCTTTTGAGGGACTTGCAGACATATTTCATGTCGCAGTTACAAAAAGATTGGAAGTTGGATACAGTAAAAATGCATCTGGGCTGCATGCCAGTTAAGAATCCCAGCCATCTTGTTACTTACTTGTACTTCTGAAAACTGGTGCAGAAAAATCACCCAGTGTGATGGCTCGGAGGCGTTGTGTGATGTCATGAGCCCATAAAGACTAGGGACAGACTATTAGGGTCTGAATGTGATGTGTTTCAACTCCATAGGCTGATGCGTTTGAAACTTGGTCCCCATCTGGGCATACTGTTTTGGATGCTATGGAATCTTTAGGTGGAGTCTCCCTGGGAGAGTAGATTCGGGAAGAGTCAGCCTTGAAGTTTACAGCCTGGCTCTGCTTCCTGTCCCATTTCTGTTTACAGATACATCCAGATGTAAGCTGGCTCTGCTGCTGCAGCCCCCTCCTGATGTTATACCTTCCCACTAGGATGAACTGTTCCCTTCAACTGGGGACCTGAAAGACTTTATTCCCTTAAGTGGCTTTAGCCAGACACTGTCAGAGCGATGAGAAGAGCAGCTAATGCTGTTAACAATTTGATACATCTCCAAATTTTTCCTTCTTTCCTGCCTTTATTTCATTCTTTATCATTAGTGGTGGAGGGTAAGGTCTTGCTACCCTGCCCAAGTTGTCCTTGAACTCATAATTCTCTTGCGGCACCTTCCTGAGTGCTGAAAATAGAGGCATGCATCTGACCTCGTTTTCATCTTTTACAATGTAAGTAGAATTAATAATTCTTTTGGTTACATTTTACATTATTTATTTTTTGTGTGTCTATGCATGTGTACATGCCTGTACATCTGCACATATGTGCCACAGTGTGCCTGTAGAAGCCAAGGGACACCCACTGGGAATTGGTTCTGTCCTACCGTGTGAGTGCTAATGCCATTCAGGTTGTCAAGCTTGGTGGTGAGTGTCTCCACCCAATAAACCATTGCTTTGAGACCTAAAATTTCTGCTTATTTTGAGTAGGTACTAGATTGATCTGACTCAAAATCACATAAAGGCATTGAGATGAATACTCCCAGCCTTACCCACCACATCCTGTCACCTTCCCCCCAGGTCTTAGTTACTGTTTTGTTTCTGTGAAAAGACATCACAACCAAGGCGACTTACAAAAAAAAAGAAGGCATTTGTTGGGGGTTTGCTTACAGTCTGAGAGGGCAAGGTCATGCCCTTCTCAGGAAGGGTGGAGGCAGGCAGACAGGCATGGCGCTGGAGCGGTAGCTGAGAGCTTATGTCCTGATCCACAGGCAGCAGGCAGAGAGAGGGAACCCCGCCTGATGCCAGCTTTTGAAACCCCAAAGCCCACCCCCAGTAATATATCTCCTCTAACAAGACCACACCTCCTAATCCTCCCTAAACAGCCCACCAACGGGCCAAACATTCAAATATATGAGAGCCTATGGAGACCTTCTCATTCAAACCACAGCACCCTGTAATGGTTTCTTCTTTGCTTTCAAAGTTTATGGCCATCTAAGCAAAACGAAATCTGTGTAATAATCTTCCTCCATGTACAAAACCCAGCGAACTGTGAATACTATTCTGCCTGTCTTCCTCCCCCTCTTCCCCTCCCCTCCCTCCCTCCCCTTCCTTCCTCCTTCTCCTTCCTTTTCTCCCTCCTTCTTTCCTTCCCTCCTCCCCCCTTGCTTCTTCTTGCTCCTTCCTTTTCTTTCTTTCCTCCTTCTGTTCCTTCTCATCTTTCTCCCTCTCCCCCAGTTTACCAAGTTTCTCTCTTGTTCAGCAGTTTCCTCCCATGTGTGCACAAAGAACTTCCTTGATCTATCACCATTTTTACCCAGTTCTGTCTTCCATAAGGATCTCAGTTAACCAGGACCTCACAGAACATCGTGAAGGTTGTCCCCCACTCAGCTTTTGCTCATGCTGCAATGACTGCATTTGCACACACAGAATTTTACATAGATACAGGAATGTACAACCCTATAGTTGGTAAGTAGCAAGGCCAAAATACTTCCCAGTGAGATTCCTGCCTGAAGGATGACTCACAGTTGCAGAGTGATGGCAGAGTTCTCTTCAAAGCCATGCTCTGTAAGCAGGGCTCCGTCTCTGTGGGAAAGCTGGTCCCTGCCACGGGCAAAGAAGTGAGGAAGTGGAGTGGGGGGTTCCTTCCTGCCTCCCCACAACTGTCCCCAGCAGTTCAGGTCTGGCCAAAGCAGCCACTTCTCCAAAGTCAGCAGAAGCCTTGAATGAGGCAGCCATACGTATACCTTAGGGGTAGCACTGAATCACCCACTTGCCCAGAGCCTTGTGCACCCTACACTCTGTTCTGCAGTGTTCAGCGAAGTACCCGTGTTCAGCCACACACACACTGTCTCTGTGTGGAGCTGTGAGGGCCCCATATAGTGTTCACTCAGCTAATCTGGAAGTTGACTTGCAGTCACCCAAGCATAGTCAGTCATGCCTTAGTACATTCTCTGTCATTGTGACAGAATGCTGCATACTGGGAAAACTAAATAATAGACGTTTATCAGAGTCACAGTTCTAGAGGCTAGGCAATCTAAGAGCTAGGGGCTGTCATTCCCAGGAAACCTGGCCAAATTCACTTTTATTTTCATATCTGGTTCATTTTTATTACCTGTGGTACTAATCCCAATCCCTTGGTAATGGCCTTGTCATTCATCATGTGGGGCCTAGTACGACCTAACTTCTGCTTAAAGCTGTCACCCTTAATATTGACATAATGCAATTACGTTTTAACGTGAGTTTTGGAAAAACTGTCTAAAACATCAAAAGGGAACAGTTTGATCACGGATATGGTTACCCCAAGAAAACCCTCCAGAGGGGAGGTGTTGAGAGGCAGAATGAGGTAACAGCCATGACACACCCATCACAGTCATTGGATGAGGCAGTGAAGGAGGCTGGTAGCTCCATGTTGCTCTTAACCTACCCGGCTATCAGCTATGACCCAGGTCACCATGAATGAGCTCTGTGGAAGAGAATACTTTACAGTGACCTCACACAGGTGGACACTAGAAGGAGCTTGCAGCCTTCCAGAACTTTCTACCCTGCCCTCATTGTACATTCTCTTTTTTCTTGTTTGAGACAGGGTCTCGTGTGGTCCCAGCCAGCCTCGAATTCACTCTGGAGTGGAAGATGACCCTGAGTTTCTCATCCTCCTGCTTCCATCTCACCAAAACTGGAATTATGGGTGATGTCACGGTGTTCACTTTCTATAGTGCTGGGCATGGACCGAGGGCTTTGTGCATGCCGGGCAAGCATTCTACCAACAGAGCTACAGCCTCAGCTCCCGTGGCTCCTCTCCATAGCATGCAGCAAGCTCTGACAGTCTGTTTGCATCGGGGAGGTCTATGACTCTTCTCTGCTGTTTCTGGGATCTTTTCTGTGATAGCATTGATTTTTCTAACACATAACTCCATGATTTATAAATCCATGGCGCTCAGAGTGTGCTCATTTCCCTGACTGAACTGTAATTCTATTCATCTTATCTCATTTCCAGGGACGTTTTATCATTCCCCACAGATTGCCCCACCAGACACTTTTCTGACTGACTGTCCTTGAATATAATCTATGTGTTTCAGCATAATCCTGTCAAGATGAATAAAATGTCCTTGAATGTCTGGCAGAGAAAGTCTAGAGGGATTCTTCTAGGGGAGGTTCAATGAATCAATCTAAAAACCCTTTTCAGCGGGTTGTACAGACTGAAGCACAGTGGAAATACAAATTCCCCATGATGTGTATAGAAGACATGAAGTCTGAGAGAGCCACCTCCTGGTTTCTTCTCTCCAGTCTTGGATTGAGTCTTCCCCTTATTGTAGCGCTGTGCAGGAGGGAAGACATAGGGATTCAATCACATCTTGGAATCGTCATGTCTACTCGTTTATAACCTCATGGTGTCATGGAAAGCGTGCTGGCTAGTGATTCAGACTGTCTGGTTTCTGGTCCTTGTGGCCAAGAATCTTCTGTAGAATTAGGACAAGACATCTGCTCTCTGTGCTGAAGTTTCTCTGTGAGTGTTGTTACAATAGTGATGGGACAGAACACACGCGCCATCTGCGATGTGTCTGAATTTGGTGCTCTGTAAAAGCCTTTTGGAGGTGAGATACTGGGGTGCAGCTCAGGAGAGGAGCTCCTGGTCACTGTGCTGGAGGTTCTGGGCTCAGTCATCAGCCTTAAAACTACAACAACCCAAAAGGCCTTTGCATAAAAAACAAAACCTGTTTGTATTAGATGTGTGCCTAGCATGGTTTGTACATCCCAGGGGAAGCATGACAGCAAACACAGGATTAACATGGGAACTTCATTGGAGCTGCAAGTTGTGTGGCTTTTCTATCACATGCTAGAGGATCCTGAGAATAGACCATTCCAGAACACAGAAGGGTTGATGATGGTTTCTTTATTCTTGTTTTGTGAGTTTTGAACAGTGCTCAGAGATATTAACATTATTCCGTTTCCGTGATGTCTTCTGGTTTTAATTCACTTAAATCCCATGGAATAAATGACCTTGACGATTTCTCATAAGCCATGAAGCAAAAATGATAACATGTGCACAAACGGAGAACAAAATCACAGAGCAGGCCTGGGTACAGCTGACCCGGATCCAGCAGTTATTAGCTGGCCACACAGTGAGAATTAAATCAGATTTTATATAAGAGGTCTGGCAAAATGTTTTCAGTCATCCATAAGTTTCTGCAGGATCACTGCATTTGTGCCCACTACCTTGAATGAAGAAAGTCACTTTCAGGGCAGATTTTGCCTTGAATATAAAACAAATAGAGTACACTGATTAACAAGGCAGCAAAACTAGCACTTATCTTCACATTGTTTTCATGAGGTTGGGAATAGTATCTGTTCCTCCCAGGGAGACGAAAGGGCTAGGGGAGGCAGCATGAACGTCATAGAAAAGTGCAGTTACACAGGAGAAGGCCCTTGTTGTTTTAGTGCAGTGCTGTGGCTAGAACCCAGGGTCTGGTCTGGGATAGGCAAGCACTCCACCATGGAGTTTTCACCCAGCTGAGTTCTAATGGTTATACAAATTTACTATATATATATATATATTATATATGTAAAAGCTATACAAGAGAGGTTGGCAAGAAGGCTCAGCAACTAAAAGTGCTTGCCATGCTCACCCGATGACTTGGAACCCACATAAAAATCTTATGCAATAGTGCACTTTTCTTAACGCAGCTTTCCTCCAGTGAGATGGGAAGCAGAGACAGGGGTTCTGCCTAAAGCTCTCAGGCCAGCTAGCTTGAGGTAGTTCTGCAGAAGCCCCAACAAGGTGCAAGACAAGAACCAACTCCTAAACACTGTTCTCTGATCTCCATGTGCGCATTATAGCACACACATGCCTGCACTCATACATACACATCATACACACGCACACTCACGTGATAATGAAAAGCAAATTCTTAAATCTTCTGAATAAAAGCAAACTAGAAGAGAGGAGTATAAAGGTTCCTAATACAGCGAATTGATAAATGTTTAAGGAGAGAAATGCCAATTTCCCAGTTAGGCACTGTGTACATACACTGATTTAGCACATTGTCCCCTCAAACATGAACAATTATTGCCTCTCAATACACATGCCAAGATGTCATCTATTTCCTCTTCATCTTTCTTTAGTGTCTTTTTATGTCTGAGTTGTGAATGCTCAGAACACACTGGTACATAAGAATTTGAAGCTTCAGGGCTGGAGAGATGGCTCAGTGGTTAAGAGCACTGGCTGCTCTTCCAGAGGACCAGGGTTCAATTCCCAGCATCCACGTGGCAGTTCACAACTGTCTGTAACTCCAAGATCTGACACCCTCACACATACATGCAGGCAAACCACCAATGTACAGGAGGAGAAGGAGAAGAAGGAGAAAAAGAAAAAAGTAGAGCATAGTAATGAGCAAGTACACTTGTTTTCTTCCTGGTGGGGCTCTGGATGAAATGCTGGGGATCTGACATGTAGACAGCCCACAGGGACAAGTCTGGACAAGAGAACAACCTTGTAATGTTAGGCAGTCTGTGGGAGGGAACTCTAGAGAAATTAAAAAAAGTCAGGACTTAAGGCAGAATAGACTCAGAGACAGGATTTCCAGACAAAAGACAGAGCATATCACAGCATATATGGCCTATAGAATTTTTCATTGTGGGACTGCCTTGCACGTTATTGGATTTTAAAAAACATTTGGGGTACAGGAAATGATTGTTCATGCTTATAGGGAGTTCAGGTGTAACTGAGCATCCTGTGCTTTTATTTGCTAACCCTGGCAATCTGAAGAGGATGAGCTCACACTGGAAGTCTCAATGCTGGATCACACAGGATGCACATGGGAGCAGGCAGGGTAAGGTCTGGGGACAGATGGTCACAGAATCAGATCTTGATTGATGCCTTTGTTCTATTGATTATGATTGAGGCAATTATAAAATGCAGAATTATCTAATCAGAGGAATTGTGGGAATGAAGGCTCCCAAAGATGCCCTAGCATAAATCTACCCCTTTCCCTCTCTCTGCATGTGTGCCCATAAATATGAATTATTAAAGCTTGTCTAACAGCAGTTTAACAGTTATTAGCACTCTTATTATCAATTCTTAATACGGAGAAATAGCGAGTGCTTTTTGAAGAAGATAGGTAGAGGCCAAAGGAGCCTCTAAGGACCAAATGGCCAAACTCAGTCATTGGTCTAGAATAGTGGTTTTCAACTGAAGGCAATATATCCTCTAGGGACTATTTGACAATGCAAGGAGACCTTTTGGATAGTCACCAACAGAGAGAGGTGCTTATGGCATCTAACATGTGGAGACCAAGTCAATAACCTACCGCACACAGCATAGCCCCCCAAAGCATGATGCCCACGGAGCTACTTTGGAGGACTCTGTAAACACACCTGCCAAGCAAGCAGTCAGCTCATGTTCTATAACAGTAGGGGCAAGAGTGAGTTGTTATGAGTGAAACCAGGTGATTTAAAACCCAGTGAGGACACTGCATAGGCACTCATTTGTTATTTACACACACTTGCTAGCCAAGTACTCCACTGCTGGATTACATCAGGGCAGTGCTATGTACATTTAATCACTATCTCTAAATGTCTTAATCAGAACATTGTTCTTCTGGATGTTTTATTTCCTTATGAATCGATAGATGGCTCTAATGAGTGGCAATATGGGTCAAGTTCAAGGAGCTCATTGCGGGAAGTTGTAAACTAAATCAGGTATGGAGTTACTGGAGACTTTGGTTGAAGCCTAAGCAACTCTCAGTTCCTGGCAACAATCATCAAGATTGCTTATGAAAGCCTTGTGGATGCCAAGAGACAGAAAGCCTAGATGCTTAAAACTAAAGGCAAATATGCAGGCCTCTGCACCTGAGATTTCCTGGGGCGGCTCATAGGGGTGGGAATGTTGCCCCTGACAGCCTGAGTATGTTCCTGGTGCTTCCATGGCCCCCTGGGTCTCCAATCCGATTCTCATTTCTGGCTTTATTTTGCAGACAGACTTATCCCAGAAAGATGGCAGTAGGCAGCCCACAAGACACATCCTCCTAACTTAGAATTTCTCTCTTCTATAAACTGTGCTTTAGATGCCAGACTAGACCTCTACTGGGCTCATGTTCTGTGTTCAGGGAAAAGGTTCCATGGCTGACCACACCTCTGACACAACCCTGCTTCTGTAATCAGTGAGTTATATTTTCAAACTGTATAAAGGGAGTTGGAACACTTGTACATCACCTTCCCGTGTGCCATGCCTGGCACTCATCTGTCGGAAGGAGCTGTGTTTGTGAGGGCTTTCCTTCCTAGTTAGCACTCACCGCTCCATGCTGTTCTGCTAATGAACAGACCTCTCTGTCTGGGTTGAGCAACTGTGCTGTGCTCAGGGGCTTTTTTTTTTTTTTGGCCTGGAGAATCCCAGAAATAGAACGGCACACCAAGATCTTGGGATGTGTCGGCTGCTTGAGATACTTTGGCACTCCAGATGATGCGTGTGGGCAGCGGAAAAACAGGCTCTTCTGCAGCCCCTTTCAGCTGGTGGTCTCCCAGCCATCAGACTGACAGACTAGTCTAGGGAGTCCCATAGCGTTCCACTCTCGCTTTGCCTCTTTCCATCTGAGAGAGTTACTGAATGTCCCCAAGCCCTGACTCCCTCACCTGTAGAGTGAGTCAATAATCCCCACCTGTCAGGGATTTTGCAGTGGTGACTCAGGTAATCCGCACACTGGATCTGCTTACAGTAGACACACCAAGACCTTCTCCACACCCCAGCTTTCTTACAGACTTTTTGCCTCCTTTTAGCAAAAGCTAAAAACACTGGATTTTGTTAGAAACCCTACACTTGGGAACACTTTTGCACACTGAAAACACCCAGCTGACATATCTGGAAATAGACAAATAAATTAAACTTGGAAATGTAAGCTATTACAGCGCTAATTTGGTCAGCCTGTTAAGCTACTCATAATTGGATTTTTATGGCTCTGAACAAAATGACTTTAGATCTGAAAGTATATTAAAAACAAAGATTGGGTGTGTCTATTCCTTCTACCCTTCCAAGGGTCAAATTCCATTTCCCTGTGATGTTTCCCTTCTTTGGTGGTTCATACACTGCTGGGGATCTCATCAGATGCTAGCCTGTGGTGTTGGGAACAGGAAAAGCACTTTGGCCTAAGTACTGCCATTTTGACTTCAGACTCCATTTTACCTGTAGGAACAAAGTTCAGGTTCCCAAACCCTAGGGGAGTTGAGAACCTTCTAATGGCTGACCAACCTCCTCCTTATACAATAGAAATGGTCTATTATGCCCCTTAGTTCTCTAAAACATTATGGTTGTTCCTAGCAACAGAAAGGACAAATGAATCTGATTGGTTAGACTGAAAAACTTTCATTTTGTTGTCGGTTGACACTGATGGAAACACACAAGGAAAGTCCCTAATCTTTGACTCCCGATTGGTGAAAATTGTAACATGGCAGGGAATGTTTGTGAATTTTATGCTTATAAACTCCATTTCTGCCCCTGCTTGGGGCTGCCAGGGAAAGGAATGCCCCTGAGTCCTTTTTCTATAGTTCTGATGGATCAGCTTCTCTAATGCTGCCCCGCAATATATCTTGCTTTGGGGAGCCTCTTGTGTCTGTTTGGGTTGATTCAGAGCCTGAGCCCTCCTGACCACACACTCTCTCAAGATTGAGGAATCCAGGCTAAAAATGGTACCTCTCCGCTGTGGTGTTGGAGTCTGGGATTGCCACATCTGCGGTAATCTGGGAACAGTGAGTAGATGTTGAGAAGAGAGAGGATTTCTGAAATTTCCTCAGCTAGGATGAGTTCCAGGACAGCCAGGGCTACACAGAGAAACCCTGTCTCAAAACCAACCAACCAATCAACCAACAAACCAACCAACCAATCAAACAACCTCCCTCAAAAAAACCCTGAATCCAGTCAGTGCTCCCTATATATGAATGAGTGTGAGGCCATCCACTGGAGAATAAACAATCTACCAGGGACCGTGCCTTTAAAGAAAACTTCTCTTTCCCTTAGCAGCCACCATTTGTCAATAATTCTTCAGCTAGGGTAGGATTTCATCACCCTCCCCCATCCATGCTGGAATGTTGACTGGCTTGATCTGGTGTTGGTCTCAAGCAGGTAGCCACAGCTGCTATTGAGTTCAAGAATACAATGGTCTTGGGATTTTAAACGTTTTAAGAAGTCTTTCCTTCAGGGCTGGAGAGATGGCTTAGTGGTTAAGAACACCAGCTAGTTTTCCAGAGGACCTGGGATGGATTCTACAGCATCCACACAGCACCCACAATCATCTGGACTCTGGTACTGGAGGACCTAATGCCCTTCTTCTGGCCTCTGTGGGCATGAGGTACGCAAACAATGCACGGACATACATGCAGGCAAAACACTCATACACAGAAATAATAATAAATGTAAGAAGAAGTCTTCCCCTGTATTTGGCACATCAAAGGTAGAAAACTACAAACATCATTTAAGTGAGGGGAGTTTATCCATATGATGGGAGAGCATCTAATTTTCTATTGTATCTGGGTAAATCTTCATTTGGTATGCTGGCTGACATTTCCAAAGTGAAGTGTACAATGGAATTATGCATTTACTTACCTATGAATGGTACTAATTCATATCATCAAATTTTTTATTTTTATTATTTTATGTATAATACCTGTACACTATGCTTATGTAAGTAGTTAAATTTATGGAATTTATTTCTCCTTTTATCCATCACTCTACTTCAATAGTTCCCCCAATAAAAATATAATAATTTGCATGATAACTGGAATAAAAGAATATCAGTTTAAATCTAATGACTATTTCTTATGATGACCACTCAAGTAGGAAATAATCTACAAAAATGGACACAATTATTTATTTTAGCTGGATAAGACTCAATGAAGGACATTCATCTGTGAGATTATGCACAAATTATAAAATTGTCTATTATTTTTATTACATTTTATTTATTTCATGTGTATGTGTATATTTGCGTGTAGGTATGTGAGAGACATGGCATGCTTGTGGAGGGCAGAGGATAACTTGTGTTGGTCTCTCATTCCATCATATGGGTCGTGGGGATTAAATTTAGGCCATAGGCTGTGTGGCAAGCTCTTTTACCCACTGAGTCATCTTCTTAGCTCTCCTGCTTATTACAGTCTTTCTCAATAACTGCTCATCATTCTAGGTGGTCACATTTCAGAACACACCAAAATCTCTTGGGAACTATCAGATTGCCTGGTGCTCCCATTAGAACTATAGCATCAGACTCAGTAGTCCTGAGGTGGGGACATCTGCATCCCTAACAAAGTCTGATGGATATCATAAGATTTGCTTAAGGCAAAGTCTATGAATGACAGCATCTAGGAATTTTTTGCTTGCTTGATTTTTTTCCCCCAAGTAGTGAATGAATTCTGTATCTGTTATTAAAAAAAAAAAAAAAAACAGATCTGGGAACTTAAGAAATATCTGTTCAGAATCCCAGAGTGGTGAAGGAACTTGCTGAGTACCGCTCAGATTTTTGCTGGGTGCTGACACCTGCCCCTCTTTGTGCAACCCCCCCCACCACCAGTGCCGGCTCTGAGCATGAGTCTTCCTGAATTTCTACTTTGGGAATGAATTTTCCTCCCTCTGCTGCCTATTCATGAGTGGCCTGAATGTGTCACACAGGTCCTGTAGTTTGAGGCTACAGAAATAGCTTCCTGAGTCTAATGACTGGCTATTTCTTGCCTTTATTGCTAGATATAGTTACCTGTCTCCCATTCTGTGCAGATAGATGATTCGTGACTTGTTCTTAACAGTTAGCCCAAATGAGCCATGAGGGGAGTAGTGTAAGCAAAGTACATTGATCAAGTATAGACAATGAATGCACTAGACTTTGGTGGTGTCTTGGGAACACAAGATGGTTAGAGAGATCCTCTTGACAAGGGCTGTTTACCATGTTTCATTTATAAATTGGCTGTTAGGAGTCTCCATTAATTCTACTTTATTAATTCCCCAGATATGGGGACATAGTTTTTTGTTTTGTTTTGTTTTTTTGTTTGTTTGTGTTTGTTTTTGTTTTTGTGTTGTTTTGTTTTGTTTTCCCAAGGCTGGTTTCAAACTCACAGAGATCCACTTGTCTCTGCCTCCTGAGTGCTGTGATTTAAAGGTATGCACTGCCACCACCTGGCTGAGGGGGGCAGGGTCTTTAAGTGCCCCTCCATATGTTAGAATTACACTAGCTGAGCCTTGGCTGAAAGATAACTGTGTGATTGACAGTGGTGTTCTTTGAAGTGGGGATTTTGAAGTTAACTAGTAGCTCAAGATTGGA
The DNA here is from genome assembly GCF_943737965.1 of Phodopus roborovskii. Classification (NCBI taxonomy): domain Eukaryota; kingdom Metazoa; phylum Chordata; class Mammalia; order Rodentia; family Cricetidae; genus Phodopus; species Phodopus roborovskii. Next base: position 28,647,944 of record NW_026126525.1, on the reverse strand, counting down.
CATAACCCTTTTTCCATCACCCAAGCCTGCTATTGTAGGATGTGGCTTGTCCTCCAAGGATGTTTGGTTATTGTGTGTCTCTGTCCTCAGAACAAATGAAAGCAGTTACCCCAGAACCCTCTTTGTTCCTGTGAGAATGAGTTCTTAGAAAAGAGGGCACTACTAGACTGTTACGTTGCTTTCTGATTCTTTTTTGCCTTGAGATCTCTTCCTCTTATGTCTACTCAAGCCATGACATCATCTGCCATGAAGCCCGAATAGATAGGGTTGACCAACCTTGGACTTTCTGTGAACTAACTAAACCTTTTTTCTTTATACATTACTCAGACTTGGATTATTTGTTACAGCAGCAGAAATGAATTCACATACAGTCTTTAACTGAAATTATTGTTACTGGAAATTAGTGCCACTCAGGCTGTTAGTTACTAGTTTCAAAATGATCCTCTAGATGTGTTTCATTGACCTATGACCTGGACCTCTCTGGCTGTGGCTTTGTCAGTCAGTGACTGACTTCATGAGGTCCCTCTCTGTTGTGTTCCTTATTGCTGGTTGATTACATTGTTACCGCTGTATTTGGATATTGGGGTTGGATTGTAGCTTAAACTCTGGGCTCTTAATTCCCAATGTGTATACATTTTAAGGATGGTTTTTGTTTTGAAGATCTGAGAATGAGTTCAAGCTCCTGCTAACACAGTCTCCTTTCACCAGGCTGCAGGCCACTTCCTACTGGAAGGTTCCAAATGTGTTGATTTTGTGCCACCTGTCCCCAAACCTATCAAGAAAAGGGTGTGTCCCCCACACTTCTGTCTTTGCTGATGTGTGGGCATTATCTGGCTTTCCCCTGCCTGTGTGCTCTTTCCAAAGCTGAATGTTGCTTGGACACGGGTGCCTTGTGGGGTGGCCCCCAGGGCCAGCTTCCTGGAACACAGAACAGAACAGAATCAGTCAGAAAATGGATTTGCGGGGATAAGAGATGAAAATATTTATGAAGGCTTGGATTCCAGTCTGGGAGCTCCAGAACAGTATCACTTAGCCAACTCTGATTTCTGTGAAGACTGATTTGCTCCTTGACTCTGTGCTTATGGTCATGTGTGTTCCCTGCAGCTGGGGCCATGGCAAGAACAGAGAAGGGAAGGGACTTGGGCATCTAAGAGATCAAAGCTCAAATGTGATGATTCTGAATCCTTGGGGGGTGACTACCCAAACCTGATCTTCCTGGGCACTTGGAAGCATGGATGGCTACTGGGAAAATGGATGACCTAAGTTTTGACTACAGGAGGGCAGTTGGGAATGGCACAATAGAAAGAATTAAATGTTTCTTCCACCAGAAGAACCATTAGGCCAGACTGACCCCATGTGAGGACCCATCACCAAGACACACATACAAATGGAAGGTTCACACTTCATGTCTAAATCTCAGGAATTAATACCCGCCACTCCACACCCGCAGGCTTGCCCTCATTTTCAATGTGGTCAGTGCATGTTCCCACTGTTGTCTTGGTGTGGCCTAGAGCCTGAGGGAATCATGCCCTGCTTTTGGGGCCCCTTCCACCAGGCTCTAATCTGGTAGGCTTTAATCTGCTGGGATGGGCAGGTCAGGAGAGGATATGAATTTAGACTCTTGTGCATGAATCCACCAAGCTATGCCTGGACCCGATGCTGACTATGGTAGCATTCACTTGCTGGAGGAGGTCTCAGTTCTCAGAACTCACACCATAGAGCAGGGTTCCGCTGGCCAGCTGCTTCAGGAAACCCCACGGTTTCTGACATATGATAAGAAGCTCTGCTTTCCTTTGTCTAATTCACTACTTCTCCAGGACAGCTTCTGGTTGGGGAACCTTTAATTCTTCAGATGCCACAACAACCCAGGGCACCTGAGTTCCCCAGCACACTTAAGAATTGCTGTGTTGAGGAGAGTGTGTAGACTTCACATGTAGAGAAGGAGTTCAAAAACCACCTTTGCAAATGACACATTAGCTCTGGTTCATATTTGACACCATTGGTTCACATTTATTTGATTTATTTACCTATCATTGTAACAGGCACAATGCACAGACACTTGGGAGAGCTTTAGGCACTTTCATGGTTAGACTTTCAGTTAACATAAGCCAGGGACATCTGGGAAGAAGGAACGTCAGTTGAAAAAGTGTTTGCATTAGACTGACCCAGCTGTAGGCAAGCCTGTGGGTTCTCCACCTGTGAGTCATGACCCTTTGGATGTTGAATGACCTTCCCAAAAGGTTCTCCTAAGGCCATAGGAACACCTATGTTATGATTCATAACAGTAGCAAAATTACAGTTACAAAGTATCAAAGAAATAATTTTAGGGTTGGGTCCCCACATCTTGAGGAACTGTATAGAACTGTATTAAAGGGTCACAGCATTAGGAAGGTTGAGAACCACTGCTACAGAGTGTTTTCTTGGTTAATGACTGGTGGAGAAAGCCCAGTTCATTGTGGGCAGTGCCATCTCTGGGCAGGCAGTCCCGGATTCTATAAGAAAGTAGGGTGAACAAACATGCGAGCAAGTCAATAGACAGTGTTCCTCTATGGTTGGTATTTATTTATTTATTTACCCCCCCCCCCAGACAGGGTTTCCCTGTGTAGCTTTGGAGCCTGTTCTGAAACTAACTCTTGTCAACCAGGCTGGTCTCGAACTCACAGAGATCCACCTGCTTCTGCCTCCCAAATGCTGGCATTAAAGGTGTACACCACCACCACCTGGCTCTTCATGGTTTTGGTTCCTGGCTCCATGTTCCTGCCTTGCGTTCCTGGCTTGGCTTCACTCAACTGTCTGTGACTTTGGAGATGTAATCTTGACGCATTGAGTGAGAGGACTGGGGGTGAGAAGCTAAAGAAGACAGGTAGCTGGGACCAGGTGGTCTTGCACAAGCTGGTGACTTATGTATGCCAAGCAAGTTCATCAAGAAGTACAGCATCTTATATGCTGTCTGCAGGGAAAAAAATGGCCAAGATCAGCAGAAAGCTAAGTCAGACAATGTTGGCAAAGAGGACACAGGGCACCTTAGATACAGCAGCCTTAGGATGGATAACCACAGCCTTCCAGAAAACAGAGTGGGGTTCCCAGGTTCTAAAACCTTATCTCCTTTGAGTCCCTGGTTCCAGCCCCAGACTAGACTTGCAAGTCCACTCCTAGACAATAACACAGAACCACAGTTCCCTTTGTCATTTCATCAGGGCCTCCAAGAAGGTTTTGGCTTGGTCTGCCTCCCAACATAAGCCAAGTACTTCCTTTCTTTCCCCCAAATCCTCTTGGTCATGGTGTTTTCTCACAATAATGAAAACCTAGCTAAAGCAAAAATAATCCAATGTCTTTTAAGCCCTAAGTAAAAGTGAACTTTCAAATTAAAGACTTTTACTCCATAAAATTAATATATTTATCCCAACATGATTGCAAATGTTTCAAAATTTGTTGTTGTTATTGTTGTTGCTATTTTGAGGCGGTGTCTCATCTAGTTCAGATTGGTGTGAACACTCTACATAGCCGAGGATGATGACCTTGGACTCCTGCTCTCCCTCCCAAGTTCTTGGATTGCTGGTCTGCTCCACTGTTGTGAGGTATCCACCAGAGAAGACCACCCAGACAGGGGTTTAAGCCAATAGAAAGTCTTTATTAGTTGGCTGGTGTCTGCATTGGGTGTTCAGGACCTGGGTGCAGTCCCAAACCTTTCTTGGGTAGACTTTTAAGCACAAAAATCACATTCTGGGTTGGCCTGCCTCAGTTAGCATGAGCAGCAATCCAGAAGCAGAACTACAGAACCAAAAAGCAGGCCAGTTCATTTAGGAACTTTCCCAGAGTTATGGACTTGGATGGATTAGGTCTTTGTTCTCATTTTGGCAGGTGTTGCTGCCTATGTTCTGGGTTCTGAGGCCTGAATGATGCTTTTGTCATGGTGTCAGTTGTGCAGGGGTCTGGGGGCCTGTCATACCACCACACCTGGCAACAGCGATTTGCAGTGATGGATGAACCTACACAGGCAAGCAAGGGTCTTGACGCTGCAGTTGTTGAAGTGAGAACACAGCCCCTCACTACTCTGTTTTCTTTGTCCTGTAACCTAATCCTATTGCTCTGTGGTGGTTTGAATAAGAGTGCCCCCTCCACCCCAATATATTTGAGTGCTTAGTCATCAGACAGTGGCACTGTTTGAGAAGGATTAGCAGGCATGGCTCTGTGGGAGGAAGTGCGTCACTCAGGGTAGGCTTGGAGGGTTCAAAAGGTCATGATGGGTCCAGTTCTCTGTTCTTCCTGTGGCCTTCAGATCAGGATGCAGCTCTCAGTTACTGCTCCAGTTCTGTGCTGGACACCATGCTCCCTGCTGTGATGATAATGAACCAAGCCTCTGAAAGTATAAGCAAACCCCTAATTAAATGATTTCCTTTTTAACAGTTGCCCGAGTCATGATGTCTCTTTATAACAATAGAACAGTGACTATGACATGCTTCCAATCATGAACCTTTAAAATATACTTGATTATTTATATTCGTCTATGTCCTTGAAAGTGTGGACTGTTAGTTTGAGTAATGTATTTTTTTTCATTTATACTATGTTTTATGTTAGTATGATCAGCTTTCCATTACTGTAACACATGCCTAAGCTAATCAATTTACAAAGACAGTAAGTTAATCTAGGCTCCAGGCTTTGGAAGCTTCAGTCTCAAGATTTTCTAGCTAGGAGGTCCATCATAGCAAGTGGAGCGAGTGCTTTGTAGTTGAGATGCAAAAGAGAGGAGAAAGAAGGCTCTGGGTCCCCTCTACCCTCCAGTGGCCTAACTCCTCCCAAAAGTGTCTACCTCTTAAAGACGTCCACCATCTCCCAATGGTGCCCAGCTGGGGGCCAAACCTTCAACGCGCTGGCCTCTTGAGACCTCAGGGAGCCAAGAAGAGTGTAGAGATACTTTGACACTTCTTCGTTTGTCATTAAGAACACGTTTGAAATGATACGTGTTCTGTTGTTTGTCTGACCCATGACTTCTACCTGCTGCAAAAGGCTGTGCCTGGACAAATGTTGGGTGGCCACCCTCCCAGCCACAGTGGGCATTCCCCTCTTGAGACTGTGTGGCAGTGTCCTCAGGTTCCATGCACAGCACTGAACAGCTGAGTCAGAGGGTACCTGTGCGTTCAATCTGGCTAAGCGGTGGCCAAAAGGCTCTCCAGAGGAAATGCCCTTTCCAGCATTCTCCTTTTGTTCTGGCTGTGTCAGGGTGAGCAATCAGTCATGTTAACTCCATAAAGCAAATTAGATAGCTCCTCTCGCACTGTATATTATACTGGAAATAGTTGTTCCCTGAAAGGGACAGTACCAGCCTCTTGGTGCCAAAGTCCATTTGCAAAAGCCATTTCTCTCAAGTGTTTCTGTGCTGGCTGCTGGCTCCAATCATTTTTTATGTTTCTCAAGCGGATATTGGCACCCAGCAGGAAGAAGTGAGTGAGGCACAAAGACGTGAATTTTTGTTGTTTGTTGCTTTGTGGTTTGTTGCTGTATGGGAGGAGGAGGCTGCATGCTCGTATGTTCGGTAACGCATGGACCACCTTGAGGTTGCTGTCCTCACATGTAGGCCACAGGCATTCCTTCTCTCCACCCCCTTTTTTTCAACAAGCTATCTCCCCCTCCCTTCTTCTTTCCCCCTTTTTAACTGATGGTGAATGTAGTCACATACTTTAAGGACAATCAGTGTGTATTATGTATCAATTCTGGTATTTTCTTCCATAGGAGAAGTTTGCTTGAGGTTGACAAATGAGTCCTTGGAAGTCATGAGATCCTCTTAGAGTCTGAAGCATTCTGACTACACGATAGGTTTTTGTCTTCTTCCTCTTCTTCCTTGAAATTTGTTCCCAACCCTGAGGACACAAGAGGCAAGCTATCTATGAGTTCAAAGCCAACCTTATCTACAAAAAGGAGTTCCAGGCCAGCTGGAGCTATGTAGTAAGACATTATATATACATACATATATATATATATATATTTTATAAAGTCACTCTAAAGTTGTGCTTGTATTATGTCTTAGTTACTGTACTATGACTGTGAAGAGACAATGTGACCAAAGCAACTCTTATAAAAGAAAGCGTTTAATTGGGAGCTTGTTGCAGTTTCAAACATTTAGTCCATTATCATTGTGACAGGAAGTAGACTGGCATAGTACAAGAGCAGTAGCTGAGAGCTTTACATCCAGATCCTCGGGCAATGTATATGTGCACGGAGGGGTGTGCTGGGCCTGTCAAAAGCTTTTGAAACCTCAAAGCCCACTCTCAGAGACACCTCCTCCAACAAGACTGCATCTCTAATCCTTCCAAATAGTTTATTAACTGGGAACTATGCATGCAAATATATGAGCCTGTGGGTTTTTTTTTTTCTCTCTCTCATTCAAGCCACCATATATTATAAAGCTCCCCTTCTCTGAATCCTGTTTCAATAAATAGATACAGAAGCTGGGGCCAGAGCAGCTAGTGACTTCACAGGGGACCCAGGGTTCAGTTCTCAGCACCCACATGGTGACTCACAATCTTCTGTAACTCCATCTCCAGAGGATCTGATGCCTTTTCCTGGCCTCTAGAGGTACCAGACATGTACTGTGGTACACATCCAGGCATACAAGCTGTGGTAATTCAATGAGAAAGCCCCCCCCCACAGGTTCATATATTTGAATATTTGATCCCTAGTAGGTAGAACTGTTTGGGAAGGATTAGGACATATAGCCTTGTTGGAGGCGATGGGTTTGAGGTTGTAAAAGCCCATGCCATTCCAGCTAGCTTTTTCTGCATACATCTTAAGATCCAAGCTCTCAGGTATCGCTCCAAGTGCCATGCCTGCCTCCCTGCTGCCATGCTCATGATGGTCATAAACACTAACTCTTTGCAGCCAAGAGCTCAATTAAAGGCTTTCTTTCATAACTTGGTCATGGTGTCTATTACAGTGCTAGAAAAGCAATTAAGATACAGGCAAAGCAACCATTACACATACATAAAATCTTAAACAAAACTAAGGTGAAGAGAGATGGAGGAAGATACCCAGCATTGACATCTGCCATACACACATTCTGGAAGCATTCCTGGTCATATGACCTGCTGCGAGGACTTTTTAATGTTTGAAGAGGAGCGTTCCTATTTGTAAAGACCTACTTATAGAGGGTTTTGTTGTATTTAAAGTTACGAATATTTAATTTTCAAATACAAAAAACTGAGTTTTCAGGTATTCATGCTAAATTTAGAAATCTTGTTAGTTTTTTTTTTTATAAAGCTGATGGAATAAGGGGCCTTCACTTTTATTGTCTTTAGATACATGTCAAAGTAAGCCTATTTGAACAGACTAAATTCTCTTGAACATTGGTCCTCCTCACAAATTTAATTAAGGTCCCTTAAACGTTTCCAACTTCACTTAGACATAAAATATGCTTAATTTCTTAAGTGCTTCTAATGTTTGACAATCGAATTTATGACCTAGCAAATGAAGCCTTCCTGAGCTTGACTATTGCTTGAACAGGAGCCAAATTTACAAATGCAGTTCCCTCTGTATTCTCGAAAATATTTTAACACTGGTTAAATGTGTGTTCAATGTTTCTTATGCTGTGCAACTAAAAATTACAGGTCAGATGGCAATGGTACCTTACAAACTCAAGTGACAAGATTCATCTGTCTGATTTTCTAATCTGCCGTCTTCTCTGCCCTGCCTACTAAACCCTGAGTAGATGGTCCCTGACATGGAGGGAAAGCTATTAGCCCTTGACCTTTGCTTTGCTCCTTCATCTCTATTCACTTTGAATCTCTCAGAGTTAGAGGAGCTTATCCACCACAGGGAGCCATCCCATAATTCCTTGCAGCTCCACAGGGCAGGGTCAAGCCCTCATAACCACAGTGTCATCAGGATTTACAATAGGGCCCAGACTTGTGGATTTCATGTGATTCCCATGGATGGGTTGGTGACCATTCTTATAGCTCTCTCTCTCTCTTCTCTCTCTCTCTCTCTCTGTGTGTGTGTACACACGTCATGGAACCCAAGTTTGAAGGTCAGAATTGGTCCTCTCACACCATGTGAGTCCTTGGGAATAGAACTCAGATCATCAGGCTTAGTGGCGATGGCCTTAATCCTCTGAGCCATCTCCTTAGCTTTCTGTTTTACTTTTTGAAACACGCTATTCCCTTGAACCTTGCTAGAGTGTGCCAATTCTGGCTGGCCAATGAACCCATGGGAGCCACCTGTTCTGTCTCCCGAGCACTGGAATTACAAGCCTATCTCCTACTTTTTTACATGGATTTGGGCCTCTAACTCAGTTCTTTCTGCTTGTACAGCAAGCACTTTACCGGCAGCTACCTTCCCATCCTACTTTTGTAACATTTGTAAAGGACTTTTTGGGCATCTCTTCTGGGTTACAGGTAACATATATTTGGTGGCAGATTGGGTTCTGTATCCCTTCATTTCCTCCTCTTGTCTGATATTTGAGTGCCTTCTGTTGTCTCAGTCTGGTCACAATTTAGGGACATGTACATCTTTATCTTCTGATCTCCCAGCCGTGCGTTACAGCCCTTTGCTGGCAGCAGGATAGCAGATGTGAGCCCACGTGGGAGGAGGCCTCCCACTGCTCCCTGCAGATACAATCTTGGATGCTTAAAGTAGGTTTGTACCCATGCAAATGAATGGATACATTTGTTGGAGAAGAGGGGGGGGGAGCATGAGTCAGTGCTTTGTCCTCCTCTCACTTTCCTTCCTGTCCTTGCCCTTGAAGGAATGTAGAAATTTGTACTAACCAGATGAGGCAGAAGATACAGTGATGCCTGAACTCTAGGAGGGGAAACCAGATTTGGATTTGAATCTTGCCTCTACAACCGAAGGCACCAATGACTTGGGGAGCATTTTCTGACATTGTTGATCCTTTTTTTCTCAATATTTAGCATGTATTTCCAGAAGTCAGTAATTATAGTTCACTGTGATGGCTACTTTGTAATTGTGTATGTGTGTGTATGTGTGTGTGTGTGTGTGTGTGTGTGTGTGTGTGTGTGTGTGTGGCTCCTCTCTACCTTTGCTCCAAGCGGTATCTCCTGCACAGGGCCAGGCCTGGCCCCATGACTTGCAGAGGATTTATTTCCTTTCCCTGTTGGGTCTCTGCTTCTCAGCCACTGGAACTATGGCTGCAGGTAACCCTGCACTCGACGATTTTCTTGTGTGTGTTCTGTGGATGTTATAGAGACAGTTTTGTATGAGGTATATTTGTGTCGTTGGGTATAAAGATAGAGCCACAGATACATGTGTGAACCAAAGTTTCCAGAAACAAAAGCACCATATTTACATTAAAGATTCTGCAAGGCTGATTGATTAGAATTCTGTGCCTATAGACAGTCAAAACAATGCAGACCTAAAGCCAAATTGTCTTGGGCTATCCTTAGACTTGATACTAGCCGTCCATTGCCCACCTCTGTGTTGAACTTAGAATTGGTCATCATTAGGTGAAAACTCTCAAAAGTGTACTAACAGGTCACTAACCGCCACCAACTGAAAAGGAAAAATTGTCATCAGAGCATCTAACGACTACTGCAGATTTCCTCACTTTGTTGTACCATATCCACCTACCTGATGTCTCCCCAAATGCATTTGAGAAGCACTTTGATTCATGCTGTCTTTTTTTCCCCTGTAATTATAAAAGTTTCATTATACACTGCCCACATTGGAATGTGTTATTTGGGGCAACCTGAATTTGTGTCCCTGGGCTGCAGTCATTCATATTTGGATGCAGAATAAACCATGTTTAATTCCCCATTGAGGTGAGCGTTGTGTTTTGTGTGGATACATGTGAGGAATAGCTGCCACATGGGATGGTGACATGTGTCATCAATTGGGCAAAATACCTCTATTTCAGCATCATGTGGGGGAAAGGTAGGTGGCTAACATGTTGGCAGCCTTCCTTGCTCTTGGACTCTATCACAGATATGAAGAGAACTAAGGAGGGAAGAAGGTCTTCACACATCACCCTCCATGTGGGCACAGATTAAGGACCAAGACAGAGGAGATCCCACCCAACCCTTCAGAACCAGGGCACGGGGACCTCAGACAGCAATTAGAATAAGCTATGACTGGGACTCAGAAGTGGGAAAGTGAACAAGCTGGCCAGGGATTCGGACCCCATCACTTCTTGATGATTTGCACTAGATAGTTCTTGTTGTAGGAAAAGTAGGAAGGCTAGTGGAGTCTGAACGGGAGGAGCCACGGCAGAAGGAACAGAGTTCTCCATTCAGTGCTTCTCACAGCACCTCCCCAGTGTGACAGAGACATCCTAGATGTTGACTTCAAGTGCTTCCTAGAAGGGCCAGGGTGAAGGAATGTTTCTTACCTGTTTCATCTTGCATCCACTGTGTGCCCTTTGGTGTTTCGTATTCTTTTAGGGAATCCTATTCTGTTTCACCTGTGTGAAGGAGCAAGCAAAGGATTCCTGTCTGCATAAGCCACATCCTCACCAGAGGAACAAGTGTAAGGAGCTGTTGAGAGAGGAGGCATCAGAGCCACAGAGTCCTAATGGAAAACGAGACTCAGTGTCTGGCCACTCAGGAGTTCTCTTTCAAGAGTTTGTCATTTAATAAGGATAAGGGACTTGCATTGGTGGCACATGCCTTTAGTCCCAGCACTCAGGAGGCAGAGACAGTTGGATCTCTGTGAGTTCGAGGCCAGCCTGGTCTACAGAGCAAGTTCCAGGACAGCCTCCAAAGCAATACCTGTCTCGAAAAACAAAACAAAACAAAAAACAAAACAACAACAACAACAACAACAAAACAAAAACAAAGACAAAAAAAGGAAAGGATAAAGATATTGATGAGCATGGTGCTGCAAGACTGTAATTTCATTACTAGAAGGTTGAAGCAGGGCTGTAAGTTCGAGGCTAGCCTGGGTTACTTACTGAGTGAATTCATATCTCCAGAAAACGAATGAAAGGAGGGAGGACAAGAGAGAAGGGAGGGGAGAAGGAGGGGGAGATCAAGTGTACCTTCGCTTTATGATGCTCTGCCTATGAATTCTGGGAGCACTCCCCCGCGCCCTCCAGTCATGAGGCAGGTAGGTGCACGTAGGAAGCTCTGAGGAAATGTGATGTCACTTTATTGAGGCCCAATTAGAGCTGAGTTATATAGTGTTGCTCTTTAAAGATTAATTTTGATTGTCTTTATTCATGTGTATGTGTGATTGTGCACATGCATGTGGGTTCCCTCAGAGACCAGAAGAGGGTATCAGATCCCCCAGAGCTAGAGTTACATGTGTTTGTAAGCCACCTGAAGTGGTGCTGGCAAAAAAGTTGGTCCTCTGGAAGAACAGCAAATGCTCTTAGCCAATGAACCGTCTCTCCTGGTAGAGTCTTACAGCTTTAAGTTGAGAAATAAATGCAAAAAGTAGAAGTTGAACAGGGCTAAAAGCCCAAGAAATAATGAAAAGCACTTCAAGGCCTCTCTGCCACCTCACAAGGTCAGAACGATGGTGCCACCTCCCGGCGACGCCTGAAAATGCTTCCCTTGTGTTCACCAGAACCGTTTTAACTCACATGGGGCTCGCCCTCTTGACATCTTTTACACTGAGTGCAGGTCGTAACTTGTTGATACAGATAAGGTTTAAGCATAGTTTAATTTCCCCTGCTTTCCTTCCCCAGTCTTTGGATACACTCTCAGCTCTCTTACGTGATTGGATGGAATAACAAATTGGGGAGGGACTTGGAGGTGGGACCACTTGGGAAACTCCCTCAGACATGTACCCCCAGATGAGTGACAGTCTGGCACATGCATGTTCCTGGAGCTAACTTGTGTTTTTAAAGCATGAGCTGTTGAAGAATGGTTGGCTGTTGCTAGGATACAGTTTATATACTGAGTCCAAGAGTCATTAAATGATATGAAGAATTGAGCTAGACATTGGATAGGGTTGGGGACTCTGGTCAGGCAAGCTCACTTTCAGGAACACACTCGTTTTGTAAAGGTGCGAAGATAGGCATGAATATAATATTTTATCTTCTGATACAGTTAGGTATTGAAAGGCTACAAGAGGGCTTAAGATGGAGAGACTTTGTCTGGTCCAAACGGATGTGGGATGGCTTTGTGGGAGATGGGCCATTAGCACTGAAGCATGTGTAGCATCCTGGCAGATGGAGATGGCTGGATAGGAGCTGGATAGTAGCAGGGAGGAAGAGAAGAGTGTGCACACTGGGCCAGGAAGGAATCCAGCTAGCTCCAAGGTGGGGGCCTGACGGGTTAAGATGTGTTCCAGGCAAAAATGACCAAGCAAATCAACAGTGCTAGGCAGGTTGTGTAGTCATGTCACAAGAGTTTCATTGCCAAATTAAAGGAGTTAAATGTCTTTCTGTGAACAGATTTGAGGTAGTAAGCAGTGAACGAAACATTTACCAGGGGAATAGCACCAGATTTCTATTTGGGGGGGATTAATTTAGCAATCAGAAGTGTGGATTCCAGAGGCTTCTGGAAAAATGGCAAGTGCACCAGAGAAAACACAGGGTGAGGTGGGCAGTGTGCACTAGGTGCTTGGGGACTTGTCACTTAGGCTACCTCACTTACTCTGTGTTGCTGAGTGTTTCAAATAGCCCGGAGGGACATGGACATATTTTTAAATGTCATATTCAAATCTAAAACACATGCATGCACCCCCCACACTTCATGGAATTGGACATACACACACACACACACACACACAAAACAACAACAACAACAGCACACACACACACACACACACACACACACACACACACACACACACACACGCTTTCCTGGCATGCACAAGGCCCTGGGCACCAAGAATGATTTCCATTTCCAGCATCACAAACAAAATAACCACAAAGCAAACAAAACTACTTGGAAAAAAATTCCCTCTTAAAATATATTTGAGAAGAAGAAAGTTGATTTAGAGGGAAAATCTCAGCAGGTGGAGAAGCATGGATCCCAAAGTCAGCCTGGTCAGTAGCAAATCACAACCAGTCTTGTTCTGAATGCGACAAATTTTCCATGCCCAGTTCACCCAAAGCTGGCATTTTCAGCCTTTTATCTTCAGTGGTGCATGAAAAGCCCCAGCTAAAGAGATTTTAGGATTAGAGAGAAAAGTGGAAAAAACCTTCCAGGATCAAAGCAGCCCCAGCATACCAGCATGGACCTCGTGCTCTGGAAAGACATGTTCTGTGGTCCTCTTGGGTGAAGTGCTTGGGAGGAGAGGTAGCTAAAAGCACCATCCTTCTGTCCTGTGACAGACAGTTGCTCACCCAGGAATCCACTTAAGTCGCTGGATGCTGGAGATCTGCTCTGGTGTGCTTTTGCTGACTTTCCAAGCACATGCCTGATTGCCTCTGGGGCAGGAGAACCAAGGACTAAGGGACACTTATGGGAACAACAATATCTTATTTGACTATATACTGATGTGTCCCTTTTATTTATATTAATTTTGAGAAAGGGTCTAGAATAATCTAGTCTGCCTTCTCACCCCTGCTTTCCTTCCCCTGTCTTTGGATACACTCTCAGCTCCCTTACGTGATTGGATGGAATAACAAACTGGGGAGGGACTTGGAGGTGGGACCACTTGGGAAACTCCCTCAGACATGTACCCCCAGATGAGTGACAGTCTGGAGCAATGGATGACATTGACTTTTTTCTTTTTCAGGAGGATTGAACCCAGGGTTTTGTGTATGCCAGGCAAGTGCTCTACCACTGAGCCGCAGTCCCTGCCTCATCTTTAACTTCTGTTCTCTTGCATCCACTTCCTGAGTTCTGTGTTTCAGGCATGTGTGACCGTGCCAGTATATTCATTGCTGGGGATGGAAACCAGGGCTTGGTTGATGCTAGGTAAGCACTCTACCCACATAGTTCTCAGCTGCCACTTGTCCTTAAATTATCCTTTATGATAGGCATGTCCTTTCTGTTCAAAACGTAAATACAAACACTCCAAGGCACAAGAAATTCATATCTAAGTGTCTGCTCAGTGTGGAGTGTTCCCTACCTGTTTTAATACTCTCAGCCTCTGGTCTTTTCTGAACTTGCACAAAGATACACTTGATGACAGTGGGATCAGACTAGGCATTTTCCTATCTTCTTGTACCATTTATGAGGGTTTCATGGTCATTTTCCCATGTTATCCTGGATTCTCACTAATACTTCTGTCCACACGGAGGGGTGTACTATAATTTAATCACTTCTTACACTGGACTTTTAATTTGCACCTACTATTTTTGTATGATAATAAATATGTTAGGAGTGTTTTCCTCCTCACGAATGGGGGATTTTTCTTGGTGTCTTTTGTCATCTTCCTCATGGGGTAATTTGCATATTCTTTAGCATTTCATATACAAGTAGATTATTCATTATCTCATCAGTTGTGAGTTCCTTGAGAAATAAGCATCCTATACAAATTCTTAGTTTTACAAAGATCCTATGACTTTGTACCAACTCAGAACAGTAACACAAAAGAAATACAGCTCTATTGAGATGAGATTTACACAGTATAAAATTCACCTTAAGTGTACAACTCTGTCTTTGTTTGTTTGTTTGTTTGTTTGCTTGTTTGAGACAAGGTCTCTTTCTTTAGCCCAGACTGACCTCAGATTTCCTAAGCAGTCCAGGCTAGCCTTGATCTCCCTGTGTTCCTCTGTGTGTGTGTGTGAGAGAGAGAGAGAGAGAGAGATTGAGAGAGAGAGATATCAGAAAACCAGAGTGTTCTGAAGTGATTATGAAACATAGTCTTACACAGGCACAGAACTGTAAGTCGGCCTGTGGGACATACATGTGGGCAAACATGACTGCTTCAGCAGTTCATGTTCTAATGTGGGATGGTGACATGCTTGAGTTCTATATCTTTCCAACTGTGTTTACAGGATGACATTCCTTCAAGACAGCAAACACACATTCAGTTAACCCCACTCTTGATGCTTCACATGGGATCTGTCTGGTTTTCACTAGGGTCCCCTAAAAAGAGTGCATTTAAGGTGTCTTGGGAGGTCCTGTGACGGACAGAGCCAAGAAGGTTTCATGAAAAAAGGAAATGGTGTATGTGCTAGGACTCAGACACAATGGCTGGGAAGAGAATTCTAGAACAGACGAAGTACAAACATGCAACTGTATGAAGGATGGTGACCTCGGAAACAGGAAAGGGAAGTTGAGAAGGTCCTGTCAGGTTGCTTGATTTTCACAGTAAGAGGAGGCAGTGTCTTCATGCAATGAAGCAGAAGGAGGAACCTGGGTCCAAGCAGGCTTCAGAAGTGTGGAGTGGGATTCAAGAGCTCAAACAGACATGTGATGTGAGGACTTGAGTCATGGTGGGCTATGCAAATGGAGCTATGAGTAAATACTGGACCATAACGTTACAATTCCATTAATTTCTTATATTTTTGGTTGTGAGCCTTTCCTTTAACTGCTGAGCCATCTCTCCAGCCCCAATTCCATTAATTTCTTAAGCATCCTGTTAAGCACAATGTTTTCATGACTTATAGTCTACCAAGCATTATTTTTTTTTTTTTTAGAATTTAGTCAATAAGCACCTACTGTTATTATTTTATTTCGTGTGTATGGGTGTTTTGCCTGCATGTATGTCTGTGTACTATGTGTGTGCCTGATGCCCTTGGAGGCCAGAAGAGGGCATCAGTTTCCCTGGAACTAGAATTACAGATAGTTGTAAGACACCATGTGGCTGCTGGGAATCAGACTGAGGTCCTGTGGGGGAGCAGTCACTGCTCTTAACCACCGAGCCATCTCTTGAACTGAGTCAACAAGTATTACATGTTGCTTTAGTCTTTGATAACACATCAGTGGGTCAGGCTTACTTTCAGACTTTTGCACATTTGTACTGTAGTGGAGGGAGACAACAGAAGAGAATAGTAGTGAAAATGAATGTGGCATCAGCAGAAACTAGCATGCCTAGTTACCTTGGTTTAAAACTTTGCTAAAAATAATGAGCAAGCATAGACAAGGGCGGCATGTTAGCCAGCTACTTCAACTAGTCTCCTTACAAATAATGCAAAATCTAAGATTAAGTTTCAAATCTCCCTTCTCTAAAAGAGAACTGAGTTTAAAAGGTCTTATTGCATCAAAGGAAGCAATTATTAAACACACTGTGAAAATGCTTAGGATATTTCAACACAAAGCACATTAACTCTTAATTTCCAGTGATCATGCTGAGAGTCAGGGAGTCTCGGTAACAAGAGGTTAACACACTTGTTTTTCTCTTCAATGTATTTATGCATGTAATGAGATGCCCAAAATGCTAAGATAAATAAGATACCAGCATCCCTTCCTTTGATAGAATCTCTCTGTGTAACCCAGGCTAACATGGAACTCATGATCCCCCTGCTTCAGCCTCCCAACTACTATGTCTACAATGGTCCACACCACTGGAGGAAACAGATCCAGCAGCAGGAATTCTGATTCTGAGTACTGAGTACTGAGTGTGCTGAGCCTGGCTTGGAGGGGTGGGGAAGTTTTCATAATATCACCAGTAGTTTTCCAACCTCCTTTGAAGGATTGTTTCTCGGGGATGTGTTGCTCTGCTGAGGTAGAAGGAGCTGCATTTAAAAGGCGAGAGGATGTAGGTGTGGAGAAATCAGTACAGAAGGAACTCATATGTATTGAGTCCTGGCAGCGAGGATCCATGCATGAGCAGATGCTCCACAAGTATTTGGTGACTAATCTTCCTTCAGAAAAGGACGTTGTGGCCATTGCACAGGTCAAGGAAGCAAGGCACAGGGGAGGAAATAGTTGACAGAGTCACTAATAGGCTTAGGGTCTCTCCACTAACAAGCTGTGACAAAAGTTCCTGTGTGTAGCTAAAGTATTTAGAGTCCTAGTGAAGGAACAGAGTGGACGCTATAGACAGAGGTGAACTTAGGAGCAATAAGGGCTCAGCAGTCCTTAAATGGCCTGAGCACAGTATATACCCAGAGAAGCCACTTAAGATCGTAGAGTCGGGGAAATACAGCTCTGTGTTTTAGGGAGAAAAGTGTGGTGGGGAGGAAGCTGGGCAGGTGGGGTAGTGGGGATGAAAGGCTGGAGACAGGAAACGGTGATCAGGGCTAATGTAGAGGAATGTGAGGTTGAGTTGGGAGACCGGCAGTGAATACAGGCTAACGGGACGGGAAGAGTGGAAGAAATGTCCCCTCCCCTTGTGATGGTATGGTGTCCATGGAGCTTTGGTGCATGGCACTGCCATCACCATAATGGATAAATCAAAAAGGGAATGTGGGTGGTGATGAGGAGGGATTGTAGACTCAGCGAGTGAAGACATCGAGGGGAGATGGATGCATGAAGTGCAGGGAAGGTGAGCCGAGCAAAGAACAGGGCAACAACACAGGGCAGGATTTCCTGGCTCTGAGGGACAGCTGAAGCTAGAAAGAGGAGTGAACTGAGGAGGAGGGGGAGGAGAGAGACAGAAGAAGGGGAATCTGGAGAAGTGTTGTTGGGAGGGAGAAGCGCAGGAAGTAGAGGGAAGGAGGAAGAGGTGGCCAATGGGAGGAGGTGGCTGATGGGAAGAGGTGGCTGATGGGAGGAGATGGATGGTGGGAAGAGGTGGCTGATGGGAGGAGGTGGCTGAAGGGAGGTTCCTGGAGGCCTCCCTGAGACAGGCTTCCTAGGATCTCAGAGCTGAAGCTGCAGTAAGGCCTAGGGATGGGAGATTAGTGGGTGGGAATGAATGCACTCTCTGTTCTCAGAGAGCTTGACCAGCAGAGGCCAACTCAGGGGTAACCGTGGGCAAGAAGAGTCTCAGAGGCTCAGCACTGGCTGCTGTCCTGATATCTCTACAATAGGGAAGCAGAGCTCTTCTCTGTTTTCTCTGGGGCAGCATGGTATTCTCAGTTGAGGGAGGGAGTTGCCAACGGTCCTATCTTCCTCCCCCTCTTGTTTAAAGACTAGACAAAGCTTTTCTTGGTGGGGAGAGGTGATGGCCTACTGACTATTTTAGAGTGATGTTCTCAGGAAGGGAGCCAGGCAGATTGGGCTTGTAGCAGAAGGCAGCTAGGTGACAGACAGGCTGCTGAACTCGACTATGTCGCTGATACTGTGAATTCAGGTTTCCAGCCCTGTGGCAGATATCTAAAATAATCAGCTTACATAGATAAAAAGGTCTGTTTTGGCTCCCAGGTTTATTTTGTTTGTTTCAGTCCATGATTGGTTGATCAGGTCTGGTGTGTGTGTGTGTGTGTGTGTGTGTGTGTGTGTGTGTGTGTGTGTGTATTGTCTTCCTCAATTGCTTTCCACCTTATTTTTGGAGATGGTTTTTCAGTCAAAAATTCAGCTAGACTGGGCAAGCCTCAGGATCTTCCTGTCTCCGGCTTCCCAATCCTGGGATTATCAGCATTCGATACTATATTGATTATTATATATTACATTATTACAAATAAGCTATTCAATGCCCAGCTTTCTTTTTAAACTTGAGCGCTAAACTTGGGTTCTGGGGATTGAACTCGGGTCCTCACTCATATATGGCAAGCATTTTCCTGACTGGTGTCACCAGCCCCAGCTGTTGCTTCTGAGTTTCTGGTAAGGGAGCATAGTGTGGCAGCAGAGAGTGAAGATGGGAACAGAGGGAAGCGGGTGGCTACAACTACTCACCTCATTGCCAGGAGCGGGGGGGGGGGGATGGAGGGAGGGAGCCCCTTGCCATGCCCTTTAACAGCACACCTCAGTGACCTAATTTCCTCCCATCAGAGCCCAGTTTCCCATCTCCCAACAGTGCCATGGGAAGGGACCAGGCTTCTTACCACACTGATCTTTGAGGGACATTTAGGATCTAAACAACACCAGTAAGTTGTATAATTGCTGTGACCCAGCTTCCTCATCACACAAGTCAGGAAATAGCATCACTTCATGGCATCACCGGTGAGCGTTATTCAAGTCAGTACAATTGCATGGACCGTGGAACACTGGCTGGCATGGAGCAGGCCCTGTGGACCTGTGGCTCTAACTATTGATACTTCGTTCTTTCTGGACTTTTGGCCTTTGGTGTTGAGAAGGGCCTGAGCTGTTGCCTGGGTGTGAGCTTTGCACATGTTCCTTGTAGTAGCTTTGGCCGTTCATCCCAGGACATGCTTTTAGTTTTGTATGGGACAGAACCTGCAAATGAGAATTTGTTTCTGAAGACTAGAAGAAGCTGTCCTTACTTAGATGCAAGTACAGCGACCTCTTTTGAAGAGCAATAAAGATTCATTTTAAAAAACCACTTAATGTCATAAAACTGCAAAGTGTACACACTGAAAAGCAGCGGGTTACAGCACGGGTGAAGGTTGGCACACTACTTCATGAACACGGCCTCCTAATCTACAGGGGAGTTACAGGCGCAGTTCATAGCTTTTCACCAAGCATAGTATGCCTTTACTCCCACCACTTGGGAGGCAGAGACAGGAGGGTCTCTGTGAGTTCAAGACCAGCCTGGTCTGCATAGTGAATTCCAGAACAAATATATATATAAATATATATATATACATATATATATATATATCTTATCTAGAAAGTATTTACTTTTGATAAGTATTTATTTTGATAAATAAATAAATCTTGATGGTTTCCACTACAAATGCTTGCTTTGGAATTGCTGTACCACACTACCACCTGCTGGCCAGCATTTAGTATAGCTTAGGTCCTTCTTGGTGACCACAGTGATCTATCTCTTCCTATTTAGGAGCTACACAGCTATGGACTGATACTCTGGAGTGGGAGAGGAGGGCTTTAGCCTCAGCCTTTGTGTAACTTGTGGCTTATTCAGTTCTCAGGATGCATTTTAACGTTTAACACACTCTCTCACACACACATGCACGCACACATGCACATACAATTACAAATACAAAATCAGATGTGGAGAAAAAATATTTTAGGATAGGGAAAGGAAATTACGGTAAGTTATACATTTCCAGACTGGTAACTATCACAAGTAGCTCACAACACAAAAAGGCCACTTTAAACGGTAATTAACTGCCTCACACACCTCTTCTAACAGTCTTTCCTCTATATTAAAAGCTCTTTGTCTCTTCATTTAAAAGAGATGGCTCATTGTATTGTGGTTTAATAAGGATCAGGATGAACAATTAGGCCAAACAGATGTTTATTCAGGGAGAAATAACTTACAACATAGACAGATGGACACCAGCAGGTTCCTGGTCCCAAGGATGCCTCCAGAAGTGCTCCTGTCCCGGTGCTGCAAGCAAGAGAGCACTCCTGCTCCTCCTCAGACCTAGTTCTGCAGGTCACTTCCGTCCCTGGCTCCACCCCCAATGGGCGTGGTCAGCTCCACAGAAGGAGACAAAGTGAATATCCCACTACAATTCCCCTTTTAGTCTAAAGAAAAGATTTAGGCTTGATACAAAACTATATACAAAACAGTGAATAACAAGTGTGCTCTAAGAAAAGGAAAATCGAGAACAAAACAACCTACATATCTAGTCCTAGGGTGAAGGCATAATGGAGTTTACAATAGAGTTGTCCTAAGCTGGAAAACTTAAGTCTAGTACCTAATATATCTAACTAGGAAGAGAGAATAATAGTTGTGATAGTTTAATCTTCAACCTCATCAAGACCTGAGAAGGATAATATATAAACTCTAGAAATGACAGAGACATCTTGCTACCTGGTCAGGCACCTGAAGTTCTTCTGTAATGTTTCATCTTCAGCCCATAGGCCATAGTGTGTCTGGCAGACTCCTCAGCAAAGCAGGAAACTTTAAACTGTCCATCTGTAGCAGTTTGTCAGTCATTTTTCTCTGTGTCCAGCAGACTGTCTGGCAAACTCTTCCATGAAGCAGGAACTCTGTAGCAATGTCCATTTTGTATCAGCAGTCACTTTCCTGTGGGTCCTGCATGTCCAGTTTATACAGCATAAAGTCAAACAGTCCAGACAAGAGCAGCATCTTGTCCAAATGGCTAGTCTTCACCCTCCGTTCTCCCTGCCCGTCGTGCCCAGGGGCTGTCGCGGCCGCAGACACCGTGTCATCTCTGTCCCCTCTCATTCTCCATGCAGGACACGTAGACATGCCTCCACGTGTCCTTAAGCAGAGATGAATAATACTGTAGCTACTCACTTCAAGTAGTGGAAGAAATACAAGGAAGGCTCTAAGCTTTGTTGCAGAGTTGCAGAGCATGATGTTTTCCTTAGGTGATGCTAGGAGGCCTCTCCATGAAACAGCAGTTTTGGTAGAAGATGTGGTTCACACACAACTAATTAATCTGTTACAGCAAGCTGCAGAAGTCTCTCAGCTGCGGAGAACAAGGGTGATATCTGCTGAAGATCTTCTGTTCTTGATGAGAAAAGATAAGAAAAAACTTAGAAGATTTCTAAAATACATGTTTATCTGAGACTACAAATCAAAGATCATCAAAGACATTGATGAGGATGAGCTCTTGGAAGAAAAACTGAGTGGCAGCAGCAGTACAAACAAGAGACAGAAAATTGCTCAGGATTTGATCAACTCTATTGACCAGACAGGAGAGCTTCTGGCAATGTTTGAGGACAACGAACTTGATGATGTTAAACAGGAAAGAATGGAGAGAGCAGAAAGGCAGACTCGAACTATGGATTCAGCTCAATATGCAGAATTCTGTGAAAGCCAACAGCTGAGCTTCTACTAATGTGGTTTGATCAAGCCAGAACCCCTGAAAGAATCGCAGGTGATTCAACATTCAAAACAGCTTAAACAAGGCAGACTTGCAGACTATAGCCAGGATTTCTGCATCTTCTTAGGATCCCCATGACAGCGCCTCCTACCAGCAGGAAGCAGTTTGGAAAGAACGATGCCCAAATTCCCAAATATTGTCTATAAATGTTTGTTTTCATTTAAATAGGCTTGATTTAAATGGTTAATGACCACAACAAAATTTTTTAAAGGTAAAAAGAGGATTATGGTATAGCTATGAATACTTTGCTTTGGAATGGATTTTCGTTTATTGATACAATTTAAGGTCAATTTTGTAATATGTATATTTCTCCTCTTGTTTAGGTATTGTGTTTATATAGCTCATTTACAATGTAATGTATAATTTAGTACAGATTATAGATAGTAACCTATAATAGTCAAAACTTACAGTGTTAGTTAGGATTTCTAGATATATAGAGATGTATTTAAGATGAATAGGCATTCTTCAAACCTTTTAAAGACCTACAGAATATGGCATTTAAAAAGGGGTTAGGGTTTTTCTTGACAGTGAGACACCACCTGCGTCAGAAAGGAAGATGGACATCAAAAAAACACGTATGGAGTTTGCTTCCAATATGGCAAGACTAGCCATTTGGACAAAATACTGCTCTTGTTTAGAATGTTCGACTTTATGCTGTATAAACTGGACATGCAGGACCCACAGGAAAGTGACTGCTGATACAAAATGGACATTGCTACAGAGTTCCTGCTTCATGGAAGAGTCTGCCAGACAGTCTGCTGGACACAGAGAAAAATGACTAACAAACTGCCACTACAGATGGACAGTTTAAAGTTTCCTGCTTTGCTGAGGAGTCTGCCAGACACACTATGGCCTATGGGCTGAAGATGAAACATTACAGAAGAACTTCA
The DNA here is from genome assembly GCF_943737965.1 of Phodopus roborovskii. Lineage (NCBI taxonomy): Eukaryota > Metazoa > Chordata > Mammalia > Rodentia > Cricetidae > Phodopus > Phodopus roborovskii. The sequence goes on along the minus strand of NW_026126525.1, from coordinate 28,625,432 downwards.
GGTGCCTGACCAGGTAGCAAGATGTCTCTGTCATTTCTAGAGTTTATATATTATCCTTCTCAGGTCTTTGATGGAGTTGAAGACAGATAGTTATGGTTATAGTTTTCCTTAGTTAGGATTAAAGATAAGTTATATATAGGACTTTAGACTCACAAAGATAGAATAGATGATGGAATATTTTCTTAAATCTTACTAAATGTTAATGAATTAATATTGTTAACTGTGATTCTTATTTGATAACTGTTGTGTTATATATTTTGCTATGTTAAGGTTAAAACCCTTCCTTTTATTTAGACAGAAAAGAGGAGATGATGGGAGATATCATTCTGTAAATACATTTCTCATACTGGTTAATGAATAAAGCACTGTTGGCCAATAGGAAAGCAAGATAGGTGGGACTAGGAGACAAGGAGGATTCGAGGAAGTAGTAAGGAGGAGTCAGCATGTAGAGACTGGGGAGAGCAGACGCCAGCCTCACTCTCTGGTAAGATGAGACTATGTGGAAATACTTAGATTAATAGAAATGGGTTAATACTTAAGACATAGTTACCTGATAAGAAACAAGTAACTGGCCAACATTATATTTCATATGATGTCTCACTGTGTTATTGTGGGCCGGTGACACTGTGGGTCCAGACCAGTGGCAGGAAAAACCTTACTCTTTGCATCAGTGCTTAAGGCACTGAACCTCAATGACTAACTCCGGCTCCATGAGATTTGATGACGCCCTCTGCTGAGTTCTTCAGGCATTTGCACTCACATATGTACATGTCCACACATATACACATATTTAAAAATAAAATAAATCTTTTTTTAAAAAAGGATATGACAACATTTTTATTACAAGAATAGGAAGTCAGTCAATTTAGATTTTCTTCTGTCCTGGTTCATCAACACCAGCTGATAGCTTATTGGTAGCATGTATATTTGGAAGATTGTGGTCAAATATGAGGATGTGGCTATCATCCATGTAAAGACTCCAGACTCTAGGATGGTATCTGGTGTCTTGTGCAGTGTCTAATCCTGAACACTAAACCTGTTGCACCTACCAGCTAGTCCATGATAATGTCTATCTTGTGTTTAAATTTATGTAGAAGTAGTGTTAGTTTTTTACATTTATTTATGTATTTTAGTTTTTTGGGGGGTAGTGCTTATGTATTGGTGAACACATCATGGTGTGTCTGCAGAGGTGAGGGAGAGGATGGTTGGAGAGGATGGTTGGTGGGAGCCAGGCCTTATTTTAGTTTTTTGGGGGTAGTGCATGTGTATTGGTGGATACATCATGGTGTGTCTGCAGAGGGGAGGGAGAGGAACCAGTCTTCTACCCTGTGGACTCTGGGATGTCGGGTTCACCGGCAAGGGTCTTTATCCAGACAGCCATGTAAAATTAGTGTGAAATTTAAATACCCTCAGTGTTCTTCTGATGATTTATGCTTCTACATTAATGGGATTATTCAACAGTCAAAAATGTATGTGTTACACTCTATTTGAAATGTATTTTTTTCTTGGTTAATTATTGCCTTTGGGATGATCTGAAATTTTTCATTTGTAACTTGCTTCTTAATGTCAGACTAATTTCTCCTGACTAATCACTCTTGCCTTTGGTCTTCAGAGTAATCATTTTGCTTCATATCCCACTGGCTTTTTTCTTTTGTCATAAAAATCTCAGCTCTTGAATAAAAGGAAGAGAAATAATATTTATAGCTTCTAACCTGATTTACGTACGCCCCTCCCCCAAAATATCCAAATTACAACGAAAGCATTCTCCAATTATTTTTTTCTTCTCAGAATCCCAAAGCCATCTACAATTACTCCAATGGCTTTGACACAAAAGAATGTGAAGGGAAGTTGATTTCTGAACCGATTATGGTTAAAATATCTTATTTTTCAAAACTCCATGTAAATACGTGGCCATGCAAACACATTGCTGGGGCCCCCAAAAAAGTGTTTTTACCACAGGAGATACGCCTCACTGAAATTCCTGTTACCCAGGAAGTGCCAGGATTTGGGAACAACTGGATCCTATTCTTACTTTTTGTGTGAAAAATAGACAACTCAGGGTTAGGGCTTTCCCCCCAAATGTACATTAGAAACAATGAACGAGAAAATAAGATTCTGGCTTAGTTTTGTGCTTGTAATGATTTGACCTTGGGTACATCAAGAAGCCTGGAACATCTGATGGGTGAAACTAGTAAGTTTCTAAGATGCTATTAAAGCTAACGCTGTGGACCTTATCTGTGATCATATATAAGTGGTTCTAAACCAGTACTTCTCAACCTGTGGGTCACGACCCATGGGGAAGGGTGTCAAACAACCCTTTCACAGGACTTACCTAGGGCCATCAAAAACACAGATATTGTATTATGATTCATAACAGCGGCAAAATTACAGTTATGAAGTAGCAATGAATATAATTTTATGGTTGGGGGTTACTACACCATGAGGAACTGCACTGGAAAGTTTGAGAACCGCTTAAATTGAGACCAAGAGAGATCATACCAGTGATTTAAAATGGAAGCTTGGCTGGGTGGTGGTGATGCACACCTCCCAGCACTCTGGAGAAAGATGCAGGCTGATCTCTGTGAATTCCAGGCCAGCATGGTCTATAGAGCGAGATCCAGGACAAGAAAAAGACAAAGAAAGAAAGACACCCCCACAAAACCAAACAAAAGCAAACAAACCCTTGTTATAATTCTTTGTAACTGATGTGATCCTTTTAATATGTGTACTCCCAGGTTGGAAAGTTTAGAAAATTTAGGTCTTAGTTAAAGGGCCTAAAAGATTGCTGTAGTCCTAGTCTTGGGTTCACCACTATGCTACTGTTATTCATATTTGGTTTGGTTTGGTTTGAGACCAAGCCTCACTGTAGCTCAGGCTGACTTTGAGCTTTTAGTCTTCTTGTGTTATGTTATTATCTCACCTAGAGTCTTACACTCTTCTGTTAAGAATACAGTTTCCTCACAGCCTTGCTCCGTGATCATTATCAGTGACTTAGTACTGCTAAATTAATATTGCATGCATGTATTTATGGGCACAAACACCAGTGTGTCACTGGGCTTTTTTATTTTTAAAAACTTGCCACCTACTTATTATTAAATAAAAGGCTTTCTCTTGTTATGATCTGCTTTGTATTTTTCAATGTCATTATCGCTTGGAAAATACTACATTGCCACCAGGCAGTTCTCTAAAACCATGTTCCCCACCCTCCTTCTCCAGCAGAAGGCACTGGGCTCTTATGCAAATCTATTCCTGCCTCCATGGAATCTGCTTTGCATCTCACAGCTCTCTGGAGGGAAGTGCCAGGGTTCTCCCTGCCACACCATTTTTGTCTTCCTTCCACATCTCCAGGATGATACACCTGGGACTGGAGATCAGGGCAAAAGAGTTTGCTGGGCTGCGATGTTCCACCTGGACACTGGGCCTATTGGGATAGTTAGAGTTCCTCCAGTTCACTGAGGCTCTTGTTGGAGCTGGCCTTAGTAACCAGCAGCCAGGGGAAGCACACCTCCTTCACCAATGCCGCAGAACTCTCGGCCCCCATTGACCAGGGAGTGCTTCTCCCTGCCAGATTACCGTGTTCAAGTCTCCCCAGGATGAGCTGATGCTCGAGAAGGAACTGCTGGTCTGTTTTATTTACCACTTTCCTCTTATTGTTCTGCCCCGTTCAAGAGCTCCGTGGATACAGCCAGCAGCCGGGACCTGCAGTTTTCTAGGACAGGGACTAATGGTGCATAAGACCCTGCTCATTTAACGCCCCTGTCCCTGTGTGGTGTGGCAGGTACTCTTCATCGTTTTGGATTTTGTTTCCTCAGTGTGCAATCAGCCAGGTTTCATTTTCTTCTCAGGATTCCCTCTGCATTGTCATTCCATGGCTCTTTCGTGGTAGGCATTGCACTAGAATCTCACAGACCCAGAGGCATCTCAAACTCTCAAAAGACTCACTGATGCATAGCTCTTTGATTTATTGTTTCATGTATTTTGCTTTGGCTCACACTATGTGCTAGCACTCAAATGCTCACTTAACTATGGAGGGTCAATTGCAGGCAAAAAGAACGAGCAAGCTTTGCCCAGCATCTGAAAGATTTGTGTATACCATGAGCTCAAATATGAATACCATGCGTTTACCCTAAAACTTCACATGCATTTTGCACTCAGCCCATAGTAGAGTCATGATATAGTTTTTGGGTTCTATTTTTAAATATGTGTGTGTGTATCTGTGTGTGGTTATTTGCATGTGAGAGTGCAGCTACTCACAGAGTCCAGAAGAGGGTGTCAGATCCCTGGGAGCTGGAATTATGGGAGGTCATTCTTCTATACTTATCCAAACCTGGCAATGAATAATTGTGATAAGGGATTTCCTAGTCCAATAATTTATCAATCTGAATGGATCGTGCTTAAAGCCCCATGGTGAGATGATAGCATTTGCAGACTCATAAAATTAAAACAAGCCAACAAACCTGCTTGACTACATTCCTTTTTAGAAACTGTTGATGTAAATGAGCCAAGACCCAAATGTGGGAACTGTAAATCATCTCCACACCACAGGGACACATGTCTTATACAATAACATATCATTGATTTTAATTTCAAATTGTCCTAAGACATTTTTGTGAAATAACTGAACAACTATACCAAATAGGAGGAAGCATGTGTGATTGTGTATAAGGGCAGCAACTAATATAAGAGTGAGGGTTTAAAATCTCATATGACAAAAAAATCAGTAATTCAAAAAAATTTCAAAATCAAGAAAAGGTTAATTTGGAATCAAACATGGAAGCAACAGTCTAGGAGATGTTTGTCTCTGGAGAGCCGGATGCAGATGAGAAGCTGGGGGTGGGGGGTAGGGGGTAAGGGGTGCTAAGGGAAGGGTCTTCATCCTCATTGTGTGACACTGAAATCAGACACTCTAGGCAGGAACTGGTCCTGAGCAGGTCCTGAAAGTAAAGTTTGCCATAGCAATTTCCCTCTTTGACAGATTTAAACATTTCTTCAATTTAACCACAAACTTGTTTTAAAGTTTATTCTGTTTGTGTACATGCGTCTTTGTATGGGTATGTGCATGTGTGGTGCAGGCCCTTTCAGAGTCCAGGAGAGGGCGCCAGATCACTGGAACCTGGAGTTACAGGTGGTTGTGGGCCTCTGGATATCGGTGCTGGGACTGAACTGGGGTCCTTTGCAATTATACTAAGAAAAAAAAATGCTTTTTAGTTTTTATTTCTTTATTTTTGAGTAAAGTCTCACTATATAGCCCAGGTAAGTCTGTAACTTAATATGTAGTCCAGGCTGGCTTTGAACTCATGATCCTTCTGTCTCAGCAGCTTGAATTCTATGACTGAAGATGTGCATTATAAAGTCTTAATCATTTTAGTTGGTTTTCAGTAAGCATGCATAGAGAGTTCCATTATGAGTATAGGCTGTATATACAGCACTGT